>NC_142702.1:5298757-6020737 GCF_029339155.1 Prunus mume
TGCGATAAATAAAACCGTTTTTTGTTGGATTCAAATTCCGATCTTGTTGAAACTCATTACGTCATAAGTACCTGAATTGTTTGGTCCTAGCCAAAGTCTTTTGCTTGGGCTGAGCCTCCATATGAGTCTCACTCCTCTCATCTCCATAATACACATCCCAATCATGCGTCTCCTTCACACGCCACTTTCGTGCCGCTGCCGCAAACACTTGCGCCACCGCGGTGAACGGGCTCCCGAGGGGACCTTGTTTCCGGTAACTTTTGATTCCTAGCAAAAATAATATGATCCCGGCTGCTATGACCCCGGCCAATACACCGTAGCCTATAACCCAGCTCACGTTGTCCTGCAGTGTATATGATATGAACTTTTTATTAGTGGGATCTTTATACTCCGGCCCTAATCTCACAAATTTTATTTAAGTTAATTTTTTATATGATTGGATTAAGTCTCTCATATACTGATTAGTACACGTGCTTGTGATGAATAAATTAATAAATAAAAATTCACAAGATTTTTCGATTAAAAGATAACATGTGTCCAAACTTAATTAATTCATTAAAATATTATATATCCCCATAATGTTTAATTGACGAATATATAGCGTTGAAGATCTAAATAAAAACAATAGAAAAATCACACAATTAATAAGCTTGAGAAGTCTGTCACCTGAATGTAGATGACCACAAGTGAGGCAACAGTGCCAGCAATTACTATAGCTAAATACCACCAGTTGAAGAATGAGCTCTTGGCCTTTCTCTCCTCCTCCGAGTCCTCGTCAAACTGATCGGCGGCAAAGGTTTGGACACAAGGCTTGTGCCCACCTTCGCCGACGGCTAAAATGTAAAGTGAGACGAAGAAAATGGCTTCGCGATAATGCAGAGGGACAACGGAGACAGATAAGCATAGCAGAAACATTCCCTGTGTGATAAAAAAATCATGGGACTCTGTAAGCTTAAGTTATCGGAAAATGAGCCAACAATGTATAGCGTGAAACTGAATGGAAGAAATTTACCATGAAATAAATAGAGGAGGAGAAAATGATGGTCTTGAAGCGACCGAGGTAGGAATCGGCTACCACGGCCCCAACCAGAGGGAAAAGAGACGACACACCCATCCACAAGTTGACGTTCTTGGCAGCCATGGCTGTAGGTTGGTGGAGTTCATTTGTGAGGTACATGATGAGATTTCCAGCCAAGCCATAAAATGCAAATCGCTCTGCTACCTCCACAACTGCACATCCCACATTGCATATATATAAATCTATTAGAAAATTACAGAACCCAAAAAAAAAAAAAAAAAAAAAATTTTGAACACTAGTTATACAAGTTAATTGAGTCTCAATTTTTAGAAAAATAAAAATAAAAATAAATTAAAGAGCTTACAGATGATGAAAATGGCAGCGTTCCAGCCACCCCTTGAGGGTTTGGGGTGGGTGGAGGGTTCCGGCTGCGTAACTGGAGGCCATTTTCGGCCATGATGTCTTTGGGTGCAGAGAGAGGAGGGAGGGGGTTGGTATTAAACGTTTGGGATTTGTCTTGATGAAATGTTTTGAGGGCTTTATGGATGCTTTATATAGAAAAAAAAAAATCCAGGATGCGGTTGCTTTCTGTGAACATTTGTTTTTGGCAGGACTTTTAGTAGAATTTGGCAATGATGTTTCACACTAGTAGTGAGTCATCTCTCACATTCCATTTTGTGATTTTTTTTTAAATAAAAATATATATATGGTTATAGAAATTATATATTTTTACATTCTCAGTTTCTCATTTTACATTCAAAAATTAATATTTTGTTATTTAATAAGAAAGATATTTGCGAACGAACTTAGAATAATAAATTAAAAGATATTCGCAGAACGAGTGTAGAATAACAAATTGAAATTACAAATAGGGAAAAAGTTATTTGTTTAGACAGTGCTAAATTGTGAAAATGATGCTACACTGATTTGTGAATTTTTATTTGAATGTTTGACAGTGCAGATTTAATTATTAAGTTTCTCTTATTATTGATTTCTTTAATATAAAATTTCTGTGAGTGGACTCCATACATTTGGTTGAAAATGAAGGCTTTAGGAATTTATGGAGTCACGAAAGAAATTGTCATCATATAGAAACTCAAACTCATCAAAATATTGAAATATATATTATTAAAATAACCTCCAACGAACTAATTTAGTTATGTATTGTCAGGTAGATTCGTCAAAGATAATAATTAGTAACACTGTTGGGGTGTTACCACCTTCTTCCCACTTTTTACAAATTCACTGTGGAGTTTGGTAAGTCGGTGAACCCCTGCAATTTTTTATTTTTTATTTTTTTATGTGAAATAGAGAAGTATTTTATTAGGGCCCGTTTGATAATCATTTTAATCTTAGTGTTTAGATTTTATTTTTTGTACTAGAGTATAGAGAAAAATGAGAGTGAGAATAAGAGAGAGGATGAGATTAAGAGAGAGGATGAGAGGAGAGGATAGGAGGGATGAGTAACAATTACAATCTGACGCATATTTAGAACAAATTTTGTTGACGTGTGATTCTTGTGTGATTAATATAGGGCTTTGACCTTATCAATGCCTTCTATCGGGTCGGGTAAGAAGCACGTATCTTCTTATCTTCTCTGCATACATGGGGGCACACGAAATAGAATTGGTCACATTGGAAGCACTGGTGTAGTACTAACGAAACTCTTTCTGATGCCAAAGTAAGAGTGAAGTAGAGAGAGTTTGAGAGAACAAATGAGCAAAGTTTAAAAATGATTGAAAGTTATTATCCTTATCTGAATGTAGGTGACGAGTATTATAAAAGCCCAATAAAGAGCATGTCGGCTTAAATCCAAGAAGAAGGGTCTCCGGCCATATTGTCATTATGAAAAGGGGAAGTGACCATGGCCGATGACGCGGTGACATGGTGAATTATCAAGCACGACCATTATCGACCATGGCTGATAACATGGCGAATTAGGTCAGCGTTGCTAGGTATGATTGGGTACAACCAAGTAGTGGGATTTTGTTGTCAAGGCCATTCATGTGGTGTACTGTAAATGGTCAATCGACTCAAGGAAAATCAGGTGTCAACAAATTCATTAAAAGCGCAAAAGGGAAATTTTATATGCATGCACTATAATTTGTCCCAAAGGAGAAATGACTCCTTACAAATATTGAGCCATATATTTTTCTTTCCATAATTCGAAGCTTTTAATATTTTGTAAGTATTAATTTTCTAAATTCATATATTTAATTTAATTAATTTTCTAAATTAATGTAATTTTTCTGAAATAATTTTGGTATTCTCAATTTTAACTCAAGCGGTTAATAGTATTTATCCTTACACTCGAAGTCTCAAGTTCAAGCCCTCACCTTTTCAATATCACATAAATTAAAAAAGTATATATCTTCACTCGATTACAAGTGACCCTGAATTCAAATTTCAAAATGACACCAAAAGTTTTGTACACAGCACATAGAGTAGTGCATTTGTAGTTGCCTTTTTTAGAAGCCGGTCCATAATTTAACCAAGTGGGTTCTTTTTGTCAAATTGATTTGACTGTGTTCCACTATCCTCAACATTCCTCTGATGTTTGCAGTGGTGAGGAGGTGGCGTGGTTTCCTTCAATGCATTATGCTATCTTTAATCCAACACCTCTTGGACGACATATTCCTTATCACCATAGAAATGTTTAAGTTTATATTGCACCTCAAAGTTATAAAGATTATCTTGTTTATAAATAATTAATTATAATAGTTTATTTAAGTGTGTAAGAATCCTATATATTATTTGGTACCCCTCTTCATTTACTTTCACAAAGTTTTCTGGAGAATCCCAGCCAGGGCACCACATTCACTGGGTGGAGGGGGCGGGCCAGGCAATCCACTTGCCACCCTAAGGTTCTGTGTATCTATTCCTCATTACAAGAGGATTAGAAACAACTCCAATCAATCGGACCCCCCAGAACAAAAATAATAATAACAAAAAAGAAAAAAAAACTCGTGTTGCATTGCACTTTACCCATAAAATTAATTCTTTTATTTATTTATTTATAGAAATAGAATAAATTAAACCACCCTTAAAACAACATGTGTCAATATTAAGAACCACATGATTATTTAAAAAGATTGGGAAAAAAAAAATCCTAATAACCCCTCTCTCCCTCTATGAGTCCCAAAGAAGAACTCCATAAAGGGGGGAAGAGGAAGAAGCATCACTTCCCCTCCTCCCCCTCATCTCTTTTCGTCTTTTCCTTTAGGATTAGTAAATAAGTCCACTGGAGCGTTTTGAATAAAAAGCCCATTACGGTGATTTCTTCTAAGCCATGCTCAGATTGAAGTTTCCCGTCACTCTTTTTAGGTTTTGTTCTCAATCAAATCATTCTCCCAAAATCTGCTCTCTAACACTACTCATGTTCTCTAAACTTGGTTCTACATCGTCTTTGACGGAGGTTGTTGCGAATAACCTAATTGTTTTTTGGCAAAGTTATTGTCTTCGTTTATTTGTTCACTCTTATGCGTGGATAGATCGCTGGAAATCATATTTTCCCCAGATCTGTTAGAGATACGGTGGTGGGTGTGGCGGTGACAGTGCCTCTTCGATGGTGGTGCTAGGGTTCATTTAGGCTCATGTGATGCTTTAGGGTTTCGGTTATGTTGGGGTTGTTTAAGCTGTCTTATGGTTAATTGTATGTGGGCTAATAATTTTGGTGCATGCACTTAGGGAGTGTTCGCATAATCCTCTAAATGTCAATGGTTTGTAAGCATTTACCTATCAATAAAATACTATTCCTTGGTATAAATTTTTTTATAAATTTTTTTTACAAAAATGGGCTAAGCTTCCATCTAAGAGAGAAGTATACTCTTCCCAAATACTTTTGGCAAAAACACATCGTTAATAAATGATCTAAAAGCTCTTATAGAAAAAATAGATGATTTAAAAACTCATAACCCAAAAAAAAAAAGGAAACAGCTTTGATATATGTTCTGCATAGCTTTACTAATTTTGCCTTTGTGATCAAAAAGCTGTTAACCATGAATAAATTTAAGCATCACAGATTCACATTCATTTCTCAAGCGGTTTTTTTAATATTAGGCATCATGTTCGATATTCAAAGTTTGCATCCAATCCAAGTACTTATTTATTTGGAGAAACTTTCATTAGAAGCAGGGCACAATCAATAAACTATTTTATTGTTTTGAATCTTAACAGGGTTACTAAGTGACAACTTACTAAATGTTGGGTTAAATAATGCATTAGAATTAGTGTACAATGCTAGATAATCCGAACTTTTTGACAAATTTTTTTGGTGTGACTGTAAAGCTGTCACGCGTTGCTATCAATTTATTCATATTAAAATATGTGTATGCATATTAATTCGGCATATGCTAATCGTTCACCTATGATATCACAAGTGGATTAATAACATTACGTGACGATGTTGCAGTTACAAACTAAATTTCTTTAACCTTTTCTCCCAAGTGGCATTTTCACATTACGAAGTGTTATCTTTTTATGCTTACAATGTTGGGTGTGTACTTGTCACCTAAGTAGGGATAGAGAATTGGATTTAGTTAATTTAATTTACCGAATTCATTTTCAAAAAATTAAACCCATTGCCAAATTTACATAACTCTTCCAAACTAATCATAATGTCTCCACAATAAGGTAGCAAAACATGCATGGTACCAAAATCCAGTTTCAAAATTTAGAAAGGTTCGATGGGATTACCAAAACCCACAAATGAAAAATGTTACAGTTACCTAAAATCCACAACTAGCATTATAAAATTTTCTTCAAAGGAGAGCCAAATATTGCTGGTTCTTTGATCTTGGGTTGTGTGGAGGCCGACAAGGTTTACAGATTTAGAGGTTTTGATGTTGAAATTGCGTTGAATATATTATCCATACGAGTTTGGTGGGCTTCCTTTAAAAGTTTCCGGGTTCACAAGTTACTCCAAAAACTCAGGAAACGAATTTGAACATATTTTCTAGCATTTCAAAAAGGACTATTATGGCATCTAATGGAAAGGGAAAAGCATTACGGTATGAAATAGAATTATATATAGCATCATCAATTTATAGTCTAAAGTTTATTGTGTGATATTGTGTTATTATTAGAAATCTGAAATGACATTGTTTTTCTTGAGGGATAATACTTAGGGTGCACCTCTTTATGCACGCCGTTTTGATTAATGAATCTTCACTAAATTATCGTTTAAAGATTTCAATAGAAACTGTTCATTCTCTAATCATAGCGGTGTAGATAAAGAGGTACACTCCTTTATACGAAGAAAAAAAATTAGACGAACATCCTATCTCACACTTATATCCCCAATATGTTTTTAAGAAACAATTTAAAAAAGGAATATTGAATTTAGAATAGTAGCATGAAACCAGACGCTACCATTCAACATGCTTTTGAATTATCAGATAAGAAACGTAAAAGAAAATCTGGCTTTTGAGCTTCACTTTTATATGGACACCAACCCTTTATGCAAAAGTCGACCTCAGTGCATATAGACTTGTAGACCCACCCTCTCAGACCAGATTATTAAGTCATCACTGAAAGCAGCTCCATTCTTGGGATTTTGGGACCTTTGACAAACCCTTAAAATGGACCCCTCCATACAATTATATGCATGCAAGAAATAAGTTTATTAGGTTGATAAAATCCACACACACACACACAAAAAAAAAAAAAAAAAAAAAAAAAAAGGGGACATAGATATATCTCTGAGAAATCTCATTTAATTAGTATAGGGTAATGAAAAAAATAGGACACCAAAAGAATTTGATCGCTGAGCTGTATGAGGTCAGAAACTCTCAAGTACGGTTCTATACCAAGTTAACTACTGTAATTTGTTTGCACAAATGAAGGCTGCAAAAATTCTCCTCCAAATCAACCAAGAAAATGAAGTAAACGGGACACATTAACAAATGACATACGACATGGTATGTCTACATGGCCTGTCTACTATCCATGGCCTATGCCAATTTAATGAATATGTGTTTTAACTAGTAATTTTACCGTTTTAAGATAAGGCTAGATGTGACTATCTTATTTAGAACAGTTTTTCTTACACTTATTATTTAAATGATATATTGTGTTAGTGACAATCACGCACATATCTTGCAGGTTATTGTCAATTATTGATACATTGTCATCGTGTAGGTTTATTGTCAATTATTGATGCATTGTTGAGTGTAATTGTGGACATGTGGGGGACTTTCCTTGATATCAATCTTAGATGGTAAGTGAAAACCCACCAACTTAATTCTTTGTGAACAAGCGTACGGCTACAATATTAATGGACTCTAGTTATTTTGGCTACTTTCCACCAAATATTAACACTGTTTCATGACCCGCAGATGAACACTAATTATTTTCCGTCTTTTTTTGAACTCTAAATGTACCCAACCAAATATCAACCAATTAAGAAAGCAACATGCAAAAGAGATGGAAAATTATATTCTCCACTTCATGAGGTTGTGATGCATTCACTTTCTGCCTGCCAGCAGATATCATATTTTTGACAAAATCAGCATCCAAATTTTCAAAGCAAAGAGGCTTCTTCTTCTGGTCATATATACAGCAACCCAAAGATTGCGTGTTGAAGATTCATAGGAACCAAAAAAGAAAAAGGCAAGCGACTACTACCAAACACCAATAATGTCTCTTTAACTTGACCACTTGCGCATAATTCAACAGGTTTGAAATTTTATCACAAAAGACTCTGGTGTTATCACTAATCACATCACTCGTTATATTTCGTATTTTAATTTGTGAAGTTTTTGACATATGAGACTCTAAATTCTTCGTATTCTAATGGCAAAGATGTACGTGGTGCTTTGATTCCCTTCAAATATGGGATTTCAGATGTAACATGGTCGAGCTAAATTGGGCATGTGCTATAGTTATAGGGTCTTAGAGCAAGTCCACCCCAAAGGGTAAGGTCAGGGGCAAGGGCAAGGGCAAGGGCAAAGGTAAGGGCAAATACTATTCATTTTACTTTATTTTATATTTTTTTAATACTTAAATCATTAATTTTAATAAGCTTTTTAGATAATATTTTTGGTTGTCACATGTCACTATTTATTATAAAATTCTCACTTAAAATTTCAGATAACATTTTTCGGATAAAATTTTCAAATAAAATTTTCGAATAAAATTTTCAGTTGCCACGTGTCCATATTTATTATAAAATTCACATCTCACTCATCATACAATTGAAATACCTACTCATTCATCATACAATTGAAATATTCTCGGTCCTCATAGTCTGACACAATGGAGTACAAGAACGACTCAATCATTGGCGGAGGCGGTTCCACCGGATCACGACGTGGGGGAGTATTTTCCTTCGGAGGACGTAATAGTGCCATTATTTCAGACATGGAATGCACCATTGGAACCAACTGCGGGCATTGTTCACTTGAGGAGCCATGTGTAATGGTTTTCCTCTTCTTTTTTTTTGCCTTGACTAATCTATTAAAAAAATGAAATTGGAAATGCAAGAAATATATATATATATATATATATATAAGACATTAAATTGAATAAAACGGAAATTAATTTTTTTTTACCTCGTTGCCAAGATTTTGACCTCTTCGAACATTTGTCCACGACCCTCCAACTTCGATGGAAGAGGCCATTTGTATTTTTGCACAAATGAAATTTTGTAGTAGAAAATTTGGTGTGGAAAGTGAAAATTATTGGAAGGAGATGAGTTTGTATGAAGATTTGGTGTGGAAAGTGATTAAAATTGTTAGGTATTTATAGAAAAAAAATCGAATTTTTTTGCACTGTTGAATTTCTGGAAAAAATTGCATTGGAGCGTCCGAAGCGCCACGTGGCATATTCTCGTTGGGGTCACGTCACGACGTCGAGTGAAAATCAATTTTTTTGTTAGAGCTTGAAATTCATGCGCCAACAGTAAAAGAAATTGAATTTACTATTGTCGGCTTTAGCCTGTAGAATTTTGTCCATGGCTAGCCTTGGTGGGACCCATCGCTTGCAGGCTGCTACTCATATGGAGGCCTTCGGGGCCTTTGCTTGGTTTCAGTGTTGGGGTGGACTTGCTCTTAGAAAGCGCACCCTATGAAAGCGTGTTTTGAACTGACTGCAATGCATGAGAGATTTTTCGTACACCAATTATCACTACTAGTGTGCTAGCTAGGTTAGCTAATTGGGTAGCTTCACCCACAAATAATCACTCAACAAACTCTCCTCCTTGTGTTTTCTACAAATTGGCAAGGTATTGAATTCAAGACATAAAGATAGGTTTGAATGGAGAGAATATTAATTGAAGTTGAACTTAGTATAATTATACATAATTGGGAACCATAATCGAAATCTCTAGCTTGCATGGTATATATGTTACAGGTATTAATGAAATTTAAAGTTTTTCAAAAAGAAACCAACTAGAAAGAATTTACTATAACAAAAATAGAAGTAAACAATTATCTAAAGGAAGACAAGTTTAAGATATTATATACCCAAGCAGAGGAATGATATTCATAAAAGGAAACGAACTGAAACTTTTAAATAGGACAAATAAATATATCATGAAATTAGCATAAGCATTGGCGTATTAAGGAATATTTATTTTGGAGTCGACATGTAAAAATATGAAACTCATAATATTGTCCTTCATGATTCATAAAAGAAACAACGTTATAAGTTACAATTATTCATGATGAACTTTTATATTCCAAGAACATCATATTCAAGTCTCATTTATCAGACAAATTTTTCAGAACAAAGTTTGCTTGAAGCATTACCTTTGTGTATCTTTAATTTCTGTGTTGTAACACATGCATACCCGAGCTAATAAGGTTATCCTTCATTTGAAAGCACTTGGTGATGAGAGTTTGTGAAAACCTACCTTATTTTAATTTGGTGATAATGTATGGGTCATGGCTTGTTAAATTTCAGAGAGATAGGCCAGCAGTCTACTACTAACAACATCGATATTTTCCCCAACCTAATCACCTACAAAGCCCAAAAGGTGTGAGATTTAATCACAAAAGGCCTCGGTGATGTTAGTAGTTGAACTATTCATTATATATTTTATTTTATTTAGTCAAGTTTCCGATGTGGGACTTATATTCTTCAACATGCCCCTCATGTAGGACCACCACATAGTGGGCCACACGTTGAGCCAAGTCTACATTGGAGTCAATCATTTAAGCCAAACATGTGAACACCACATATTGGAAATAAGAGTAAAGGCCCAATTAATGCCCAGTCAATCAACCCGCTCTGATACCATGTTAAATTTCAGAGAGATGGACCAGCGGTCCACTGCTAACAACACCAATATTGTCCCCAACTTAACTACCTACAAAGCCCAGTAGGTGTAGAGTTTTATCATAAAAGGCCTCGGTGATATTAATAGTTGAACTATTTATTATATATTATATTTTATTTAGTCAAGTTTTCGATGTGGGAATTATATTCTTAACAGGTTTTGCCTTTTACCATCAAGATAATAAGATGATCAACCAATTGCTATAAATGGATGAGTTAGACTTCGACTTAGACATAACCTATTCGGAAAAATCTTTGTTTCTATGATCTTTTGGAAACAAATAACTGAATTATTTGTTGTTGCTTGATTGGAACACTTTTAATTGTTAAGACCAAATTAATAATTAGAAAAGGCTTGAAAACGAAAAGGAATTTGGTGAGTGTTGTCACCCCCAGAAATTTCGGTCATGTGACAGTGGCACATGCCTCAATAATCTCAAGAGTACAACGTCCAATCGCCAAAGAATCATATTCCCAAGTATTCCTGAAACACATTAAGTGCATTTGCTTAATTAAAATAGATTTGATTAAAATTTTATTGGCAGCATATATTAAAAATAAAATGTTTTCAAAATAAATATTTACATTACACCAACCTCTGAGATTACAAGAGTTTGTCAAATACAATAACCTCACATTTAATTTACAACAAAATAGAAGTTCGAAAACACAACCCTATCAACAAGATTACAAGTCATAGATACAAAAGGATTCACAAAGGTCCAACAAACTAGGAGTTGATAAGCCTTGATCACCACGTTGTTGACCTAGTTCAGGTTGTCGACATGTATATGATCTGCACACCAAAAATAGGGGTGAGCATCACATACGTTCATTTGCTTAGCAGGGGGCACCCGAGCCAGGTTTGAAAGTAATTAGGTTAAACTACATTTTAGTTATTTAATGTACAATAATCGTTAAAATAATGCACAACCAAAACAATATATTATGTCATAAATATATTGACATGTTCAACTACCACAAAAACAGCCCCGTAAGCATCTCTTGATGACGAATCCTTAAGGCCAACTACCCATACCACAACAACATATAATTGAACTCAGGTAGCACAGTAGCAAGAGTCTATGTCCATGGTTATACTATCCTTACCTAGGAATTGGGCCTTGGAATAGTCGATTGGTATAACTGCCTCCAAAGGTTTCTGGAATCCAACCCCAAAATGGTTGCCATGCTCCCTTCACTTTGAGGTCATCTCAATCGGAACACCATTAATGCACAAAACTAGTGCCCATCATATATCCAAAAATCACATAAAAACGGCAAAAAAAGAGACTTATGCAAAGTTTTCACGCATCACTATCTACTATCAATATACATGCAAGAAAACTACAAGTCCCTGAGTGAGTTCCCTTACCAGGAATCCAAAGCTTTAGCTAGTGCAAGTGTTCTCAATCGTCCAACTCACTCTACCGTTACGTTCATGCTCAACTACTCAAACTCCTAGTTGTACAACAAATAATATGCTAAAATGTGTCATAGGGACGAACATCACTAACTAGGGTTAAGTCCAATTAAGTCTTGCTAACCCTATGTCAAAGTCAAAACTCTAAGTTGAAAACCGTAAATCATCTTACGTGTTCCCTACCCTAAAAGTCGGATTAGGGTTAGGGTTGAGTTCTCATAATAGGTTTGAAATAATGTTTGGATAAGGTTTAGGTTCACAACTTGAAACTAGGGTTTTATGGTTAAAAACTATATTTGGAAAATTTAAACTAATTTAAAGAATTAAATTTTTTAAAACTAATTTTAGATATTAATTACTAATTTTAGAATCCACAAAATAATTTAAAATAATTAATTACTATATTGAGTAATTTTTGAAATTAAAAAAAGAAGAAGATTAACTACGTATTTTTAAACTATTTAAAACTAATAAAATAAACTGATACAATAATAATAATAAAAAATTGATCAATTACAGTAAATCCTCCAAACTATGGGCGTCATTATGAAGGGAAAACTATGTCTATACATTTCTCAAATACATGAATAGGATAATGAGCTATCTAACATGCATTTCATCCAAATACATAAATGCAAAAGCAAAATATAAATTTAGAAAATCATACAAATCATATTAAACCAAAATCTTTCTAGGGCTATGAAATGTTGCACCATATACTCTCTAAAACTACCTTAAAAGAGGGATTAAAAGTGTAGTTACCCTTGGAGCGAATCTTGAATCCTAATAAGGTGTTCAAATAGATTGTTTGATCTCTCCTAGGTTGATCTTCCATTACGACTCCCCAATAGGTACAAAAGTATGTAACTCCCCGAAGCTTTTCACCAAGGATGGATGGAGATAAGAGAAAGAGAACTTGGAAGAGCACAAGAGTGCTAGCTCTTGCTCTCCAAAGTGGCCGACCAAGGAGGACTTGAGAGAGAGATTTGATGTTTCTTCTCTTCCAATTTTCCCGACTTGAAAAATCCTAAAATGAAATGGTGTTATGACATCACATATATAAACCCATATTGTGATACATGTGGACTTAAATACACATGTGTACCGCACCCTCCCCTTGGTGGCCTAATTTTGGGCCTCTTGGTTCACCACATTTATCCCTTAATGTGTCACACAAGTCTAAAGTCTTATGGTTCATTTCTTAATTCTTTAAGTCATGAGGGACCCAACTATGTTCATTATCTTACAAGTATTGGTCCCTGTCAATTCTTATTGACCATGTCAAGTGTTAGGTCAACAGTTGACCTTTGACTTTGACCAAGGCATAAAATCTTTCTGTATTTTATTTCTCAATCCATCATTTTGTGGTGTGTGATCTTATAGGTTATAAATAGCGACATAGTGGGTAAGTCTTATTCCTCTTGTACCGAGCATGAATTGAATCTCATCATTCAATTGTCCCTATTAGTGAAGGATAATAATAATTAAACCTTACGACCTTGTTTGTTACACAGGACTATCTTCGCATGGACTATGCTTAGGGACTATCTTGACTTGGCTTGGTCTACGTTGGATAACACTTATCTTGCATTTGTATGCTTGGACTAGGACTAGATTTTTTTTTCCCCCAAAAATATCTATATATATATGTCTATATGTATAAATATATATATATTTTGTACGTGTATATATGTATTTTATAATATATATGTATAGACACCCTTTAGGGTACCAAACGAATTTTTTTTCCAACGTTCCAAACCATCTATTTTTTAAGTCTACATTCATAGATCATCCTTGCAAAAAATTAGACAAATTGGAAATCGTTCGATTTCCAATTGTATCATATAAAATCAATGAACACGGTGCTTTAACAAAATACTAAAATTTCAATAACACAATTGAATGGTCAAATGATATCGGATTTAAGTAATATTTTGTAGAGATGATCTTTGAATGATTATCTAAAATATAGACTGTTTGTATTAGTGAAATACAATGCAGAGTGAGCTCTACAAGGGTGTCCCTCAAATAAGTTAATTTGAAAGATCCCTTAATGGAAGCTATATATAGATAGATGGATAAATAGATATATATATATATATATATTGAGGGATCCTTCAAATAATTTTATTTACAGGACAACTTTTAGGTATCCTATGAATTTTTTTTTCAACAATCTAGACTATTTATTTTTTAGGTCTTCATTCATAGATCATCCTTGCAATAAATTAGACAAATAGGAAACCGTTTAGACATCCAATTATGTCATACAAAATCAATGAATACGGTGCTTCAAGAAAGTACTAAAATTTTAAAAACTCAATTGAGTGGTCAAATGATATTCGGATTCAAGTGATTTTTTTTTATAGAGATGATCTTTGAATGATTATCTAAAAAATAGATAGTTAGGATAACGAAATACAATGCAGAGTGAGCCTTATAAGGGTGTTCCTCAAATAAGCTTATTTGAGGGATCCTTCAATAGAAGCACACTGTATAACATAAATGTATATATGTATATTATAATTATATATATTATAAATAATATAAATATACATAAACATATACATATATACACATATTACATATATTATATACATACATACATTACATATATTATATACATACATAATATATATATATATATGTGTATACATGTATGGCGGACTGCTAAGGAGCAAAAGAGGTGCAGCTGCACCTCCCTTTACCAGAAAAACCATTGTTGGTGCTTGAAATTGCCCATTTGATCCTTATTTTCATCTTCAACATTTAAGTAAATGTCTTTATCTTTTTACTTTCATTTATTTTTATATTACTCCATTTATTTAAGTTTACAATGTAAATAAGGAAGTACCCCCCATTTGGATTCAAAGAAAAATACTAGAAAATCAAATTCCCCCCAAATCAAAATTTGAAAAATCGGTTTTAGTGCAAAATACGATTTAGGCTATAAATGATAGCTCATTAAGTCAATATATACTTCATAATAAAATCAAGTTTTCTTATTTAATGTTGAGGAATAAAAGCCGCCAAAAATTATCTTGAGAAAATAATTATTCCGAAAAACCATTTTTCATACTTAGTCAATATTTTTACATAGAACAATTTTTCATGTATGATATGAATGCATGAAGGGACCTAAGGTCAATCTAGGTAAAAAGTCTTAGTTGTTCAATCCACAAAGAGTTTTTAACCTTTCAAAATTGCATCTCCGCTAAAAAATTCTTAGGTCCGCCAGTGCATGTATATATGAATTTATGTATAATGTATATATTTATATTGTAATGCCAAAAAAGAAAACTTAAGCAAAACATGAAAATATTTAAGTGGGGAGAAACTGAAACTAATTAATTAAACAAAAAATGAAACTAATTAAGTAAAAATAAAACAAAATTTTTTGTTTTTCATTCGTAATCTTCAATAAGAAGTGAGTTTAATCATGGCAAGTAGGTTCCCATTTCTTAATCACTTTAGATACAAAAAACCATCACTATATGATACCCTATAAAAGATATTCGTTTCTCGAAGGAATACCTTATATTTGTCAAGTACAAGGATTTCCTTTTATTTCAAACTCTCCTTTGAAAATACACCTGTATGAGATATTTAGAATAATATCCCTTCAAAATGAAATAGAATTAATAATTAGAAAATAAAATAAAATAAAGCCATAATGAAAGATTAAGATTCAAAATCCAATACATAAAGCAATTTAAAAGTTTGTTTTTATGTCACCTAATTAGATAATGAAAGACGCAATTGATTAAAACGTTGATATCATTAACATCTACTAAATTTCATCGCCAATAGGTTCGTGTTCCAAAACTTCATGTAAGTATATGTTCTCAGGGGACACATTTGTGCTCTTAATCATTGTAGTTTATGTAGGTCTTATAGTCATATAATACATTCAAAATGAAAAGTGTATACAAGTGTTAACCCCATGAATTTATATTATGTAGTAAGGTGATGGAAGTCTAGTGGATTCAGAAAAGAAATTAGACTCAACGGGGGATATGTTATCGGATAGCCAAAGAGTTATACATTTCACACAAGTTTTGTCCAATATGCTATTGTATGAACCCAATGTCATGAGGGAGTACTCATATGATGTTTCTAATTCGAGAAGGAGCTTGAGTATCTAAGAAGGTCTAATCTAATATTGCTTTGTGAGTGGTTTGTCCTCAATTTTATTTTCAATCTTTTAATATGGTTTTGTAAGTGTTTATGCATTTAATCATTTATTTGTTGTCATGGACCATAAGCATAAATGAGAGAGAGAGAGAGAGAGAGAGAGAGAGACAACTTTGAACTTTTTTATCTCATCTAATGTGCTTGTCTTTGAACCTCCCAATGTATTGAAACTGACACAATGTCAGTATCGCGAAAGAGAACCACTACCTCATCCTCTTTCATACATATATTAGACATTTATAAAAATATCCATTCAAGATGAAATATAATTAACAATTAGAAGAAAAAAAAAAAAAGACGTAATGAAACATTAAATTCAAAAAAAATTAAAGAGACTTACTTCATAATAGACTAAAACAATGATAACATATTATGATATGAAGCTTTTTTCCTTCTGCCCTGTTTTTTTAATTATTTTCATATGTGATGGGAAAGACGACGTTTTAGTCCCTGTCACTATCATCATTTTCAATAAAAATCAGTTTAATTAATTAATTTAATTTATTTATTTATAGTCCACACGATCATGAAATTCCTTTGAATTCAAAAGCCTCTGCCTCATGAGAGGAGAGTCAACAGCAACTGGCAAACATATAACTGTCAGTAAAGCCCGAACAATATGATAAAATTAAAGAGACTTACTTCACAATAGACTAAAACATTGATATCATTAATATCCACTGAATTTCATCGCAAATATGTTCGCGTTCCAAAACTTCATATAAGTATATGTCGTGGAGGGACACCTTTGTGCTCTTCACCATTGTAGCCTATGTAGATCTTATAGTGATATGATACATTAATAACAGAAATGCAAAGTGTAGATTAATGTCAACCCTTTGAATTTAGATTATGTTGTAGGGTAGTGGAAGTCCAGTGGATCAAAAAGAGAAATTAAACTCATTGGGAGATATCCGATCGAATAGTGAATGAGTGATACATTTCGCACGAGTTTTGTCTAATGTGGTCTTCCATGAATCCAATGGCATGAGGGAGTACTCATATGATGTTTCTAATTCAAGGAGGAGCTTGAGTATCTAAGAAGGTCCAAACTAATATTGTTTTGGGAATGGTTTGTCTTCAATTTTATTTTCAATATTTTAATATGGTTTTGTGAGTGTTTATGCATTTAATCATCGATTTGTTGTCATGGATCACAGAGCTAAATGAGAGAGAGACAATTTTGAATTATTTTACCTTATCTCATGTGTTTGTCTTTGAACCTCCCAGTGTACTGAAAGTGAAATAATGTCAATATCATGAAAGAGAACCATTACCTCATCCTTCCTCATAACTACATGAGATATTTATCATAATATCCCTTCAAGATGAAATATAATTAACAATTCGATTGAAAAAAATGAAGACGTAATGAAACAAT
Organism: Prunus mume; assembly: GCF_029339155.1. Taxonomy (NCBI): domain Eukaryota; kingdom Viridiplantae; phylum Streptophyta; class Magnoliopsida; order Rosales; family Rosaceae; genus Prunus; species Prunus mume. Next base: position 5,316,053 of record NC_142702.1, read on the forward strand.
AAATTCAAAACATTAAAGAGACTTACTCCACAATAGATTAAAACATTGATATCCTTAACATCCACTGAATTTCATCGCAAATAGGTTCGTATTCCAAAACTTCATGTAAGTATATGTTGTGGGGGGACACATTTGTGCTCTTCACCGTTGTAGTCTATGTAGGTCTTATAGTCATATGATACATTAATAACACAAATGTAAAGTGTAGACTAATGTCAACCCTTTGAATATAGATTATGTTGTAAGGTAGTGGAAGTCCAGTGGATCAAGAAAATAAATTAAACTCATCGGGAGATATCTAATCGAATAGCAAATGAGTTATACATTTCACACGACTTTTGTTTAATATGGTATTATATGAATCCAATGGCATGAGGAAGTACTCATATGATGTTTCTAATTCGAGAAGGAGTTAGAGTATCTAAGAAGGTCTAATCTAATATTGTTTTGGAAGTGGTTTGTCTTTAATTTTATTTTCAATCTTTTAATATGGTTTTGTGAGTGTTTATGTATTTAATCATCGATTTGTTGTCATGGATCATAGAGCATAAATGAGAGAGATACAATTTTGAACTTTTTTTACCTCATCTCATGTGTTTGTCTTTGAACCTCCTATTGTACTGAAAATGAAATAATGTCAATATCATGAAAGAGAACCATTACCTAATCCTCCTTCAAAACTATATGATATATTTATAATAATATCCCTTCAAGATGAAATGTTATAACCCGATCTTAAATTAATATTTAATTAATAAAATATTCAAGTAAAAGACAAATTTACCCTGAGAATATTTTAATGGGTTTAAAATTAACTTTTTGTTTGGGAAGAAATTTGAGGATTTGGGTGATACCATGATGTAGATCACGTCAAGATGGGTCCGTAGACACGTAGGGAACTCAAATCGGAGTTGTAACGAAGAAGTTACAATCTATGGAAGCTCAATGGCATAACCATAAATGTTTGGAAGTTCATTTTTTTAAAAGTCAGAATTCTCTCTCCCCCCCTCCCGGGGCACGATCTTCCTTTCTCACGCGATTTGTGCCACCCTCACCAGTCGTTGATGACGGGACTGGTCCCAAATGAACCTGCCCGGCGTCCCCGTCCTACCCCACCCCATTCCCGCCACATCCAACCACCACTGTCGCTTGAATTTGCTCCAAAGTGGCTGAATTTTTCGTAAAACTTCCGACATTAGTCCTGATGATTTCGGCCACCAATTCCTCCGATCTAGGTATGCTCCTTCATCCATTTTTCGTGTTCTAGCTGTTTTCATAGTTGCTTTGGATCGATTTGGAGCTGTAAATGTTCGATTAGAAAGCCTAGCTTTTTAATTTGAGATTTCATCAGTTCTATTGGGACTCATACTATGAATTAAACACCTGATTTTTAGTTCACCCATGTTGAAGATTTGTAAACAATTAGTCTTTGCCTATGGTGACATATTTTGAGTATAATTTGGTCTCAACCTCTCCCAAACTTAAGTTATTTGCCATGTTTTGCTTTCGTAAAATCAGATATAGGTCCTTGTTTTTATATTTTCATGTATGCTTCTAGCTGTTTCATTTTTATTTACTTTTTAAATGATTATACTAAACACTTGAATCTCAATGTACATAGCTTGTTCTTTAGTAGGCTAGCTCCTTTTTGTTTTCGCATTTAACTTAAATGAGATCATTTATTTGCTAGTTTCTGCAATTGTAGAAGTGTATGTTTGTTAAGTCATGTTCTCAGAGAAGTTATTGGTTAATCTTGAGTCTTCAGGATTATGAGAAATTGATGGGCTTTCTCAGGGATTTGGTTAGCAGGCCATGTTATCAATAGAGAGGGGACAAATTAGATGTATTTCTTAAATAAGATCTCTTAGATTTCTATTTTAATTAACTGGTATTGCAGCTTGTATTCATTTTACCTTGTTGCTGCCCTTTTAGTCTACAACATAATTTTTCGTTTTGAGCAATCTACTATATCATTGTCCTTGTGTTTTTATTAATTTTTTTTAACACTAAAAGGAATCATATTTTAAATTAAAGCTAGTCCTATACCAAAATACCTTCATAGCTCTGCCAAGGACTTCTGTATACTATTATTGTTTTTGTTATTAGTTCACTAAACACGTTGAATATGAGATGCTTCCTTTCTGAAAAACAGGTTTGTGGCCTTTATGTATTTTCATTGGGATGGTAATTTGATTTGAAGTTTATGAAATCAATTTCAACATATGTGACTTGTGTGGTAGTTATCTGATTGGAGCATGTTGTGGTGTAAAAAATAAGTAAACCATGTCTTTACTGTTGTGTGAATTATAAGATTATGTTACAGTATTTTATGGTATTCCTGAGTGTTATTTTGATACTCTAAAGTTATTTTGTTATTTATTATTATTATTATTATTATTATTATTATTAAGTTTATGATTGAGTGATATTGGATTATTTAAATGTTTATGAGTTACTATGTAGTCGTTTTTACTTTCTAAGGATATTATATTATGTTTGATTGTGTGAAGTTGGGAACGGCTCATTAACCAGATTTTGGTGTGGATAAGAAGTTAATTAAATGTCTAATTATATACCTATATTTAATATATATCCAGCGCTTGAAATCGATGAATCATGAATGCTAGTTCTCAATAGTATGTGGTAAAAATTTAAATGTAGTTGAGAACTGATTTTTGAAAAGTTGATAAAAGATTTGGAAAAGGATTTGTGGAATAAGGGAAAGTTTACGATAAGTTTTGGAATATGGTTTTCAAACCCACCACAGGAGTACTCCCCCCAGTTGCCTTTGGAACAGTTTAGTCATTTATGATAATGCCCGACGAGTCTTAGGGATATCCGAACTGTAAGGAGCGAGTAATGCAACTCAGGTTGACTAAGTATCCCCTGAGTCTTACGAGGGATGCGGCTCAGGTTGACTTTGTGTTTTCGAGGTCTGCGAGGATGTGTTGCTTATGTGATACATTGGAATTTATGGAATATCATGGAATTGACGGAATATTAGTGGAATTGACGGGTTATGAATAGGAATACACCTAGGTGGAGAGTATTTAAGTTTTGAGATATTTTAAACTAAAATTGATGATTTTATTTTAGTACTTACTAGTAAAGGTTTTAAATACATGTTTTTCGATTTATGAGACAAGGATTAAGAGTTTTCTAAGTTTTAAGGATTTTATATAATTCACAATTATTTTCTCAAGGGATGAATTTGTTTTTACAAGTGAAAGAGGAAAACATGTTTTATTTAAATTAATGATATTGACATTAAGGTTTCACGTGGTCAATGCTATTGTAATAATTTCCTCGTTATCCCTACTTATATGTAATAAGTTTATTATATATATATATATATATTTGCAAATTACATTGAAAATAACAATTGATGAAGATTTACAAGTGCAAATGTGAAAACGTGTGACTTGATCCTTTGTAAAGGTACGTAGGCAACCCAGAGTTATTAGGTGCAGCCATAAGATCAAGTGTTGAAAATTTGTTCAGTTAAGTATCTTGGAACTTGATAACGTACTCATGTTGTTTTAAGAATTGAGATCAATTTCAGATGGCAGAATGATTTATTTGGTATAAAGAGGTCTGAAACTATTTAAAGTTATTTGTCTAATGCATGATGAACGATTGTGATTTAAATGTTCGTTTTACAAGGGAGACTCTGCCGATTTTTTGGTAGAAGTAGTCAAACCTTAAAAGAATTGTTGAGTCTTAGTTAGAAGGGCAATTTGGTCAAGTGTGCCAGGCACTTGCCAGATGTTTGACATGCACAAGGTTCATTGCAGATTCCAAAGTGGAATTTGGGCAGGGTCCTATCATGAAATATAATTAAAAATTAGAAGAAAAAAAAATAAAGACATATGAAACATTAAATTCAAAAAATTAAAGAGACTTACTTTACAATAGACTAAAGCATTGATATCATTAACACCCACTAAATTTCATCGCAAATAGGTTCGCGTTCCAAAACTTCATATAAGTATATGCCGTGGGGGGATACATTTGTGCTCTTCACCGTTGTAGCCTATATGGGTCTTATAGTGATATGATACATTAATAACATAAATGCAAAGTGTAGACTAATATCAACCCTTTGAATTTAGATTATGTTGTAGGATAGTGGAAGCCCAGTAGATTAAAAAAAGAAATTAAACTCATCGGGAAATATCCAATCGGATAGCGAATGAGTTGTACATTTCGCACGAGTTTTGTCCAATATGGTCTTGTATGAACCCAATGGCATGAGGGAGTACTCATATGATATTTCTAATTCGAGAATGAGCTTCAGTATCTAAGAATGTCTAATCTAATATTGTTTTGGGGGTGGTTTGTCTTCAATTTTATTTTCAATCTTTTACTATGGTTTTGTGAGTGTTTATACATTTAATCTTTCACCACGTTTCAACTTACATCACTTACCCGACCATTCAACCGCTCACCTACATTTCCTTACCCTTCATATCACATTCCTTTTGGAATGGAATCGAGTAGTTCAAGGAAAGAATCTGAGACTCAATCTTCAAATGATTTTGCTTATGGACAACGTCAACAAATCTCGGATCCATATGGGTGGCATATTAACAATTACATGCAAAACTATTTTGGGGATTCATTATTTGATGTTGATAATTTCGCTCACATTTCAACAATATTTTGTTAAAATATTGCTATAATATCGCTAAAATATGGATGTAATGGGAAAAAAATGAAAAAAAAAGGAAAAAAAAGAAGAAGGAAAAAAGGGCAAAAAAACACAAAGGGGATTCAAACTCCTCCCATTTCACTCCTCCAACACCTTAACTACCATATCACTTATGTTTTTGTGATAATATGCTAAAATATTTATATTTGTTTTATTTTGAACTCTTTTTGCAAGAATAAAATTTTCACATGAGAATAAATCTTTCACATTCTTTTTCAAGTTTCAACTTTTGAACTACTCATCATGTTTCAACTTACATCACTTACCCCACCATTCAACCACTCACCTACATTTCCCTACCATTCATATCCCATTCTTTTTGGGATGAAATCGAGTAGCTCATGGAATGAATCGAGACTCAATCTTCAAATGATTTTGCTTCTGGACAACGTCAACTAATCTCGGATCCATATGGGTGACACATTAATAATTACATGCAAAACTATTTCAGGGATTTATCATTTGATAACTACTCTTCACAATACATTTACTCTACATATAGAGATGATGAAGACAGTGAAAAATTTGAACCTCATAGGAACTCTATGTGGTACTAAGTCACTTATGCATCTTACCATGAGCCGATAGGGGCCCACCCAGCATATCAAGAAAAAACCAGGCCTGCCCGACCATTTGTTGAGTGGGTTGTATAACTATATCTTTATATTTATGGAGAAAAAAAAGGAAGTATGAAGTTGTGAACGAAGAAATAAATAGATACATAAACATATAGACAAATATAAATAGGGGGCTAGGTAAAAAAAGAACTATATGTTTAGCCAACACTTATTTGATGATTTGTTTTTCTTCTTCTTTTTATATTTCATAAATAAATAAATAAAAGAGAAAGAATGTTTATCCTTGTTATTCAATTTTGTTAAACGGCCTTAAAATCCACATGTTTAGGTTGCATTAATATCTAGCTTTATGTTCTAACTTCGTTTTTTTAATATATTAGTGCCAAGGTGAAAAATCAATATGAATCCCTATGAGGATGCAATTTTCTGCAACTACTGTGATAAATTCTCCAGCTATGATCCTCAAGAAGAACTAGCTCACATGATTAAACGTCATAAGCACGCACTTGAGGTGCAGGGGCTGAAGGCACAAGATAATCGCAAGAGATGCAGATTATGTGTGCACAAGAATGAGTATGACCATGCAAAGGTCTTCACTGATCAAAGTACTATGGACAAACATATGGACAAGGTCCATCCAAGGTGGGAGGACTTGTACCCATAGTGCTAGAAAAAAAAATAGCCACAAAGTATTTTTGAACAACGAGGAGTATGAGGCCCACAAATAGTGGTCATCATTAGGCCCACGAGACCATTGGCCAATAAGAGCCCACCAAGCAAATCAAGAAAAAGCCCTGCCTGACTCGACTATTTGTTGAGTGGGTTGTATAACTATATCTTTATATTTATGCAGCTACTGCTATGAGTTCTCCTATTAGTTGAAAATCAGTATGAATCCTTATGTGGACAAGATTTTCTACAGCTACTGCTATGAATTCTCCGGTAATGATCCTCAAGCACTACTAAAGCACATGATTGAAAATCACAAGCATGCACCTGAGGTGCAGGGGCAGAAGGCAGCAGACAATACCAAGAGATGCACCCTCTTTGTGTCCAACAATGGTTACCAGTATTCCAAGATCTTCACCAGCCAAAAAGCTTTGGACATCCATTTAGACAGCGTCCATCTAGGGTGGGAAGCTTCATATCCAAATTGCCAGAAGAAGAACTGCCACAGAGTATTTCTTAACCAAGCGGAATACGAATCCCACAAACCCATTTGTGGGAAAAAGTGATACGAAGTGCAGAAAGTAGTATCGTTTTTATATATTATTAATATTCTGGGCACTCTTTTTCCTTAGTTTTGTAACCACTGGGTTTTCTGAAAAGGTTTTAATGAGGCCATGCTATAATTTTTGAATATTAATATATTATTAATTATATAAAAAGGAAGAGCAATTTGCACGATAAAGATGCAATCATTGAAGCCATGGCTCATCAAAACCATGGTCTAAAATATCGATAATATCGACGAAATATCGAGCATATTATCATTTTTTCGAATCACGGATATTTCGAAATGCATCTATGCACATATCGTTGAAATATCGATAATATCGGAAAATATCGATGTCTATAATTTCGTTCACACTTCAGCAATATTTTGTTAAAATATTGCTATAATATCGCTAAAATATTGAAAATATCAATGTAATGGGGAAAAAAAGGAGAAAAAAAAAAGGGAAGATAGGGAAGAAAAAAAATGGAGAAAAAAAGGGGAAAAAATGGGAAAAAAACAACAACAAAAAAAGATTCAAACCCCTCCCATTTCACTCCTCCAACACATTAACCACTATATCACTTATGTTTTTGTGATAATATGCTAAAATATTTATATTTATATTGTTTTGTTTTGATCTCTTTTTGCAAGAACAAAATTTTCACATGAGAATGAGTCTTTGACCTTTCCTTTTCAAGTTTCAACTTTTGAACTACTTACCACGTTTCAATTTACATCATTTACCCCACCATTCAACCATTCACCTACATTTCCCTACCTTTCATATTTCATTACTTTTGGGATGAAATCAAGTAGCTCATGGAAAGAATCCGAGACTAAATCTTCAAATGATTTTGCTTATAAACAACGTCAACCAATCTCGGATCCATATGGGTGGCATGTTAAGAATTACATGCAAAACTATTTTGGGGATTTATCATTTGATGACTACTCTTCACAATACACTTACTCTACACATAGAGATGATGAAGATAGTGAAAAATTTGAACTTCATAGGAACTCTATATGGTACCAAGTCACTCATGTATCTTACCATGAAATGTATAAAATGTAAAATATTGTAGTAAATCATTATATATAAATGATTATGATGTGTTTAATCTTCTTTCATTAATTACTACATATTTTCTTCACATACACTCACAGTGTTTGTCAGCTCACTATATAATCAACTTAAATCAGTTAAATCCATCATGCAGTGCATTTCCTTCCAATTTTTTGCGATAAACTAATAAATAATTGACTAAATAAACATCCTCCAAAGTTTCAATAAAAATTTCCAAGTTTTTCTTACAATTTTCGTGGTTTTTATTCAATTTTTATCAATATCGATAATATCCCGATATTTCCATCGAAATTTCCATATTTTTGGACTACTAATATTTCTGATATGATCGATATTTTAGATATTTAGAGAGAGAGAGAGAGAGAGAGAGAGAGAGAGAGAGAGAGAGCATTGATTAATGCACCTTGACTTAATTAATCCACAGTACAATAAGACCATAGTATGAAATATCAATAACATCGAAGAATATTGAGGCAGTTTATCTTACATCTTGTGTTGTTGTCCAGGAAGCAACGGTTTTGTTTCTCCATCCTTACATTGTGCCATTTTGAATACAGTGGGAAGTTCAAATACAAGTACAGTTATGTGATGAGATAAAGAAGTTGAGAATCGTCCATTCTCATCTTTAAGCATTATGATGCATATCAATAAAGCGATGATTAGATGCATAAACACTCACAAAACCATATTAAAAGATTGAAAGGGAATTTGTGTTATGAATGTATTATTTATAATCAAAGGTAGACACTAATATGCACTTTTGATTTGTATTATGAATGTACAACATGACTATAAAACCTACATAAGCTACAATGACGAAGAGGGCAGATGTTTCTCCTACAACATATGCTTCCATGAAGCTTTAGAAAGTGAACCTATTTGCTATGAAATTGAGTGAATATTATTCTACTTGTTAATTATATTTCATTTTAAAAAGATATTATTCTAAATATCTCATAAAGATATGAAAGAGGATTTTCAAAGAGTAGTTTGAAATAAAAGGAAACCCTAGTACTTAACAAATACAATGTATTTCTTTAAGAGACGAATATCTTGTATATTACCTCATACAATCATGGTATCTTGTGCCTAATGTATGAGATTAAGAAATAGGATCCTATTTGTCGTGATGCAACTCACGTCTTATTGAAAATTACAAATTAAAACACTTATGTTAATCATCAAGAGATAAAATATGTACAACTAAACCAAAAGAAAAGCTCAACAACTAAAGAATTAAAACAAATACTAGAAGGGAGAAAACCAAATTGGGGTGGTTGTTGTTGCCACTTGGTAGGCTAGCCAATGGGTGGCCAATATGGGTGTGGTAGGTAGTGGTTTGGTGTTAGACAATTTAGGTATAATTTGTGGGAAATAAACTTTGAAAATGATTATAGGGATTATCGGCCGCAACTGAAAGTTGCCCAGGCATTTTGAATTTTTACCTTGGTCATCTCGATACAAGATGTATTGGGTCCTCATTTGAGTTTGAATTTGATTACATATTGTCCTAAAGTGTGAATACACTTTATCATGTAGAAAAGACATCCATGTAAACCTTGTAGTGACTTGGTATGCCCCATGCTTATATATGAGTACCCATCACCAAGGACAGAGCTAGAATTTTAAGTTTTCTTCGAGGGAGTTGGTGGTAAATAAAGAACAAGCTTTAGTTGGATTATTTTTTTACATAAGTTAAACACATTTCACATACCATATACATGTTTGGAAGGACACTAATGTAAATATGTGAGTGTTCCTGATATATTTATATGTAATGACATTATTATGCATGTAAATTTTTATTTTTTCTAAATCATATTTCTACCCACATTTGAAGAAATTTATTACAATTTAACTTTTTGTTTGTATTCATCGTTATCAATTTGGGACCTTTGTTTGCTATTATGTGTAGTCGGATTGTACAAATTTCTTGAGACCCACATGTTTTGCATTTCAAATTATTTGGTATTAGGGGTGGGTTTAGTTTGATAACTCGAAACACCCAAACAAATTACTGACCAATAAGGGGCAATATGGGATAAATCAAAACCGAAAGAGACAAAAGATCATCATTGAACCCATCGAACCACAACCACCATCAAACCCATTACATATCAACTATAACCACAACATCCTCAGTATCAAACCTTCACAACAACCTCTGTATCAAACCACCACCAAGAAATTGAAACCCAAAAACTCTAAATTCAATTCCTAATTCAAACCTCAAAAATCAATACACTAAATTCTGAAATTTAAAACCTAATTGAGACCCTAAACCTTAAACAACAACACGAACCTAGAAACCCAAAAAACCAGACTTCCATGGTTTAAGCATGCATAGGTTTCTATGATACATTTTGGTCAAGATAAAGGGATTAGGAGAGAGAGAGAGAGAGAGAGAGAGAGAGAGAGAGAGAGAGAGAGAGAGAGAAGAAGAAGAAGAAAAAGAAGAAAAGTAGAAGAGAGAGAGATAAGGAAAGAAGAAGAAAATAAAAAATTAAAAAAAGTTGAGTTTTAAAAGAATATAAACTTTTGTTTAAATGGGTCTGAGAGTTTTAAAAGCCCTTTAGTATTTCAAAAGCTCTTTTTATTCAATAAAAAATAGAGAGCCAATCCAAGAGCTAATCTCACCTCTAACACAACAATTATGAAGAAGGATGAAATATTGATCAATTCTGTTTTACCGACGGTTTTAGTATTGGGATATCAAATCCAGTACCCAAATGCATTCATTTGATTGGTATTGAGTTAATTTTTGTGGATTTTTCATGTTGGTATCGTGTCAGTTTTTTGGTAATTTTTTTTAGCCCTAGGTTTGATAACGATTGTAATTCAAGTGATGACGGTAATACTCATATAGGCTTATGGGTGGACGTATGTTAGGCTAGTTGGTTAGTGCAGTGAGTCCATTCCCTTAACCCTAAGTTCAAATCTCCCTTCCTTGTTAGAGTAATTAGGGCTTGTTTGGAATTGCTTCTATAGAAAACACTTCTTCTTGTAAGCCCTTGTAAAAAAACAGTTTTATTTTGAAAAGGTTGGAATTTCTCCAGAAAGTGCTTGTATGACTAAGAAGTACTTCTAAATTTGTTTGCCAAACGCTGTCAGAAAATACATTTAGCCATTCCATAAGAACATCTTAAAAAACCCTTAGAGTAATTTAGACTATTGCATGTATTAATATCACGCTTAATTGCATATATGAGCTTAGTCAAATTAGCTATAGTGGATGTGCTTTCAACTCTACACCAGAGTTTGAATCCCCATTCCCATTGCAGGCCAGATCCATAGTGTGTGGGCTGGGCCATAGCACTGGGCCCCAAAAAAATGGGGCCTCCTACACACTTCCAATCTAATAAGTATACTAGCAAAAAAAACCTTTTATGTGTGAAACTAATGCTTTTTGGGCTTTATTTTGAACTTTTTTTTGGCATTTTTCTTTATCTTTCATATAATGGATCTTTTTTACTTAAACTAACATACTTACCACCTAATTTTAAAACTTTTTATTATAATTTTTGTTCAAAATGAGGTAAGAGTGTTAAACAAAAAAGACCTCATTTTTCATTTTTTTTCCCACGCCCTCCAAAATCAATGGACCAGCTCTGTTGCATTGTTTAGATTAGATTAAAGTAGAATATCGCTTATATAAAAAAAATTTCGCTTAATTTTAGTGATACGGACTTCACAATTATTTATGTGGTTTTCGTCCACATTAATTTTGCATTGGGTTATGATTTTATTGCCTTTTTGGTCAAAATTAGGATGAGTTTTCAATTTTATGAATTTTAAATAAAAAACCAAAGTTTTCGCATTGATCATTTGTGAGCACACATATTAACCTTGAGGATCACGAATGACAAAAAAAAAAGGACACAATTTGATAGTTTCATGAACCTCAGTGACGTTTTTTGATATAAAGCTTTTTATGAATTTCAAATTTAAATTATTTTAAATAAAAATATATATATATATATATATATCCACATCATCAAACTAACAAAGTTTTTGACGGAACTTGACGGTAGGAACCGTTTGTGAGCACACATACTAACCTTAAGGACCACAAATGACAAAAAAAAAAAAAAAAAATAGTAAGGACGCAATTTGATAATTTCATAAACCTTAGAGCATCCGCAATTGTAGTTCAACAGTTCAATTTATTGAACTTTTTTGGTAGCTATTGAACTAAACTGTAGTTTCACTTGTAGTGGTGCAGTTCAATATCTTACAAATTAAAAACTATATATTTTTACATATCTTTTTAAATGATTGAATAAAATAAAATGAATAAAGTTAATTACGATAAGAATTATACAATTGTAATAGTTTAAAGAGATCTTTAAAAACAAACCAATTTTGAATATAACAAATTTTTTCTTGCTCCCTAGTAAAATAAGTTCCCTTTTTTTGGTTGCTCATTTTTTATCGAAAAATAAAACTTCAACATAAACGTTTTTTTTTTTTTTGTGGATGTTGGAAGTTGTGGTAGAGTTATTTTCTACATATGTATTTCTAGGTAAATAACTTGCCATTTGAAAAGGGAACTAGCCAATTGTGTTTTTGAAAAAAGAAATAAATTAGCAATGGCTAGTATATATAATTAGCTATCCTTTTTTTAAAAAGTGAAACAAATCAATAATGGCCAGTATATATTCACTAGATGTTTGTTTTTTTAGAACAGTGAAAGCTAGTTTACACTAATTCAATATAATAGAAAAATTAAAAAACGAAAAGTAATGTTGTCTATGCGTCAATAGGAAAGAGATTGTAGAGTTATTACGGTAGGTCAACTTATTGAAATAAAATTGAAATGACTCTCACCATTGCTCTGTTTGTGATATAAAGCCTTCCACTTTAATTCGAAGCATTCCGTTTGAGCCCTAGTCCAACGACGTCAGACTTGAGAGAGAATGGCGCTATGAATTCTGAGACGTTTTAACTTTCCCTCCTCCCCCTCTCCCACGAAATCCCCAAACGACATTTCCACAATGCGCTAAACTCTCCATTTTGCCCCCCATCTATTGACCAACCAAAACCAGCATTCCACGCAGAACAAATTGGTCAACGAGTCCAGTCCAGTCATTTCAAATCCCCAAACCCCACACCACTGAGCTGTACGGGTCCAAAAGTTAAAACCCAAATAACCTTTATAATTTATTTTTATTTTCTTTTGAAAAGCCTAATAATCCTTTGTTTTATTTAGGGACTTTGATTTCATAGTGGAGAAAAAGAAAAAGAAAAGCCAGAAATTCCAAAATTCCCTTCTTCATGCAAAACTCATTTCACTCACTCAATCTCACTCTCTGGATCATCAGAGTCTGTAAAGAGGAGTGAAAGTGACAGCAGAAGACCACACGGCGTCGTTTTTGTAATTTGTCACTGTAAGCTGTAGGCCAAATTTCTGTGTCATTTCAAAAACTGAAATTTGCTTTCAAAAGCCTTTTGCAGAGCAGAGCTCTCACTCCGTTGAAAAACCCCAATTTTTTTTTTGGTGCTTCAGGGCTTAAATTTAGGGTTTTGGGGTCAAACCCGCAGTGCCAGAGTACGGAAGAAGCGAAACGTTGTGGTAATTTTTGCTCTAACTTGTTTGCATTTTGTTATTCGGTGTTTGGTTGCTGAGAAAGTAAGCGAGTTTTAGAAGAAAATACGACCGTAGAAATGGGGCTTTTGCTTCTTTGGGAAATTGAAGGGGGAGAAAATGTTGTACATTGGGTTTATTTTCACTCAGTTTTTCTGTAACCAAAGGGACCATGAAGTCTCTCTCTTGCTTTCTCCGTCTCTGACCGTGACGCTAAACACGTTTGCTTTGCGTTTTGTTTTTTTGGTTCCATTTAGGGGGGTCTTTTTGCTTACAAGTAGCTGTTGAAGCACAAACACACCCGAAGACTTGGGGTAATTTTGCTCTTTCCTTTTGCTGCAGGTTTCTTTTGTGTTTGGTGTCTGAGAAAGTTGGTGAACATTTTAGACCTCGTTTCTCTTTTGTTGCTGCGTTGTGCTGGGTTTTGTACTCTTTCCATTCTCTCAGAAACATGCTACATTGGTTCAGATTTTTTATTGCGTTTGTTTTTAACATATTTTATTATTTATTTTTCGTTTTTGAGGTTGCTACCTCCCACAGACTAACTTTTTTCTTGAAATAAATTTTTAGCTTAATAATGGTGTTGTGGTATATTTGCATGTTGGTTTTGCTGTAATAGTTACAGTCCTCTCTACATTTATCTCCTTTTCCCCTTTTTCTTTTTCCTTTTCCACTGCAGTATCTTAAGGTTTCTTTAAAGGAAATGGAGGAAGCCTCTTCCTCAACTATTTTAGAGGGGGAGATAACTGGAATCAAATTTGGTTTGGCAACTCATCAAGAAATCGTAAGTAGAAATTTGACATTCAATTCATTAGTTATTCAGTTGATATCATCTACTGTTTGAGAGGTGTTAACTGCATTGGTTTGTTTCAACGAAAATAAAATTGCATTCATTTGATAGGAGTTGGAAGTTTCTGTTTCATTTTTTGGAGCGATTGGCATCTAGAGTCCATATTAAACATCTATAATCTGAGCTGAGCTCATTTCGTTTCAGTCTGAGCTCATTTAGTGCCTGTAATTAGCGGATTATACCCAAAAAAAAGAAAAAAAGAATTATTGCTTTCCATTTATCAAATTATATTTCTTCACAACTAGTGCCTGATTATTGACTATGGGGAAGTAAATTAGAAAACCAACAGAGTGTTTGTAATGATTTTAATTTTGCAGCTCTTAATCTTTAATTATTCCGAAACCCAACAATGTTGGACTAATTTCGTTTTATATTTGGATTTTACTTTTTTGCCAGTGTACAGCATCTATCAGCAATTGCGCTATCAGCCATGCAAGTCAGCTTTCCAACCCATTCCTTGGCCTGCCCCTTGAGTTTGGAAAGTGTGAATCTTGTGGCACTTCTGAAGCTGGGAAGTGTGAAGGTGCCATAAGTGTCTTTTCTTAGCCTTGTCATTTAGAGTTAAATTATATCAATGTTGTGAAACAAAGTTAGATGTAAGAAATAGGTTATAATCCAAAGCATACAATTGGAAAAATAATGAAGCATATGTTTTATCCCTTTTCAGGTCATTTCGGGTATATTGAGTTACCAATACCAATATTTCATCCTAATCATGTGAGCGAATTGAAGCGGATGCTTAGCTTATTATGCTTGAAATGCTTGAAAATGAAAAAGAACAAGGTACCACTAGATTGAGTTCTTCATCATTAATGATTGTTTCTATGGTCATTATTTTGCACACAAAGCAGAGACTTTTATTTCATTTATTTGGACTTTTCTTGTCGGTTAACTGAAGAACTGCAGATGGTGGTTGTTTTTGTTCTAATTTTCAGCTGAGGAACAAAAAGGTTTTACATGAAGAAGCAGTTGAATTTTGAAGCTATTTTTACTGTGTCATCCATCTTTCATATATATCACTTTTTCTATTTATAATCATTTTGTATTAAGTGCCCCTCTTTGCACCTGTATTTGTAATCTATGCAGTAGTCTCAATTTTTGTTTTTGACTTTCGAAAGTTGCTAAAATATCCCAAATTTTGCAAAGAAAGTCTTTGAAGTTTAACTTAGTACCACACGATCAACGTTTGTATTCAGTGAAATTGTTTTCTTGTTTGCCAACCACTAGTCTCACAATTTTTATTGTTTTTGTGATCATCTTATTGATGCAAAGAGTCTTAGTCGACTATTGCTTGATCTTCAGTTTTTTTAAATTCTGTAAACCAGTTGTTGCACGCTTTCTATTTGACTAGCTACTTTTTCTTATCATGAAGATTTGTGTTCTTATATTCTGTATCCTTTGGTGTTTCTGGGTTGATACCATTCAGTTTCCAACCAAGAATGCTGGTTTAGCAGAGAGAATGCTATCTTCATGTTGTGAGGTGAGTATAAGCTGACCAAACCCCTTTTCTTTTCCTAGATGTGAAGTGTGCTAGCTGGATCTAGTAATTTTTGAATCTAATCTCTCTGGCTTACTCACTCACGCGCACACATGCACGTTCACACCCACACATGCACGTTCACACCCACATGCACACACTAATTTAAGTCATGTAAAACAGAACATCATTTGTGTTTTCTCATATGCTTCATCTGCTGGGATGCCTGTGCACTTATTATAGATTGGTCCTTTAGAGGTTTTATTCCTTCATTTGGTATACCATGTTTAAAAAATTAAAAGTAATATAACTGGATAAAGTTGTTTTCGACTGGCAAGAAATCTTTTATTGTTTGTGTTTTTCTTAGTCTTTTTAATTTAATTTTTTGTAATGCATCCAAGTGGAATTTATGCCCTTATTTATTTGGGTTGCATGTATGTAAGATGGTATTACTTTCTATAAACTGGACAAGTATTTTTTTTTATTTTATCAGCTTGGTATTTTCATAAATGTTATTTGTACTATATCAGTTTTTCCATGGATGAATTTTGGAGATGATGTAACGTAGGTTAACATTTAGTTTGTGGATTCTCTTGCGACTAACTCAGAAATATTCTAATCTAAATAAAGTATTTTTTTAGCTAAAACTGGGGTTTTCTCTTGAAGTTTAGATTACTTATTTATATAGAAATTTGAAGATTATGCAATATGTTCTCTCTGCATTTTCCATACACAAGTTTTATGGCCTGTTACTTTTTTCTGTAGGATGCTTCACAAGTGTCTATTGGAGAGATTAAACCAACAGATGGTTCTTGTTCCTTGCAATTGAAGCGGCCTTCTAAATCAAGAACACCACCTGGTTTCTGGAATTTCCTTGAACGATATGGTTTTCGTTATGGTGATGGCCACATACGAACTTTGCTTCCTTGTGAGGTGTGGTCCTTACTTCCTGCCTATGTTTCTCCTTGCTCATATCACATTTTTGGAAGTTTGATTGATTTTTATTGTCCAGTTATGTGGGTTGAAGGCTTTGTTTGCTCACAGTTCACTTTGATTTCTATGATGTTTTAGCTAGTGACAAAGTTTGATGTTTTTTATCACGTACGTATTTCCAATTTGACACACTAGGGCACATGCAAATGTCCTCGCTAATCACAGAAATGCAACAAAGTGATTGCCTTAGCCTTGGGTTCCTGTTTGAATTACTTTATTGAATGCATTGATGAGGGGGTGCTATTGAGCTCCCTTTGGTGTCAAGCCGCATAGTCTATTTTATCTCAACAATTAGTTTGATGGCTAAGTTAGTCGAAGTCCTTTTTTCAAATAATTCATTTATACTTTTGTGCTGTTTTAATTTGTGCAACATCTTTATTTCTAGTATGAGGCACTTGCACTCATGCATACGTCCTCACTAATCACGGTAATCTGGCAAAGTGAGTACCTTACTCTTAAATACTTTATTGATTAGATTGATCAGGAGGTGCCTTTACTTTTGTCGGCTCCATGTGGTTTCAACTTAATTTATTCATTAAATTAATTGGCCAGATGTATATAAATTGATTCTGACCAAATGGTTTAAATTACAAATCATGCATAATGCAATCATACTGTGACACTTTCCTGTTTCTGCTGATTGTAACCGTTTTCTTTAATGCTTTTTATGGCACATAGTATTCTCTCCTGATACATATTATTTTGGTAATGACTACCAGGTGATGGAAATGCTGAAAAGAATCCCTCAAGAGACCAGGAAGAAACTTGCTGCTAAAGGCTATTTTCCTCAAGATGGATACATCTTGTCTCAAATACCTGTCCCTCCAAACTGTTTGTCTGTGCCTGAAATTTCTGATGGTGTTAGTGTTATGTCTGCGGTAAGTTTATTGGCATGATAATGGACCTTAATCAGTTCTGGTTGGATTGGTTATAACTAGTCTTCCTTGCCATTTTCCAGGATCCTTCAATATCAATGCTAAAAAAAGTTCTAAAGCAAGTTGAAATCATAAGAAGTTCAAGGTCTGGCATACCGAATTTTGAATCTCAGATTGTTGAAGCGAATGAATTGCAAGCAATAATTGATCAGTATCTTCAAGTTAGGGGTACTGGAAAGCCATCACGCGATATTGATGCAAGATTTGGTGTAAACAAGGAGCTTAATGCCTCTTCAACAAAAGCATGGCTTGAAAAGATGAGGACATTGTTCATTAGAAAGGGTTCAGGCTTCTCTTCCCGCTCAGTGATTACTGGGGATGCATTTAGAAGGGTGAATGAAGTTGGCATCCCATATGAAATTGCTCAAAGAATCACATTTGAGGAGAAGGTTAATGATCATAACATTAGGTATCTACAAGAGCTGGTAGATAGCAAGTTGTGCCTAACCTATAAGGATGGTTCATCGACGTACTCACTCAGGGAAGGTTCAAAGGGGCACACATTTCTGAGGCCTGGTCAAGTGGTTCATCGTAGAATAATGGACGGGGATCTTGTTTTTGTAAATAGGCCCCCAACCACCCATAAACATTCTCTGCAAGCACTCCAAGTGTATGTGCACGATGACCATGTGGTGAAAATCAATCCTCTCATTTGTGGGCCACTTAGTGCCGACTTTGATGGTGATTGCATCCACCTGTTCTATCCCCAGTCGCTTGCTGCAAAGGCAGAAGTCTTGGAGCTTTTTTCAGTGGAGAAGCAGCTGCTTAGCTCTCATAGTGGAAAGCCAAATTTGCAATTGGCCACTGATGCACTATTGTCATTAAAGATGATGTTCAAGAAATATTTTTTGGACAAAGCAGCAGCACAGCAACTGGCCATGTTTGCATCATCTTCATTGCCACGACCGGCTTTACTGAAAGCAAATTCTGCTCATTCATATTGGACTGCTTTTCAGATATTACAGACTGCATTGCCAGCTCACTTTGACTGCAATGGCGACAACTACTTGGTCAACAAAAGTGAGATACTGAATATTGATTTTAGCACAAGTTCTGTAGCAGCTGTGATGAATGACATTGCTACCTCTGTTTTCTTTGAGAAAGGTGGTGAAGCTGTTCTGAAATTCTTTGATTCTCTACAGCCCTTGCTGATGGAGAATTTATTTTCAGAAGGGTTTAGTGTTGGTTTGGAAGATTTTTCCATGTCCAGGGCATCCATACAAGACATTCAGAAGAATATTCAGGATAGTTCTGATTTGTTGTATCATTTGAGGTCAACATACAATGAGTTTGTAGAGTTTCAATTGCAGAATCGCATCAGAAGTGTGAAAGTACCAGTTTCACATTTTATCTTGGAGTCATCTGCATTGGGTGATTTAATCGACTCCAAGAGTGATTCAGCCATTAACAAAATTGTTCAACAAATTGGGTTTCTAGGCCTGCAACTTTCTGATAAAGGAAGATTCTACTCTAAGACATTGGTTGAGGATGTGGCCTCTCTGTGTCATAGTAAATATCCATCTGACATTGATTATCCCTCTGCCGAATATGGACTAGTTCAAAGCTGTTTTTTTCATGGGTTAGATCCATATGAGGCGATAGTTCACTCCATTGCTACACGAGAGGTGATTGTTCGGTCCTCAAGAGGATTGTCTGAACCTGGGACTCTATTTAAAAATTTAATGGCCATTCTTCGCGATGTTGTTATTTGCTATGATGGCACCGTCAGAAATGTCTGTAGCAACTCAATAATCCAATTTGAGTATGGAGTCAATACTGGATCTAGGCACCAGCATTTATTCCCTGCTGGTGAACCTGTTGGGGTGTTAGCTGCAACTGCAATGTCAAATCCTGCGTATAAGGCAGTTCTGGATTCTACCCCAAGCAGCAACTCTTCATGGGAGCTGATGAAGGTAGTTTTGGCTATTGATTATGACTGTTTCTTTCTTTTCAAAGCTTGAATTTTATCTGTTATGTTTTCTTTCGCAGTGCATACATAAAGGCTCAACTTAAATTTGCATTTTCTTTTCTTCAGGAAATTCTGCTTTGCAAAGTCAATTTTAAGAATGAGCTCATTGATCGCCGTGTAATTTTGTACTTGAATAACTGTGGTTGTGGAAGAAAGTACTGCCGAGAACGTGCAGCATGTTTGGTTAAGAATCAGTTGAAGAAAGTCAGTCTTAAAGATACTGCAGTCGAATTTATGATTGAGTATGCTCTGCCTCCTTTTTTTTTTGGCAATATTTTCATGTAGTTTTATTTAAGTATGTATGTAGGAATGTCATGTATTGCCCACTCCTTTAGTCCATGTTGATTCATCATATTCTGGAAAGTGAATAAGTAAATAGAATTCATTTATTTCTTTAAATGCCTTCTGCGAGTTGCTACCTAGAATAAGTGTTGCCTTTGCTGAAATATTTTTAAATACTGTGTAGCTCCTTGATGCATAATTTGGGGTAACTATGCAACCTTCCGGTTTAATATTAGTTAGATATCCGATGGGTGATCAGGTCAAAGAGGGTCAACAGCTCCAGAACAAAATTGGTGAAGCTTTACCACCTACGTAGCATTTTGTTTTTATCAAACTTCTTGATTTAGCTAAATCATTGAGAGAGAGAGAGAGAGAGGGAGAATTTGGCATATTATGTGGTCTCCATGTCATTGACAAAAGAAATTGGATTTGGCATGTATTATATATATTGCTTTCTTTTTTTGGTGGTATAAAACTAATGTGTGACAGTGTGTTTGGTGTAATATTTGTGTATTCTTACATCGCAGATATAACAATCAGCTTTCTGGTTTGGGAAGTCTGGTAAATGATGCAGGCCTTGTTGGTCATATTCATCTCAATGAGGTTGGCACTGTTTTCAAATTGTTCTAACATTTTCTTTATATCTTCAGTCATGAAGTTGCAATTACTTCCTTGTGTGGGTTAACCAGAGCTCCATTTAACAGGATATGTTACGAGAGTTAAACGTTGGTGTTCACGATATTCTTCAAAAATGCCAAGAAACTATTAATTCATTTCGGAGGAAGAAAGTTGGAAAGAAGAAGTTCAACATTGGTTATCATTTTAAAAATACAGTTTTGTTTGCCAGGTTGATTTTTCCCGTCTGATAATTGTTTCATAATTATGTTCACCATATGGACTTAATCTTTTATGCTTTCCTATTTGTGAAACCAAATTTTGATATGTGATATGACAATGACGTGAGAAAAAGCTTCAAGTCGTTTTAGTTAATATGATATTTTTGTTTTTAGGAAAGTTGAGGAACATTGTGAGTTGCACCTTTTTTGTATATTTTATTTTATAATTTCTTAGAGGTTGGTTTTTTCTTTGAATTGATAATTGCAGTTTTAGTTAAAGGAGGGGAGGAGGAAACACAATAACGTGATATCTTGGCCAAAAAAACAGTAACTTGATAAGAGAAACACCGCCAGTACAAAGTCCACCATAGTAATGTAGATCATCCCTGTTGTTACCATACCATGTAAATGCTTTCTTATTCGATTTGGAACTCTGCATGCCTTCTGGATTTAAGAGCCCTAGAGATCATGAAAATTTCCATCTCAAAAGAATTCATAAATCAAAATTAAGTTGTTTACATGGCATAATCATATACAATGTTTACTTTGTTGACATCCATTTCCCTTATTGTGTTTGAAAGTTTACCTGTGGCTCCACATCAGAATTGTAAGGATAGCCTACTCAACAATTTAAGCTTCCTTGTTTGCAGTGAACATTGCTCCTTTCATCATTCCTCTGCAGAAAAAAGATCCGACTCCCCATGCTTGATGTTCTTCCTTCAAGCAACTGATGATTTGGAGACCACTACCACTTTGCAATACTATGCGGACTTGATTTGCCCTGTTCTTTTAGAAACAATAATAAAAGGTAGCTTTAGAGTTATATGTAAAGAGTGCAAAACTAATTTATTATTTGAGTTCCCTTTGTTTCCAATGGCTGTTGCTCTTTTCATTTGTTTTGCAACTCACATATATAACAGAAATGTTCCTAGCTATTATATGCAATTTGTATGTTCTGATTATGTCTGTTTGTTCAGTCTCTCTCTCTCTCTCTCTCTCTCCCCACTTCTGTGTTGTATCCCCTTTTTATTAGAGTTGCTGTCGAAGGTTTATCTTTAGTTTTTTCTCAGAAGTGGGCTCCTTATTTACCATCTTTCTACTCTTTTCTTTTTAAAGAAAAATTTAGTTTCTTATTAAAAAAAGAAAAAGTATTGGAAAGTCTAAGTACTGATTATTTGTCTCTTCATAATTCAAGTCAAGTGACTAAAAGAATTGAGGAGCTCATGAGGGACTTTTTGAGGGAGGGCCAAGAAGGGGAAAAAGGAGCATTTAGTTAAGTGAGACTTAGTGTTGAGATATAGGGGAAAATGGGTATTGGGCTTGTAAATTTGGTTAAGAGGAATGTGGCTTTGTGGAAAAATAGTTGCGGATATTTCCTTTGGAGAGGGAATCCTTGTGGCATGCTGACTTGTCCTCATGCTAATAGCTGGGACTCCAAAGTGGTGTGTAGTCGTGCACGTACAAGTCCTTGGCATTTCACAGTGAATTGGTGGGTGGGGGAATCTCCTTTTTGTTTTTTATGTGCGCATCTTTATAGACTGCCATCCAATCTCTAGTTTGTCAGTTGTTGTATGGGTTGGAATTTAAATTAGGAGAGACTTAATGAAGCTGAAATAGGGGAGTTTTCCTCTATTTATTTGATTGAAAATCCTTCATTGTGTCCAGACCAGGGTGATAGAAGGGCTTGGAAATTTAAATATTCTAAATCCTTTTTATTTTTCTTGCAACTCCTGTCTTTACCTTTTTTCAACCGATCCCAATTGATTTGAAAGACTAAGGGCCCTAGTAAATCCTTGTTTGGTTAGGTGCTCATGGGATGGTCGTTACTTGTGACAATATCCAACGTAAGAGGCCAAATATGTGCCTATCAGCCGATTGGTGTTAAATGTGCATGAATGCAGAACATATTGACCATCTATTTCTAGGTTGAGTTGGGCATTTCGAGCCTCATGTATAGTCATTAGTTGAAAATGTGGCTTTAGGAAAGGCAGGAAGGCTAAATCTTAGGGGCGGAGGAGTGGTCTTAATGGATAGGGTGGTTTTTGGACAATTTGGACATCAGTAGTTGCTGAGTTTAGAGATATTCATTTCATTGTCCTTAATTTAGTTCGGGTTGCTGCAGTTTTCTGATCTTTAGAGTTTTGGCGCTGTTGATCGGAGCTTTTTCTTTTATATTTTGTGTTTATTGTTGCTTTGTCTAAATGGTGTACCTCTTGTTTAATCCTGGACACTATTTTGTAACTTTTCTTTTAGTAATGTCTTCATTTTTATAAAAGCTTTTTAATTTGGTTCTCAAATGAATCATGTCTTTTTAATGGACAGGTGACCCTCGTATTGGCTCAGCCAATATAATTTGGATTGATCCAGATACAACAACTTGGATTAGAAGCCCAAACAAATCTCAGAAGGGTGAATGGGCCTTGGATGTTGTTCTGGAGAAATCGGTCATCAAGCAAAGTGGTGATGCATGGAGAACAGTGCTCGATTCTTGCCTTCCAGTGCTTCACCTAATTGACACCAGACGTTCCATCCCGTATGCCATCAAACAAATTCAAGAATTGTTGGGGGTGTCTTGTGCTTTTGATCAAGCAGTTCAGGTACTGTCATTCACAGTTTAGTTGTTTCTAGTAGGGGTGGTGATAGGGTTGTGGGATATCATGATTTGGTGGTGTCATATGGCAACATAACCTAAAAAATATAGTTTTTTGAGCTGTATGACTTGATTCAAATTTTATATTAGTTGTTGTACGTTTGGGTAGAGACAGAGTAAACTGTAATTTAAGACTAGGAATTTATTTATTTCAAAGCCATATCCATTACTCGATCCATCTTCTGTCAAATGAAAATGCACTCCATCCATGTGTTAGAAGGCCTAAGAAAGAAGAAACAAATTTTCTGATTATAGAAGGATTCATACCATACCAATCAAGAAGTTAAACAGAAAAAAGTCTGAAATTTTCCTCATGCAAACGTTGAACAGTCCGTTTTGTCAAAATCTGGTGTTTCTGATGTTTAGTCTAATATGTTCCAACTTAGTCTATCCAATTTTCCAATTTTCAAATGAATCAACCTTTTTATCGTTCTTGTTACCAAGTAGGGTAAATTCAAGTAATAGTGACATTTTTGTGTTGGGATGATATTCTGTTGCTGCATTGCTTAGAAAATTATCAGTCTTAGTTTCCAGTGGCTTCTATTATATCTGTGTAATACGCTTCTCTCCTGTTGGAGTGTTTGACTTTCTGGACATCTCATTCTTCATACAATTTAATTCTTCACTACCCTTTCTTTCTAGTGGGAGTACTTTAGTGCATCAGTTGTGTGTAAAATTGTATGTTTCGTATGCTTATTAGAGGGATTCAAATGACTGATCTTCATTAGCTGTGGACCTCCTTTTAAAATTTCAATCTTTGCGTAATTGTGTGGCTGTATTTCTGGTTCCCTCTGGCATGCTACCGTACATCTTATGAAACTTAACTTTTCTAGTTGTCAATGAAAATTGGAACATATAGACTAAATTTCTGGGTGATATGAGATACTTATTCTACTTTTCAATTAAGAATACATTTTACGATTGATTACGCAGCGCCTCTCAACGGCAGTGACAATGGTGGCAAAAGGTGTTCTGAAAGAGCATCTTATCCTCCTGGCAAATAGCATGACATGTGCAGGAAATTTCGTGGGATTCAATTCGAGTGGGTACAAAGCACTATCTCGGGCATTGAATATTCAAGTACCATTTACAGAAGCAACACTGTTTGTAAGTATTTGAAAATTTTCGTCTAATTCTGTGAAAGGGCATTTACTTATAGTTACTGGTTAAGATGAATTACAATCAGAACTGATTTTAGTACTCACATGTGGTTGTAGACACCAAGAAAGTGTTTTGAGAGAGCAGCTGAAAAGTGCCACATGGATTCATTGGCAAGCATAGTTGCATCATGTTCCTGGGGTAAACATGTTGCTGTGGGTACGGGCGCGAGGTTTGATGTCCTGTGGGACACAAGAGAGGTATTTCATAATTTTTAATGCATTTGTGAATTCTCAGTCGTATTAAATTTAGTCTTATCTGCTGCTAATTTTTCGCACCATTTAAATCTTGATTTTTTCTAGGTAGAATTTACTCAAGAGGGTGGACTTGATGTTTTCAACTTTCTGCATATGGTGAGCACTGCAAATGTAGAAGAAGAAACTACAGGAGCTCTCGGTGCAGAAGTTGATGATCTAATGCTAGTTGATGAAATGGCAGATTCAAGCTTCTCGCCAGAACTTAACTCCAGTTTTGATAGGCCCGTCTTTGAAGATCTTGTTGAATTTGATGATAAATTAGGAGATCTTCCCGAAAAATCAAACTGGGAAAAGGATTCCTCCTTCCACACTGATTCTAGTGGGGGGAAGGACTGGAGCGTTGACAAAAATGTGGGAACTGTAGCAGTTCCTGACGTTTGGTCAAGCTGGGGTACAGAGAAAGGGAAAACACAAGATAGCAACTCAGCAGAAGCGCAGTTGGATTCCAAGAAATCCAGTGTTTTGGATACCTCGTCTGCGTGGGGGAAAAATCCAGCAAAAGAAAATACGACATCTACATGGGGGACAACTACGGCAAGTGAAAATGATTGGTGTGGTAGAGGGGTAAGTGAGGATGATTCTGCAAGCTTGTCTGGGAAGAAATCTGGTGTTTTGAATACCTCATCTGCGTGGGCGACAAATACTGCCAGAGAAGATGCTGCATCTGCCTGGGGAACAAATCCAGCAAAAGAAAATACCACATCCACATGGGGCACAACTATGGCAAGTGAAAATGATTGGTGTGGTAGAGGGGTAGGTCAGGATGATTCTGCAAGCTTGTCTGGGAAGAAATCCAGTGTTTCGGATACCTCGTCTGCGTGGGCGGCAAATACTGCCAGAGAAGATGCTGCATCTGCCTGGGGGAAACATCCAGCCAAAGAAAATACCACATCTACATGGGGCACAACTAAGGCAAGTGAAAATGATTGGTGTGGTGGAGGGGTAGGTCATGATGATTCTGCAAGCTTGTCTGGGAAGAAATCCAGTGTTTTAAATACCTCATCTGTGTGGGCAGCAAATACTGCCAGAGAAGATGCTACATCTGCCTGGGGGAAAAATCCAGCAAAAGAAAATACCACATCTACATGGGGGACAACTACGGCAAGTGAAAATGATTGGTGTGGTAGAGAGGCAGGTAAAGTTGAACCAGTAGACCTCCAGCCTACAAAACCCCAGGATGATTCTGCAAGCTTGTCTGGGTGGGATTCACCTACTGGAGATGGGAATTCTGGTGAAAGAAATCATCAGTGGGGACAGCATCGTGGAGACCAAACAAAGAAAAATCGTTTTGAAGGTGCAAGGAATTGGGTTTCAAGTCCTGGGGAATGGAAGAATAAGAACCGTCCTCCTAAGTCACCTGGAATGGTGAATGACAATTCTACAATGGGTGCATTGTATACTGTAACAAGACAGAGATTGGATATGTTCACTTCCGAGGAGCAAGATGTTCTTTCTAATATTGAACCAGTTATGCGCTCCCTCCGAAGGATAATGCATCAATCTGGGTATGTTTTCTATCTATGTACCTTCTTAACATTTCGGACCAGGCAGATCAAAATAATGGATACTTTTCAATTTTCTAAAGGAGAAATGATTCTTATATAGGAGGACCAGATGTTTTTGTCTTGCTAAGTGTCTTATAAGTAAGAGTCCATTTGAAGTCAGGGGAATACTTGTAGTTTAGTGTGACAAGAAACTAATGATTTGAATCATTATTTATTAGTATGCAATGTTCTTTTGATGATTTGGATGGAAAGGAACAGTTTAACTCAAAGCCAAAGTTGGGTAGTTTGTGGACTATTTATGAGATATGGCTAGACTTTGGGCCTCTCCATGGGCTTCAGTCTCATCTGTACCATGATTGCCCATTCTTTCCCTTAAATTTGGAAAGGGAAGCTGCTATATCGTAGTTGTCCTGATTGTACTTTGGGGCTTTTGCTCTGTTTTCGGCATTGTTGGACGCTGTACTGTCATACTTTTCTTTTGGTTTCTTATAAATTGTAGGCTTTGTGCAGTGTATTTTCTGGTCTTCTAGTCCACTTTGATTGTACTTCCCGTTCATATTAATATGCATGTTGAAGTCTGAAGTCTATTTTTACATAAAATTAATTATAACAACTATAAAAGAAAGATATCTAATAAAGTGATGAAGTTTACATATTACATTGGACTTTCCTTTGGAGATGTCTTAAGGATATCATATCTTCACCGATATCCATATGAAACAATTGATTTCATTTTTGGACATTATCCAGTCACTTTGCATATATTATAGCTTCGTGCTGTGTTCTGCAACTGTTTGATATTTCCTTCCCTTTTTGAATATTTTAATTGTAGCAATATCTTTGCATGGTGTTCGACAATGATGTAACTTAATTTCTGGTTTTTAAATTATTTTATTCAGGTACAATGATGGGGATCCACTGTCAGGTGACGATCAATCGTTTGTACTTGATAATGTCTTCAATTACCACCCGGATAAAGCAGCTAAAATGGGTTGTGGAATTGATCATCTCACAGTATGTTCATCTACCCTGTTCTTGCTTAACTACGTTTTATTTAGAATTATATTTCTGTACACATTTGATACATTGGATTAAGAATCTCTGACTGATGATTTTATTGTTATACTGCTTATTCTAATATTCATTTTATTTGTTATGGAAGCTGGACATTTATACAGATTTTCCTAGATTGTCCATTGAGTTTAAACTCCATGTGTATTGTTGCATACCTAAATTTGTTCTGCAGCTCAATGGAAATTTTGAAACCTTTTTTTATGTCAATATTTATCATTAGCAAAGAGCTGTTGCACATGGGGAGTTGATTCAGATGGGGTTTAGTCAGAAAAAATCATTTTCGTGTCTTTTGGTTTAGATACTCACGCATGCTACCAGGCTGCTAAGGTTGGTGATCTAATTTTTCAGATAAGGGGAATAAATTCTCATCTTTAAACATGAATTAAGACTGGTTCATTTGAAGGGGTTTTTAAGTCTGGACAAGTAGTGATTGGGAAGAGGTTTTCTTTCATAGTACTTGGAAAACATAATCAGGCTGGAATGTCCGGTATTGTTTACCTTTTTTTTCAGGAACCACTGTCTTGTAATAACTGCCAATATGTGTCATATTTTGTAAAATATTCCACTAATTTACACCGCTATTGGTATGACAGGTTAATAGGCATGGTAGTTTCCAGGACAGCAGATGCTTCTTTGTTGTGTCAACAGATGGTCGTACGGAAGATTTTTCATATAGGAAATGCCTGGACAATTACATAAGGGAAAAGTTCCCTGATGTAGCTGAAACTTTCATTGGCAAGTATTTCTCTAGGAGAGGGAATCGAGAGCGGAACCCAACTCTAAGTCAAACCCCCACTCTAAGTCAAACCTCCACTCCAGAGCAAACTGAGAATGCGGAGACGCAGTAGAACATGTCAATTTCCTGGGCATGTGTCATTTTGAGATTCTCATGTAATTAGGTGTAAACATTCTGCTCCTCTGTTTTTTGATTTGTATATATTAGGCAGTTGTTAGCAGCTCCTGAAAAACTCAGTTTGTTTTCTTTTTTCTTTTTCTGGGTTTGATCTTAGAGCATTTTAGTTAACCTGTTGGTAACTACTGGATGCGGTTAAACTAAACCCTTAATTGGGAGATATTGCAGGTAAAAAATCAATTGTCGATGAAATGCGGAAGTGTTACCAATATCATTCCTCAATGGCTTCTATTTCTTTGTTAATCATTTTGGTACTGAGACTTGCTGCCTCTCTGATGACAGCTCAATTAGGTCTTCATCATTGCTCATGGTTCATGGTTTTGGGTTTATCTCTAAAATGTTGTGCTGCTGCTTCTGTGTGCTGGAAGGGAAATGTTTTGCTGATTAGCAAAGCAGCTCCCATACTGCCAATCGCACTTCTGATTTGGAAATTTTATTTTTGTTTCTATTTTTCTGATAAGGAATTGATGATACTGGGGCATGAGAAATAGCTGTGCAAATGAACATGAAGAACTTGGTTCATTATACAGAGTTAAAAGAGTCTAATGCACTCTAGTAAATACAGCTCAGGTTCAGATAGATTACAAAAGTGTGTTGAATCCAATCAATCATTTCTTGAACAATTGGCTATAAAAAAATATAAATAAATAACAGAATCACCTCTGGTTATTCCGTACAAGAAATATTCACACTAGATCAGTCATAGGCCAATGTCAATTTGATTAAAATAAAGGAAACCCTTACAATTTCATGCATATTAGTTGTCAATCTTCAATTGACTTGTTATATCTTAAAAAATATTTGCAGGAAAGTTATTGATGTCTATATTTATTCCTGCGCAAATCACTGTTTACAGGAGTACAGGTAAAATTGTAGGTTTTGACAATTGTTTTGACTCATTTTCTCACTTTGGTCCTTGCAAGTCCAAAGTCCAACAAGACGAAATGATTACGTTTTGAGTTGATTGCCAATATTTTGGAGAGACAAAGGTGCCCTCACGCGTGATAGATAGTGCAAGCTAAATTAAATTACATAACTAAAATTATGAAAATTGAAATGACATGGGCCAAATTAAAATTGAATCAAACTACGAGGACAAAAGAATATAAGTAAGCATTTTATTTAAGTGGAGCACAAATCGAATTCTTATTTGTCCTTAATTTCAATTTGTCTATGTAGTTTCAATTAAGTCGAAATTAAGTCCCTTATAAGTGCACTGCATGTGCCATATTATTAAACATTGTATATTTAAGGGCAAGGTCGTCATTTAATGTGAAATAATTTCGTGGTTTTCTTCTTGTTAGGACTTGTAGTTTGCCAATTTAAAAAAAAAACGATTGCAAGTGGCTTGTGACTCAAGTGATTAAGAGTATTTATCCCTTTACTTGAGGTCTTAGATTCAATTCCCTCATCTATCAATATTGCTTGTAAAAAAATTAAAAATTAAAAAGGTTAACGACGCACATGCAACACATTGTTTAAAGTGTCATAGATGTTCGATTCTGAGACCATAAGTTTGCAAGTCAATGTTATTTTTCACTAGGCTATATGTTGCATGGACACTCAAGATACTCTCCAAATACTCATATTCAGGATCAGCTAATGTGTTAATTCAATTATAATTCATAAGAAATTAATAAACTACATTTGAAAGACTTGGAAGCTTGAACTTCACTATATATAATTGTGAAATTGAAGTATTAACATCAATATTTTGGTTTTTCAATTAAATATTTATAAGTATTATTATTTTTTATTGTCATGTTCTAGTTTTTTGAGATTTTTCGTTTTCCCGTATCCCTGTATTCCCGTGTCACATATCCGTGTCGCCGTGCTGGTGTCCCTACAACACCTATACTCCTTTGGCTTTAGCTCAGGATTTTATTTCTAACAAAATTTAACAATAAATACCTGATCGAAAATATTATGTGACAAATACGCTGCTAGTCTTTTGGATGAGAAATTTCCACTCTTATTAGGGGAAGATCCGCTCTTTTAGCCCACTTTTTTAGACATCTATTAGACCGTAGGGCACCAACGTCTTGATGTTTTACTGCTTTAAAGTACTTTGAGTCAGATTGATCCACAAGATCAGCTACCAGTCCACTGATATGTGGTGGAAGTGATCGGTTTACTACCAAGAATCAGCCATGGCTTCTTCTTTACCGGTTGAACTCGTTTCTCTCTTAGAGAATGGACATCATGTGTGGGAGGACCAATCTCTCATCAAGTGGAGGAAGAGAGATGCACATGTCCCTTTACGTTGCCATGATTCAATTGAAGGTGAGAAACTAAACCCATTTCAATTTCAGTTTCGTATTTGGATTAAGAGTGTTTTCATGTTGCTGGAAGTTTTGCATTGTTTCACGTTGTCTTGTTAAATTTTGGTTAATGGAGATTTTTGTTGCTGGAATTTTGTAAATGTTTGGGATATAACTGCTAAGTCTGTTTGATTCAGAATCACATTCAATCTTCAGATGAAGAGTTCTATGAAGTGGGTTTATGATCGTGAATTAGGGGATTTCATGTGATAAAAATAAAATGAAGTACTCATGTAATGCTAGTATATTATAAATGCATTTAGCTATTTTCTTTATTATAAATTTCAGGTTCTACATGCAATATTTATTGGAAATGATTTAGCAATGTCTTTAGATGTTTCGACTTTGCAAATTTTACAAACACACATTCAGCGTGGATGTAGGAATTGTCACTCATGGGTCATAGTGTAAACTACCCACCCAATAATTTTTTAAGATGAAAAAAAAATATTGAAAATGAAACGATAGTGCTTTCACTCATAATTAATGTCAAAAACAATATTACAAGTTCCAATTGTCCACGATGAGGTTTCATATTTTGAAATCATAGCATTATAACTTCATTTTCAATACAAGCAAAAACATATCTCTCTTAAAATAACCAACAAGTTATCATTCAACCACTCATCTCTTATTTTGTTTTGAAGTGGACCTTTAGATAATATTAAACATGACGGAAAATGCTTCTCTTCCATGGTCTGAAGATGAGTGCTGGTGGAGGTCTTGGGTAATGAACGACGTTGGAATTAGGGTTGTTGCTTGAGGAGGAATATGAACAATGGGATTTTGGACGGTCTACTTTTCGGGTCGGTGCTGTCTAAGAAGCTGCAGCCCCTTTTCCTGGCCCAAAACGACGTCGTTTTGGATAGGTCATTTAAAAAAAATTGCATTGGCCAAAACGACGTCGTTTTGGAAAGCAGTTTTTTAAAAAAAAAAAAAAAAAAAAGAGAAGAACCCCAGCCCACCGAAGCTTCTTCTTCTCCATGGGGTCATTTCCATGGCTGCCAAGGGCAAAAACCAGTCCCTACCACTAAAATCCAGATCTTCCATGGGGTCGTCTGACCCCATTGACCCCATGGTGGATCCGCCAGATTGAGTATGTATAGTAATTATGTATAAACAAGCTCATCGATTGGCCTGACACATTTTGAATTTTTGTTGGAGTGTTGTTGCATTGGTTTTTGGTAAAAATGCATTTTCTCAAATATGAAGAGTGAATAGGGAAACATGGTATGCAGTTGTGAATATGTGTAGAATCTCACATTGTTCAGAAACTGCATCATGGTATGGTATATGAGCTTGAGCTTGACGTTGCATCTTGCCATCAAGATGAGCTTTTGGTATAGGAACATGGGACAGGAATCTTGTACCTATTCCCAAGCCTTGAAATCACGAAACAAGGTCTACGTTATAGGCACATAGAGGGTTTCTAATTGGTATAATGGTTTGGGTCCATGATGCGGAACCCCCCCTCTCTAAGTTCTGTGTGTTATTTTATCTTATCATTTGCTTGGAATCTTACTTCTTTTCTATTTCTTTTAGAAGATATCTGACATTCGTTATATGGTGTAGGATCTCTTAAATACTGGTATGAGCGCAACAAAGTGAATTTTCTGGTATCCAACTCTGCTGTTTGGGATGATGATGCTGTTCCTGGAGCTCTTGATAGCGCGGCCCTTTGGGTGAAGGACTTGCCTTTTGTGAAGTCTTTGTCAGGCTATTGGAAATTCTTCTTGGCTTCCAGTCCTAGAAATGTTCCTGTAAATTTTTATGACACTGCATTTCAGGATTCTGAGTGGGAAACCTTGCCAGGTAAGCATATATGTATCTTTCACTTTTTCTTGCCTTAAAATCTGACAAACCTACACATATATATTTGGTATGCTGTGTTAGAATATAGCAATGATGGTTGTTTCATAAAATCATTAATGAAATTTGTTTCATTGCAAAATATGTATCTATACCTGCATGCCAGAAACTTATTGCATCATTTTACTTCAACTACGAGTTTTCTCTGCGCTGTTTCTTTATATATTCTTATTTGCAACAGTGTAGTATTGCATTCAAGGTAATTTTATGGCTAAGTGAGAGAATTTGAAAGGCATGTTTAGTAACGTGTATGAAATGTTTGGGTTATAATGAGGGGAATTTTTTATTTTTATTTTTAGTTTTTTCTGTATTTCAGTTAGCTTACGTAAGAGTCAGCTGCACATGAGAGTTGGGATCCAATCTTAACTTCACTGTGGATTAGCTTCAAGGAAAGAAAAGGAAAAACTTCCATTTTATTGCTTGTTGGCTACTGGTTATTCTCATAGTGGATTTTCGCTATCATAAATTGGCCTTTTATTTTACTATTCATTTTCTTTAAAGAGAGATACGCATATGCATTAGCGAAATTGTTCAGTAAGTGCCGCTCACAAATAAGTCAGTTCTTTCCAGATAATAAATTGTGCTTGGAACTATAGGCGCTAACTGAAGCTTGTATAATTGTGAAAATTCTTTTCTAAGTGTTTGTACTATGATTTCATGATTCCGTATTTATTTTATTTTATTCTCCAAAATAGACAATTTAAGAATACTTTGATAACCTTATTCCTTGTAGTGATTTGAGCTTTAGCAATAGCATATGGAACAAATTTATGAATGATTTATGTTATAAATTTAT
The DNA here is from genome assembly GCF_029339155.1 of Prunus mume. Lineage (NCBI taxonomy): Eukaryota > Viridiplantae > Streptophyta > Magnoliopsida > Rosales > Rosaceae > Prunus > Prunus mume. The sequence continues at coordinate 5,349,117 of NC_142702.1, forward strand.
CATGATTTTTCATATCTAACACATGCAATTATTATCCAACGACCGTGTCTCATTATTTTGTGTTCTCTCATGGAACAGTTCCTTCAAACTGGCAGATGCATGGATTTGATCGGCCTATTTATACAAACGTTGTTTATCCATTTCCACTTGATCCACCTTTTGTTCCTGTGGACAACCCTACTGGCTGCTATAGGACATACTTTCACATTCCTAAAGAATGGAAGGGTATGATCCATTTGATTGCCTTGCTGATTGTAGCTGATTACTATTTATTGGTGCTTTTTTATTCTTTTGTTTTTATTTTTCTTTGTTGTTCCCTTTTACATTATGCTTACTGATCAGTATTCTATCAAACCTGTGCTACTTATATCTTGTATGCATCGAAGTAAGTTTTATTTTCCACTTTGTAATGTAACCATTTTGAAATGTAATATGTAGCGCAATATGACCTGAATTTCTGTTAATGATTTGAAATGTGACTAATAGAAGTATTCCTCACAGATTGGATTTTCTGCTGTATGTACGTATGAATGCATGCAAGCACCTATATTACAGTCACAGACACACACACACACACAAAAATGACATTTCCATGACATCCCTCAACTCTGTTGATCATTCTTTCTGTGGGCAAAATTTATACGACATGTTTACCATTTGACAGGTCGCAGGATTTTGTTGCATTTTGAAGCTGTTGATTCTGCATTCTGTGCATGGCTAAATGGGGTCCCGATAGGATATAGGTAATAAATACTTGTAAGAAGTTTTGTGAATTATCATAATTATCCTGTAGGTGGATGCTTTTATGCTATACCCTATGTCATACTTCCATTCATGGAGTCTTCTCAGCGTGTGTTACTGTTTTCTGGACATATGCATTTTACATGGAATTTATCTCAGTCAGGTATATGTTGACAGATTAAGATCGCGCACATTTGTGAATAAGAGATACGGAGAGTGAGTTTAAGATGCTCATGGAGGATCTTTTTTTTTTTTCATGAGATAGGGGGGACAAACCCCAAAAAGAACCAACAACTAACTAGTACAGACCAGGCGAGGCCTATGGAGGATCTTCTTTTGCAATCTACTATTTTTCACTTTTCTCTTTCGCAATATACAAATTAAAAGTTAAATATAAAATGCAAAAAGAGAGAGTAACCCACATGGAATATAAAGAACATAAAGTCCCCAACTCTTAAAGCTGAGTATGGATACTGTTTTGTTGCTGATAAATAATTTATCAAGTAAATAGAATAATGTATATCGTGCTGAGAGTCTTTTGCTACCATATGGTTTAGCAAGAAAAGGGGCATTTAATTGTTAATAACTTAAAAATGAAGCATGGTGAGTATGACATGACTGAGTTATACTAATTACCAATCTTTGAACATAGCTTCCTTTTTTTTTTTCCCCCTTTTTTCTGTTAATGTATTGTTTATCATACCAAGAATATGTATTAGCCTTGAAAGGAACTTTCTTTAATAAATGGTCCAGCCGCTGAATGATCTGACTTAAATATTTTGTTTCTTTTTGGTGGTGGGGCAATTCTTGGGAAGTTTCAATTTGAATTATTTGATGGTTGTTTAATCAGTTAGGAATTCGGATGTTAGTAGAGTCTTGTTTACTTTTTCACAAGTAGAAAATGATGAAGCCTAAGCATTTGAGATGGTCATATGTGCACTTGTCGGTTTTGTAACCTGTATCACCGAGTACATACAACTATATCAAATTGAAGATTGTTTTCCGCTTATAAGGGATGCATGGTTTGGTAGGAATCCCCTGTGAGATACGTTAACAAACTTTTCAATATCGTGCTAGGTCAGTCAGGACAGTAGACTTCCTGCTGAATTTGAAATCACTGATTATTGTTATCCATCTGATATGGACAAGAAAAATGTACTAGCTGTTCAAGTATTCAGATGGAGTGATGGCTCCTACCTTGAAGATCAAGATCATTGGTGGTTATCTGGCATTCATCGTGATGTGCTTCTTCTTTCCAAGCCACAGGTCTTTATTGTCTTCTTTCTTGCCTTTATATCCTCTCTTTTAATTACAATTGGACTATATGCAATTGGTACTTCTTGGAATTAGTACATAGTTGGTGACTGGGGACAAGCATGTATACATTGATGATTTGCATGGCTACTTTTCTATCATAAGATCACTCCATCTCTTTGCAAGTCATTATTGTTCTTCCTTTCCCATTTTGCAAAATCGACACATTGGAGGAAAAGAATTAGGACAGTTAATGCTATAATGTGTGTATGGAAATCTGACCTAGTTCTTCAATGTTCTAAGCCATATTTTATTTTGATTACACATATAGATTATCTAAATTATTTCCTTATTCTTTAACGTAAACTGGTAACGTGCTGCTACCTGTACTGGAGCATTGCATAATATTAAATCCTAAAAAATAACTGATGTGCAGGTATTCATTGCAGACTACTTTTTCAAATCAACTCTGGCTGAGGATTTTTCGTATGCAGACATACAGGCAAGTATTTATCAATCGAGGATGGATCTTTTTGTTTTTACAAAGTAATAAGTATAAACAATATTTTGCAGTTTTGTCTAGATGGTTGACCTCTTGCACATAAATGGACAATAATTTGTAACCCATTGAATCATATGATAAACTCCAAAAACAATAAAGGATACAGGAAATGTCTTATGTGCTTAGGTTAGAGAAATTCCTGTCTGTTAATGGTTTTTATTCATACTATCTGATTATATGTGCATGTGCTCACTTTTTTTCTTCTTTTGAGTATCGCAGTGTCTGTTAATGTAGACTGTCATTGATTTATCAGTCAAGATTTTGGAATCTACCCTTATATCAATGTGCAATATGATGAGATTATGTTCTCTTCTCAGTGCTATTGCTCTACAATGAAAACATTTTAAAATATTGTTGTCTTGCACTTTTGACCAGGTTGAAGTGAAAATAGATAACTCCAGAGAAACATCTAAAGATAGCGTCCTTGCAAACTATGTTATAGAAGCTGCATTATTTGACACTGTGTGCTGGTACAGCATTGATAGATATGCTGACCTGCACTTGTCTAATGTGGCTAGTATAAAGCTTAATCTCTCATCCAGCACGAGTCTGGGGTTTCATGGTTATTGGCTGGTAGGGAGACTGGACATGCCGAGGCTTTGGTCTGCAGAGCAAGTGAGGAATTATTATTTTTTGTTTCTTCCTAGTTTGTTCCTAAGCTCCCACCCTTTTAAGCAATATATACTTTCTTGCTTATTGATATTCTCAACTTTGTTGAGTCATTGGAGTTACCAAAAATGTCTGTCAAGTGCTGGAAGTACCCTGGCACTGGGAATATTTTAGGGTGATGCACCGTTTAACCTAATGTGTATGTTTGTGTGTGCTGCACCGTTTTGTTTATATAACTTAGTTTGATTTTCTCTTCTAGACATGTGGGAAAAATTGGTCAACTGTAAATATCATGTCTTGTTAAATTATAACAGTCTAAGAGTAATTAGATTTTTCTCATTCATATGACTCCAGAGTTTGTGAAAATTTCTTTTAACTTAAATTTAATGCCTTAAAGGACCAAGGTCGAGTCTTCTTTCTACCTTGAGCTTCAATGGGGTGATATTGTGAATACTACGTAGGTGACTACAAACTTTCCCCCTTACCTAAGCATTAGCTAGGGTTAAGGGTTAGCCAAGTCGTGTTGAAAGTATGGCTTTGGTACTTTCTTGCTCCATTTAAGCATAAAGTAGATGGATGACTCAAGCATAATAGTAAGAAAAGAAGTTTTGAGAAAAACAAAAAATATACATTAGATAAATCATGATATGAAACTAAAAGTTTTGTGGCCCCAATAACAAGAAGTATCTAAAACCTTGCATTGTACATTTGGTGGTATTTTCTTTTTCTTTTTCCTTCTTATGGGCAAACGCTAAAGCATTGTACATTAGCTTAGGAAAAGAATATTAAAGTATTCAATCATATGGTTTATTATCAGTATGTAACACAGTGTTCTCGGTTATTAATTAGATGTTTTTATCTTCTCATCTTTCATATAAGATCAAACGGTTTCATGATGAAGATAGAAGGAAAGACATTAAGTTATGCTTGTTCCACTTCTTTATTATGCTTGTTCTTCAAAGGGAAAATATGATGATTAAAAGGGGAAAGCGCAATGGTGGGGAAGAGTGGAAGTGGTACAATTCACTTGTTCGAAAATAAAAAAAAATTATGACAGATTTTAGAGATTCAATAAGAAATAAAGATTGCCGGCTATCTATTTAATGTTGTTCACTGATGATTCGTTTCCCAGAGTTTATGTTACAGTATTTGCTTTTGAACTCTTTTCCTGTGTCCAACATACATATTTCATAACTGATTGTTTACCGTGTGCAGCCAAGCCTGTACACTCTTGCTGTTTCATTGAAAGATGCATCTGGCAACCTTCTGGACTGTGAATCATGCCTAGTAGGCATACGGCAAGTATCAAAAGCCCCCAAACAGCTGCTTGTTAATGGGCATCCAATAATAATAAGGGGTGTGAACAGGCATGAGCATCATCCACGTCTGGGGAAGACAAACATAGAATCCTGCATGGTGAAGGTAACACATACTTTACTTCTCCTTGTCTGTTCTCTGCTAGCCAAGTTGATTTGCAACTGGAGTTGATGGTTCTTGGAATTTTAATCACTATTCTGTGTACAGGATTTGGTTTTAATGAAGCAATACAATATCAATGCTGTGAGAAACAGTCATTATCCCCAACATCCTCGTTGGTACGAGCTCTGTGATTTGTTTGGCATGTACATGATAGATGAAGCCAATATTGGAACCCATGGTTTTGATCTTTCTGGGCATGTGAAGCATCCTACTTTGGAACCCAGCTGGGCTACTGCAATGATGGACCGTGTGATAGGCATGGTTGAGAGAGACAAAAATCATGCTTGCATTATCTCTTGGTCCTTAGGGAATGAAGCTGGATATGGACCTAATCATTCTGCTTTAGCTGGTAAACCGCTGTTCTTTTATCATATCCATATTTTTGTCCAGCTTTGAAGGAACTTTTAGAAAATGTTATTACTTTGTACTTGTTCGAGAATTATTGCTTCACCTCGACATATTTCTCCTAGAAGATATATTCATTTTACAGAAGTAGACAATGGGAATCATTTTGTGGCTTTAGTAAGTTACCTTGAAATGATGGTGATGGATTTGGGTTCAAAATTTTGAAAATAAGGAAGTGATGGTCAGAACTGGCGTTCATCTGGGAATGGGCCTTACTTTAGGGAAAGTGAATATTTTCGAATGAAAGAAGCATGCACTCTAATTTTGATATATAATCAATTATACTAAAGTTGAGTAAGTAAGTTAACATCACCTTTTTCTATAATTTGGGCAATATTCTATCTTTGTATTTTATTTTTCATTTTTTAAAATGTTAGTGTTTCTTATGAAAAATTATTATTATTATTATGATCACCCTCAAAATTTTGAACAGCATCTCCTCCCCCCCCGCGGTTTCATGTCATTCATTGTTTTCAAGACTTGTTCACCTGAATTTAGGCTGGGTTCGTGGAAAGGATCCCTCACGGCTGGTACATTACGAAGGGGGTGGATCCAGAACCTCATCCACGGATATTGTATGTCCCATGTATATGCGGGTCTGGGACATGTCGAAGATTTCGAGAGATCCAGATGAAACACGCCCTTTGATATTGTGCGAGTATGTAAATTTTTTCACTTTTCCCTTTTTATTATTGTTTGAAGATGAGTCAAATGTTATTTATATTCTGGCACTTCTCACCTTTGGGCCCCTCCACCAATAGAGTCCAACACGTGAAATTCAACTTATATAGGGAGGTTGCAACCAATCCAAAAAAAAAAAAGGAGGTTGCAGTTTTTGCTCTACACCTTTATCAGGATCTCTTGCTCTAATACCATGCAAAAGTTTGTTGCTTTACCACTGCTCCCAAATTCTCAAGCTATTAGAATTTGGGCCAAATGTATTCTAACCTGCTAATTCATTTTGTAAAGTTATACAAGATACCTCTGTTTATGCTCATGGCAATGCAAATTTCTTCACTTAAAAGTTCGAGAAAATAATGGCAGGTATTCACCTGCAATGGGAAACAGCAATGGGAATTTACATGAATATTGGGAAGTAATTGATAGCACATTTGGTCTTCAAGGAGGCTTTATCTGGGATTGGGTTGATCAGGTCAAGTATCCTTGCTGTTCATAAGAAATGCACTGATGATTTATCAACATTACATTAAATATTGAGTTTCACTCTTGAAACCCCTTTACTTTAATTTATTGGGCATAACCACATAACATCAACATAAAATTGAAACTGGTAAATATCATCATCATTTTCTTCTTCTTATCCCCAACCACCAACCACCAACCACCAACCCCTAACCTCTCTCTCTCTCTCTCTCTCTCTCTCTCTCTCTCACACGAAGTTGTTCAGAACCAGAAATTACATCAGGGGGTGATAGATTTTCTCTTTGTATACAGGCCCTATTGAAGGATAATGCAGATGGTAGTAAGCGTTGGGCATATGGGGGTGACTTTGGTGATGTTCCTAATGATTTAAACTTCTGTTTGAATGGCCTTACATGGCCAGATCGAACTCCTCATCCAGCACTGCATGGTAAGTTGATGATTTATGTTATACTTACAAGTACCTCTGTCCTTTGAGTTTAAGATAATATTTGTACGTCATTTTTAATTTATTTTCATGTCTCATTTCTTTGGTTATTGTTTTCAGAAGTCAAGTATGTGTACCAACCAATCAAGGTTTCATTTAGCAAAGAAACACTAAGGGTAAGTTTCACATAGTATTTGCTTTCATTTTATTTTATTATTTTCCGGAATACTTCTTTACCTGAAATACACCTTGCAGATAACAAATACCCACTTTTATAAAACAACACAAGGATTGGAGTTCAGCTGGGATGTTCATGGGGATGGATGCAAACTTGGATCCGGTATTCTACCTTTGCCGTTGATTGAACCTCAGAAGAGTTATGATATTAAGTGGTGGTCAGCTCTGTGGTATCCGCTATGGACTTCATCATCTGCAGAGGAGTATTTTTTAACAATAACAGCTAAGCTTTTGCGTTCAACACGCTGGGTTGAAGCTGGTCATGTTATCTCATCTACCCAAGTCCAGTTGCCTTCCAAAAGAGAAATTGTTCCTCACGTAGTTGCTTTTGCTTAATACCCACTTTGACAATAAGAATGAAGTTGACATGTTTTGTCATATAAAAACATTTTTACAATTGGCCTTGATTTCCAGGTCATCAAGACTGAAGATGCTGTGTTCGTCAGTGAAACTATTGGGGATAAAATTAGAGTCAGCCGACATAGCTTTTGGGAGATCATATTTAGTGTTCAAACGGGAACAGTTGACAGCTGGACGGTATTTTACACCATTGTTATTTTCATTTTTTTTGTTGATAACACATTTTTCTTTATAAAACCAAAGTTATTTTAAGAATGATTTCCCTCCTGGTTTTATGATTGTAGTTGCCTGGTTATTGTTCTATTTTCTGTTGGGATAAGCATTGTATGATTTTTCTTTTTTGTTCCTAAGGATGTTCTGTCTCGTGTAGATTGAGGGTTGCTTATTTGTTGACGACCGAAACCGCTCTGATTGTACTTCTCAATTTCATTAATACTCATTTTGTTTCCTATTTAAAAAAAATGGTAGGTCGAAGGAGTTCCTTTGATGACAAAAGGCATATTTCCATGCTTCTGGCGAGCACCAACAGATAATGACAAAGGAGGAGGTGCCAGTAGTTATTTCTCCTTATGGAAAGCTGCTCATATTAATAACCTTCATTATATTACCCAAAGCTGTTCTATACAGAATAAGACGGACCATCTTGTGAAAATAGCTGTGGCTTTTCTTGGTGTTCCAAAGGAGGAGGGTGCTTTATTAAGGAGGAAAAAGATAAAAATTGAAGTTGATGTGATTTACACAATTTACGGTTCAGGAGACGTTGTTGTTGAATGTAATGTAAGACCAAGTTCGAACCTTCGACTTCTGCCACGTGTGGGAGTTGAGTTCCATTTGGATAAGTCAATGGATCAGATTAAGTGGTATGGAAGAGGACCATTTGAATGTTATCCAGACAGAAAAGCAGCTGCTCATGTTGCGGTCTATGAGCAGAAAGTGGATGACATGCATGTCCCTTATATAGTTCCTGGGGAATGTTCAGGTAGGGCAGATGTTAGATGGGTGACATTCCAAAACAAGGATGGTTTCGGAATATATGCATCAGTGTATGGCAGCTCTATGCCTATGCAACTAAATGCAAGTTACTACACCACAGCTGAGCTTGATCGGGCAACGCATAATGAAGATCTTATCAAAGGAGATGACATTGAGGTAATTTCTTCTACATCATCAATCCATATCTTTCATTTCCGTACCAGTAGATTGTTTCTGGACATCCATTATGAGTAATATACAGAGGATGGTTTATGGTTTACTGTGTTACAGGTTCATCTTGATCACAAGCATATGGGCCTGGCTGGGGATGATAGTTGGTCGCCCTGCGTCCAGTTCGAGTATCTGGTCCATGCTGATCCATACTCATTTTCAATTAGGCTGTGCCCGATAACCCCTGCAACCTCTGGCCAAGTCATGTACAAAACTCAACTTCAAAACTAGTAGACATAATGGGCTCGAGAACTTGGTAATGAGTACCGAGTGATTGACAGTGTATGTGGCCATGAATAAGATGTCTAGCTCATTTGCAACAAATAATATAAAGGCAAAACTTATCAGTCTGTAATATTCTGATTATGAAACATTTGTATTTAATAGTGCTTTTGTCTGAAGCATTTTAGTGGTGGATCATGCCTACTACAATCAATCTAAGCAATTTAGTACTTTCCCTCCTATGTCACTTTACTTAACCAGTATAAGCAGCGGGTTCTTATTTTTGTTGAATTCTTCCCATAATAAGAATGCGACCGCATTCCTATGGACGTGGCAACTTCTTGAGATTAGCCACCATTACATATATGATTTTGTAACTTTTCCATTTAGAATTGAAGCAAGTTTTGGTATAATTTTAGGATCCTGAGATTTTGCATTTAGAGGTTGTGCATTTTCTCGCATTTCGTTAAATCCAAACCATTCTAATGATCAAATACTTAACATGACACCTCATTAAATTTGGGAGATTTTTTTTTCCCCTCCAAAGCTCACGCATTAAACTGACCTTTAACGTTAACATCAGTTTTTGAGCGTTGTCCTTCAGTGTTGAAACCGTGATCGATCAGGAGCAAATACCATCAACGAATAATTGTTGAATCCATTCACAATTATCCAGATGCTTGTTTCTTTGGTTTTAGTGAAGCCACTGATGGTGTCAAGTCATTGATTCCAAAACATTAGGTTGTTATAAGCCAAGGTGGAGCAGACAAACCTAATATAATCAAAACAAGCTTGATTATAAAGGACGTTTGTCAAATTAGTATGATGTAATATACATATATATATATATGTGGTTATAATTCTATGAACAAAATATAACACGCTCAAACTGACGTTAACATGTGTGAGTTTTGGGAAAAAAAACAATAACTCCAAGTTTAATGACGTTTCATGTTTTAAGACGTTAGATTATTAGAATGGTTTGGTGACAGGACCAATCTTGAATTCCCTTTGGAACCCGTGACGAACCCTGTTGCCCATCCGGTGTCAGGCCCACTTTATAAAATAACTCTCTTCCCTGAACAACAACAACATAAAAAGGGTCGAGACTTCTACCAAAATTTCGCCAGTCTCTTCTGGAAAACGAATAAATCCTAAAATTTTCCATTGGTAAAAACAACACATTAAACATCCCACAATGCCAAAGCACACAGTTCACAAAGTAGGCATCCGACCTCAATTTCTACTCGTGGGCAATATCAGAGCAATATAAGAAATTCTTAGTTACACAACCAAAAGCAGTTTTCAAAGGAAATAAACAACACAAAAGTCCTGTGATTAAAGTCGGAAGTGCGGGAAGAGGGGCTTGGATTCACGAGTCACGTCAAACTACGGCTTGAGGGAAGCAAAACATAAATTGTGAGTAGACAAAAATAGAGTTTGAACATAGTTATAATCAAACGTACTACCCCCCCCCCCCAGGGAAGCAAAACATAAATTGTGAGTAGACAAAAATAGAGTTTGAACATAGTTATAATCAAACGTACTAACCCCACCGTTTTATGAAAACAATGAAAACATTCACTGCAAACACTCCAAGTGTATGCGCACGATGACCATGTGGTGAACATCAACCCTCTCATTTGTGGGCCACTTAGTGCCGACTTTGATGGTGATTGCATCCACCTGTTCTATCCCTAGTCGCTTGCTGCAAAGGCAGAATTCTTGGAGCTTTTTTCAGTGGAGAAGCAGCTGCTTAGCTCTCATAGTGGAAAGCCAAATTTGCAATTGGCCACTGATGCACTATTGTCATTAAAGATGATGTTCAAGAAATATTTTTTTGGACAAAGCAGCAGCACAGCAACTGGCCATGTTTGCATCATCTTCGTTGCCACGACCGGCTTTACTGAAAGCAAATTCTGCTAATTCATATTGGACTGCTTTTCAGATATTACAGACTGCATTGCCAGCTCACTTCGACTGCAGTGGCGACAACTACTTGGTCAACAAAAGTGAGATACTGAATATTGATTTTAGCACAAGTTCTGTGGCAGCTGTGATGAATGACATTGCTACCTCTGTTTTCTTTGAGAAAGGTGGTGAAGATGTTCTGAAATTCTTTGATTCTCTACAGCCCTTGCTGATGGAGAATTTATTTTCAGAAGGGTTTAGTGTTGGTTTGGAAGATTTTTCCATGTCCAGGGCATCCATACAAGACATTCAGAAGAATATTCAGGATGGTTCTGATTTGTTGTATCATTTGTGGTCAACGTACAATGAGTTTGTAGAGTTTCAATTGCAGAATCGCATCAGAAGTGTGAAAGTACCAGTTTCACATTTGATCTTGGAGTCATCTGCATTGGGTGATTTAATCGACTCCAAGAGTGATTCAGCCATTAACAAAATTGTTCAACAAATTGGATTCCTAGGCCTGCAACTTTCTGATAAAGGAAAATTGTTGCGTCTATCCAAGTGCAAGTAGTCACATGCAGTAATAATCTTGGAAGTCCAAGTATCGTATCCTCAAGGAGCAGGTAGGCAAATATCTGCACACAAAGAAATAATTAAACGTACCACAATAAAAGTGACAAGAAAAATGGAAAAGTAATCTGATTTGATTGTTGTGGAAATTGAGTTTGAAAATGAAATATCAATAATGGAAATGCTAAAGCATCAAGGTTCAATTATTTAAACAAAATATGTTTCATGCTCTTTAATCCAAATTATAACTCGATTAAAATCATCATTGAGAAACTTTAACCGGAAGATAAAGAAATTAAAACCAATTTAATTTTTCAATATAATCTTTTATTAATGATTATTCAGAAAATGGAGTTGCTTAATATCTACTCTTTTAATTTAAAAGCATGCCAAGTCAGTTCTTAACAATGAGAAAAATATAATTGAACTCATCAAAAGATAATAGCACTTAACATCAATCAAAATAAAAGGATATGAAAATATTGAACAACCAAAAATATAAGAATTTAGCAATTCATACCGTATATTGGATTAAAGAACAATTCACAAACTTACTCAAAGAACATTCCCTTTAGCCTTAGCTAGAGTTCTAGCAACTCATTGCAAAGGAAAACATAACCTAAATGGATAAAGAAATTTGTCATAGGGGTGCCCTTGCCAAATAAGTTGATGGGTGATTTATAGTAGTCAATGAGGTGAGTGGGATGTTAATACATTCGTGGTGGGTGATGAAGGGTTTAATTGAGGGATTAATTGGATTAAACATGTGTTGATGGTGGAGAGTTAGTGGAAAAGAAATAACGGTGAGGTAAGTAGGCGTTAAATGGCTATGAGTGACATGAAATAGGCTCTTTAGCTTCAACGGTTTTGTCTTCTCTTATCTCTCTTTACTTCTCTTTATAATCACAATAATCCCACAATCAATTCTTCAATTAAATCCGCTAGCAATTCTCTTCACACCTAGCTTGAACTTGGACAAATGTATGTCTTCACCTTTTGGCTTTCCAACTTCCTACATAAGATAAATTCACCTAATAAGTTCACCAAATTAATATAGAAAATTCATAAATCCAGTTGGTGAGAATAAAATGTGACAAGTTATATTCATTAAGCCAAAATTATATCATAAAGTCTCCAAAATAATAGTAAAAAGATGTAATTTGAGACTCTCATCAAAAATTTTACTCTAAGACATTGGTTGAGGATGTGGCCTCTCTTTGTCATAGTAAATATCCTTCTGACATTGATTATCCCTCTGCGAATATGGACTAGTTCAAAGCTATTTTTTTCATGGGTTAGATCCATATGAGGCGATAGTTCACTCCATTGCTACATGAGAAGTGATTGTTCGGTCCTCAAGAGGATTCTCTGAATCTGGGACTCTATTTAAAAATTTAATGGCCATTCTTCGCGATGTTGTTATTTGCTATGATGGCACCGTCAGAAATGTCTGTAGCAACTCAATAATCCAATTTGAGTATGGAGTCAATACTGGATCTAGGCACCAATATTTATTCCTTGCTGGTGAACCTGTTGGTGTGTTAGCTGCAATTGCAATGTCAAATCCTGCGTATAAGGCGTTCGATTCTACCCCAAAGCAAACTCTTCATGGGAGCTGATGAAGGTAGTTAGTTTTGGCTATTGATTATGACTGTTTCTTTCTTTTCAAAGCTTGAATTTTATCTATTATGTTTTCTTTCGCAGTGCATACATAAAGGCTTGTTGATGCTCTTTTTGGAAGGTCAACTTAGAGAGAAGTGGATAGTCTTCAGCGGGGGAGAAGGTAAGGACCTTCGGTAAGGGAAGAGCCTACAGATGACAAAGTAGGAGAATCGGTCGTCAAGCTTCGGGCACCAATGCGGTGCCGGCCGAAGGCTCTCTGATGCTTAAGTCAGCTATGAGTGGTAAATTTGGCAGAGTAACAGTAAAGGTAAGAAAATAGTTTCCCTTTGTACTTGGGTACTGTTCCCTATTTATAGGGAAGTGAAAGTGGGTGGTTTGCACAAAGTTTCGATGTGGGACTTTGTGCAAGTTCACGATCAAGAAGTAACTTCTAGGTTGGGAACTAGTGTGTTTTTTGTGTAATCATGATCGAACATTCCAAATTCAATGGGAGCCGTAGGGCATTCCCTAGTCCCCCAAGTTAGCAAGCTAGAAGTTGCGTCAATACTTGGAAGGTATGGTAGAAGCTGTGTGAGCCTCTGGAACTGTTGGTAGCTGGGTACCTGGGCATTTGGCAAGGAGAAGCTAGGTGACCCCTTGGGTTTATGGTGTGAGCAAAACTCTCCAGCAGGTCACCTTTGAGAAAAGTAGACTAGGGCCCCTCAAGCTTCGGCCAGAGGTGATTTGCGAGCCCCATACATTCTGCACTATGCTTGCTGCTCAGCAGGATTTCCCTTTTTGGGCTCTTAAAGGTCCCCACTGGGCTCTTGCCGTCGGCAAGGTACAAGGAAGGGCCTAGAGAGTGGGTCGCCTTAGGGTGGTTCTTTAGGGTGGGCTTCGGTAGGATTTTGCTTCACTAAAAGTCTTTTGGTTGGCTAAGTGCCGTTCAGAAGGTTTTAAGGTCCTTCCCTCTTCAACATAGGGACGATTTGCACGCTTTGAGAGTTACCTCCGTGATTCCTCGCTTTGGCAAGGCTCTGTGACCTCTTGTCTCGGCAAGGCCGAGTATCGGCCAGGGTTTGTACCTTTGGTGTGGGCGGATCTTGCAATCATGCTTCGGTGTCGGTAGGGTCAAAAGAGGCTGACATCATTTGTCATTTTGGCAAGGATTTGGGTCCTTGGGTCTGTGCAATCGACTTTAGTCAGCTCGTTAGCCCTTCGGCAAGTGTCCTCGTGAGTGCGTTTACATGTGCTCAACCTTCACTGTTCGACAAGGGTAGATTGAAAGGTGGAGGTCTTGGAGGAGAGTTCGTCAAGGTGATCCTCTTGTGTACTGTGCACACTGTTCGGCAAGGGTTTGGGGGAATTTTGGTGACGCCTCGTGAGAGGTGGGTGGTTCGAGCCAGAGTGATTTACAGGAGCGTCCGCTCCTTTTGATGATTCTTGTCATTCGGTAAGGAGCCGGGCCTCAGTAATTTTCGAAGCATTTCCCATGTACAACACGGTTTAACTTTGGAAGAAGGTTCTTGCCGATCAACAAGGAAGCAAGAAGTTGGTTCTTGTAGCTTGATGTCGGAACAGGAGGTTGGGACTTGTGAAATTTTGGGCATGGGCCTTGTGACTATAGTGTAGTTGGCTGGATCCTTTTGGATTCGCCAAGGGATTATTTAGAAATTCGGCAAGGTATGTTGTTTGTGGCCTTGAAATAATTTTTTCATGGGCCTTGCTGTTTGGTAAGGCCAGTTTGAGTTGTACTCCGCTTGGCAATTTCAATCTTAATCGAGTGTATGTCCGGCAGGTTCTAAAAAATAGGAGATTGGAGGCTGGGCTCCTAAATTGGAGCTGGGGTTTAGCTTTGGTACCTAAGCTGCGGCATCCTTCTTTGCGTGCCGTTCGGAAAGTGTCTCAGGAGAGAGAGGTGAGGCCTTGTGGCCTTGGCATAGCTGCAATTTGGACTATAAGATTTTCCGTGAGCCTCGTATCTTCAGCACATCCCTTGCCGTTCGGCAAAGGTGGTCAGGTATCGATCGTTTGTTATTTTGATAGCCCCAAAAATGATTAATTTCAATGTGTGCACCGAAATGCAACTCAAGTGCCAATATGGGTTCAATCTTGAACTTGGTTTCAGGTCTTTGGTGTCAGGCCATTGGGCTTTGGAAGAGTAGAGATTCGACAATTGAGTGGAGCTGGGCTCTTGGATTTTGGTCAAGAGCTTCGGCAAGTAGATCGAGTTCTACTCGGTAAGACTTTGCGAGGCCCCCCTGTTGCTTCTCCACGGTGCCTTCCGTTCAACAAGGCCTTTTCCATTCCTTTCTCTGTTTGTCTTTTTGTTAATGTGAAATTTGAAATTCAAATTGTGGAGCAGAGTACAAGGAATTTAAAAAGGAAGATGAAAGGGTGCTAGGGTTTTCTCGTGAATCGAAGGCGTTGGTATCCTTGAGGCTTTATAAATAGGAACTTGGGGCCCCATGAAGGCATCATACTTGAGTCTTTGAGAAAAAAAATTTAGAAAGTGAGAAGGAGAAAAGGAGATTTCCGGCGAGATTTTGGTGGTGGTGCTTGTGGCCAAGGTGATTTCCAGGCATCTTATTCGTGGTGGTGCAAACAAGATTAGACCTCATTTCCCTTGAACTTTTAAATTGAAATGTCCTTTTTGGTATGAACATGTTGAAGACTAGGATGAACACTTTGAATATGAGTATGAACTTGATGAACACCTTGAACATTGATATGAACTTGTTGAATGTATGCTTTCTAGAGCAAAGAGCATGTAGGTGTGTCCATCCTTTTTGTGTTCTTGTGTTTTCGATCCTTCTTGCATGTGCATTAGTTCCTTTTCTTTGTTTCTACATATTGTATATGTCTAAAAGTTCTGGTAGAGAAAGTCATGACTCCCTTGCCTTTGGTGAGGGAGATACTGAAAGTGAGGAGGCCAGCCTATATGTTTGTTCCGAAGATGAGAGTTTCGAGACAGAGGGTGTGGTAGAGGGTGTTATAGAAAGTAGGATGATAGTGCATGAGGGTGATGGGGGTGAGCCATTAGTAGACTTTGGGTCAGCTGCATATAAGGAGATACAAGGAATTACAAAGTGTTAGAGGCTATAGCTGATTGAGTTCTAGCCTCACCTCATACACCAGAGGTGGGCTCGAGTAATCAGGCATCACCCTCGGGTCCGTGAGTGTAGCTGTGGCTTTAGCTTCAGAGGGAGTAGACATACAGGTTGGTGTCTCGATGGCGAGGTGGAATACACTTACAAAAGTAAAGTTGGTGAGCTTCGGACAGATTTTAGTGTTCCACCCTATGTGGGCTTGAGGTTACCTACTGTGGCTAATGTGGTTAGATATCCTCTGGAGGGCTCTGTGTTGATTTTTACAGATATGTACTAGCATGGCTTCAGATTACCGTTTCATCCCTAGGTGCAGATGATGTTGGCCAAGCTAGGGTATGTGCCGGGGCAATATAATCCCAACTTTTGGATTCTTCTGCATGAGGTTTACATCGCTTGGTGGTTGGCTGGGTTGGGGGAGCCAACATTTGAGCAGTTCATGTACTTGTACTCAATTTTGAAGCAATAAGGAAATTTTGGCTGGGTACAAGCCAATTGTCGAAAGGAAAATGAGAGGGGTTATTTTATTAGTCACAAGCCTTCTACTCAGAAGTCCTGGAGGAACAGGTGGTATTTGGCCTACGGTGACTGGGAGTGTTCGTCAGGGAAGACCATCACCAAACACGTTCCTACCCACTTTCAGTCTATATGTCTTTGGCCCATACTTTAAGACTGATTGTTGTTGTTTTGTGTTTTACCTGCTTTCAATCTTGGTTCACCATTTTTGCTTGTGCAAGTGTAAATGGTTGAGTAGTATCTAACCTTTGGTGCAAGTTCGGTGAAGTAGGGGCCCATTTCCAAGGAGAAGGAAGACGAGGTTGAGAGGGTGAGGTCGCTGTTGTCAGAGACCGAGCGTGAGTACTAAAACCTAGTCACCTAGAAGAATTTGTTTGAGTCCAGACTTTTGCAAGGAAGTAAGTACTTAGGTCACCTTTGTTATTTGTCTTCTGATTCCTTTTTGTAGTGGTGACTAACTTAGGTTTTGATGTGCAGTGGCCGGTGTTATAAAGGGAAGCACGAAGGTGGTGGTGGATATTGATGAGGTGGAGATGCAGAAGCGAGTGAGGGAGTCTCGGGCTAAGAAGGCGGAGATGGGCGGTGCCCAACAGGTGACTAGGAAGCGCCCTAGAGATGACGATGAGGGGCGGGTTGTCGACGTGATGGGAAAGAGGAAGGCGTTGGAGGAAGCTCGCCAGAGTGTGATGGGGATAGAGCCGAGGCTTCCTCCTTTTGATCTGCAAGCACCACCAAAGCTCCACTTCGGTATTGAGGATGTTTTTGCTGAAGGGGTAGAGAAGGTGGACTTCTCCAGGTGCGTCGGTAGAAGAAGGAGGTGAACCTGGCCATGCATCGGCGGGAGGTTCCCTTGGTGAACGTCTTCTTAGAATGCGTGAAGAGTGACCTCGAGGCTCTGGCGAGGACACATGCCTCTTCCTTTGCAAATCGGGCTCAGAAGACGATCCTTACCCATGCCTATGTAAGTTATATCTATGTGTGAATTTGTTATTATCATTCTGGTTTGCTCTGACTGATAATGCTTTATTTTTGCAGGCTTTTGGCGAGATGTATGTCAATATGGCTAAGGCAAATAAAAAGATCTAGAGGCTGAAGAAGCTCGATTGGCGGGCAAGGTAGCGGAGGCCATCCAAGAGAGGAACACCTGCTGTTGCGAAGGCGGCGATGGCTAAGGAGATGAGGTAGTCGAAGGTGATGAGATAGCTACTACCCAAGTCGAAGTGGTCGAGTCGTTTCAAAGTTCGAGGAGCTGCGCAGCTATATCATGGACCGATTTGTGGATGAGCAGCTTCGTTTGGGAGGATAGACTAGCGAGGTTCAACCCTTGATTGAGATCAACCGTCACGAGGGCACCAGTCGAGCCCGCCACCGCGGATGCCCCTTCCATCGAGTCCTGAAGGCGTTGCCTTCCTTATATATTCTAGTTATTTTTGGAACACTTAATGTTTATTTCTGCGTTGTATGAACATTTTGCCTTGCTTGGGGTAACATAACTTTGATTTGTTATGATATTAAATTTGTTGTCATTTGATATCAGTTGTGCAAGCAAAATGATAACCATGTGATTAATAGGAATTAGCCAAGGTCAGACTTTTCATTAGATAAGTGCTGAAAGGCAGAAGGTACAAGAGATGGTCGAGTCAAGGCTCAATACCAAAGTCTAAGAAAACATAATGTCCTAGGGTGTGTTTACTTATAGTAGTACTTGAAGTGATCAGCGTTCCAAGAATGAGACAAAGTCTTGCCTTTGGTATCACGAAGCTGATAAGTGACGAGGCGGTAGACCTTTGTAATCTTATAAAGACCTTCCCATGTAGGACTCAAGTTACCTTCAGTTGGGTTTTTGGTGGCCAAGGAAACCTTGCGTATGACCCAGACCCCAATCTTGAAAGCATGGAGTTTGACTCGGAAGTCATAGTACTTGGAGATACGATGTTTGTACGTGACATTGCGCGTGTTGGATTGGTCATGAAGCTCGTCAATGAAGTCGAGGTTCAGTGCTAACTGCTCATCATTGGCTTCGGCATCATAAGTGGAGGTTCGATAGGTAGGCTTGTCAATCTCCACTGGTGCCACGACTTCAATACCAAAGGAAAGGGAGAACGGTATCTCTCATGTTGAGGTACGAAAGATGGTGTGATAGGACTAGAGAACCTCTGGGTGTAGCTCGGCCAGCAACCCTTGGCTTTGTCAAGCTTGGTTTTCAGGTCTTCTTAGGCTTAGTTTGGGATTGCTTCACTTTTAAAAAGTTGCTTCTGTGCTTTAAAAATAATTAGCTATAAAATAAAGCAGCTCCATGTTTGGTAAACACTATTTTTAAAGTGCTGTTAGTACAAAAAGCAGTGTTAAAACCGTTTGGTAAATTTTAATATAAAATTATTGTAACTGTGAATAATTACTAAAATAGACATGATGTTAAAAGTGTTATGCACTAATCATGTGGTGGTAGTGGTAGTGATAGTGATGGAGTGGAGTTGATGGTGGAGATGAAGGCGAAGTTGATGGTTGTGGTGGTGGGGATGACAGTTGTGGAGGTGGTGGTGGTGGTGGTGGTGGTGGCGGCGGCGGCGGTGGTGGTGAATGAGGAGGAGGTGATGTTGGAGGTGGTGGTGGTGGAGGATGAGGAGGAGTAGGATGCGGTGGTTGTGGTGGTGGTGGTGGTGGCGGTGGTAAATGTGGTGGTGCAAGTAGTGGAGTTGGATGTAAAAGTGGAGGTGGTGTTATTTTTTAAAATAAATGATGATATTTTGAGAATTAAAAATTCATTAAATGTTCATCTTTGCTTCTTTTGAAAGCTTTGAAAAGCAACCTAAGTCGACTTTAAAAGTCAAAACTTTAAAATAATCGGATATTTTAATTTTACTAAACATTAAATCGCTTAACTTTAAAGTTAAGCGAAAAAGCAACCCCAAACGGGCCTTAATGATTTTGTTTACTTGTGAGGATGGGAAGGCAAAGCAAAGACGTATCTTAAGGTTGGAACAAAATTGCTTGAACTTTGCATTGTCAAATTGTCGGCCGTTATGTGACGATTGTGTGGGGATGCTGACATACGATATTCGCGCATTTAACGCTTTGATTCGAGCGCAGTGATGGTAGCTAAGGCTTCAGCCCACTTGGTGAAGTAGTCCACAGCTACAATTGCATACTTGACATGACCCTTTCCTTTAGGCATAGGTCCAATGAGGTCAAGTCCCCATTGGGCGAATGACCAATGACTCATGGTCACAACGGTTCATGTGAAGTGATGGCGAAGTATTCTTGGCGAATGGCCATATGCCCTCATGAATCTCCCGAATGACATAATTACCTTTATCCGAGTCGACACCAAGGTAGGGAAGGCTGCTTGTATAGATCGCCGCTGATGATCAAGTATCGAGCGGAATGATAGCGAACAAGCCGCGTTTCAGCAAGATCGCAGTAGTGTCCGATTCTGAAAAACTAAAGGATGAGGTCCATCTATGTGGGGCTGTGATCAATGGTACAAATGATTGGTGCTTGTGTGCTGGGCTGATCTAAGAACTCCATGTGGATGTTGCGACCGATGCCTTACTCTATGGTGAGGCTAGCTCGCCAAAGCATCAACATGATCGCTCAAAGCTCGCACCGCTTATGAGATAAGAATCAAAAGTTGCAAGCAGGTGACGGGTATGCTAAAGATATGCCATCATAGAGATGTCATTGGCAGTGAAGTTCTGATTGACTTGATGAACAACGAGTTGGGAGTCGCTAAATATCTGGATTTGCCTAGCGCCCATCTTTTTGTCTAGCCAAAGGCCAGCTAAGAGTGCTTTGTACTCAGCGACATTGTTGGAGGCGTGGAATTTGAAGCGAAGGCGTACTCAAGGACAACTTTATTTGGGGAGATAAGAATGAGGCCAACCCCATATCCCTAGACATTGGATGAGCCATCCACATATAAGGTCCACAAGGGTGGGCCAAGTCTAGGGTGTTGTTCTGGCGACGTGGACCAGCTTAAAGGAAGAGTGGGTTGGTTACGATCCGGGAACGGCCAAAGCTAGGGTTCTGTAAATTCGGAGATGAAGTCCGCAACACTCACCAATAGCCCACTTAACCAATCTACCAAAAGTCTCTGGCTTTACAATACCGCCTTAGTGGTTGGTTGGTTAAGACATGGATGGTGTGTGCTTGGAAGTATGGCTCGAGGCGTCTGGTGACACCACTAGAGTAAAGGCCGTCGATATCTCTGAACCTCGACATCTTGTAAGGCATTACTAACATAGTGCACCGGATGATCAGCACCTTCATGTGGTTAGATGAGTATTAAGCTAATGGTTGTGGTAGAGACGGAGAGGTAAATCGTGAGGTGTCTCCAGGCTTGGGTGTTAACAATAAAGGGGCCCGACTCATGTACTCCTTGAGCTCGTTGAAAGCCTTGTCACATTCGGCAGTCCAGGTGATGTTTCGTTTGTTGCCCTTAAGTGCCTTAAAGAAGGGGGCGCAGCGATTAGTGACCTTTGAGATAAACTTGGTCAGGGCCGTGACATGCCCGAAGGCTCTAGATGTCCTTGACTGTTTTGGGTATCTTCATGTCTAAGATGGCCTTGATTTTTTTTAGATTGGCTTCAATACCTCGCTAGGTGATCATGAAGCCAAGGAATTTCCCTGAAGCCACACCGAAGGCACACTTTGTGAGGTTGAGTCTCATTTTATACTGTTTCGGATGATGACCTTGATAGATAGGTTAGGGATATACTTCAATAGTGCGACTTTTGACTAGCATGTCATCGACATATGCCTCCATGGTGCTTGCCAACTAGTGGGGCAAAGAGGCTATTGACCAGACGCTGATAAGTAGCCCCGACGTTCTCGAGACCGAAGGGCATCACCTTGTAGCAGAGAGGCCACGATCAATGATGAATGATGTATAGGCTTCGTCATCATGGTGCATAAAGATCTGGTTATATCTAGAGTAAGCATCCATGAAGCTAAGAAGGGCATGGCTCTGTAGCGTTAACAAGCTGGTCGATTCGGGTAGAAGGAAGCTATCATTTGGACAAGCTCGATTAAGGTTGGTGTAGTCTACACACATGCTGGCAGTGGTTTGCGGACCATCATCACATTAGCTAGCTAGGTGGGATAGTCCACCTCCTTGACGAATCCAATCTGCTCAACTTGTCCACCTTCGCCTTCATGGCTTCGTACCTCTATGGGTCATAAGCACGACGCTTTTGAACGGGTCGGATGACAGGATTAATGCTTAGTTGATGAGAAATAACATCAGTGATATGCCGCATATCGCTGTAAGACCAGGCGAAACCTCTCGCTAAGGCGAAGGAAGGCCACAAGGTCGAGCGAAGCTCATGGGAGAGGGAGGTGCGGATCCGACCGCCGATCCGGGATGTCATCGTGGAGGCAAACAAGCTCGGGGTCTTCCGGTTTGGCATGTAATCGATTCCTCCCTAGGGTCCTCGTGTCGCTGAGTGCCGCTGAGGAGGGGCCTTGGTTCTTGTAAGGGCCTCACCCTATATGGCGATTGGTGGACTTGACCACTAAAGCATGGCAATTTGGGTACCAAGTTGGTCGCCACGCCGTGGCCGTGCCATGGGAGGTGGGGAACTTCAGCATAGGATATGCGTGAAAATAAAACCTTCATTTGCGCCAAGGCGGGTGTCCGAGGATGACATTGTAAGTTGTGGGGTTGTTAACGATAAGGAAGGGAGTGGTGACTGCCGTTGGGGTGCCGAACCAATAGAGATAGAAATGTGGATGCTTGTCAAGGGGTGAACAATATCGCCAGAGAAGCTTGACAAATGAGCGAGGACACGGAGCTCGTTGAAAGCATCAACAAACATCACACCGACCAAGTTGCGGTGTCCACCGAATACGCCCAACGTTAAAGTTAGAAATGTCTGCACGGATAATGAGTGGGTTATCATATGGGAGAATGACGCCACGTTCTTCCTCCTTACAAAAGGAGATAGGGGCCCAGCCTAATTTTTGCATCTAAGGCAGGCGTCCCTACTTAGTGTTGAAGACCTAGTGCTCATAGGAAGAACGGACATAATGTTTGATAGAGTTGTTGGAGGTTCCTGCCATTGTAGGACCACCACTAATGATGGAGATTATTGATTTGCCTTTGGTGAGGGTTAGATGGGGGTAGGAGGTTATGCACATATTTATCTAGCTTCCCTCACGAATAAGTCCTTCAATAATGTTGCACAAGGAAACACAAGATTCGGTATCGTGGCCGCTGAACTGATGGAAATGGCAGAAGACACATGTGTTTGGCATAAGCTTGTTGGTCGATCTCTTGGGGGAGGCTTAGGTATCATGGGTGCCTCGTGCACCAGGACATTCTCATAGGTCGTGTTGAGGGTGGTGAAGACCTCAAAACTAGGCTTGGGTGTAAAGGGGAGTAGAGCTCGATCACTTGTCCTGGGAGGGTTGCCTCCACTAGGCTGGTGGTGGTTGTCATGTCTGCCACGCTTGCTACTATTGAAGGTGTCTTTGTAGCTATCCTTCCTTTTGGGGTGCTTTGGGTATTTGGTGTAGGGGCAGAATGTTGAGGTGGGGCAGGTGGAGGATCACCAAAAGTACTACGTGTCGGGTAGCGAGGCCACGCTTGAAATTGAAGTACTCACCTTGGCGTGAATCGATTGCTTCATTAGCTCGCATATGTGATCCAAGGGTTGCTTTGTGAACTAGGTACCGGAAGTTGGACTCGCGGAGGCCATTGAAAGCACCAAGGCGCGCGATCGTCGATCTCGGGAAGCGAGTACTCGTGGTGGCGGGCTGCATGCTCTCGAATGGGTTCATCCTCACCTTGCCGAAACATGTACAAGTCATTTGCGAGTACTGCAATCGATGGATCATGAAATAGTCAAGGAAGGTGCGCTTGATAGTCAAATGAGTTGATGGTGCGGGGTTCACCGTAGAACCAATTCAGGCCCGCGCCGTTGAGGTTGGAAGAGAATATGAGGCACATGCCTTCATCACCAAGGCACATCCGATGGTAGACTGGAAGGAGTGGATATGGGTGAGAGGATCCTCCGTGCCCGTGTAAAAGGCGTCTGAGTGGCTGAATGTCCTTCTCTTGGGGTAATTGAGGATACGTTGGTAAAGGGCCCATGTCCATAAGGGCTAGTGGCGTGCTGCTCACTCTTTTTCAAAGAAAGCCTCATGGTCGGGTAGGCATGAGGAGAGTGTCGGTGTTGAAGGCCTGAGGTGTGGGTGGGTGAGGTTCCTACTCTTTATACGCCTCGATGTGATAAGACTCCCAATCGTCTGGATGGTAAGGCTCCCAGTTATCCGAGTCTTCTGCACCTTCTCTAGCGGGTAGGTGGATAGGCTTCGGTGGGGGCCTAAGTGTGCCACTCTTGTGTCTTGGAGATTAATAAGAATAGGGATAGGGTCTGGTTGATGGTCCAAGAGACGGTCCCTGCAATCTCTATAGATTTTGGCCGGTTCATGGGTGGTCCTTCGATGGCGAGATGTGAAGGAGCCGCAATTTGGTCGTCTCGGTGGAGGGGTCTTTACCCTTGCTGAGCCTAGACTAGGTGGGGTACTATGGCGAAAGTGCACCCGCTCGTTCGGTTGGGTATGCTCAACATCCTGAGTAAAGTCATGTTAAGAGCCCGAGGATGAGTCCTCTCCCAATTATGCTTCAGACGGAAGTCATGCTCCGACTCAATGTTCTTGGTATGAAGATGTTCGTATTTCTCGGACATCTTGGCAATGCTTGGCGCGAAGGCGCTCGACCTCTACCTAGAGGTTGACATCTGTCGAAGGTTTCTTTCAGGAGGTATCCTTGAGGGGTATGGTCTGAGTATCGTGGCTATCATTGATCGATAGCGGAGTGTGGGTAAAGAAGAGGCGGCAGGACTGATGGGAGAAGGAGCGAGTTGTCTTTGGTAGAGAAAGCGGGATTCAAAGTTGATTTCCACATACGGCGCCAAACTGTTAATGGTCATTTTGGGAGGTCAACTTAGAAAGAAGTGGATAGTCTTCAAGGAGAAGGTGAGGACCTTCGGTAAGGGAAGAGCTGCAGATGACAAAGTATGAGAAGCGATCGTCAAGCTTGGGCACCAGTGTGGTGCCGAAGGCTCTCCGATGCTTAAGTCGGCTATGAGTGGTAAATTTGGCGAGTAACAGTAAATGTGAGAAAATAGTTACCCTTCTTATTTGGGTACGCCCCTATTTATAGGGAAGTGAAAGTGGGTGGTTTGCACAAAGTTTCGATGTGGGACTTTATGCAAGTTGCTGTGGTGGTGACACGTGTCCTTGGAGATTAGGTTTAGTAGTTGGGAGCTTTGGCAGTCGAGAGCTTCGGCAAGTGTTTGGCACCTCGGAAGGGTGTCTTTCTTCGGCAGGGGAGAAGGCTTGTCTGCCTTGGTGCTAGTCATTTTGATGCTAGATATGCTTGGTTGATTATGGTGTAAACATTAATGTAGATCATCCCTGTTGTTACCATACCATGTAAATGCTTTCTTATTCGATCTGGAACTCTGCATGCCTTATGGATTTAAGAGCCCTAGAGATCGTGAAAATTTCCAAGTCAAAAGAATTCATAAATCAAAATTAAGTTGTTTACATGGCATAATCATATACAATGTTTACTTTGTTGACATCCATTTCCCTTATTATGTTTGAAATTTTACCTGTGGCTCCACATTAGAACTATAAGGATAGCCTACTTAACAATTGAAGCTTCCTTGTTTGCAGTGAACATTGCTCCTTTCATCATTCCTCTGCAGAAAAAAGATTCGACTCCTTATGCTTGATGTTCTTCCTTCAAGCAATTGATGATTTGGAGACCACTACCACTTTGCAATACTATGCGGACTTGATTTGCCCTATTCTTTAAGAAACAATAATAAAATGTAGCTTTAGAGTTATGTGGGAGTGATTTTTCCTATGAGAATATTCGATTAGAAAGATTCTCATTTCTTCTTAGCCACTTCTTTCTCTCTGCAAAATAGATCGAATAAGAGGACCACACTCGGGGGTGTTGGCCAAAGGCCCTCTGATACCTAAATTAGTTCAATTGATTCGTAGAGAAAACAATAGCTAATAGGATACAGAGATGTGTTTATGGTGTAAACTAGGCGGCCGGAGCCTTATATAAAAGAAAGAGAGAGATGAGGTGGCTAGGGTTTGTGAGGGGAAGATCTCTATAGAGTTTTAGTAGTAATTCTGACGTACCTCAATCCTTGTGTGTAGTCAAGTATTTATAAGGGGCCTCGACGAGGTTGGTGAGGTTGGTGTATTTAGAGATTTGATTTAATCAAATCCCTAATTAAGGCAAGAATCAAATACACCCAACCTGAATCAAATAATCTCCCAATTAATTCAGGTAACTCCCAATTAATTGAGAATTGTGGTAGGAATCAAATTAATTCTCAGCCTAATTAGGTAATGTTCAATTTAATTGGGCAATCCCCAATTAAATTGAGTAACTCCCAATTAAGTTGAATAATTCCCAATTAGGTCAAATAATCCCCAAATAGAAGGAATTATTTGACATAGGGTTCTGATTTAATTCGGTTTCCACAAATGCCCCTCCAGCTTCTACATGGCGCGTGGTGGCATGTAGGAGATGTGAATCATCTATTGGGAATACTTGTAGTTTAGTGTGACAAGAAACTAATGATTTGAATAATTATTTATTAGTGTGCAATGTTCTTTTGGTGATTTGGATGGAAAGGAACAGTTTAACTCAAAGCCAAAGTTGGGCAGTTTGTGGACTATTTATGAGATATGGCTAGACTTTGGGCCTCTCTATGGGCTTCAGTCTCATCTGTATCATGATTGCCCATTCTTTCTCTTAAATTTGGAAAGGGAAGCAAGCTGCTATATCGTAGTTGTCCTGATTGTACTTTGGGGGTTTTCTGCATTGTTGGACGCTGTACTGTCATACTTTTCTTTTGGTTTCTTATAAATTGTAGGCTTCGTGCACTTTGATTGTACTTCCCATTCATATTAATTTGCTGGTTGAAGTCTGAAGTCTATTTTTACATAAAATTAATTATAACAACTATAAAAGAAAGATATCTAATAAAGTGATGAATTTTACATATTACATTGGACTACCCAGTTCTTGCTTAACTACGTTTTATTTAGAATTATATTTCTGTACACATTTGATGCATTGGATTAAGAATCTGTGACTGATGATTTTATTGTTATACTGATTATTCTGATATTCATTTTATTTGTTATGGAAGCTGGACATTTATACAGATTGTCCATTGAGTTTAAACTCCATGTGTATTGTTGCATACCTCTGTTTTTTGATTTGTATATATTAGGCAGTTGTTAGCAGCTCCTGACAAACTCAGTTTGTTTTCTTTTTTCTTTTTCTGGGTTTGATCTTAGAGCATTTTAGTTAACCTGTTGGTAACTACTGGATGCGGTTAAACTAAAGAAAAAGAACTAATATAAAAGTAAAGTAAAAAGAAATTAATGTAGGACAAGTGTAGAATAGGAAAGAGAACGAACAAAATTAATTAAAAAATATAAAAAAGTAAAAGGGAATGTAAGTGAAAAAAAAAGGAGTGGGAAAATCAGATCCCTAAAACTAAACTAAAACCAAAATCCAATTTTCCTCAATAAAAAAAACCCCCATTATCCATATCTTTTTCTCGTGAAGCAAATACAATAATATATTATCAGTCACCACCGTCTTGATGTTTTACTGCTTTAAAGTAATTTTGAGTCTGATTGATCCACAAGATCAGCTACCAGTCCACTGATATGTGGTGGAAGTGATCGGTTTACTACTAAGAATCAGCCATGGCTTCTTCTTTACCGGGTCAACTCGTTTTTCTCTTAGAGAATGGACATCATGTGTGGGAGGACCAATCTCTCATCAAGTGGAGGAAGAGAGATGCACATGTCCCTTTACGTTGCCATGATTCAATTGAAGGTGAGAAACTAAACCCATTTCAATTTCAGTTTCGTATTTGGATTAAGAGTGTTTTCATGTTGCTGGAAGTTTTGCTTTGTCTCACGTTGCCTTGTTAAATTTTGGTTAATGGAGTTTTTTGTTGCTGGAATTTTGTAAATGTTTGGGATATAATTCTGTTTGATTCAGAATCACATTCAATCTTCAGACGAATGAAGAGTTCTATGAAGTGGGTTTATGATCGTGAATTAGGGGATTTCATGTGATAAAAATAATATGAAGTACTCATGTAATGCGAGTATATTATAAATGCATTTAGCTATTTTCTTTATTATAAATTTCAGGTTCTACATGCAATATTTATTGGAAATGATTTAGCAATGTCATTTAGATGTTTCGACTTTGCAAATTATACAAACACACATTGAATATATATAATAATTATGTATAAGCAAGCTCATCGATTGGCCTGACACATTTTGAATTTTTGTTGGAGTTTTGTTGCATTGGTTTTTGGTAAAAATGCATTTTCTTAAATATGAAGAGTGAATAGGGAAACATGTTATGCAGTTGTGAATATGTGTAGAATCTCACATTGTTCAGAAACTGCATCATGGTATGGTATATGAGCTTGAGCTTGACGTTGCATCTTGCCATCAAGATGAGCTTTTGGTATAGGAACATGGGACAGGAATCTTGTACCTATTCCCAAGCCTTGAAATCACGAAACATGGTCTACGTTATAGGCACATAGAGGGATTCTAATTGGTATAATGGTTTGGGTCCATGATGCGGAACCCCCCCTCTCTAAGTTCTGTGTGTTATTTTATCTTATCATTGGCTTGGAATCTTACTTCTTTTCTATTTCTTTTAGAAGATATCTGACGTTCGTTATGTGGTGTAGGATCTCTTAAATACTGGTATGAGCGCAACAAAGTGAATTTTCTGGTATCCAACTCTGCTGTTTGGGATGATGATGCTGTTCCTGGAGCTCTTGATAGCGCGGCCCTTTGGGTCAAGGACTTGCCTTTTGTGAAGTCTTTGTCAGGCTATTGGAAATTCTTCTTGGCTTCCAGTCCTAGAAATGTTCCTGTAAATTTTTATGACACTGCATTTCAGGATTCTGAGTGGGAAACCTTGCCAGGTAAGCATATATGTATCTTTCACTTTTTCTTGCCTTAAAATCTGACAAACCTACACATATATATTTGGTATGCTGTGTTAGAATATAGCAGTGATAGTTGTTTCATAAAATCATTAATGAAATTTGTTTCATTGCAAAATATGTATCTATACCTGCATGCCAGAAACTTATTGCATCGTTTTACTTCAACTACGATTTTTCTCTATGCTGTTTCTTTATATATTCTTATTTGCAACAGTGTAGTATTGCATTCGAGGTAATTTTATGGCTAAGTGAGAGAATTTGAAAGGCATGTTTAGTAACGTGTATGAAATGTTTGGGTTATAATGAGGGGAATTTTTTATTTTTTATTTTTAGTTTTTTCTGTATTTCAGTTAGCTTATGTAAGAGTCAGCTTCACATGAGAGTTGGGATCCAATCTTAACTTCACTGTGGATTAGCTTCAAGGAAAGAAAGGGAAAAACTTCCATTTTATTGCTTATTGGCTACTGGTTATTCTCATAGAGGATTTTCACTATCATAAATTGGCCTTTTATTTTACTATTCGTTTTCTTTAAAGAGAGATACGCATATGCGTTAGCGAAACTGTTCAGTAAGTGCCGCTCACAAATAAGTCAGTTCTTTCCAGATAATAAATTGTGCTTTGAACTATAGGCGCTAACTGAAGCTTGTATAATTGTGAAAATTCTTTTCTAAGTGCTTGTACTATGATTTCATGATTCCGTATTTATTTTATTTTGTTCTCCAAAATAGACAATTTAAGAATACTTTGATAACCTTATTCCTTGTAGTGTTTTGAGCTTTAGCAATAGCATATGGAACAAATTTATGAATGATTTATGTTATAAATTTATCATGATTTTTCATATCTAACACATGCAATTATTATCCAACGACCGTGTCTCATTATTTTGTGTTCTCTCATGGAACAGTTCCTTCAAACTGGCAGATGCATGGATTTGATCGGCCTATTTATACAAACGTTGTTTATCCATTTCCACTTGATCCACCTTCTGTTCCTGTGGACAACCCTACTGGCTGCTATAGGACATACTTTCACATTCCTAAAGAATGGAAGGGTATGATCCATTTGATTGCCTTGCTGATTGTAGCTGATTACTATTTATTGGAGCTTTTTTATTCTTTTGTTTTTATTTTTCTTTGTTGTTCCCTTTTACATTATGCTTACTGATCAGTATTCTATCAAACCTGTGCTACTTATATCTCGTATACATCGAAGTAAGTTTTATTTTCCACTTTGTAATGTAACCATTTTGAAATGTAATATGTAGCGCAATTTGACCTGAATTTGTGTTAATGATTTGAAATGTGGCTAATAGAAGTATTGCCTCACAGATTGGATTTTCTGCTATATGTACGTACGAATGCATGCATGCACCTATATTACAGTCACAGACACACAGACACACACAAAAATGACATTTCCATGACATCCCTCAACTCTGTTGATCATTCTTTCTGTGGGAAAAATTTATATGACATGTTTACCATTTGACAGGTCGCAGGATTTTGTTGCATTTTGAAGCTGTTGATTCTGCATTCTGTGCATGGCTAAATGGGGTCCTGATAGGATATAGGTAATAAATACTTGTAAGAACTTTTGTGAATTATCATAATTATCCTGTAGGTGGATGCTTTTATGCTATACCCTATGTCATACTTCCATTCATGGAGTCTTCTCAGCGTGTGTTACTGTTTTCTGAACATATGCATTTTACATGGAATTTATCTCAGTCAGGTATATGTTGACAGATTAAGATTGCGCACATTTGTGAATAAGAGATACAGGGAGTGAGTTTAAGATGCTCATGGAGGATCTTCTTTTGCAATCTACTATTTTTCACTTTTCTCTTTCGCAACATACAAATTAAAAGTTAAATATAAAATGCAAAAAGAGAGAGTAACCCACATGGAATATAAAGAACATAAAGTCCCCAACTCTTAAAGCTGAGTATGGATACTGTTTTGTTGCTGATAAATAATTTATCAAGTAAATAGAATAATGTATATCGTGCTGAGAGTCTTTTGCTACCATATGGTTTAGCAAGAAAAGGGGCATTTAATTGTTAATAACTTAAAAATGAAGCATGGTGAGTATGACATGACTGAGTTATACTAATTACCAATCTTTGAACATAGCTTCCTTTTTTTTTTCTTTCCCTTTTTTCTGTTAATGTATTGTTTATCATACCAAGAATATGTATTAGCCTTGAAAGGAACTTTGTTTAATAAATGGTCCAGCCGCTGAATGATCTGACTTAAATATTTTGTTTCTTTTTGGTGGTGGGGAAATTCTTGGGAAGTTTCATTTTGAATTATTTGATGGTTGTTTAATCAGTTAGGAATTCGGATGTTAGTAGAGTCTTGTTTACTTTTTCACAAGTAGAAAATGAATCCTAAGCATTTGAGATGGTCATATGTGCACTTGTCGGTTTTGTAACCGTATCACCGAGTACATACAACTATATCAAATTGAAGATTGTTTTCCACTTATAAGGGATGCATGGTTTGGTAGGAATCCCCTGTGAGATACGTTAACAAACTTTTCAATATCGTGCTAGGTCAGTCAGGACAGTAGACTTCCTGCTGAATTTGAAATCACTGATTATTGTTATCCATCTGATATGGACAAGAAAAATGTACTAGCTGTTCAAGTATTCAGATGGAGTGATGGCTCCTACCTTGAAGATCAAGATCATTGGTGGTTATCTGGCATTCATCGTGACGTGCTTCTTCTTTCCAAGCCACAGGTCTTTATTGTCTTCTTTCTTGCCTTTGTATCCTCTCTTTTAATTACAATTGGTACTTCTTGGAATTAGTACATAGTTGGTGACTGGGGACAAGCATGTATACATTGATGATTTGCATGGCTACTTTTCTATCATAAGATCACTCCATCTCTTTGCAAGTCATTATTGTTCTTCCTTTCCCATTTTGCAAAATCGACACATTGGAGGCAAAGAATTAGGACAGTTAATGCTATATGGAAATCTGACCTAGTTCTTCAATGTTCTAAGCCATATTTTATTTTGATTACACATATAGATTATCTAAATTATTTCCTTATTCTTTAACGTAAACTGGTAATGTGCTGCTACCTGTACTGGAGCATTGCATAATATTAAATCCTAAAAAATAACTGATGTGCAGGTATTCATTGCAGACTACTTTTTCAAATCAACTCTGGCTGAGGATTTTTCGTATGCAGACATACAGGCAAGTATTTATCAATCGAGGATGGATCTTTTTGTTTTTACAAAGTATTAAGTACAAACAATATTTTGCAGTTTTGTCTAGATGGTTGACCTCTTGCACATAACTGGACAATAATTTGTAACCCATTGAATCATATGATAAACTCCAAAAACAATAAAGGATACAGGAAATGTCTAATGTGCTTAGGTTAGAGAAATTCCTGTCTGTTAATGGTTTTTATTCATACTATCTGATTATATGTGCATGTGCTCACTTTTTTTCTTCTTTTGAGTATCGCAGTGTCTGTTAATGTAGACTGTCATTGATTTATCAGTCAAGATTTTGGAATCTACCCTTGTATCAATGTGCAATATGATGAGATTATGTTCTCTTCTCAGTGCTATTGCCCTACATTGAAAACATTTTAAAATATTGTTGTCTTGCACTTTTGACCAGGTTGAAGTGAAAATAGATAACTCCAGAGAAACATCTAAAGATAGCGTTCTTGCAAACTATGTTATAGAAGCTGCATTATTTGACACTGCGTGCTGGTACAGCATTGATAGATATGCTGACCTGCACTTGTCCAATGTGGCTAGTATAAAGCTTAATCTCTCATCCAGCACGAGTCTGGGGTTTCATGGTTATTGGCTGGTAGGGAGACTGGACATGCCGAGGCTTTGGTCTGCAGAGCAAGTGAGGAATTATTATTTTTTGTTTCTTCCTAGTTTGTTCCTAAGCTAAAACCCTTTTAAGCAATATATACTTTCTTGCTTATTGATATTCTCAACTTTGTTGAGTCATTGGAGTTACCAAAAATGTCTGTCAAGTGCTGGAAGTACCCTGGCACTGGGAATTTTTTAGGGTGCTGCACCGTTTAACCTAATGTGTATGTTTGTGTGTGCTGCACCGTTCTGTTTATATAACTTAGTTTGCTTTTCTCTTCTAGACATGTGGGAAAAATTGGTCAACTGTAAATATCATATCTTGTTAAATTATAACAGTCTAAGAGTAATTAGATTTTTCTCATTCATATGACTCCAGAGTTTGTGAAAATTTCTTTTAACTTAAATTTAATGCCTTAAAAGACCATGGTTGAGTCTTCTTTCTACCTTGAGCTTCAATGGGGTGATATTGTGAATACTACGTAGGTGACTACAAACTTTCCCCCTTACCTAAGCATTAGCTAGGGTTAAGGGTTAGTCACGTCATGTTGAAAGTATGGCTTTGGTACTTTCTTGCTCCATTTAAGCATAAAGTAGATGGATGACTCAAGCATAATAGTAAGAAAAGATGTTTTGAGAAAAACAAAAAATATACATTAGATAAATCATGATATGAAACTAAAAGTTTTGTAGCCCCAATAACAAGAAGTATCTAAAACCTTGCATTGTACATTTGGTGGTATTTTTTTTTTTCTTTTTCCTTCTTATGGGCAAACGCTAAAGCATTGTACATTAGCTTAGGAAAAGAATATTAAAGTATTCAATCATATGGTTTATTATCACTATGTAACACAGTGTTCTCGGTTATTAATTAGATGTTTTTATCTTCTCATCTTTCATATAAGATCAAACGGTTTCATGATGATGATTCGTTTCCCAGAGTTTGTGTTACAGTATTTGCTTTTGAACTCTTTTCCTGTGTCCAACATACATATTTCATAACTGATTGTTTACCGTGTGCAGCCAAGCCTGTACACTCTTGCTGTTTCATTGAAAGATGCATCTGGCAACCTTCTGGACTGTGAATCATGCCTAGTAGGCATACGGCAAGTATCAAAAGCCCCCAAACAGCTGCTTGTTAATGGGCATCCAATAATAATAAGGGGTGTGAACAGGCATGAGCATCATCCACGTCTGGGGAAGACAAACATAGAATCCTGCATGGTTAAGGTAACACATACTTTACTTCTCCTTGTCTGTTCTCTGCTAGCCAAGTTGATTTGCAACTGGAGTTGATGGTTCTTGGAATTTTAATCACTATTCTGTGTACAGGATTTGGTTTTAATGAAGCAATACAATATCAATGCTGTGAGAAACAGTCATTATCCCCAACATCCTCGTTGGTACGAGCTCTGTGATTTGTTTGGCATGTACATGATAGATGAAGCCAACCTTGAAACCCATGGTTTTGATCTTTCTGGGCATGTGAAGCATCCTACTTTGGAACCCAGCTGGGCTACTGCAATGATGGACCGTGTGATAGGCATGGTTGAGAGAGACAAAAATCATGCTTGCATTATCTCTTGGTCCTTAGGGAATGAAGCTGGATATGGACCTAATCATTCTGCTTTAGCTGGTAAACTGCTGTTCTTTTATCATATCCATTTTTTTGTCCAGCTTTGAAGGAACTTTTAGAAAATGTTATTACTTTGTACTTGTTCGAGAATTATTGCTTCACCTCGACATATTTCTCCTAGAAGATATATTCATTTTACAGAAGTAGACAATGGGAATCATTTTATGGCTTTAGTAAGTTACCTTGAAATGATGGTGATGGATTTGGGTTCAAAATTTTGAAAATAAGGAAATGATGGTCAGAACTGGCGTTCATCTGGGAATGGGCCTTACTTTAGGGAAAGTGAATATTTTCGAAAGAAAGAAGCCTGCACTCTAATTTTGAGTAATTGATATATAATTAATTATACTAAAGTTGAGTAAGTAAGTTAACATCACCTTTTTCTATAAGTTGGGCAATATTCTGTCTTTGTATTTTATTTTTCATTTTTTAAAATGTTAGTGTTTCTTATGAAAAATAATTATTATTATTATGATCACCCTCAAAATTTTGAACGGTATAATTGAAGTTGCATGTAAGGCATCTCTTCCCCCCCCGGTTTCATATCACTCATGGTTTTGAAGACTTGTTCACCTGAATTCAGGCTGGGTTCGTGGAAAGGATCCCTCACGGCTGGTACATTACGAAGGGGGTGGATCCAGAACCTCATCCACAGATATTGTATGTCCCATGTATATGCGGGTCTGGGACATGTTGAAGATTTCGAGTGATCCAAATGAAACACGCCCTTTGATATTGTGCGAGTATGTAAATTTTTTCACTCTTCCCTTTTTGTTATAGTTTGAGCATAGTTTGTTGGTTTACCATTATTCCCAATGTTCGAAGATGAGTCAAATGTTATTTATATTCTGGCACTTCTCACCTTTGGGCCCCTCCACCAATAGAGTCCAACATGCGAAATTCAACTTATATAGGAGGTTGCAACCAATCCAAAAAAAAAAAGGGAGGTTGCAGTTTTTGCTCTACACCTTTATCAGGATCTCTTGCTCTTACCATGCAAAAGTTTGTTGCTTTGCCACTGCTCCCAAATTCTTAAGCTATTAGAATTTGGGCCAAATGTATTCTAAACTGCTAATTTATTTTGTAAAGTTATACAAGATACCTCTGTTTATGCTCATGGCAATGCAAATTTCTTCACTTAAAAGTTTGAGAAAATAATGGCAGGTATTCACATGCAATGGGAAACAGCAATGGGAATTTACATGAATATTGGGAAGTAATTGATAGCACATTTGGTCTTCAAGGAGGCTTTATCTGGGAATGGGTTGATCAGGTCAAGTATCCTTGCTGTTCATAAGAAATGCACTGATGATTTATCAACATTACATTAAATATTGAGTTTCAAGCCATCTTACACTCTTGAAACCCCTTTACTTTAATTTATTGGGCATAACCACATAACATCAACATAAAATTGAAACTGGTAAATATCATCATCATTTTCTTCTTCTTATCCCCCAACCACCAACCACCAACCCCTAACCTCTCTCTCTCTCTCTCTCTCTCTCTCTCTCTCTCTCTCTCTCACGAAATCTTTGTTGTTCAGAACCAGAAATTACATCAGGGGGTAATAGATTTTCTCTTTGTATATAGGCCCTGTTGAAGGATAATGCAGATGGTAGTAAGCATTGGGCATATGGGGGTGACTTTGGTGATGTTCCTAATGATTTAAACTTCTGTTTGAATGGCCTTACATGGCCAGATCGAACTCCTCATCCAGCACTGCATGGTAAGTTGATGATTTATGTTATACTTACAAGTACCTCTGTCCTTTGAGTTCTTTAAGATAATATTTGTATGTCATTTTTCAATTTATTTTCATGTCTCATTTCTTCGGTTATTGTTTTCAGAAGTCAAGTATGTGTACCAACCAATCAAGGTTTCATTTAGCGAAGAAACACTAAGGGTAAGTTTCACATAGTATTTGCTTTCATTTTATTTTATTATTTTCCGGAATACTTATTTACCTGAAATATACCTTGCAGATAACAAATACCCACTTTTATAAAACAACACAAGGATTGGAGTTCAGCTGGGATGTTCATGGGGATGGATGCAAACTTGGATCCGGAATTCTACCTTTTCCGTTGATTGAACCTCAGAAGAGTTATGATATTAAGTGGCGGTCAGCTCTGTGGTATCCTCTATGGACTTCGTCATCTGCAGAGGAATATTTTTTAACAATAACAGCTAAGCTTTTGCGTTCCACACGCTGGGTTGAAGCTGGTCATGTTATCTCATCTACCCAAGTCCAGTTGCCTTCCAAAAGAGAGATTGTTCCTCATGTAGTTGCTTTTGCTTAATACCCACTTTGACAATAAGAATGAAGTTTACATGTTTTGTCATATAAAAACATTTTTACAATTGGCCTTGATTTCCAGGTCATCAAGACTGAAGATGCTGTGTTTGTCAGTGAAACTCTTGGGGATAAAATTAGAGTCAGCCGAGATAGCTTTTGGGAGATCATATTTAGTGTTCAAACGGGAACAGTTGACAGCTGGACGGTATTTTACACCATTGTTATTTACATTTTTTTTGTTGATAACAAATTTTTCTTTATAAAACCAAAGTTATTTTAAGAATGATTTCCCTCCAGGTTTTATGATTGTAGTTGCCTGGTTATTGTTCTATTTTCTGTTGGGATAAGCATTGTATGATTTTTCCTTTTTGTTCCTAAGGATGTTCCGTCTCCTGTAGATTGAGGGTTGCTTATTTGTTGACGACCGAACCTCTTTGATTGTACTTCTCAATTTCATTAATACTCATTCTGTTTCCTATTTAAAAAAATGGTAGGTCGAAGGAGTCCCTTTGATGACGAAAGGCATATTTCCATGCTTCTGGCGAGCACCAACAGATAATGACAAAGGAGGAGGTGCCAGTAGTTATTTCTCCTTATGGAAAGCTGCTCATATTGATAACCTTCATTATATTACCCAAAGCTGTTCTATACAGAATAAGACGGACCATCTTGTGAAAATAGCTGTGGCTTTTCTTGGTGTTCCAAAGGAGGAGGGTGCTAAGAGGAAAAAGATAAAAATTGAAGTTGATGTGATTTACACAATTTACCGGTTCAGGAGACGTTGTTGTTGAATGTAATGTAAGACCAAGTTCGAACCTTCGACTTCTGCCACGTGTGGGAGTTGAGTTCCATTTGGATAAGTCAATGGATCAGATTAAGTGGTATGGAAGAGGACCATTTGAATGTTATCCAGACAGAAAAGCAGCTGCTCATGTTGCGGTCTATGAGCAGAAAGTGGATGACATGCATGTCCCTTATATAGTTCCTGGGGAATGTTCAGGTAGGGCAGATGTTAGATGGGTGACATTCCAAAACAAGGATGGTTTCGGAATATATGCATCAGTGTATGGCAGCTCTATGCCTATGCAACTAAATGCAAGTTACTACACCACAGCTGAGCTTGATCGGGCAACGCATAATGAAGATCTTATCAAAGGAGATGACATTGAGGTAATTTCTTCTACATCATCAATCCATATCTTTCATTTCAGTACCAGTAGATTGTTTCTGGACATCCATTATGAGTAATATACAGAGGATGGTTTATGGTTTAGGGTCTAGGGTTTATGGTTTACTGTGTTACAGGTTCATCTTGATCACAAGCACATGGGCCTGGCTGGGGATGATAGTTGGTCGCCCTGCGTCCACGAGGAGTATCTGGTTCATGCTGTTCCATACTCATTTTCAATTAGGCTGTGCCCGATAACCCCTGCAACCTCTGGCCAAGCCGTGTACAAAACTCAACTTCAAAACTAGTAGACATGATGGGCTCAAGAACTTGGTAATGAGTACCGAGTGATTGACAATGTATGTGGCCATGAAATAAGATGTCTAGCTTATTTGCAACGAATAATATAAAGGCAAAACATATCAGTCTGTAATATTCTGATTATGAAACATTTGTATTTAATAGTGCTTTTGTCTGAAGCATTTTAGTGGTGGATCATGCCTACTACAATCAATCTAAGCAATTTAGTACTTTCCCTCCTATTTGTCACTTTACTTAACTAGTATACGCGGCGGGTTCTTATTTTAGTTGAATTCTTCCCATAATAAGAATGCGACCGCATTCCTATGGACGTGGCAACTTCATGAGATTAGCCATCATTGCATATGTGATTTTGTAACTTTTTCCATTTAGAATCGAAGCAAGTTTTGGTATAATTTTAGGGATTCCGAGACTTTGCATTCAGAGGTTGTGCATTTTCCCCATTTCATTAAATCCAAACCATTCTAATAATCAAACATCTTAACATGACACCTCATTTCCCCTCCAAAGCTCACGCGTTAAACTGACCTTTAACGTTAACATCAGTTTTTGAGCGTTGTCCTTCAGTGTTGAAACCGTGATCGATCAGGAGCAAATACCATCAACGAATAATTGTTGAATCCATTCACGATTATCCAGATGCTTGTTTCTTTGGTTTTAGTGAAGCCACTGATGGTGTCAAGTCATTGATTCCAAAACATTAGGTTGTTATAAGCCAAGGTGGAGCAGACATACCTAATATAATCAAAACAAGCCTTGATTATAAAGGACGTATGTCAAATTGGTAGCATGTAATATACATATATATATATATATATATGTGGTTATGATTCTATGAACAAAATATAATGATAATCGTATCTCTGCATATAAGATGGTGCGAATCACAACCATTAAAAATTGAAGGCCCCATATAGCAAGGCAGTGAAGAAAACCCAGAGGAGAAAGTACCCAAAACCATTCAAAATTGAAGATCCCAGATCAGGGCAATACTGAAGCACAAAATTTCAGGGGCCAAGAAAGAAAGAAACATGCTCAAACTGACGTTAACGTGTGTGAGTTTTGGGGAAGAAAAAAAAAACAGTAACTCCAAGTTTAATGACGTGCCATGTTTTAAGACGTTAGATTATTAGAATGGTTTGGACACATGACCCATCCCGAATTCTCCATTAGAACCTGTGACAGGGTGCAAAGAGCAAATATTGGGGTGCCAATAAAATCACCTTTTTTTTTTCTTTGCTTTGTTTCATCGTTCGGAATGGATATGAAATGACTATATGCAATGAATCATTTGAAATTCATTTGATTTTCATTTCATTGTTATTCAAATATTGGCATAGTAATCTAAACAAATGATTTTGACATTGTAATGTCATCTAAATTGGAGATGCCTATCTACCTTAAATCGTGTTCAAGGTGAGACTAGTCTTCTCTTTCTTCCTGTCTGCTGGTTCCACACTAGTGTGAACTTATGAACTCTTGCATGTAGCCTTCCTCTGCGCTAATGGCATATTTCCCTTCATCAAAGTTGTTTATCTATGTCGTGGCTCTAATATGCTAAAATTTAAACTTTATCCAAGAAGTATAGCCATCTTAAGACGTGTCTAAGTGTAACCTCTTCATCCTTGTCTGCTTTGTTAATGTAGGCTCAAATTCTATCTTGCATGTCGATTTCCCTTGCTCATATGAGAAAGTTCATGATGAAAGTTGTTGAGAATTTTGTAGTCTACAACATATCCAAAATTCGTAGTCATCCAGCAAGTTTATCCCTCTTGAAAGTCGTACAAGCTTAAACAAGCTTCTTTGTTGCCAATTGTTGTTTTGGTGGTTGTTCTCCTTGGGAGGTGAATTGAGGATTTCAGACCAATTCAAAGGAGTGAGGTAAATATTTAAGATGTTTGATTTATGGAAATTTGTTTTAGAGGTTATATTTTTGAGGTTTTGTAGATTGTTGAGTTGTTCCAAACTTAAGTAGAATTGTGAATTTTTAGGAATGTCTAGATCGAACTCGTGCGCCACTTTGTGGTAGCCTTTTGAGTTCTAAATACTCACCACATCGTCCTGAGCATGAGGTATGCTCGGATTATTGTTTAATTATCGAACGGATATTGCGCCTACTATGCGATATCTGGATTCGATAGGTTCGGATCATTTGATCGGTTCATTTTCAATTAGGATCGTGTAGGAACTTACAAAGTGAGAATTGAAGTTTCGGATCCTCTGAATCACTAATTTTAGGATTAGGCAAACCGATTGTGCGATTGGTTTAGATTTGACTACTCGATCAAGACCAAATCCTCGGGACATATTTAGTAGCCCTTGCCGGACCCTTAGGAACTTCCTTAAAGGTTGTACACACACTTTGAGTCCCGAATTAGGATTTTAAGTTAAAGTTTATGGTTGGATACTTTTATTGATTAAGTCTCATTGTTCTTTCAAATAGGTACTCAAGCTTCACGTACTCCACAAGAGAGACATTCTCAGGGTTGAGCAGCTCTGGACTTGTTATGAGTAGACATTGTTTTAAATGAGCATTATTTTTCGAATATGGATTTGCATGCATAAATGAGATTTGATTTAGAACTTGATTTATTTGGTTTATTGGGATTATGGAATTTGATATATGTTTTAACTATGACTTTATAGTATCTTATGGGATTACTAGAACTTATTGTTAGTTATAAAGTAAATGGATTTTGGGTTTTGGATTATGATTTTATCGGCATGTGTATGGATTTGATTATTGTGAATTTGAGAATATGGATTTCGGAGATGATTATTGGAAATTGGATATTTTTTTTGTTTTTTGTTTTTTTGGGAATTGGTACATAGTGTTGGGCTATGATTTTGGAATATTGGTTTAGGCATATCATGTATTAATTGCACTATTATATGTACCTCCCATGTTACTGGATACTTGGATACATTCGACACGCGATAACTCTTCATACGTGTGTCGGGATCCGGCACCCTTGCAGGATGTGCTGCAGGCTTTTGGCGGGGCAGTCTACAAGCGTATGACAGGATTTAACCTCACAGTGATGCGATTTTGCTGTGTGTGTTGGGGAGCAATAGTCCCCCGATTGGACTGCTCGTCTGTAGTCATAAGGTAATGCGTTTCTATCCTATATCTAGTCAAAACAGTCCTCGTGTTGGATTGTTTCCCTTGGTACTTGTTGCTGATGTAGTGACATACATACATACATTTTTATACTTATATATTTATAAGGCACTTTCTTTGTATATTGTGTTTTTACAAGCATATGTCTAGGAAAGGGGTTGGCTAAAGGAAAAAGGTCCTGTTTGATGATTATATTCTATGCCATATCAAGTTTATGGGATTACAATGATTTTAAATTCAAGTATACTATAATAATGGATTTTATTGCATGGTTTTATATTTTTTTTCATAAAACGGTGGGGTTAGTACGTTTGATCATAACTATTTTCAAACTTTATTTTTGTCCACTCACAATTTCTACATTGCTCCCCTCAGGCCGTAGTTTGACGTGACTTGTGAATCCAAGTCACTCTTCCCGCACTTCTGACTTCAATCGTAGGACTTTTATGTTGTTTATTTCCTTTGAAAATTACTTTGGTTGTGTAATTAAGAATTTCTTATATTGCTCTGATATTGTCCATGGAGGGTAGAAATTGAGGTCGGATGCCTATTTTATGAACTGTGTGCTTTAGTATTGTGTGTGCTGCTAGTTGAGATATTTAATGTGTTGTTTTTACTAGTGTAAAATTTTAGGATTTATTCGTTTTTCAAGGAGAGACTGCAGAAATTTTAGTAGAAGTCTGGACTCTTTTTCTGTTTTTTGTTGTTGTTGTTCATGGAAGAGAGTTATTTTAGTAAGTGGGCCCGACATTGGTTAGATGTTGGACAGGCAACAGGGTTCGTCACAGGTTCCAATGGAAAATTCGAGAGGGGTCTTGTCACCAAACCATTCTAATAATCTAATGTCTTAAAACATGGCACGTCATTAAACTTGGAGTTATTGTTTTTTTTTTTTTTTTTCCCTAAAACTCAAACACGTTAACGTCAGTTTGAGCATGTTTCTTTCTCTCTTGGCTCCTGAAATTTTGTGCTTCAGGATTGCCCTGATCTGGGATCTTCAAGTTTGAATGGTTTTGGGTGCTCTCTCCTCTGGGTTTGCTTCACTGCCTTGCTATATGGGGCCTTCAATTTTTAATGGTTGTGGTTCGCACCCTCTTATATGCAGAGATACGATTATCATTATATTTTGTTCATAGAATCATAACCACATATATATGTATATTACATTATACCAATTTGACAAACGTCCTTTATAATCAAGCTTGTTTTGATTATATTAGGTTTGTCTGCTCTACCTTGGCCTATAACAACCTAATGTTTTGGAATCAATGACTTGACACCATCAGTGGCTTCACTAAAACCAAAGAAACAATCATCTGGATAATCGTGAATGGATTCAACAATTATTCGTTGATGGTATTTGCTCCTGATCGATAGACAACGCTCAAAAACTGATGTTAACGTTAAAGATCAGTTTAACGCGTGAGCTTTGGAGAAAAAAAAAAAACCCTCCCCTAAAATTATACCAAAACTTGCTTCAATTCTAAATGGAAAAAGTTACAAAATCACATATATGTAATGCACACCAAGTGTTCGACGAAATGTCCAGCAGAGGAAAGAAGAAGAAGCTTACGCAGGCAGCCTGCCTTGCGCGCGTGCGCTGGTTCCTTTTTTGTTTTTAAACTGCCTGG
Source organism: Prunus mume (assembly GCF_029339155.1). NCBI lineage: Eukaryota > Viridiplantae > Streptophyta > Magnoliopsida > Rosales > Rosaceae > Prunus > Prunus mume. Next base: position 5,391,551 of record NC_142702.1, read on the forward strand.
CCAAAATGACGCCGTTTTGGTCCAAGCGTGTTAAATTTTTTTTTAAAAACCTGCCTTCAAAACGACGTCGTTTTGAGCCAGGTTTTTCAAAAAACCAGAAAACCCCATCAGCAGCCCTATCTACCCGATTCTAATCCCCGCCCCAGCAGCAGCAATTCATTGATTTTCTGCGTCCGCCACTGTTTGAGAAAGCTGGTTTGTGGATGTAGATAACCAGTTGAATATAATTCGGCCAAGCCTTGGTGGTGTTTTTAAGTATGGCTTTGTCGGTATCCAGAAGGCTTTTACGCTCATTTGGCTCCGTCTTAGCATCGGGCCGCTGTGACTCTCCAAGTAGTTTATATCCATCACTTCATGCTTCTCTTGGTGAGGACGTGCATACTTTTGTTGTAAGCTTTTTGTTATTTGACTTGTATGATCGGAACATTTTGTGGCATTGCAAAATATTAATTTTTTTTCTACCTTTATTTTGGTCCTTGAACCGATTTGTGCGGCCTTGTTCCAGGGGTTGTCTCTCCTGAAGAATTCTCAGCTGTTTCCAAGGTATTATTGCATCATATCTACTATCAAATGAACCAGTGCAGCATGTTCATGTACATGGTGATTTATTGGATGCTTAGCTTTCTGTGGAAACATAGTAATGAACTCATATTATATTGTATCTCAATATAGGCTGGATCGTCTTTTCTAGCCAATCGAAGGCTTTCAACTTCTATCCCATCTCCAGAATCAAGTGGAGGAGCATTTCCCTCTAATTTATTGTCTGCAAAGCCTGTGGTCGCTTCAGAGCGTAATATAGGTACGAGGAAAGGTCAAAACCATATATATCTTATAATATTGATGAAAAAAAACCCCCAAAACGTCTATCAAATGAGCATAACATTATATAGCTTAAAACCATAACCATATGATCTTATACAATAAGATACAATGGGTAACATTCATTTATGGATGAAACTCATTCGTTAAGACTTAAAACCCATTGAAAATAGTAAGTCAAAACACAGGCCAGGCAAGTGTAGGTATGCAGCAATTGTTAGTTTGTGGTAAAGCTTATTTATTACTTTACTGGGTTTACATTATAAACCAGTTGTCGGGATGTTTTATTAATGTTATCTATAAGAAATAAATGTGTAGGACTGTTTTAATGATTTTGTGTGTTGTGATATAGGACTCTATCAAGACCTTGTAATTCCAGTGACAAATTTTCATAATGAAGATAAAGGCTTCACAGTTTTGGCTGGTGATGTTTTTGATGTACCTATTAGGAAGGATATCATTCATCGGGTTGTACTGTGGCAGCTAGCAAAACGGCAACAGGTATTGACTTATCTATAAATTGAAGCATTAACACTAAATGATGGCTTAGCAATATTGCATTCTGTTCCTGAACATTTATAAAAAAGAGAAAGGCTGCTATGCCACTTGGAAGTTGGAAGTACAGAGTCTTTCATTTAGTGTGATTTTTTGTTTTGGTTGGGGAATGTGGGGGAGCATTTGCTGAAAAAGCTTCTGGATTGCATACATAGTAAATTGGATAAAAAAAGAAAAAGAAAAAGGAAGGGGATAAGTATATGGGTTCTTGCATAAGAGGAACTAAATTGACCAATAACTTTTCTATATTTTATTTTCACATGTCATTTGTTTTGAAATTCTTGTCATCCATGTTTAGAATTTTCATACTTTTGGTGGTCTAATGACCACTGAAATAATATTGGTGAGACTCTATGCACAAGTGAATTTGGGAAAGAAGATAAAAAAAGCTTACGCTTGTTGAGTGGTCTACAGGGAACACATTCAACAAAAACTATTAGTGAGGTTAGTGGGACTGGGAGAAAACCATGGAATCAGAAGGGTACTGGTAGAGCGAGGCAGGGATCATTGCGTAGTCCCCAGGTAATGATTTATCATGTTTTGAAATTAGTATGTTTCTAGATTTTCATTCAAAGTCTGCCTTTAAGATGCTTTTGCATAATGAATATAATGGGTGTTAACAGTTCAGAGGAGGTTCCACAATGCATGGTCCTAAGCCACGAAGCCATGCTTTTAAGCTGAATAAGAAGGTCCGGCGTCTAGGGCTAAAGATTGCTCTGACAGCTAGAGCAGCAGAGGGAAAGGCAACTCTCTCTCTCTCTCTCTCTCTCTCTCTCTGCTATGTTTGGATTTTGTTATGAAATAGGTTGAGTTATTTTAATTAAATATTTAAACTTTTATGTTTTATATGGAACTTAACTAGAGAAACTGTATGAAACTACAGCTTCTAATTTTTGATGATTTTGAGGTCCCCACACATAAAACCAAGAATATAGCGAACTACGTCCAGCAAATGGAGGACTCCAAGAAACTTCTGCTGGTGGATGGTATCTTACCTGAAAAGCTCAAGTTGGCTACACAAAATTTACATTATGTGAACGTGCTGCCCGCAGTAGTGAGTTGCTCTTTGTGACCCTTAATAAGTGTTTGTATTATAGCTAGCAAACTATATGCAGCCTGAGATGCCATTCCACATGGACACATTGTTCCGAATCCAGTGAGCTTCTTTATCCATCAGCAATGGGTTAGAGTAGAAATTATTGACAAAAGCTTTTACATTGTCGAGCATGTTTGATTCACAAGAACTAAAACCTCTCTCTTTCTATCTCCTGATATTCGTGATACTGTTGCTCAGCTTTCGCTGTGGTCACCATATATAAGAACTATGACAACCAAAATAACGATTTCAATTTTTGTAGATACATGAACCAGCTACCATGTAAGTTCCGTTTGAAATCAGTACTTATCTGTATTTCACACGTTTTGCAGGGTTTGAACGTCTACAGCATCCTGCAGCATGATACACTAGTGATGTCCCGTACTGCTGTAAATGAAATTGTTGAGCGGATGCACACTCCAATTAAACGTTGAAGTAAAAGAAGGCTTTTGTTTTAACTCGGGATAGATAGGAACCAGCTTTTGCTTTTGATGGAGCTAAAAGAAGGCCAAAGCTTTTAGCCAAAAAATAATGTGTTGTTTTTGTTACGATATGCAAATTCCGGTGTCGATGCTTGAATTTTATTTTGTTAAAAATTGTGGTTGAATATCAGTGAGATTTCGTAGCTTTTAAATTGCTCTACACCTGTATTGTCATGAAGCTAAGTTACTTTATGGGGTCGTCATTATTTTTTTTGGTAATGATTTAACAATTTTCTATAATGCATCAGATATGAATCCGTTGTTTCTTTTTCTCTCCTGTTATACCCGATCTCTCTCCTTGAAATATTTGATTTCTTCCAGTAATTAAGTGGGATACCTTGAGTTCATTTACCTTCAAAACAAAATTATTTCATTTAAGTGTGTCCGCCTAGTACCGTCTACCATGTCTCATTACAAGATGAAGCAAAATTTTGGCAAGCCACAAAATTGCATGAACGAGATTGGTGTTGCAAAGATACAAATGCAAAACAATGGAGCAATTCTTTAGCTTTCTATCAAACTCTCCTTCCATGCTATTGTAAAATTCGTTCATTCACATCCTTAATCACCTCCAACAAATCACTTTCAATGATCACCTATCTACTTCAAATTTAGCATACATACATAAATTGTAGTAGACTAAATCTTACAATTTACTTATATAATGTCATCCATGTTATAAAAATAAAATAATCACAGTATGAAAAGTACTACTGAATATGGGAGTAGAACTCAGATATAACTCACTCTCTTTTGTTTCCTCTCACTTTTCCTTTCTTCTCTTCCTTTCTTTCCTCTCTTCTCATTTGTGTTTTGCTAAGCAATGAGAAGCCTATTTATAGGCAAATTGGATGGCTTCCAACATCATCATTAAGCTTTTTGAATATTATTTCCTTCTTTTCTTTATGTGGGCTCCATCATTTTCTTTACAACAATCCAAAATTTAAGATGGTATTATGAGCATGAAATATCTAACTCCAACCATGAAGGTATCGTGACAGTTAGCACTCTATCTCCCTCTTTCTTTTTTTTCTATAGCAAAAGGAGGGCCTAGGGTTTATGCTACGGGTTGAGTACACTGGTTTACGCCATTGAAGTTGCTTGCTACATTTCTTTAACACCAAGGAAAGGCTTCCTTGATGCTACAGGTTGTCCAAATTTTAGGGCTTTGAGAGTAAACCGGTTTACGCCATTGAAGTTGCTTCAAAGTTGCTTCATTTCTTTAACACCAAGGCAAGGCTTCCTTGAAAATGACCCTCATGACCAAAACTAGACCGGAAGAGAAAGGACTTGGATTCTTACACGATCAGAGGCAACAACAAAGTCGTCAGAGCTAAAGAAAACGAGAAGGAAAACAATAATTTTTGATTTTTTTTATTTTTTGATTTTGCGGGAAGGGAAATGTGTTGAAGAAATGGTGGTTTTGCAGTGGGGGATTGGGTGCTGATGGGCCCATCGGTCACGGTAAGCCCCCATGCTTGGCATGCATCAAGAAGATTGAAGCCTAGGACGACTGGAGCAATGCGAAAGTGAGAGTGAGGTCGTACTATAGGCCAGAGGAGTCGATCGGAGGGTGTAGAAAGTTTCATGGACACCTCCCAAGCTATAAAAGAGGACAAATCCCAAAATAGAGCTCCTTGTCTGACCTCTATGATGATCGGAGAGCGCTGACACCGTTGAAGGCAAGTGCAGGGTCCACTCTCTTAAGAACTACGCAAAGCTGGAGAATGTGGGAGCTGAAAATTACTACTGTAGATTTGAGTACAAAGTTGATCTGGAGAGTTTGCACCAGACATAGTTGCTTGTGTGAGTGTCATTTGCTTTCTGGTTGCTTTGGTTTTTTCTCTTTTTTGGAAGACCTCTCTTATTGAAATGGGCGATAATATATTAAACTCACACACATTACGGACTCGACTTTTCTTGGGGGAGGAAGTGACACTACACTAGTGGGTCCTTGCTGTTGCTTTGATTTTTAATTAGTGGAAATGTGGTGTTTATGTGGATAGAATGTGATGGGTTTGTTTATGTCTGTCTGTTTTGAAGGCATTGCAAGTGTGAGATGCCGTATAATCCGGATGAACTCATGTGAAGTGCGAAGGGTCAGGGAACCGTAATCTTTTTTACTTCTTTACTTTCTTTCTCAATGTGTTGCACATTTTTTGAGATCCGAGTTTTTGAATGTGTTGTGTTACTTGAAAATTGTTCGCAAAAGAAACATTAACTAGGTTATCTATCTGTAATAATGGCTCTAACAATTGCAGTCATGATCTTGAGAGCACTTGTTTAGCAGGCATATGCAAACAACATAAGCACTCCATTTGTGTGTATGTTCAATTTAAACAGGGAAATGCTTGAGAGCTTGTTGATAATTTAGGTCCTGTAGATACTCGAGCAACATCTCCTATTCATAGATCTGTGCCTGCCTTTATACAGTTAGAAAAAAAAAAAAAATTCAAGGGAATTATCTGGTGGCTACTGAATCTTGTTTGGAAGAAAATTTGGGTCCTTTTTGCAACATAATTTGGCTCTACCTTATGTAAATCTTAAATACCCTAATAGACACATGATTTTATTTTACCATTGACGACACATACGTATAGGTATCATCTGCTTGCATTGGCATGACCATTGTAGAAGCAAAAAAAATTTAAAGCTTTGTTTTGTTCAGAATGTTCGTCTAAAGAGGATGTGATTAAGGCCCCAGAGACAGAATGCATTTTCAGCATCACCAGAAGCTGATGCAAAGGTGCGGCTTATCATGATGGAGTTTTGGTTATTTTATGTTATTCTGAGCTCTTTTCTAATTTCAGTCTCTTTCCAGGAGTCTCTGGCTAGTTTTTCGACTGTGGAGGCCATGGTCCAGCCTGTTGTCCCAGAAAACTCTTCAGTCCCAGACTTTAGCAAATTGGATTTAGATTCGCTCTGATCCACAGGAACGAGGAAGTTAGATGTCCTCCTCCAACTGCAGCTGCCGACTAAACCATGTTTTGAGTGAAAAAATGGAGAGACGAAGGGTTTTCTGTTGAACAAGGCTATTAATCCGTCAATCAGCTGATGGAAGATTTGTGTCTGCTAGCCAAAGAACAGGTGCTGCCTCTACCATTTCTGGAAGCTAGTCTAACTTTTACAGAGGACTTCCAGGATCTGGCTGGACAATGGGCAGCCATTGAGAAGAACTACAAGGAGGCCGAAGTTTACAAGAACTTTCAGCACTAGTGTTCGAGACCTGGAGCAAGAGAGGAAAGCTTGTAGTGTCAAGGATCAACAGCTCCAGCAAGTGAGGACTGAAATTGTAGCTCGGCTTCAAAAACAGTTGGCTAGCTAGCAAAGAACAAGAACACAATCAACTCCATGCTTTTCTGAACTCCGTTGGATTCCGCCTGGACTCTGCAGAGCCAGATTGCTAAAGCTAAGCCTGCCTGATGCCGAAGCTACTCTTTTCAAGGGCAATCATCTCAAGGCAGATGTGTACTCAGAGCTCTCTCATTTCAAAACAGTTTTTATCTAGCCTTGAACATTACTATATGCTTGAATTGTAAAATTTGAAACATTTTCAAAAGTGGAACAGATTTCACTGAACTGCAGCAACTTGTTATTTTGTAATTTGATCAATATACAATACTTGGACCGTAGTCTGATATCTGATTGCCCCACAAATTTTTAATAGGAAAGTGAGAACTATTAAATTGGCTTACACTTGAGTAGCTCTTTTAATACACAACTTTCTGACTCAAAACTTGGTAAGATTCTAATAACCGCTAGCCGGTTATGACGTTCAGGTCCATGCTAACACTATAAACATAATCTGCTGCTGTAATTCCAGGAACACCTTGAGTATCCCAAATGGTGGGATATAACTTTTTAAACCATCTGCCATTAATTGGGACCTCCTGCAATGGAACATGTGATTCAAGGGGCAAAGTCATTTCAATTTTCGATCTGAAATTGAGTTAAGGATTATTTACCCCAAAAGGAAATTACATTAGAAATTATAAATTGAGTTTATAGTTGACCAAGAAACTGTTACACAACAAATGTCAAATCACTATCAAGAATGCACACGTGAGTTAAGTTAGTTAGTCAAAGCCCGGTCCCTTGCACTCAAGTTTGAATTTCCATCTCCTAGAGAATTAGTCCTATAAATGAGCTCTTAGACTATCGATTATATAAAAAAATTACTATATAAAATAATAATATTAATATAAAAAAAGTCTTAAGTTCTGCGAAACATTAGTCAATTCTTAAACCCCTTAAAGTTAAAGTGACTAATTTTGCCTCATTGACTAATGTTTTGTGTCTCACTTTGCCCATCACCATTAAATATGTTAAAAATTCCGTAAAAAATGCTGATGTGGCACCAATGAGACCCACTATTTTGCTAAACTAAGTGCCATGTGTGAAGAAAAAAAATTAAAAATTAAAAATTGACTTTTAAAAAACATAATTTAACTATTAAAAATAAAAATTATACTTTAAAATCTGTGTTTTTGGTACCTTGACAACAATCTAGCACAAAACCTTGTTCCCATTTACATCGAATCTTATCAGCGTGCCTAAAATCAGATCTCCAAGCCAAACTTCCATCCATTCTTCTCAAGGAGAAACTCTCCACCATCACATAACAGCCAAACTTCCTCCACCCATTCTCAATTGTAATCTCTTCTACCCTCTCCACTCTCGCATCCATTTCATCCCCATTAACCCATCCTCCTGCCTCTAAAACTCATCTCATATTCTGAACAATTGCTGAACTCAAACCTACACTCACCACTTTCTTGCTATGTGGGTTATAAGCTTTGAACCAGGTGAACCCGGTACGGCCATTCCTATCGTCCTTCACCATTGTTCAGTATATAGGGGTCTGCTTTCAGTACATAGGGGCTTACCACTCTGACAGAAGACTGATCTTAAAGGTGAGTTATTTTAAATCAAACCACTCTGCAACAGTTCTTGAAGGGATTAGGTTTTAACATTTGATTGTTTTGTAGGGATTTTGTAAAGGCCATAGATGATTTTCATGAGAAGTACTGTATTGGAAAAGGAGGGTTTGGAAGAGTATACAAGGCAGAGTTGCTATCAGGTCAAGTTGTCGCAGTTAAGAGGCTTAACTTTGGAGATTGATTGGAGTCTGACAAGCTAAGCCTCTTAACTGCGACAACTAGACCTGATAGCAACTCTACCCGTCCGTTTCGTCGACCTCCAGCGAGGATCCACCACAATTCCTCTTTTCTTTGGAACACTATTTGATGACTCTTGCATATTCTTAGGGATGGGGCTGGGTTTTGGGTCTGCGAGAGAAGAAGAGGGAGGAGCAGTCAGGGGTGGTTGTGGCGGTGGTGATGGCAACTGGGAAGGGATAATGGGGTTGGAGGGGAGTTTGGGATTTTTTGGTTTTAATAATTAAATTAGTTTTTTTTTAAAGATAATTTTTAATTTTTAATTTTTTTTCTTCACACATAGTTTAGTAAAATAGTGAGTTCTATTGGTGCTATGTCAGCATTTTTAACGGAAGTTTTAATAAACTTGACGGTGAGGGAGCAAACTAAGACACAAAACATCGGTCAAATGGACAAGATGAGTCCTTTAACTTTAAGGGGTTTAATGAAAATTTATCACTGTTTTAGGGAGCACCGTAGCATTTGTGCTTGAAAAAAAAGAAAAGAGAAAAGTAGTGGGTGTTAAGTTAACCGAGTTTTACGAGTACACATTTGACTTGACTTCAATCCGTTAAGAAATGGGTCAGCTTGTTATGGATTCGACCAAATGAAATCCGATGCCAAAATCCTAAAAATTTCTTGTACTTTTGACGCGTAGAAATTGTAACCGTACGTTGACAGGGAGAGATTTTACATCAAACACTCCACTGGACTGAAACTTGAGCCACTCTTCCTTCTCCAAATTTCGAAAATGAACAACTTTCTCACCGTCGTCTCTGCTTCTGTAGCTTTCGTCCTCGCCATTATAGCCTCTCTTCCTCTTCTCAAACCCAACCACCGTAAAAATGATAAACTTTCATCATTTCTTTCTTCTTAAAGTTTCAGTTTTGATCTGAAATTTGAATAATTGGATTTTTTTTTTTTTGCAGAGTTGTTAAGTTGGAGGTCTCCAATGGCGGACTTGGTGGTGAAAAATGCCAAGATATACACCAGTGACGAGTCTCTCCCTTTCGCCGATTCCATGGCCGTCCGCAGCGGAAGGGTTCTGCGAGTGGGCAACTACTCCTCTATTAAGGTTCACCATTTGCTTCTTTGCCTCGCTCCTTACCTCCCTCCTTCTTAAGAATTGAATGTATTGGTCGGTTTTTGTGATGCTTGTGAGATTGCAGCTCGGAACCAAATATTTGGGCCATAAATTTTGTTGCATTGAATCCAAATATACACATGGAATCATTTTGAAGCTTATATAGCTAGTGGGTAGGTAGGTACTATTGTTATGAGAAAGAAGTTGTGAGAAAGAAAACCTTTTCAAGTTATTCTTATTGCGTGAAACAGTGGAAGCCATGTAAAAAGATGGTGATATTATGATTGCTAGTAGGAGAGTCAAAATGATCGTTTGAGTGGGTTTTTTAAGATTCTTAAAATGGTAATGTTTTAATTTTGTCCGAAAATTTCTGAAAGTAGGGGTTTGAGGGTGACTATATATGATGAAATGTAACTCTCGGAAAATCCATTTTCATTGATGGTCAACCAGAAACTGAGAAGTTTTGTTTCAGGGGGTTTCACTAAATTCTCATGAGGCTAGAGAAACATAGGTACAATTAGTATGATTGTATAACTTTTCTATGTTATAAGAAGCCACATTCCTTATCTTGGTCTGCAAACTGTAATGATCTGTGGTTCATCTTACTATGATCCTCGACTAATGGCTCCTCTGTGAGAATGGTCCATTTACTCACCTATGAAGTGTATTTTCCCTCCTTACTTTTCCAAGAAACTGCGTAATTTTCTGTATGTTTATCTAAACAGCTTGATTGATATTTTGCTGTTATTGTTGACCACTACATTGTTTTTGTCTAATTTCAAAGTTGCCCGTCCTTAGGTTTTGGATGGCCCATTCAGGTGTTGTCTTTTCTATCTTTCTATGTTTCTTTTATCTACTTATATGGATTTTGTGGTCTCTTATATGTATTGTCTTTTCTGTCATTCTGGCAAACCTTATAACCTCTTCATTGCATCATATGGATTTTGTTGTTAGTTTCCAACAAAGGTACTTAATCCAGTAAATTGTAAAAATACCCTTCCCTTATACATTCATTCAAATGCAGGATATGGTTGGAGATGGGACCAAGGAGTTAGATCTTATGGGAAAAATTGTTGTACCTGGATTTATTGATTCCCACGTGCATCTGATTTCTGGTGGACTCCAGGTATGGCACAAGTGCCATAGTTAAAATTGATCTTGTTTCGAATATTATATGCTCTTTTTGCCCTCGAGAAACTACTGTCTGTAATGAAACAATTAAATTTTTTTTTGGAGGAGAAACATGCTTTATTTCAAGCAAAAGCTATGTAGAATGATGTGGATGGGACATCCACAGACAACTTAGCATAAGAAACAAAACACCAAAACACAATATCTGACAGTAGGAAACACATCATCATAGAACAAACTGAACCACAGCTAACAAATCCAACAGAATAGATGAATAAGGAATCCCCCTGAAGTATACATATACTGATGCCCACAATGCTGACCAACATCCAACTCAACTCAAAAGATCTTCCACTCCCACCCATTTGTAATCCTTAAAATTCTCCTATTCTGCTCCATCCAAATTACCCAAAAGATGGCTAATACCAGACAAATTACCAAAAATATAGCTAACACCAGACTGCCCCACAAGGTTTTGGCTCTCCTCCCCTTCCCCAAAGCCTTGAAATGAATGCTGAACCACTCGAAAACCCCATTACACATCAATTGTTCAAGGCTTGAGTTCCTTGCATCGTGCATCTTCCATTTCAAACCGTTGTTGAAGTGTGTTACATATTTGAATTTTTATTTTTTCTAGATTTCAATTCAATTCTTTGGATATGCCATTACGTGTTTGTGTGTGTGTGTGTGTGTTCATTTATGTGAAAATTTCAATAAATCTGTGAACTACCTGGCTTGAACTAGTTTGAACACTCAGGTTTGTACTGTCGGGAAATCTATAATGTCTGAAACTTTCATTCAACAACTTCAATGCTTCACAAGTATTTAAACTGTGTTTCCAACCTTCCATCTATTTTTTTTTTTGTTTGCAAAATTTGTGTAACATAAACTTTGTACAATAACCAAAAGATTTATTATTTATCTATTTTCCTTTGCTTATTGAAGTTTCTATATATGCATTTGAAATGTTCCTGATTGGAAAACAGATGGCGCGTGTGGAACTACGAGGCGTAAGTCAAAAAGATGAATTTGTGAGGCGGGTCAAAGAAGCAGTGAGAAGTCCGTTCCCTGCCTTTTTATAATTTTCTCAATTTATCGTGCAACTTATAGACACAGGAATGTCATGGCTAGACATGTCTATTCGTATTCTTGTTTGAGTTAGAAAAATGCACAAAGTATGTGCCAAAATCTTTGATTGTTCTTTTTTGAAGGTTTGGCTGTGAAGTCCTAATGTAAAATTGTTACAATTCCAGTTGTTATTCAAGAGTTAGAGACTCTTCTCCCAAGCTTTAGGATGGGCAATATGGAAGCTCCATAAGTTATTGTAAGAACATATATGAAGCAGACAGGAGTTAAATTCAAACAATTAAACTGGCCAAATGTTAAAGGTCATAGAATAAAAGGTAGGGCGTTTCATTTAGTAAGAAATATTAAACCATTAATCACTCTTCTTTATGTGCTTGTTGATCACCATTTAGCCTGCAAAAATAGTTCTGGAGAGGGAGTATTTATTGATGATGACTACGACTAACAATCTGATATAAATCACTTTTAATTATGAAAAGCAGTTGTGCAGACAGCATCATTGGCAATGCCTAAAATTCTTATAAAATGGATGTTCTGAAATAGCCATTGAATGTTTCCAAAATAAATATTATTGTGTTTGTTAAATTGTATAGTCTTTTGAAATCTCGTATTTGAAAGAAAATCAAATGAAAAATCAGATACAAATCAAGGTTCCTGGATTTTGGGTGGTGGATGGAACAATGATCTTTGGGGAGGGGAATTGCCAATGGCCTCTTGGGTTGACGACATCACACCTTACAATCCTGTAAGTCATAACCAAATGAATTTCGGGTGCTTTGATAGTTTTCACAGTAGTGTTTTTATTTCATTAATATACATTATTTTACAGGTTTGGCTGTCGAGGATGGATGGCCATATGGGCTTGGCTAATTCAGTTGCACTCAAGTTGGCTGGGATTACAACTTCATCAGAAGATCCAAATGGTGGAACAATTGTGAGATTCACCAGCGGAGGTATTGTTTAACTGCGTTCATATGTCATAGATGCTTTCAGTGGGCCATCCTGAATCTTTTCAATTCTTTGGATATAACAACCGACATAGAAGTGTTGAGGGTGTTGGATATTTGTGGACATGACATTTTTGTTACCCATGTCCCAATAATTTCCTTGATTTATTCAAGAAGATTGCAAAAGTTTTAAGTCTTTCTGTAAAAATGGTAAATTACAACAAGAATACATAATTATTTACTACTAGTGGCCCTTAATTAAAAAACATGCATGGCTGTGTCCCTTACATGTTTTGGGATTTCCATATTTGACAACCTATATCAAGTTATAAAATGACATGCATATTGTACCAACAAATCATAGTGATTGAATTGACACTGGAGTCACAATTAGGACCTATTTATATGGATTCTGACAACCTTTACATTAGGAAGAAGCCTTGGACAACTGTTGGATAGATTTTATTTTTTTTCTTTCTAAAAAGAAACCTGAAATTTATTAACAACTATGGAAGTAGGATGGATAAGAAGTTCATCATATCCAGATCTACACCTCAAGCTAGCATTTATTACATTCAATTCAAAACTCTCCCGAGAGAGATGAATTGCACTACAAGGGATTATCACTCTAAAATGATGACAAAGACATATGAGAATCTTTTTTTCTTTTTTCTTTTTTAAATCTAAAAGTAGATTGAATTTGTCCGCCTTTTCATCTATTTTCTGGTTGTTTCATCTTTAGATAAGTAACAGCTACCGGGAGAAATTACTTATCATCCAACTCATCGTTATGCAGAACCTACTGGATTGCTGATTGATTCTACAATGAAACTTCTCCTTCTATCCATTCCGGAGGTGTCAGTAGAGGAGCGGAGGGAAGCTTTGAGTAGAGCCAGCAATCATGCCTTGATGAGGGGTGTGACAACAGTTGTTGATGTTGGTAGATACTTTCCTGGGGCATCGGTGAAGCATTCCTGGGAAGATTTTTCAGGTTTGCATTATGTTTCTTAAGGGTTTCTTTGGATGTCTTGTGAGTTGAAACATTATTCTTCTAGTTTATTGGTTCACTTGAATTCACTGGTCATGTTAAGGAATCACCATTGTCCTTACCAAACTGATGACAAAACTTAAGGCAATTCTTAAATGACCTGTTGTGATCAAATATTAAGAATTTAAAACGATATTCTCAAAAAAGATGAGTGTCTAGTTAGATGATTTATTACAACACAAATTTATTACATCCTAAGAACAACAAGATGCACCCATACTGATATTAATATTTTTAATTACTCATGCTGCTTAAAATGTTTTTTTTTTTACTTTTTTTTTTCTCATTTTATTACTTATTGCAGATGTTTATAAATGGGCTGATTCTTCAGGGAAGATGATGATTAGGGTCTGCTTATTTTTTCCATTGGAGACTTGGTTACAGTTACATGTATGAGTTCTTATAGGTTTCTTCTTTGGAGTTTAATATTACTTCAATTTATTCTCAACCTGATAGTGTTAAAGAATGATTGTTCATATGTTTGGCCTTTATGTTGACATATTAACGATTCTCCTTGTCAATGTGTTTTACAGAGAGCAATTATTTTAAACATTTTCAGCAATTGCACTATTATTTATTTATTTAACTTTTTCATATTTTTTCCATATCAGAAATGTGTGTGAGTTAATTATCTATACTCTTCTTTTCCTTCCTGCAATGAAGACTTTTGACATTGCAGCTTTTGTGTTTCATACATAAGTAATTCTGGATTCTTATATATCTTGCTTGAACAAGTGGAGATGTCAAGTTTTTGCATTGGACAACTTACTTTCTAGAATATTCTGTTTTTATCTAACGAATCTAGTTATGAACTTCATTAGATGTTTCAATTTTGTTGTCATTTATTTTTTCTCTTAGAGTTGTATTTTCCTTTTCAGAATCTTATTACCAAAGTTGGCCGTACCATGAGCCAATGGATTTACTTGGGTGGTGTTAAAGCTTTTGCTGATGGGTCGTTGGGTTCTAATAGTGCACTGTTTTATGAGGTGAGAACGATGGTACTTGGGCATCTGCATTTGTTTTTAGTAAATTAAGAATAAAAACTTTGAAATCCATTGACTATGGCCAATTCCATTTATTTTTGTATATCTTTGTTGTGTCTCTTGCTATTGTTGTTGAGAAAGGGGAAGTGTCATTGGAAAGTTAGGAATTTTTTGTAGTGAGCTTATCTAATTTGCTTCATACTGTTGCTTCCTCTGTGATAGGAAGTAGCTTTTTTTGCTTAGCCAGTCAATATATTGTTTTCCTAATATTTCTCTTTTATATCTGTAGCCATATGCTGATGAGCCTCATAATTATGGCTTACAAGTGATAGATAATGAAAGTCTCCTCAACCTGACCTTGGCTTCAGATAGAGTTGGGCTTCAGGTGTTGTCTCATCTCTTTGGAACTGTCCCTACATGACGTAAATGTACTCGTACTACTAAAATTTCCTTTGCATTGTGTTCAGGTTGCTATTCATGCTATAGGTGATAGAGCAAATGACTTGATCCTTGACATGTATGAGTCAGTGTTTTCTACAAATGGAGTGAGGGATCGAAGATTCAGGGTAAAGATTTTGCTCACGCAACGATAATGGCTCAGCAGCAGCATAAATTTTCACAGGTTTTTATTATTTCCTTTTAGTTATTGTTTTGCATGACGAAGGAAAAAATTGCTTTCAGATTGAGCATGCCCAGCATCTGGCACCTGAGACACCAGCCCGATTTGGTAAACTAGGGATTGTTGCTTCAGTACAGGTTTGACCGCACTAGTCTGTTTATATTTATTTATTAATCTTTCTTAGGGTAATGGGGCTGCAAGCACAGTGATTTGTGGGAATTATTTTGTAATGGTTCAAAGTTCATGTTTCAACAACATTCTGATTATTTGCATCCAAGCGGACCTACCTTTTCAGACTGCTACCATGTTTATTTCTGAGTGTGTGTAGGAATTTGGGATAGGGGACTTCTACTGGTTAAATTTTAAATACAAGAGAGAGGTGTAGATTTATACACACTTCGTGTGGGATCACATATTACCATGCTTTCATAATGACACTTGGATCACTTTCTGCATAGGGATGAAGTCTTTTCTTCTTGCATACACAGGCTGCCTGACATTTGGGCAAAGTTTTTATTTTTTATTTATTTTAAAATGTCTTCAGTGAATGAGCTCCCTTTTCCTCTTTTATTTTATTGTCATTTTTCTTTTCCCCTTTTGGCTTAACAGTTCTCAAACCTCTGAGTGATTATCATTATTCTTTGTTCCTGTGCATAAATTTAATTTTAATTACATACTCGAACACCAATTCCCCATAGCCAGAGCACCTATTAGATGATGCTGAGTCTGCAACAAAAAAACTTGGGATAGATAGGGCTCAGAAGGGATCTTATTTGTTCCGGTCTCTCTTGGCTAGCAATGGACAATTGGCATTTGGTTCTGACTGGCCTGTAAGTATAATGACTCTCATGGATATATTTTTTAGGCCTAAGTATCACAAGGCTCTCTGATACTTTTTGTTTAGTGTGATATGTTTTGTAAATTTCAGAATGGTGCTGTTTTTGCAGGTGGCAGATATTAATCCATTAGGTGGCATTAAGACAGCAATGAAAAGGATACCCCCTGGTTGGGATATTGCTTGGATTCCCTCAGAGACCCTTTCATTGAATGACACATTGAAGGCGTAAGCAACATTGAAACATTTGATCCTAGAGATATCATCTATTTTTAGACTGCTATTTAGGTGACTCACATTCTTCGATGTGCGAAGCCCATATCCAAAGTCACTAAGAATGCGCCAAGTTAGCTAACCAGACAGCTGATATACTTGTGGTGAAGGCCCATTCGAATGGGCCTTGTCTGCCTGTGCCAGTTTCTGACATAAAAGTTCACTGGTTTATAATTGTTGAGGGCAAACCCTTTTAATCTCAACCATATTTGGTTGGTAGAATTTTCAGAAATCTTCTGTTACCAGGGCACTCTCAGGTGAAACAAAAATTTAGGTAATCTAGGAGTTGTAATTATTTCTATAACCCCCGGGGAGGGGATCGGGTGTGCTGTGTTCAGCTCAAAGGGATAAGACGCTGTCAAGATTTGACGGATGATGGGGTTGGATATTGGAAAAGAAATTACAAGCTCTCTGGAAAGGGCAAAGAAGTACATGCTGATGGTGGTGAGGAAAGAGCCACCTCTGACCATATCACTTACAACAAAGCCTATATGAGTAGAACTCATATTGTACTTTCTCCTGTCTCCCACCATTTATGTTTGGGTAGTTTTAATTTTCTTGTAATTGTTGTGGCCATCTGACTGGCGTGAAAGAAACGGTCATCATGCTTACCTATTATTTTATTTCATAAAATGATTTGTTCTGATTTACTCTTTTCATGGTAGTGGATGCTAAGCTGATTAGATAGTGTCCAGCGCTAGACAAATAGAGTGAGGAACCAAATTTGTTTCTTTCCAATATGTTTTTTTCATTAGAGGGACGGTCTTTTTCTCTTAATTAGTAGTTCCAGTTCATTTATCGATTTCTTTGTTGCTTTTTCAACTGATCAACGTTGCTTTGTTGTGTTTCAACTCACACTTGCCACTGTGCAACACTTCCACCTGATACATGGCAGGTACACTCTTTCAGCTGCTCGTGCATGCTTTCTTGACAGCGACTTGGGGTCCCTGTCGCCAGGCAAACTAGCAGATTTTGTCATACTGTCCAGGGACTCATGGGATGATGTCGTGGTTGAAGGATCTGCATCCATTGAAGCTACATATGTTGGTGGTGTACAGGCCTATCCCTGAAAGCCTATAATCTTGAAGATAAATTACACTTTCTACAGAAAACATAGGCTTAAGACAAGAGGGAATAGCCCAACATTTTAGGTTTATATAGTGAGCGGAAGTAGTATGCATATGATGTCCTTTGAAAAGTACTCTAGAAGATGATGTAGTCTATATGAGGGATCAAAGGTTTGTATGATTTGCACAATATAACACATTGAGCTAGGAAACGTTTCAGATTCTGCTTGAAAATCAACTTTTATACGCCTGTCTTTCACTTTTTTTCTTCAAAAGAAAATTGATGGGGTAAGTGACTGTTTTTAACAACTTGAATGAAATGTGAAGAAACTTGACAGTAAGCGATAAATTCGCTATTCGTAATAGTTCGAATAATAATTATTCTAAAGAACACAAAATTTAGGGGGTAAATTGAAAGTGACCTACTAGCTAGGTGATCCGACCCCTATCACTTTCCATTTTCCCATCTAGCAAAAGTAAAAAGATAGTAGGTCCTAGTTATTTAAATAAAAACTAAAAATCAAAATTTCTTCCTGGGTGTCCCTAGAATACCCCTGTCAAAATACTTTTGTCTTGTGTCTCGTGTGGCCGTAACGATCGAAAACGGTAAGATATAAAATCGGTCCATTTCAAAACGCTGGTATATAGGCGCCTTTCTGATCTAGCAAAGCAAGTCTCTCTTTCTGTCCTGCTCCTTTTGTAATTGGAATTTAGGGTTCTGAAGATCTGACGAGGTAATTTTCTTCTGCAGTTCTTGTTTTTCCCTCTAATTCTCTCGTTCAAACCAAACAGTGCCCTAGGGTTTCACTTATTTGAATTTCCACGATTTTAGTTTATTCGATTTGATTTTGTCTGAAGTCTGGGTCGGATTTATTCTTGATTACTGTTGTTATCCTCTTTACGTGCTTCGTCAATTTCATCGTTCTTGTAATGGGTTTGTTCTTGGAATTATTAAGTGGAAGAATTGGATTAAGTTCTAATTCAGCTCTGTTATGTTGTTATTAGCATAATTGTTCCGTGGTGTATGATTATAGTGATTTTCGGGAGCATATTTTCAGGGTTTAGAAGATGAACAACCCTGCTGGAGGGCAGTCCTCAAAATCGAAAGCTGGATCCTCGCAGCCATCCGAAACTTCATTTAAGCGAAAACGGGGAGTGTTTCAAAAAGAATGTATGTATGGTCGTTGTGTTTAACAGAAACTCTATGCTAATTTAGCCTTTCTGGGTGTTATTCATAAATGTTTATGTTGTTCCTTTTCTGTATGTTGCAGTGCAGCACATGATGTATGGTTTTGGAGACGATCAAAATGTATGTAGCACTATCAAATTTTGAGAGTTGAGTCTTTTCTCAGTATGTCATGTGATATTTATATAGATGACACTAATTTGGATATTGGCATGTAGCACGTGGTTGTTGTGGTCTCTTTGGAACTGAGCCTCTGGTTCTGTTCTTCTTTGGTTTCTTTGGTTAATAAAATTGACTGATCAGGAAAGAAATTGTTTTCTGTTGCTTTCAGCCTCTTCCAGAAAGTGTGGCACTTATGGAAGATATTGTTGTGGAATATATCACAGATTTGGTAAGCATTTCTCAGAGGTAGTTACTATTTACCATGCTAATGAGATGCTATGCCAGATATTAAACCCAAATATGCAACATTTTTGCAGGTACATAAAGCCCAAGATATTGGATCAAAGAGGGGAAAGTTATCAGTTGAAGATTTTCTGTATCTAATTCGCAAGGTATCATATAAATTTGTTTCCATGCTGCCATGAGACAAAAGATCTTCTTTCTAAAGAGATTCTATTCGGAACTATTATATGTCCAAGGTCCAATATTGAAATAATTTCAGATGTTTTCCTTGACTTTGTCGGTGTCACTGCATAATTTGGTTGTGTGGGAATTTTCTTTTTTGCCACTTGGATTCATGTTCTGGATATTAAAAGTGAGTTAATTTTAACCAATTTGTCAATAGTTTTTGTTTCACTAGCCTCAGCTCACTTTATTGAGGGGTTGCTATTCCTCGTGCTTTTGACTAACACCATAGGAAAAAAAAGGAGATGAACATGACATGATACGATATCGTGTTATCTTGGCATGAGATGACAACACTTTCATTAATTGATAGCTTGAAACTAACTCAGCTCATTTATTACATTACTGTCACGTTGAAGTTATTTTCAGAAGGTTATTTTGTGATTTACATGGTTATTTTGCATTAATTCTTGCCAATTTCACGTTAGTTTCATGCCTTTTTTGTGTTATTTTCATCAAGTTTCAATTTTTTTGTCAATTCTGTGTTGTACATGAATATATCATGATACTATATCGGGTCAAAAAAGTCCTGACACAAAGTTGTTGTCTCATGTCAATTCCATGCCAATTTGTTGTATCTAACAGACTGTTTAGAAAATTGCCCCCTAACCTTCGGGTTGACTATTTAGGAAAAGCACATTCCTGTTGTGATTACATTTTATGGCTGGCCTCATATCAGTATGCTAATAGTAATAAGAATACTCATGTGATGTTTTATAGCCCATCTAACAACTTTATTACACTCCCACTTGTTTTTTGTTTGAAAGTTTATCAGAATAGTCTGCAATGTAACTTCCTAATTTTACAATGTACATTGGAATTACTTGGATAATATGAAAGCCTTACCTGGCATGTTGCTTCTAAAAGCATGGGATAAATGACAGTTAAAATGTGATTTGTTATTACGTTCTTTCAGCTGATGTAAACACTAATGTAAATGTGGTAAACTCTCCAGGACTTTCCGAAACTTAACCGCTGTAGAGAATTGCTGTCTATGAATGAAGAGCTGAAGCAGGCGAGGAAGGCTTTTGAGACAGATGAAGAGAAGCTGAGGAAGGCTTTTGAGACTGATGAAGAGAAGATGAGGAAGGCTTTTGAGGCAGATGAAGATAAACTCGGGTCAACGGAGTGACATGGGAGTATTTCTACTTAAAATTGTCTCCTGGTGATCATTTTCTTTAGGGAAATCGGTCATGTTTCACTTAATCTTAGCCATTTAGCATCCAGGATTAGATAGCAGGATTCAGGGAAGATCCAACACACAACACTTGGCAGCATTCTGATGTTGCAGATTGGCGGTCATCCGGCGTGGTTTTACAAGCTTCCCAAAGCTTTTTTTTCCTCCTTTTTCATCAACCTTTGTAGCAGATTGGCATATTCATCTGGTGTGGTTTTCCTTTTAAATAGTGATGATATAGTGTGGATAAGTTGCATTTTCTATGAACATATGTGATCAGGCTCTTCACATTGAACCTACAAAAAATCAGTTCATTTTACAGAGTCCACTTTCTTCCACAAATGCTGGGTCATATCAAATCATCAAATCATGCTAATTTGATATCATAAAAATAAAAATAAAAGCAGAAAGTGTAGCATAGTCCATATTGTGCACGGCTGTTGTTAAACATTTTCGTACGTACCCACATTATTATTAGGAAAGCGGGGAAAAAAAAAACAAACAAAAACAAAAACAAACGTTTTTAAATTGATGAAATAAACTCTCCAAGCTATTGAAACTTAAACATAACCAAACATATGTACAATTGAAAAGAAAAGAACTCTTAGGTCCCGTTTGGTTCATGGAATGAATTTGAGGGGAAATCATTTCCCATGTCTTTCCCTAAGGAATGGGAATAGAAGATTCATTTCCCACGTTTGGTAATGCTAGGAAAGTAATTGGGAAATATCACTTTATTTCTTTTCCCATGTTTGTTTTGAGTATGAATGGAAAACAAAGTTTGTATAAATTTTCAATTATACCCATATTAAATCAAATAAAAAAAGAATGCATTCAATTATAGGGTTTTTCACAGCAATGGTCCCTCAACTATACCCGGTTTTGCATTTGGGTCACTGAACTCAATTATTAGTTGCAGAAGTCACTCAACTCTGCGTGTCGTTGCCCCAGTAGTCCTTCCGTTAAGTCCGTTAGGTTTTTCCGTTTAAAATGATGACGTGGCAATCATATGTGAGAATCTCTTAGATTCGTCGGGGGCAAATTTGTCTTTTGATGTCTGGCATGTCCAACCTCCCATCTCCCTCCGAAAAAGGTCAAATCTGGCGCCAAATAAATCCCCAATTCCCATTTATATTCGAAGAAAGCCACATAAAAACAGTAGATGTGCTGAAATTTTGGAAATTGGAAGGAAATCTGGGAAGCCATTTAAAGGGAAATCTGGGAAAATGTCGCAGATTTCTTTTTCATTAACAAATCCGAGTCCTAGTGCGAGGAAGCTATGCAGGTGCGGTGGATATATCAAAACTTGGACTTTATGGAATAGTTTAAATGCTGGGAGAAGATTTGAGGCTTGTGAGATGAGTCGAGTAAGTTAATCTGTGAAATTTTATTTTGTTGCTTGATGGGTTTAGCTTTGATGTTATGAAACGTACTTTGTAAAGAAACAGAGGAAATGGGCATCATTGGGAGTGGTTGGACGCACCGACCTGTGCAAGAGGAAAAGAACTAATTCCTGGGTTGCTGAGAAGAATGAGAGCAATGAAAGAGGACCTAAAGTTAATAGAAGAATAGAAGAAAGAAGTGGAAGATAAGCTGAAAATGGTGGAGAGAGAAAAGAAGGAATTGGAGTACGAAGTTGGAGAACTATGTAAGCAGAAAAGACTGTTGGAAGAGAAAAGAACAAGCCAATGACCAAGAGATAATCAGATTTGGGGGGTTTCATTTCTGTCATTGGTTCTTGGGTTTTTGGTGATTATGATGATGCTCTGTGTCTTGAGCAATTGGTTGACATTTCCGGGTGGAAACTATGAAAAGCTTATGATCAATTAGGTGGAAATGTAACCGATATGTAGGTCATTTTGCAATGAAATTTGAGTTCGAGTTTGGTGGACATATTGGTGTTAGTGTATTGAAATTTTGCAATGAAATGTGATGATGCTCTGTACCAAATCAACAGTTATAACACCCAGTTCCAAAATGTACCAAATGAATTACAACACCTTCCAAAATGTACCAAATCAGCATATATAACATCCAGTTACAGCTTCCAAAATGTACCAAATCAGGTTCCAAGTGAAACTGAAGCATAATGTATCAAATGTACCAAATCAGGTTCCAAGTTATAGCTTCCAAAATGTACCAAATGTACCAAATTGTACTAGTTCAAGTTCCAAAATGTACCAAATACAAAACAATGACATCCAGCCCAGAGACACATCTAACAAACCATTCATAAAACACATCTAACTACTTCAAAAAAGACATCCAACATACATCCTCCTAGTTAGCCTTCAAAACATCCCTGGCTTAAGCTTCATGGCAGGACACTTGAATCTCCTGGCAGGACCCTTCACTCTCTTGGCAGGAGACTTGAATCTCTTGGCAGGAGACTTGGGTGGTTGTGATGATGATGATGTAGCTCTAGT
Source organism: Prunus mume (assembly GCF_029339155.1). Lineage (NCBI taxonomy): Eukaryota > Viridiplantae > Streptophyta > Magnoliopsida > Rosales > Rosaceae > Prunus > Prunus mume. Next base: position 5,414,148 of record NC_142702.1, read on the forward strand.
GTAAAAGAGTGGCTGTGATGATATAACCAGTGGCTGTGATGATGATGGGAGTGGTTGTGATGATGAGAAATTGTTTGGCATTTCTGTTGTCCCGTTTCCAACCTAAAATAAAATGGAACCATATTAACTAACTAAAGTAAATTAACTAACCAAAGTAGCATGACAGAGTTGTCACTTACATTTCCTCTTCTAGTTAGCATTTCTCCTCTCTCATTTCCTCTCTCTCTTCCTGTAGTAGTTCCTCTACCTCTCCCTCTGCCTCTAGTTGGGTTGGGTTGATTAGGTTGGGCCTAAAAAACAATTTCTCACATGATATAAACTAAACAATAACAAAAAAAAAAAAAGGTCATATGAACTGGTTGGGCCTAAAGACAAAAAAAGAATTAAACTAAAGAGATTTTAACCCAAATACTTAAGATGCCCCTTGAACTGTAGAAGAGGCAACTGATTCTTTCAAACACAGGTTTATTACCCTTCATCTTATTCTTTATAATCACAGTGCTGCCCTTGTTAGCCTTCTTCAATTCTTCTGCATAGTCCCATAGCCTCGCATATTGCTCCACATAGCTACCTTCAATGATCACCTTGGACAAGTTCTTTGCTCTATAAATCTGATGCTTTGAAACATTCATATGGTACTGTTCTAAAACCTCAGCCTCGAATGCCTCTACATCCCACTCAGGATTTTTCCTAATCTTGTCAGCAAACCTTTTGGACAGCCACCTTGAATTAGTATATTTCAGTTTGTCCACTCTAGTACACTCATGCTCTAATGACAGAGTCTTTACGGCAAATGTCTGCTCATCTCTGTCTATCTTGGAAGCCCAAGAATAAAAGGGCATTTCGTGTGACCTGCACACTTTGCTTGAATCCTTCTATTATCATTCTTCACCAATTTAATATTCCTCCCTTGCACAATTGCATACTCCTTAATAGCTTCATTGAGTTCATCCTTATTGGCAAATTGCATTCCAATTCTAAAATCTGGATTTCTCAAATCAGTTTCTTTCCTAAACTGTTTAAAATTTGTCCTCTTCCATTTTTTCTTGCTTGTCTTTTTTTGACCTTCTTCCTCATCACTAGAGCTATTAACATCAGAAGGAAGTTGATCACTATCTTCATCATCATCTGATATCTCCCCTGTAGCTTCATCAAGAGGCATTTCATTCATCTCTTCAAAACATTGTGCATATTCATCATTTGGTGCATCCTTTCTATGCTGACCACTTGATGCAGCCTCTTTATTACCATTTTCTTCTTCTTCACTTATTTCATAATCACTGTCAACAATAACATACTCTTTTCCTCATTTTCCTCTTCTTCCTCCTCATCCCAATTTTCTTCCCACTCATATTCATCTGCATTGCCAACATCTTCACTGTGCTGTTGTTGCCCTTTATCTTCACTCTCTAGCTCGTTGTTATGAGTAGGATCATGGTAATACAACACCAATACCTAATCTGATGAAATGCTCCCAACCAACCCTGGAATACAACTATCATTTACAACCTCATTCACAACATGCTGACCACTTTTTGTAGGCCTCTCATAGTAAACTTTTAAGCTTGTAACCCTTTGTGTTATATCAACTTTGTATCCAAGATCTATCCCAATTTTCTTTAAATCCAATAATGACAAATAGTCATGAATACAATTGTCAACATAGCATACTTTGCCTCCCTTATACACGCCATTCTCCAACATACTAAAGTGGTGGAGTTCAAGAGTACGCAGCTCTTCTTTATCTACCGCATTACACAAAGGTATGCTTACAAACAATTTCAATGACAATGAGAACAAAGTAAACAAGGAAGACAAAGTAAGTGCAGTATACAAGGAAGACAAAGTAAGTGCAGGCATGTGTAAGTGTGAAATCACTTTCATGACAAACCGACAGAAATGGGACCACAGACAATAATAAAGACTCCAACTACATTTTTTCCCACCTTAAAGCCAAAACTTCATTGTCAACAACAGGACCACACATTTGCAGACATAATATATTGCAATATAAAATGCAGAAGGAATATTTAGGTTATAGTAACTTACCATACTTGGGGGGTTTTCCAGACCACCGAAAAATTGTCTCCATTTGAAGAAGCCTCCACACACTGTAGACCCGACACTTTTCTCTGTGCTTTCCACAAAACTGAAATCCTATATCTGTACTTTATCGCTTTTTTAACTCAAAATACTTCGCTACTTAGTCCATTAACACATAATGCTGAGATAATGTTCCAAAATCCCCCAAAAATCGAAGTCCAATGCCTCTCGATTTGAAAACCCTAGAAGCGATTTTCCCTTTTGCACAGATTGCCATTTCGTGCAATCGCTTCTCTTCAAAACCAAATATTCGTTTTCATTAACTAAAAAGTCAGATTTGCCCCTAACAAATCTAAGAGATTCTCACATATGCTTGCCACGTCATCATGTTAAACGGAAAAACTAACAGACTTGACGGAAGGACTACTGGTGCAACGACACGCAGAGTTGAGTGACCTCTGCAACTAATAATTGAGTTCAGTGACCCAAATGCAAAACACGGTATAGTTGAGGGACCATTGCTGCGAAAAACCCTTAATTATATATTGTAATTCTAAATTGTTAATGGGGATAAAATGGTCATAAAAAATATGTGTTTAATGTTAGCTCATTTTCCTAAACTTTTCCATAAGGAGGGAAAACAAAACTCAAGTTGGGAGGATAGCTTTACTTTCTCTCCTACTTTCCCATGAGCCAGACAACCATTTCTCATACCTAGACTTACCAAACATGGGAAAACAATTGATTTCCCATTCCCAAGTCTATTTTCCCATGAACCAAACGAGAGCTTAAGTTTTAGAACAAGCCATGAACAAGGGTCAAGGAAATTTTATATATACTAAATGGCAATCCACAAAACATTGTTCTTAAGTGCAGTGTAATGATGGAAATGCCCCTATTTTAAATGTTGTTTTTAGTTTTGTTTTCTCTTCAGCATAGTGAATTGCTTAAAATGCTCTCCACTTAATCTTTTCTGATCTTCCCCTTTTGCCTCTTTTTTTTTACTAAAATACATAAATGAAAAAATGAAAAAGAGGGAGAAAGGGTTGGAGACAAACGGAAAGAGGAAGAAGGAAAAAGAAAAAGAAAAATAGAGAGACAGGTGGGCCCAACAAAAGGCAAAGTTTTTTTTTTTTTTTTAATTATTATTATTATTTTTTATAACTTCCTATAAATTATTTATTAGGGTTAATGGTTTTATTAGTCCTTGAACTTAGACTCGATTTACATTTGAGTACCTCAATTTCCAAAATGGTTCCCGTGGTCCTTCAACTTCATTTCGTTAAGACAAATGGTCATGTCGTCAATTTTGTTAATTTTTCTGTTAAATACAGGGGTAAAATAGTTTTTTTATATTATTTTAAAATTTAAATTTATTAAAATATAAATAAAATATTTATTAAAAAAAACGTGAACTTCCACGTGGACAAAAAAAGTAATAAAAAATTCTTCTTTTTTTTCAAATATTAATTAAAAAAAACGTGATGTTCTTTTACAATTTTAAAGATATAATTTTGTATTCATTTTTATGGTTTTAATATAAAAATACCATTTTACCCCTGCATTTAACAGAAAAAGTTAACAGAAGTAACGGTGAGACTAGTTGTCTAAACGAAACTAAAGTTAAAGGACCACAGATACCATTTTAGAAATTGAGGTACTCAAATGCAAATCCGGTCCAAGTTAGGGGACTAATAAAACCATTAACGCTTATTTATTACTTATGTATGTTTTAATTAATATATAGAGAGAGAGAGTTTATGTCACATGTAATTAAATGTATCACAAAACATTTTTGAGGTTCACGCGCCAATCACAAATAGTCCTTGGGAAATTTTTTAATTTAAAATTCATAAAATTTTGGTTTTCTTTTTAAAATTATTTTAAAATATATATTGTATTTTAAATATACGTGACAATGTCGCATCAACCAACTAATTGAGTTTTAAAAAAATATTTAAAATTCATAAAACTTAAAAATGAAAAAAAACAAAGGGTTTAGGGTTTATAAATGGTCCTCAAAGTCAAAATCCTTCTACATATAAAACATGTTATTAGTCTTTATTTTGTAACTTAAACTTGCTACATATTTTCATAACTTTATGCACATTTTGGAAGGTTTTAAAACCTGCAGCATCGCACACCTTTGCTAGTACTTTATAAAACAGAAACTGGTAAAAGTCTAAGGCCTAGTTTGGGATTGTCACTTTTTAAAAAGTTGCTTCATGCTTTAAAAATAATTAGTCAGAAGTAAAGCAGCTCCATGTTTGGTAAACACTATTTTTAAAGTGCTTTAGTACAAAAAGCAGTATTAAAACTGTTTGGTAAATTTCAATATAAAATTGTTGTAACTGTGAATAATGACTAAAATAGACATGATGTTGCAAAGGACCCACTAGTATAGCGGTTTGGAGTATTTACTCCCTCAGGCAAGGTCCTGGGTTCAAGTCCTAGCATTCGTGTAGTGTGTGTGAGTTTAATATGCTATTGCCCCTCTCAATAGGAAAGGTCTTAAAAAAAAAAAAAAAAAAGACATGATGTTAAAAGTGTTATGCACTAATCATGTGGTGGTAGTGGTAGCGATGGAGTGGAGTTTGTGGTGGAGATGAAGGTGGAGTTGGTGGTTGTGGTAGTTGTGGTGGTGAGGATGGCGGTTGTGAAGGTGGTGGTGGTGGTGGTAGTGGCACCATGGTGGTGGTGGTGGATGTGGAGGTTTTGGAGGAGGAGGTGGTGGTGGTGGTAGTGGTGGTGGAGGAGGTGGAGGTGGAGGGTGATGGTGGAGGTGGTAGTGGTGGTGGTGGAGGATGAGGAGGAGGAAGATGTGGTGGTTGTGGTGGTGGTGGTGGCGGTGGCGGTGGTTGTAGAGGTAGTGAATGTGGTGGTGCAAGTGGTGAAGTTGGATATGGAAGTGGAGGTGATGTCATTTTTTAAAATGAATGATGATATTTTGGGAATTAAAAAATCATTCATTAAATATTCATCTCTACTTCTTTTGAAAGCAGCTTTGAAAAGCAACCTGTAGTCCGCTTTAAAAGTCAAAAAGTTCACTGCTTTTAAAATAATCGAGATATTTTATTTTTACTAAACACAAACCGCTTAACTTTAAAGTTAAGCAGGTTTTTGGCCAAAAAAAGCAATCCCAAACGGGGCCTAACTATAGCACCAATCTAAGCAAACTCACTTTATGGTATGACGAATGAGAAATTATTAACGCAAATATGAGACACATAACTCTAAATCAAAGACAAACTTTGATGCCACAAACATGCAAATTAGCATGATGGTAAATGGGAGCATGACCCCAAAACGGAAAACAATGTATGAACAAGGCGAGATATGTTTTGCATGACAGTAATTCAAATTTTGACTTTAGAAATGTTATATGTGTGAAAAGCTACATTTTAATTCTTCCTCTAAACTTATTGTGCTCTTTATATTTGTAGGTTAAGCCCATACTTCTTCCGTATCAATAAAGGATGGCATTGAAGTGCTTTCGGATTTGTTCCGGAAACTTTCTCTGGTTTATCCAATTTCTTAGCATTGTGCTCTTTATATTTGTAGGCTAAACCCTATATATATAATTTAAAATATAATTGGGGCAACCATATAAGATGCTGGAGAAAACCAAAGGGCGCAAAGGGGCAGCCTTGGGGTGGTGCAAGTGGCGCCATCGCATGAGTCCCCGATTCTTAAGGGCCCCGAAAAAATATTTATTCATATTATATATATTATAGGAATATATATAGCACAACGTGCTAGACATTTGCACAAAGGCGTGTCTGGTGGAGTTGTCTCCAGTGCTTGTCCATTTAACGAAGCGCCAGAGTTCGATTCTTGCTGAAGTTGATTTATTTGCTACTCCTTAAGTATCGATATTTCTTTTTTTAAATAAAAAACAAAAATAAAAAGTTTTATCCTCTAAGAAAAGTACTTTCTTCATTCAAAACAAAACAAAAAGAAACTTCATCGTTCATCCATCTCTCTTTGGTTTTTTTTCAATCATTTGACAATTTTTGTTATTCTTTCAATTTCAGGAATTTCAACACCAAAAAGAAAAATCTTAATTCCTAAATTCATAAAGACCACCCAAAATCAAATATTCATATTCAAATTTCAGGAATTTGTGTGCTCTTTAATTTGTGATTGCCAATTTTTTTCCCCTATTAAACACATTGCTTATTGGAGGCAACAAGGGGCCTTGTAGGGGCACAAATAGCTTATTTTTGTACCAAACATTTAAATTTTTATGAATTTAATTTCTGATTTTCATTACATATTTATTCATGGTGACTTTTGGTTATAAAAAAATTGTTTATGACATTAAGTTATGGCAAATTTTTATTATAGTATTTTCGTATTAGATTATATGAGGCCCCAATTTAGTTTTGCACAGGGCCCTAAAAATCTCAAGGACGGCCCTGGCGCAAAGTGCAAAATGTAATCCTCTCAAAATTTCGTTGTACACAACTGATATGTTCATAATTTTACATGATTTTATATCATTTTTACTTAGCTTTGTGAATTAATTTGGACTAAAGATGCTAATTCTAATATGACCTCATCAACAATCACCAAAGAAGGAGATAGAAATTCATAAACGTAGAGAAAGTATATTGTAGAGCCAAAGAAGAAGTCGTGCAAGTGTGTCAACAAACAACAAAGCAAATCACTAATCCGTAAGCAGAACATCGAGGAACAAACACGAAAGCAGATCTTGCAGTAACAAAACGAAGAATCGAGAGAGGAACAAAAAAGATCGAAGAAAACATTCATATTTGAAAACGAAAAGCAAGTAGGATCGAAGAGACAATGAGGTGTTCACAGCTCTGATACCATGATCAAATTGTTAAGCTCTTCAAATATCATAAAGTTCATTTTCAATCTTCTTCGATTATCAAAAGGGCTCAACAATTTGTTACATTTCAATATAGAGAACTAGCCTATGGTTGTATAGTTATAGTCCTTACTAATTAACTAATCTTAACAGCTATATGTTCCAAATCAGCAACTATTAATGTTGATGTGGTTAAGACACTAGCCAATAGGATTGAGGCAAACAACATATGGCTGAAAAGAGGACATCCAAAGCTTTCCAAAGAGGGGTCGTTCGCAATTTTCTGAGATCAGGAAAGTGTCCAAATGCCATTCACAAGGGAGTCCACGTATTGTTTCTTGGAAGTTTTAGGAAACTTAGTTGTAATCGCCATTTCCAGTTAGGATTCAACTTGGAAATTAAGTTTTCATGTAAAGCCACTTGTTTAGACCCAGTTCAACGAGGTTATAAGTTGCTTTAAACTAAGAGAGGTCGGCTTTACTCAGGGTATGCCGTAAATTTTCACATATACTCTTTGAGCAAGGAAAGAGTGGCCATCTATTGTAAGGGTTTTTCTATCTCTTTCTCTGTGCTTTATTTTTACTTTGTTACCATGAGTATGGGTAACTAATTTTCTTTTATTGGGACACAACATAGCCCTTTCTAATTATTCAAAGTTTAGTTATGTTATGCTATTAAAGTTTCCTCTTCTTGAAATTTAATCATTATGCTTATTATTTTCTTAACTATTGATCTTGAAGCTTAGCTACCATCTAGGTTTTTAGTTAAGTAATTTGATGCATGTTAGGGTATACGCCATGCCTAATATGAGATTTGCTTCTTGTGATTAAATTCACAAATTTAATTTGCATAAGGTAAAACGCCATATTCTTAGAGGTTTATGTGATTTTGTGAAGTTGCCATTAAGCTTAAGCTCTGTTATCTGTTTACATTTATGCCCCATGCCAAGGATAAATTGCATGTAGTAAGAATTGGTTAGTTGCTATGAAAATAATTAATCATAATTTTGGAGAACTAATCATCAACATAAACTTGGAAATTTTGATAGTATGCATGCTAAGGTTTGGATAAGAGGAATTGTGGTGAAATTGTTGTCTTGAAAAAGCCCCATTAAAATCGTTCACAACCTTATTCAATTCATTTTTTTTTCCGTTATCTTGTCTTTAAATTTTCTTTTTTTCAACGTTCTTTTAAAGAAAACCTCTAGAAACCAATTTCAAAACTTTTTTGTTAAGTTTAAGTTGAGTCATAGCTTTAGGGAGCATAGGATAGGAGTATATTAGTTTAAAGTTTATTGGTTAGGGTGTTTGGAGTAACTTAGGATTTAATTTGTTTGTTCTTGTTTTCCTCATGTTTTCCTTTTATTATTGTTCCATTCACTCAACGTTTTAGTTATTTAACTATAAATAAAGGCTTAAATTAGTTTATAATTCACAAAAACTTGAGAATTATTTCAATTTCTCTGGGATCGACCTTATTCTTACCTTAGCTATATATACATTAACCTTGTGTGCTTACAAGTTTATTTCTTGAATTTAACTATCTAATTTTTAGGAAGTGTTTATACCACAACTAACGGACCAATAAAGGAACGACACATGGACAAAAGAGGGAATCGATAAGACAACATTCGGCACCCCCTGATTGCCCAGTGTGAGATCAAACCCCCAGCATCTACTGGACAAGTGGAGCCCACAACAAATGTCTACAGTCCCACATCGAATTCTACACAACATGCACACCTCTCAAGATTTATAAAAGGGGCACAAGTTTCAAAATGGAGGTAACTGGATTTTTTGGCAAACTTAGCCATTATTCTGTCCAGATTACTATTCACTCCGTACTTACTTACGCATTGGAAAGCCTTCGGTTAGTACCACACCGATTCCTTGAGTCTTATCGAGCGTTTTCATCTTGCAGATCGATTGCTGTACCGAGGCCCAAAACAACTGAATGCCCAGGCATCACTAAATTGGGCCCAAAAGTGTCGAACCATTTTTGAGCATCAACATGAAGTAAAAATCTATATCAACAATGCTCACATATTAGATTCTTTGTTTGAGCATGAAATTTAGGAATGGATAAGTGGATCTAAGAATGGACGAGTCTTTTGACATGTGTTTAAATGGATAAATGCGTCTAAGAGTAGACGAGTCTTTTGACATGTTTTTAAATGGATAAATGCGTCTAAGAGTAGACAAGTCTTTTGACATATATTTAAGAACGTATAAATGGGTTCGAACAAGTCTTTTGACATATGTAGAACGTATAAATAGACCCGGACAAGTCTTTTGTATGTTTCCTTATGTGCGGCTTTTGAAGGTAACCAGAAGGGTATTTCTTGCCAAGTATCAATACCAAAACCTTATATTTATTTTTATTTGTTTTACTTTGAAAATGATCTTACTACTTCCTATAACTAACCCTCTTCCTATAACTAAATTTTTAAATGGGGATACTCTTCAAACTTCAATACTTTAATTTTTTTGTACATGCATGAAAATTGACCCCAATTAAGGAAGTGACTAGGTCCAAAAGGCCAAAACAAGGCCAAAAAAGCCTCTTGTTCGCTCCTAAAGAGACTCTTGGGATGAAAAGGTCGACTATAACCATTTCACTTATGCGGTCATACTTGAAGGTAGGGCTGACAATTGGTCGTGTCGTGTTGGGTTCGTGTCTTGTCGGGATAATAAACGTGTCAAGAATGCTCAACCCCAACCCAACCCATTTAATAAACGTGTCGTGTCGGGTTTGGGTCGTCTTTTATCTTGCGGGTTTCGAGTCGTGTAATAGATTCATAAATAATAACATGCATGTTACAAAACTCACAACTGAAAAAATTTAAATTAAAAAAAACAGAGAGCGTAGAGAAAATATAAGGAAAAGAAAGAAAAAAAATGGAGAGAAGAGAGAAGGAAAAGAAAGGAAAAATATATATATATATATATAGAGAGAGAGAGAGAGAGAGAGAGAGAGAGAGAGAGAGAGAGAGAGAGAGAAGAGAAGATTGAAGGAAAGAAGGAAAGAAAGAAAGAAAAAAGAGAGAGAAGAGGAAAGGAAAAGAGAGAAAAAAAAAGAGAGGAGAAAGAAGAAAGAAGGATATGAAAGGAAAAAAAAAAAAAAAGGAGAAGAGAGATAGAAAAGAAAGGAAAACACAAAAGAAAAAGAAATATTATAAATATCAAAAGGCATACCATAAAATCACAAAGTTGTTTGTAGCATGATCGATAAGACGCTTGAGAGAAATGAGGGTGGTAGGGGTTCGAAACCCTTTGTTTATGTGTTGAAGTCTCCATTTCTCTTCATTTTTTAGCGGGTTAGAAGGTTGTACACGGGTTGACACGATCCGTTTAATAAACGGATTAGACATGTATTATAGCGGGTTGACCTGAAACCCACCCATTTATTAAACGGGTCAGAACGGGTTGACCCGAAATTGACCTTTTTTATCGTGCGAGTTAAACCCGCTAATTTCTTGTGCGGGTTTCGAGTCGTGTATCGGGTTATGTCCGAAATTACTACCCCTACTTGAAGGGACAAAGCGTGGATCACACCGCCTTCAGCGCCTAGTGCACTTGCGTGCTTCGCCTAGAAGCCCAAGTGCTGCTCACTTAAAAGGACCAATCAGTCTATGAATACTCGATTGTCGATTTATTCCCACAAAAGGAGAGACACATGTCAATTCGCAAGTGAACAACCACCCAAAAGGTGCCACGTCACTAACGAACCTTCCATCCAACATTGAAATAACACAAGAAGAGAAGCCCTCTTCTCAAGTATAAAAGAGACATACTTTTCCACCTAAAAAGGTAATATGAATTTTTTTCCATTCTGAGTACAATACTTTTCGTTTTGATTAAAAAAAAAAAAGTACAATACTTTTCTTACCTCTTTTTTTTTTGGTCAACAATACTTTTCTTACCTCCTTGGAGGGAAACGCGGACTTAGGCATCAAAAGTTGTTGATGGCCCTCCCACTACCACTTTTGAGTGACCATTCCTTCTTTTCTTGCAGGAATTGGTGGCTGGAATCCTTACCCTTTACTTGGCCACTCCAAGTAAGATCAAACACACACTTTCGAACACCCAAGTAAGCTCAAATACGCTCTCAAGGGATCACACATCAACCAGTACTAAAACACGTTTTTGTTTTGGGCAATCTCTAAACTTTACTCTCTTTTTTTATAAGTTAACCCATTCTAAAAATGTATTGTAAGTGCGCACCCACTAAAATTTCAAAACTATCCTTAACTAGAAATAAATCAAATCAAGTTAGAAAATTTTGTAAGTGAACCCAACTCACCCATGCCCACACTGAGCCCCACCAGAACTGAGACTTCCTTGTCCACCAAATTCAAGTACCCTCCACTGCTAACCACCAATCCAAAACTGTAAGATTATTGCAACTTATATGTAGGATTTTTGGAGGGAGAGAGATGAGTCTATGCAAGAGCATGAACAAGTTCACTTATAAAGCCATGTGTGTTTTCATATGTTTTTTTAAATGATTTTTTTCCAAAAAAAATTTGTTAATTTGTTTTTATCTTTAAAGGAAAAAGAGAACCCAGCAAGCACAAATGTCCAAACTTAGACAGATATTTCCAGAAGATAAATAAATCTGATAAGAAACCAACTTACTCGTCCTGTTCGTTTTGAAACGACGGTAAAACCATGAGTTTGTTCGGTGCTTCGTCTCCTCCATGGGTTCTAAGGACCTCTCCTCTCACAACACCCTCTTCTTCTTCATCTTCTTCTTCAAAATTCTCAAAATACCAATCATGCCCTTCTCCTCGCCTTTTATGCTGCGCGCAAGCGAACGTAGGCAGTGACTTCAAATTCGTTCTTCACGATGCTCTCGATTCCTCTGGAACCCCCACCTCCCTCGCCAGGGTAATTGTTCTGTTTTTTTATTTATTGAAAATAGAATACATTTAATTTTCCTTATAAATATAAATTGGGTATTTCTGTATTTATTTATTTATTTATTTTTATGTATGAAATGAATGCATTGGCAATTTGTATCAGCTTGATGCAGTCCCTTTTATTACTTTATTCCTAAAGAGAGGAATTTCACATACTCCAAAAGTTGCTTTAGGTTTTTTCTGTAGGTGAAAATGAAGGAAAATAATGAAGCCATGTAAAAAGTAATATGTTGTTGCTGATGTGAGAAGCCTACTTCTTTTATAGTTTTTCCTTATAAATTACATTTATTTAAACATTTCATAATGACAACTGTCAATTTGATAATGTTGTTCATTTACTGGATTAGCTCTTATCAATTACATGATGCAGAATTTTTATTTTATTTATTTTATTTTTTTTTTTTTTGGGGGGGAGAAATTTTGGACTTTGTTACAATACAATGTCTTGATTTTGCAATAGGTTGACTTATTTTGGATTTTGATTAATATGTAATTGATAAACAACCAGGAGGCCAGGGAGGGGTTCTGCTCACAAATTCGCCATCTATCTGGTATAGAGAGGCAAACCAGCATTAGCATCAATAGATGTGTTGATCTGGGGAAAACAGCTCTTTACATTGCAGCAGAGGATGACTCTCTTGTGTCACATTCGTCAGTTCCGCTTCCAGTGGATGCTTTTATCAGTAGATTTGGTGATCTTTCCATGGACTATTGTTCTCACTACAACTCTTCATTCAGATCCTCTCCTGAGAGATTGTTGGAGAGTTTGGAAAATTATTTGTACGTAAACAAGGTATGTTTTGCTGAAAGTTGGATTAGAGTTCTTTTTGAGTTGATTCAAAGCTGAACCAAAAAGCTACCAAGTCATTTTACTTTCAACTAAATTTAAGCTTTTAGGGAGCCTTGGTGTTGCAAAACTGCCAAATTTTAGTGTTGAAGTAATTTGGCATGGAGAAACTAAGATAAAGTTCACTTTGGGAACAATTGTTTTGTCACAGAAAAGTTCGATGCGGCATTTAAAAAAAAATTTAAATCAGAACCTATGTACCTCATTGGCATTTCCCTTTGCTTTTGCAAAATTCTTTGGTTTTGGTGACCTTTTTTCTTTTCTTTCAGGCTTTCCGAAGAACCAATGCAAGGCATCACTCCGAACCACGAGCTCTTTATCTCCACTCGGTATGGAAGTCTGCCTTACATCTTTGTTATTTCAAGCTTGTTTCTGAGAAAACACTACAATATCAGCATTGTTTTAGGAGTTTGATGTTGAAATTGCAAACAGGTTTTGACACATCGTTCAGGATCACCAGCAATGCTTTCACTAATATACTCAGAAATTTTGAAAATGCTTCGCCTATGGGGATTTTTGGATTTTGATGTGGAGATATTCTTTCCTCACGATCGTCATAGTCTTCCCAGAGGTTATCATAAACAGAAAAGCAAGGAATCTGATAATGCACACATATTGACATCACAAGGCCTTTTGGTGGAGGTACTTATCTTATCATGCCAACATCTTTCTTTTTTTTCCCTTTTCTTAATTTGTATTATTGTATGTCACTATGTTGGGCATGCTCAAACTCCTAGTTCTCTAAAGAGTGTCATATTGGATGTGGTATTGCCTGTTGTTAATTGAATAATCTTGTAATTTAGGTATTTATTTGCCTCTTATTTCTAGAGTGAGCAACTTTTCCCTTGAGGCTTCCTCCTAGTTTATCTGTGGTCATGGAAATGTATTCTATGGTACATTCAAATCCAATTGTTTCCATGTGCTTTAGAATATTAACAGGTCGTGCTACTTTGATTGTAACACATATATTTACTTAAGAGTGTAATGAGCCTGCCTATAAGTTGGTGCCATATGAAAAGCACCCCTCTCTCTCTCTCATCATGATATACAATTCAACAACAAGTACAAAAATTGTGCTCACCAACCTTGATCCAGCTGCTGAAAATTGTTGAAAAGTCTCTGTTAGGATTTAGATATCAACCGTTAGATTTCAACTGAACAGTTGTAAGCATGGATTTTGTTTTCACAAAAAGTAGGAGATAAATTTATATATATATATATATATGTATTTATTTATATATATGTTTCTGTGTATGTCGGAGCCTTTAATCCTAGCTTAATGTGGTCTCATAGTTTACTGTATGTGCAGATTTTAAGAAATTTGAAGGATGCATTCTGGCCATTTCAGCATGATCAACCAGGGAATTTATTCTTGAGGGCAGCACGTGCTGCTAACTTCATTGATAGATCAAACATTAATGAAGACAGGTATTTCAGTCTGAATGAATGTAATATCCACTTAAACTAATCTAAGATGTTAAAATAGTTGACTTCCATAGAGCATTTCCTTGTACGTATTATATAAGTCCATATGCATGAGATACTTTGTCTTTTCTAGTGGTTTTCAGCTGGCATCTGCTAAGGCTGCTCAACATAGACTAGATCGTGGTGTTTGGACTAGTGTACATTTTGGGGATATGAGGTGTGCCTTATCTGGTACGTATTCATTGCAGCTCATTTAATCCCAGTGTCAAGAAGGCAATGTCATATTGAATAGATTACTTTTCTTGATGCTGTTGAACTGGTGGTAGCATAAGTTGAGATTGCAACAGGAATATCTTAGGGTTTGCACTATCTAAACTGTGCTTCAATAAGTTCAGGGTCCGTTCCAATCTAGCATTTTAACTATTATCCTTAGTATCTGGCCAAAAAAAAGTCTTATACTTAGTCATCTTTGAATAGCAGTTTTACAAGTAGTTTTGGAGGCTTGTGTGGTTATTATAAGAGAAAGCACCATTGTGGAAGGTGTTGTTTGTAGGCTGCTTATTATATAAAGGCTTGTGGCATTTCTACTCTGTCAGAAGGCCCGTGATTTTATTGGTTCAATTTGAAAATTCCATTTTATCATCTATATTGAGCTTTTAGTAGTTTCCTCCTGAGTCATGGGGCTGTAATAATTTTGGTTCGTTTGATAGGAAGAGAAACTGACTTGAAATTATCACACTATCTTAAGCTTGTGCTCATATTTTTGTTTTTTGTGTGTAAACAAAAAGAGGGCTCTGGTACCAAGATGTTAGGATTATTAATGGGAATTGCAGATAAAATAAAGAGAGCTGCAGGAAAAGTAAAGAAAAGAAAGGGAAAGATTATGCTTTTTCATTCCTGCCTCTTTTGGAGGCTGCACATCCTTACATACAAAAGGAAAATACATGCTCCAATAGTCTGGGTGTGACACATGGCTCACGAAATCCTAACAATATTCTCATAAGATGATAGACACTAGCTAACAGTCCACCCGGTCCACATCTACGCCCCTGAGACAATATGCAATTTGAGCTTCACCGGTAGTACTGTATTTAGGATTTTGAGAGAACCTTGAGTCCAAATTTACAGAATGGAGAGAAAATCATTTGGAATAAATTTACATAGTAAAAAGAAAGAGGTCTCTAGTTTCTTTTGAGATTTTTTCGTATGTGTAAATGAAGCTTAGTTATTTAAAACAGAGATAAAAGCAAAAATTTAGTAAGTATTTGGCAAATACTAAACCCTAAACCCTGAGTATTCCCAACTGTCATGATTAATTTTGGTTTCTTAAGCTAGATATAGTTTGTTGAATTAATGTTTTTTCTCTTGTACTTCTGGTGGATTACTTGTCCACTTTACCATACAGTTATTCTTATGAAATAAAATTTCAACTGTTTGTTCAAAAAAAGTATTCTCAAGTGCTGGCCCTTCACGCCCCTTTGATTCCATAAGTTGAGTACCCGCTTGATGGGGATACTTTCTGGCAAATGTTATCCCATGCAAACACCAGGCCAAAATAGAATTATCTCACTTCTTTTTTTGTGCCTAAATATGACCTTGTGCCTCAAGATCTCTAGCCCTAACAGAAAGGAAATCCTTGTACTTTCTCCATCATTTCATCAAAACTGAAATTTACATTGGAATGCCCCCATATTAACTGAACATTGTTCCTATTGTTACAGCATGTGAACGTCTTATTCTCCTGGAAGCTGATCCAAAGGAATTAAGAGACTACAGCATTCTTCTGTACCATTGTGGATTTTATGAACAATCACTTGAATATTTAAAGCTGTATCAGGACACAAAGGTAAGTTTCCTATGTATGTGTGATAACATGCGACTTCGATAAGCAAATTAATAAAATATCTTTATTTGGATATGGCAGAGTCGCCCACTACGGAGGCAACCATCTGATTCATTAGCCATTCTTGAGGAAGATGCTGTGGAGAAATTGATGATACGCCTTAACCTAATTTTGATGGAGGATGGTTGGAGCAGGCCGTCATATGTTAGAAATTTTCTTGGTAATAACTCTGAACCATGGTAGTGCTTC
Organism: Prunus mume; assembly: GCF_029339155.1. Taxonomy (NCBI): domain Eukaryota; kingdom Viridiplantae; phylum Streptophyta; class Magnoliopsida; order Rosales; family Rosaceae; genus Prunus; species Prunus mume. Next base: position 5,430,310 of record NC_142702.1, read on the forward strand.
ATGTACATTATTGCCGATAGCAGCACAAATCCCAATCAGGAGGAGGTTCATGTAAAGTGGGAAAAGAGGCACTTAATTGAACTTCATCCCAGAAAAGTTTTGTCAGGTTACATGTCTTATCTTGTGTAAATTGATGTATATAACATGTTATTTTTATTCTCAGTAACAAAATGTTACTTAATTTGTGATGAGTAATAATAGATTATGTGGAATCTTAAAAACAGAAGACTGATCTCTTGTCAAATATGTTGTGAACTTGTGAGATCTTTGTTTACAGAGGACTGTCCATTTAGACATAATCCTGTTCACAGAACTAATGGTTCTGATTCAGTCTAGCAATATCACCTACTGTTATATTTTCAACAAGGTGAAGAACATAGCTATAGAGATAGCGTGGGTGCATGAACCCGTGATAGCTGAGTTTTTCTTTGAGCATGTATGACTGCTGGTTGGCACGAAACGAAAGTAGTGATAGTAACATGATTTCCATGGGGGATCCATGGCACCAAATTTTTTTGACACAAATTTTCAACCGTTAAATTGAAGTACAATGAATGTGAAAGATTAAACAAATTAATTGTTTTATTCTTAGAATTTTAGACACTCGATGGAGCTTGAACATTCATTCAATCGGGGGTTTGAGATTTCAAGTGACTGGTCTTATTGGAAAAAAAAAACGTAGGTTCTACAATGTCCTGCATATTGTGTGATTACAATTGCAGGACAACTGTCAAGAGTTTGGAAATGAGAAATTAAAAAGAGAAAAACATTACTTTTAGAAATTTCCACTCACAAACAAACAAAGCAAAAGAGACCTCTACTGAACTGCATATTGACCAAAACATGTAATCCTATCCCTCACTGAATGAAATTGAGCTTATATAACCTTCACAGGCTTTGGGAGTTCTTAATCTGAATCTATAACAGTTTTAGTTTCCAACTTTTTCGAAATTCATACTTCCCCCTCAAAAAATCAAAAAAAGAGAACAGAAAAATGGCTGGAGGAGCTTTGATTGGAGAGGCTTCCTGTCTGCTTCAATTCAGGCTCTGTGTCACAAGCTTGCTTCCGGTGAGTTGATGGACTTATTCCGAGGAAGAAAACTTGATAATTCACTCATGGAGAAGCTGAAGATGACGTTGCTGACACTTCATGCTCTGCTCAATGATGCGGAGAAGCAGATTGTGAACCCTGCTGTTGGAATGTGGCTTGACGAGCTCAAACATGCAATCTCCGATGCGGATGACCTGCTGGACGAGATCGATACTAGAGCTCTGCAACATCAAACCAAGAAAACCCAGGTGTGGAAATTCATTTCTACTTCTGTCAATCCTTTGTATCAGGGCATGAACATGAATGGTAGGATAGAAGAGTTACTCAAAAGACTAGAACACCTTGCAAAATAGAAGGATATCCTTGGCCTTAGAGAAGGTGTTGGGGGCAATGTTTCACACAGAACTCTCACAACACCCTGCGTTGAGCACGAATGTTGTACTTATGGTAGGGTTGGAGATAAAGAAAAGTTAGAAACACTCTTGTTATCTGATGATCTAGTTAGGAGCAACAATATATCTGTAACTAATCACCATAGTTGGGATGGGCGGGTTGGTAAGACAACGCTTGCTCAACTCCTTTACAATGATGACGAAGTGAAAGGGTATTTTGATATTGAAGCTTGGGCTTGTGTTTCTGAAGATTTTGATGCTATTAGGGTAATCAAAACCCTTCTTGAGTCGGTCACTTCAAATATGAACTTGCTTCAAGTTGAGCTCAGGTAACAAGTGCGGGGAAATAAATTTTTATTTGTGTTGGATGATCTCTGGAGTGACAACTGTAATGATTGGGATCTTCTACAGGCTCCTTTCACTTTTGGAGAAAGAGGAAGTAAGGTAATTGTAACAAGAAGGAACACAAGTGTTGCATCTATCATGCACACTGTTCCTATTCACTACTTAGAACAGTTGTCGGATGAAGATTGCTTGTTACTTACTTGAAAGACATGCATTTAGAAATGAAAACCCCAGTGCACATCTAGACTTGGAAGAAATTGGTAAGAAAATTTCACAAAAGTGCAACGGTTTGCCTTTAGCTGCAAAACCACCTGGGGGTCTCTCTTGAATTGCAACCTAGATTATAAGGAATGGAGTGGCATCTTGAATAGCAATCTTTGGGAGTTAAGTGCATGATAAAAGTATTCTTCCGTGTGTACTCTCTCTCTACAATCTACAAATAAGAAAACTGATTAATTTGCGCCATCTTGATATTAGTGGAACTAACTTAAAAGACATGCCTGTGAAAATTGGTAGACTAAAAAGGTTGAGAACACTGACTACTTTTGTTGTGGGCAAATATACTGGGTCAAGCATCGGAGAATTGACATAGTTGACAAATCTTCAAGGAAAACTTTGTATTTTGAATCTGCAAAATGTACTCGATGCTATGGACGCCTTTCAGGCCAACTTGAAAGAAAAGAAAGATCTTAAGGAGTTAGAGTTGGAATGGGGTGATAAGGATGCCCATGATTCCACAAAAGAGAGAGATGTACTTGACATGCTACAGCCTCTCATAAACTTGGTGAAACTGACCTTGAAATTCTGTGGTGGAATCACCTTCCCAAAATGGTTTGGAGACTCTGCCTCCTCAACATACAGTTTATATGTCTCATTGGTTGTAGTTATCCTTTGTCCTTGCCACCACTTGGGCAACTACCCGTTCTGCAAGAGCTAACTATAGAAAGTATGAAATCTGTCACGACTCACGACTGTTGGTGTTGAGTTCTATAGTTGCAATGGATCTTCTGTATGTCGGCCATTTCAATCATTGAAGAAGCTTAAGTTTGATGAGATGCCATAGTGGGAGGAATGGCTACCAAGTCCAGGTGGAGGTAACTGTGTAGACTTTGCTCGTCTTGAGAAGCTGATTTTAAGAAAGTGTTCAAAGTTGAGAGGAAACTTGCCTAATCACCTTCGTTCCTTGAAGAAACTTTCAGTGTCCAGTTGTGAGGTTTTGCATGAAAGGGTGACCCCTACTATTTGTTCCTTGAAGAAACTTTCGTGCTCACGTCAGACTTAATGATTTTCATATATAGACAAGTTCAACTTGACTTGTTTATTAATTGGGCCGACTCTAAATGGGTCGGATAAACCCAACATGACCTGTTTGACACCTTTAATTTTAATTGAGGACTGACCTGACATGGCTAATTTGACACCTTTAATTTTAATATTGGACTATATATTTGGACATGATTATGTTCACATAACTAATTTTTCTGATTCAATCTAACAATTGCACCTAATAAGAACATCATTTTCATGGGCATGACACTAGGGGTGGGTGTGGTCCAGTTTGGTTTGATTTCCACCTCAAATCAAAATTGGAATTGGAACTATTTAATCGGTTTAGTTCGGTCTAGGTTTTAGCAAAAAAAATTATGAAATTGGCTTATTTGGTTTGAACCAATTTCGTTTCGGTTTCTAATTTTTCTAGTTTTGGACCGGATTTTTTCAAATTATTATTAATTTTATACAAATTACAACTCAAATTTAACATTCTGGACTTGAAAATTTACAAATGATCCAATTCATGTAAAGAGAGATATTTGGCCTAGAAAAGAGAGATGTTTTGAAATTAGGCTTGGGAAAATATTAGTTATGAGATTAAAAATGTAGCATTGGATTTGCAATCTCAGACACCGCCTCCAAGGTACGTCCAGATTTGCAATGCCACCACCATCTCCGCCTCTCTCTCTCAGGGCTGGCCTTGAGATTTTGGTGGCCCAGGGCAAAATGAAAAAGAAGGCCCTATAAATGCAAAACTACTTATAAATAAAAATATTTGTTTTGATTTATACATGTGTATATATAGAGTGTAGACCTTTTACAACTAGTAACAAAAATTAGGCCTTAAAAAAATTTGTTTTACTTGTGGTAAAGTTTAAAAAAATTATATATAAAACAATGATTAAACACAACGAAAAAAATTTGAAAGAGATTGGAAGAAAAATATGACATTTTAAGTAGTAGAATGCACCAAAGGAAGAAAGATATTCCATTTGAACTACAAATTACTCCTTCCAAAGTCAATAACTGTCGTTTTTTTTCTTCCAAAAAATAGTCCATTTGATACATTTATAATAAGAACATCAACTCATCAATCATCATTAATATAAAAAAAAAAATGAAGCCATATTTCTTAATGATAGTGGATTTGAACATATATTTGGTTTGAATAAAATCAAAGAGAACCCATTAATGCAATGGAACTTCAGAAATCTTGATGTTAGCTTCTTATATATACTCTAAACCTAATATACTATTGTATCTCATATTTAAAAACTATTTTAAAAACAGCTTTAAATAAAACAATAAACTAAATAAATATTTTGAGGCCCCCCTTGAGATGGAGCCCATGGCAGTAGCCCTTCTCGCCTTGCCTCAGGGCCGGGCATGCTCTCTCTCCATCTCCTTCATTTCATCCTTTTTATGTTTTTTGCATATAAATTAGGTCCCTTTTGCTTCTTCAATTGTTCTTCTCCTTGTTTTCTACAATCTATGAGTAGTTCGTTGAAATTAATTTTACGAAGCTGCAACCATTTAGGTTTGATTGAACTTAATAAGGTCATTTTCCTTGTTTTTTTGGGTAAGATCAATCCATCAATCAATTCTAATCTCATCTTCACTTTCTCATTTAATTAGGACTTGGGAGTATTTTGTGAGATGCGATATGACAAGGGAAACCACTTGAGATGACATCACTAGTAAATAGCTATGAGAAGAAATGGACTTCTCATAGTTTGATGCGGAAATGAAGTGGAAGATTACGTGAGCTTCGTTTTCCCTCTAACTTCTAAAGGACCTTGGAATTACGATCCTAGTTCATTAGCATTTTGGCTGGTGGCTGTAAACCAACATTAGTGGAAAATATCATTAAATTGTTGCCTGCGGCAACGAAATTGGTGCAAGATGATGACAAGAAGAGGGTTGGCCCAAGGTTTCTAGATCCCCTGTTTCATACCCTAGCCAAGATTTAATCTTGCCTAAACTATAACCTAAGTGGAAAAGCCTGCTAAATTTTACTCCAAGTTTCGGAATTTAATTCGATTCTAATTAGCGAGGCTTTTGTAAAATCTGTCATACGTACCTACATGGTTCTATATTGTATTTACATAATTAGTCATTTTTTGATCATGTAATTAACTATAATAACTTATTTGTTAGTTTACATTCAGGAGAGGTCCTGAGCACAAACAGGCAAGGCGGTTGTCTAAAGTCCCTAAATTGGGAGGGTTCCCAATTTATATAATAACCTATATATACATATCTATATTATTTATAAAAAAAAAAACTATGATATATGAATATTATGTTAGGTCCAAACCAATTATTATAAATATATAAAAAAACTTACCTAGTCATTCAATTCAAAACTAAAAAGAGGAAACTCAATAAAGGCTCACTCATTGTAGAAACAAAAAACTTACCCAATTACTCAATTCAAAATTAGAAAGAGGAAACTCAATAAATACCCAATTATTTTTTAAACTTATCGCTTAAATCAATTAGGAAATTTGATTATGTAAAGTTAATTGATACTTTTGATCCGAAAATGCAAGAAGAGTGATATTTAAGTGATGATTTGTTGTGTTTTTAAAGTTGTTGTGCAAATTACATATTGATTGTTTCTTTTATGTTATAAATGTGAATTTTAGTTCATATAATATATTTTTTTAACTTACTGACGAAAAAAAATATCACATAAATATACATAGAGTAAAAGACCCCATTTAGGATGTTCATCTAGAGCCTCCAAAACGTAGGACCGCTGCTGCTTACAATGATGCATGGAGCAACAATGTTAGCTTAGAAGTCCTTGGAGGGAGCTCTGCCTGTCCGGCACGAGTATGATTCTCTTTTCATGTAAGCTGTAACTCCTGGATGATGTATTTTTTTTCTATCATACTTCTGTGGTTAGAACTTAGAACATGGGTGCCTTGGTTTTTCATCTTCTTTCAATACCATTGCCATCTTCAAGTGGTTGCAGATATGTTTCTCTACAATCACAGCAGTTGAAAAGTGAATCGGTGATTGGTTGCTGCGTTAAAGATTTCACTGCAGGATATTTTTCTGCTTTGAACGCGGCATATTAGCTATAACTTAGCTCTCTCTCTTTCTTTGTTCATCATCCTGATCTCTAACAGATGACTGCCTCGACTGGGCTGCTGTTTGGGGAGTTAGGAAGTTTGGGGAATTGGGCTTCTGTCTGGGGAGTTTAGGAAAATTATTTGGGTTTGGAGTTGGGCTACCCAAATAGTTGGAAGAAGAGTTGGGCCTAAAGGATTGGATAATTGGAAAAAATGTATATACCTGTCTAATATGGTTCGGTTTCGATCGGTTTTTCATGACATAAATGGAACCAGAATCGGACCAAACCGGGCCAATTTGATTTTTGAATCCAGATTGACTTTTTTGGTCAACACAGTACTTTTCAGCTTGTTTTGTTTTGGTTTAATAGTTTCACCGTTCAGATGTCCACCCTTAGAATTCTAGGTGAAATTGGGATTCATGAACTCTAATTTGGTTGGAACCAAAATGTAAGAACCCAACCTACATATTTCTCAAATTTTGAACATTTCACTAAGAAAATGTTGGATATGCGATTCAAGTGATTTTTCGAAATCTAAATTAGGACAAAACAAAATTCAAAATCTGAAATTTTTTTTCTCTTTTACTTTTCTTTTCACTAAACAAATAAAACTTCATAATTGAAGACAGTCACTGGGTGGATAAGAAGAAGCACACAACAAAACAAATTCATTGCGCAATAATTACCCTATTTTTCTAAATATTAAAACAAACAATCACTCTCATGATGCACCAAAAGCCACTCAAAAAGAATTAATTTAAAAGGTAAAAAAAGAAAATCATCATTATCAAGCTAGTCAAGGGTCAAGGGAAGGCCAAACTTTACCCAATCACATATCTGCCCAGGCCCTAGGCTCTAGGCTGCACCTACAACCCTATAGCCCTACTCAAAGCAAAGCATCCTATAGTCTTTAGGCTCTACACTTGACCTATTAATAGACTAGGTTGGTCCACACCCCTATAGGCCTAGACTCTACCTAACACACTCAGGCCTTCTCTGCCATAAAAAATAATAATTAAATAGCGAGGCTGCGCATAATGCGCACTATATCAGAGGCAGGCAGCCCCCACCAAAATGCGCTGTGGCCATCTTAAAAGCTAAACAGTGCATTTGCAGAAAAATGGATTGGAAAGTCATTAGTTAGGCTTCTAGTATCTTCCTACTGCAGCACCAGAGAAGAACTACTTTTTATTTATTATTTTTCTGAAAATTTTGAGATTTTTTTATTTTTTTTAAAGATCCAAGTTCGGACTGTCATTATTAAAGGGGTCTGATGAGAACAATGGGATAACTAACCATACTAAATCATTTCAGTACTATCCTATCTGCACACATTTCTATACTTGTGAGAAGTTTTTTTTTTAAAAAAATTTAAATTTATTTTAGAATTAAAAAAAATAATGAGCAGTTGTGTTTTATAAAAATAATATCTATTATCTGAATTTTTTTTAATTTTAATTTTTTAATATAAAAAAGTGTGAATTTACTATATTATCTTCATTTAATTAATAATTTATATTCTTAATGTTTACATTAATTAAGGGCAGTTTTTTGTATTTTGAATGTTTTACCTTTTTTTACCTTTTGCTTTATATATATAGATTTGGGGAAAGTCATATTTTGTGGCAATCAACAATACAATGTGTTATAACTTATGCTTATGATGGAATGAGGAAATCATGAATTGACGAAGTTGGGAATTGAAGAAAACAAATGAGTTTGGATCATAAGAGAAGGTCGGAAACTAAAATCTAAAATACCCATGTATTAGTAAGCACAAACGGAAATAAGGAATTATAATCCTTCAAATACCCGATTTTAGTAAGCGAACATGTCATAACACTAAATCACTAAAAACAACAACAAAAAAGAAGTGAGGGAGGTAAGAATAAAGCTTACTGTTGTTGTGCCTTTTTCATTTCCCCCTAGTTCTAGGAAAATAGCATATAATTGATTCCGGGTTAAAACTGGCTTTGTATTGTTTACCAAAAATTTCCTCTGTTGTTCTTTTTCAAGAACTTTTTAAGTGGGAGTTCATAGCCTGTTTGCAGAAGCAGAAATCTTCAAAATTCACTCGGTACATATGACAAGACACCTTCTCTCTCTCTCTCTCTCTCTGTCTCTCTCTCTTTCCACAAAACTCAGAATACACAAAGAACAAGCAGAGCAATAATTGGCCCAAAACAACAACACATTTCAAGCTAGTCAATCAAACCCTATGAAACCATGTTGGGTCTCAGAGACATCCTCCTCATTGCTCCAACTCCTTCTTCCATGCACCAACAGAACCAACCCATTTCCTCTGACCTTCCCCTGCCTTCATCCACCACTCTTGGTGTTGGCCTTGGCATTTTCCCTCTTCTTACTGCCACCCCATGTGCTCCACATGCACCTACAACAGCTGAGGTTAATTCTGACAGTTCACATTTTTGGGGCCTCCGGAGATGCCAAGAATTGAACCCTTCTAAGCAAGACATGCTGAATTTTGGCAACCATGGTGCTCAAAATGAACAGGTTGTGGAATGTGAAGGTCATAATAATAATAATGAAAATGAAGGTGGTGGTGGTGGTGGTGAGAGTTCTAAAATGAAGGCTTGCAAGGACTGTGGAAACAAGGCAAAGAAGGGTTGTGAGTACGGGAGGTGCAGGACTTGTTGCAGAGGACGCGGCTATGACTGCTCTACTCACGTGAAGAGCACCTGGGTCCCCGCGGCGAGGCGGCGAGAGCGGCAGATGGGGGTGACGGTTGCTGTTCCTGGTGTTGGTGGTGGTAGTGGTGGTGGTGAAGGTTTTGAAATAACTTTTTTATCATGAATTTCTTAATGGATTCATATCTACACTTCCTGTGCAGTGTTTTAGGAAGATATTACAATAAATCTTCTTTTAATTTATGAAATTAGTTTAAATTTTTTTTATATTAGGAAGCAAAGTTTGATTAGAGGGACAATTTCAGAACGTATGCAAAAGTCATCAATATCCTTGACTGCAGGTTCTTCTGGGTCTTCTTCTGTTGCCAAAAGACCAAGAGTTGTGGTGCCATCACAGAATGCAAGTACAGCCTCTAGTCACCAAGCTGCCCTCTTTTTTATTTTTCTTAATTCTATGTTAGAATTGGTTTTGGTTTTGCTGTTACAGTATAGTTGGAGTCACTCGGCAAAGTAATATAGGTTTTAATCATGTTTAATGCAAGAATGATCTTTTATATCATGTAACCAGAGAATGATTGATCTTTCATTGTTGTCAAAGCTTCAAATTTTTGTGTTTCAAACTAGTAAGAATTATAATCTTTGATGAGAATGAGTTAGGTTTCTTGAGTGGTAATCTATCTTGAGTAATTTTTTTCGAAACGGTTGCTATGTGTAATTGACAGACCTAGTTAACTTGGTTTATTTTAAATTCACAGATGCGAATATCAAACAGTCGTTACCAGATAAAGTTCGTGCACCAGCAGTTTTCAGGTGCCACAGAGTCACTGCCATCAGTAATGGTGCAGCTGAGTTAGCCTATCAAGCGACGGTGAAAATTAGCGGGCATGTATTCCAGGGGTTGCTTTATGATCATGGGGTTGATAAGAACAATGCATTCCCATGTATTTCACCATCGCACTTGGAAACTGATACAAACCAAAGGAATGGAGACTCTGCTTCTACTCCACCTCTTCCTCCAGCAACTGCCTGTCTGACTTCCACCAGCTGAGGATTGCTGACAGGTATGGCCAATGTCTCCCAGAGGATTAAATTTTCTTTCTGAGTTTGTGGATAACTGATACTCTATGTATATTTATCAACTTCTTTAAGAGTAGTAGAGTGGACACACTGATTAACATTCCCTCGATATAACGGATTGTTGCGTATATCATCAATGTCAAACCAATTAGAACTGAGAGAAAAAGATTTGGAAAAGTCTTCTCTTTGATGATGAAATTCCACATTGTTGTGCAACCCCAGCCCATTAGCAGGTTTACACCCTGTTGCGTGTTGCAAAATGGAAGTGTTATCTTTCTTCCTCAAAACTTGTCGACTACGTCTAGCGGGTCTACAACTGCATTAGTTAGTGAAGTATCATCACTCACTCTTTAGTCCATCAAGTGCCGAAGTGAATACAAAAGTTTACAGTTGTGTCTGATCAAGAAATTGAAGCAGGGAAGAAAATTCATCATCTTCTAGAACTACTCTGAAATCAAACAAAGAGTTAGACTGTTTATTAATGAGAAAAGAGAAGGCATGGAATTTGCTTTTCTGTTTTCAACTTTAATATTGTTAAATCAAATGTACAATTTTTCCTTTTGTGCATTTTTCATATAATTCTCCACAATGGTTTTCCTAATGAACACAAATATCATCTATGAATTAAGCATGTGAATATATCCTAAATATGATCACTCAGGTAAAATTATGATGCGGGTGGTTTCTTGTTAACGTATATATGGCACTGCCTCTGCTACAATTTCTGATAAACTTGTGCACCTTTCTTGCTTATTTGTTGGCATACTATTTTGTTTGGATAATTGGTTTTACAAACATTGCAGAAACCATTTGTGCTGCTCTTTGATGCTTGAAGCACCACCAGCTACATCCTTCGTTCTGCTACGATTTAGTATAAATATAGAAGGCACATATGGTTCAGATTTGCTCAAACACCCGGCAGTCCATTTTTTCGGCTGTTAAAACTTTGATAGTGTTGATAGCTTTTATGTAATTACCTAAAAAGAAAGTAGTTTTTAATGTAAATCGCCCACCATTTTGATTTGGCTATCAAACTTGCTAATGTAAGTGTTGGAACAGGATAGGTGTTATCATGTTAGAATGTTGCATTATGCAGCAATCAATATATGGATCTTTTTGTGGCACTTTCAATATGCCCCCTTTTGTAGGCATGTAAATTAATGGTAAGTAGAAATCAAACCCTTGCATCTGTCCCCTCATTGAGATGGGTCTTATTATACGTGATGTTATTTTCTTTAGCAAATATTGTCTTTTGGTTGACGTATGGACATGAAGAAAGAAGATGGATCAGATTCACCAGTGTGGGATGTAGAAAGATCACGTTATTCCCTGTTTTACAGAGGTATGTTGGACTTGAAAGCAACTGCTAGTGACATCTAGAACTTGCACTATTCTTGTTTGTGTGTTACAGTTACAACGGGGGCCTAAATTTTGAGAAGGCGAAGGTGAGAGTCGAACTCTAATTGTGGGTGTAGAGGTAAATGCTCACTTCTAATATGAGGTATAAGAATTATGGATTTAACCTTGGAAAATGACAATTGATAGGGTTTTTTCAAGAAATTTTATAAATATTCGAGTAGGCTCAAACTTATAGTAAGCTGTTTCAGTGACAAGAAGTATAGATGCACCATCATGGAATCGTTTTGTCCAATCTTGACAACAGTTATGAAGCTGCTTTGGTGACAATCTCGACAATTAGTGACAGAATAAACAAGAGGAACAAAGTTTTGTTGATTTACAATCAATGCGTATGTCATACCCGGTGGCATCCCACGTGGTGTTATGTACTAATCAAGTTTTAACATGTGGCTAAATGAACAAGTTAATTTTCTAATTATGACATGGAAACACTCCAACCCACTTTTATCATTTCTCTTTATTGTTTAAGTCGTTGAGATCCATTAAAATCCTAATTGAATACCCATTGTTAGCTTATTATAGTGGGTATGTATCGGTAATCTTTTGCAAGTACTCCACCCCTCATCATTCATTTTTGGAGAGTAAGCATGAAGCATTTCTTATTGAAAGAAATCATACTTCAACAACTATCATCTCTAACATTCCACTTGTAAAATTTGCAGTCATAATTAGGCAAAAAGTCATTTTTGGTCTCTGTAGCTTATTTTTTTTACCATTAAGGTTTCTATAGTTTTAATTTGATCAGTTTTGTCATTGTAATTCCAATTTAAAGCAATTAAAGGACAACAATCAATTTATATCAAATTACTCTAATATGGAAGGGCATTTTGGTCCAATCATACAGCCCATCCTCAACCACACCATAGCTACCCAGCAGCCCCTCCCCAACCACTTGACAACCACCTTCTCCAATCCCTCATCCCCCTCCCGACCCAACCACCTAACTCAACTCGCTCCCCGCTTATAGCCATCCCTCCACATCCACCTTTACTCCTCCTTCATTGCCCAAAGCATCTCCTCATGAATCCGACGTAAGAACTTTGAGACTTGAAAACATAAGGAAAGTCTAAAGTTCTAAGAATAAATAAATAAGGAAAGCTACAGTAGGAGCTGTAGGATTGGACCGAAACACCCCCTCCATACTAAAAAAAAGGGGAGATTCTCCTTGAATTGTGTGGAATTCAGACTATATGCAGGGACAAAATTGGTAAACTACGTGGACCAAAATCACATTTTGCCTAAATAATGTTGGTTTTATACCAAAAATGAGGTTTAAACGTGTCAAATCTGATTGGAAGGTTCCTTTACGAATGAATGGATTCTAATTTCTAGTGGGAATATCACTATTGGCAGCAACGGCACAGGATGCGTTCCTTTCCTTTTCTTTTTTTTTTTAAAAAAATAAATAAATAAATATTATAAATATAATAATTTTTTTATATTTAATTTCTTTTCTTTTCTGTTTGGGCATTGTAAGTGAAAAAGTTAAAAGAAAATAAATAAACATAGAACAAAATATAATAGGGGCATTTACACTGTACCACCACTACATACCAGAAGCAAACCCCTAACCGCTCTCTCCACTCTCCTCCTCCTCCTCCTTCTCTCTCCTCTGCTTTAACCTCCCCTTCTCTCTCTCTCTCTCTCTCTCCTCCACTATCTTTTAGCGATGAGAGTGGGTATGGAAGCTGTGATTTGGGGTAATCTGTTAAGAAGTAAGTTCAAAATGACTGTTGTGGTTTCTGAAGCACAACACCGTGGGGTGATTACGATAAAAATCCCTCCCCACGACCTCGCCACCCTCAGCAAGCAGGTTGTTGCTGCCCCTGCGGTTCACAAACCCAAACTGGGAGCCCTCGACTTCACCGACCAGGACCGCCAAATCCTCTTGAAGATGCACAAGAATTGCAACGAGATGCATTTGGGAAACACCTTGCCTTGATTTTCCTTTTGTGAAGCTCAATATTATGAGCTTAACCAAAAAAATTTCTAAAAGAAAATTATGAAAAGTTGAACCTTGGGCAGTGTTTGAAAGAAGCAAGTGCTGAGTTCAAAGTCCAAGACAATTCAAAATCTACCCAAATTCTGAGGATTTGAATTTCAGCAAAGTGTTTGATAGTATTCTTGCCCTCCATGAATGCTGGGGGAATTGATCCTAAACAATTTCAATAGGGGGAAACTAAACCTACACCCCAACAAATATTGTGTGTTTGAACATTGAGGGCCAAAAATATGTGTTTTAGCTAATAAAAATGCATGGTTTGTGGTAATATTTGGGTTCTTGGTGATTTTTGATTGAATCACACCGACGAACAGGGCACTGAATGTCTAATCTCTTTGACAACTTCGTCGGTGTGATTCATCAAAAATCACCAATAAGTGTCTGCAATAGCCTCAGGAATGATCATTTTTGGGTGCCCCAAGCCATGAGAAAATAAGTGCCTGCAATAACGTTGCTGAATTGCATGTATGCCAAGAATCAATACTAGAAAACTGTCATCCAAGTAAAGAATAAACAATACCTCTTTTTCTATTTTGGTGAACGAAGAGAAGTTCATTGAACAGCAATTTATTCCAAGAAAGAGAAACAAAAAACAGTAAAATTGACCCACAAATCTCCAGAGGCTTTCTCAATAGATTCGTCCTAAAGATATCAATTGCCAAACCACCCTTCTTCGCACATCCATCAGAGCTGGGTTTTATGTCCCCTGAGTTCCCAATTCATCGCGTTCCTAATAATTAAGGTCTTGGAGAAAAAGGTCGACGCAAGAGAAAACAATGAGAAAATTCAGTCCTTTGATGCCATGTTGACATGATTTCATGTAATCTAATCAATCACTGGCACTGAAGTAGTTCCTATAAATCAACCGTGGCCACTTAAGTAGGCTAGCTAGCTGCGTCTCAGAGGACAATTAATCAAAGAGCAGGGGATAAAGGATTGAGAGTCATTCTTATATTTCGAAAATAGACAAAAATTAGTTTCTTCCACTTCTCACCCAAAATAGACTACATTGAACCCCAATGGAAGCAATATACGTGCACATTCAACAAAATCAACTTCAAGGGTAACCAAAAGTCAAGAACCATAAACAGAAGGAGACTGGCCACGTTACGGAGAGTGCTCAGGCATGTGTTCTTCTAATGACAAAGCATATATCAATCTAACTAAAAACAAATAGGCTGCGGAGTAGAAGAACGAAAAATTGAATTTAATTCCTGCAAAATTTTATTAAGATGTTGGATACAAATTAAACCTTACTTTAAAGACAATTTCTAGGGGAGAGGATTGCCAAAAGCAAGCTAATGCATCTGAGTAAGGCAGCATCAGGTGGCTAAAAATAATTACATCCTCATCCCGTTTCAACATACCAGATCAGAGAGCCTCGATATCTACCTTCCCTCGATACACACTTAACAATTGAGGTACTTCGCCGAGATATCTGTTCACAAATACCTTCAAGAACTGCTTCTCTGCAGGTTTCAGCAGAGAACCCAGACTCAAGTTCTCATTTATGAGACCTTTCAACAGCAGAACTTTAACAACAGAGCACCTTGGGATAAGTCTCCTTTCCAAACTGAGACTGAGGACCACAGGGTATTTGGCAATCATTCCTGATGACCATCCCATCTTGTTCACTAAAAGATCCATTGCTTGCATTAGTTTCTTCTCCGAGACAATCATACACTGTGGGTTCTTCCTGAAAGCGGAGAGAACGTCATCCTCAGACCAACCCCACGTCTTAAGAAGTTCGCGACTTCTATTCCATACCAACTTATTCTTACCACACAATGCACGCAGGGCATTCACTGAAGTAGATTTTTCCAGATTAAATCCCATTTCCTTAACCTCATCCACAAGTTGACCAAATTTTCCAGGATTCACCATCAAAGCGGGAGTACAATCAGTTAACAAAAAAGAAATGCATGGTTGAGGCATACCCGATTCTCTCAAAAGCCCAATATTTGGCACAACATGCTTGCAGTGACTTCCCAAGAAAATCCATGAATTGCGTTTGAAAACAGCAACAACATTTTTCTCAGAGAGCATACTCCTGAGGAAGTTATAAGTGGGCAAAATCCGATTTCTCAAGCTGACTGCCAAAAGTTTTGGATTAAAAGCCAGAGTTTTTGCTAGGTCCACTTTTGAAATTCCAAGAGAGCTGAAGAACTCGAGCTTTGGCAAAAGGGTTTTCTCAGGATCAGCTGAAAGAAGTTTTGGATGAGACCTAATAAGCTTTGATATCTGGGTTTGAGATACTCCATGGTTTCTCAGAAGCTCTAAAACGGAGTCTGCTCTTTCTGGGGATTGCAACTCGACCCACTTAGAAGCTAAAATTGCTCCTTCTGGGGACAACCCACAAGAGTTTATGAGGTAAGCGACTGTGAAATTGTGTTGGTTTTCTGAGCTTTCTGAGGTGATGTGTCTGCAGAGCAACTGACTCTGAAGAGAAAAATGTGAGGGTTTTGAATCTCCAACCAACACCCTGTTTGTTTTGGAAGCAAATGTACAAGAAAATATTGAGTGAACCAATCTGAAGGTCTTCAAATTGCAGAGTTGAATCATGTTAGAGGTTGATGATGAACAATTTCTACAGGAAAACTTAAAGCCCTAGCTGATTCTATGCCTTCAGAAAATATGCAGTTCTTGGCATTCTAAAAAGATCTGAACCATCCAAATAAAATTGCCTGGTATAGGATAAACCATTGCAGCTAGGGTAAGTTTTCTTACCATTTTCACAACTGACGGTCACTGGCTTACTGCTGCTATCCACGGTGGTAGGAAATATTCTGCCAGAAAAACCTCTTCAGTCTTCATAGGTACAAATCAAAGCAAAGCAAGTACTCCAATCCCAGGCAATAAGAAAACCCAAAAAAAAAGGTTGAATTTCAAACTTAAAAACAATCGAGGGCATTTGTGTCTTTGGGACAAAGGGCGAAGAACATTTGGGCGATGATGCTTTGGTTTACAGACGCTCGACGTGGTTACCCTCAGGTGCGGCCCACAAGCAATTTGAAAGCCTCTTCTTGCAATTGGAATTTGGATGTATGAGTTATTTACATTTTACTGTGTGTTGTCAAAATCCTAGAGGTTTTGAAAATTACACCAACATCTCCAGAAGTTTCAAATTATTCTCATTAAATCCGATTTTGTTAAATTTTCATCTAAAAGTTAATGATTTCATATATAAAAAAGCTTACGTAAATAACAAGTTTAATCTCGGTTCGATTAAAAGAATAGCTTGTAAGGAGTTTGAAGCTTAAGTGGTTAAGAGGATATATCTCGTCCTAAGTTCAATTCCCTCTTCCTAAGTTTCGCTTGTAAAAATCTAAGTACTAAATTCGTTATTATTTGAAGACCTTTTTTTATATAAAATCATCAATTATAGAAGGAAAAATCAATGGAAAAAGGTTTCAAGAAAACAGTTTAAAACTTTATGGAGTATTTGTGTAATTTCTGGACCTACAAAGGGTTTAGTAAAAGCACAATTTTTAGTGTAAATAACTCTGAAATGTATCCGCATAAAAAAATAAAAATAAAAAAACTCTTAAATGTATAGTATACCTGTCATATTTTATTTTTCTATTTTTGTACATTAAATGTCTGTCTATCCTTTTTATATTTGAGTCTGTTGAGTAAAAAGCCTCATTAATCATTTATCCATTTAATGATTTCTGGATTAACTTTCTTTTATGTGAGCGTGTCATTGTTACATATAATACCCTAATAAATTTGAATGACTTTATATACTTGAGCCCCAACTAATAGACTTTAAACAAACGATTGTGATTTTGGGTGGGGAAACCTCCCAAGAGAGTTCTTTTCTATGCCTCAGATTGGTGAGGAGTTCACAATTTATCTAGACAAAACGGTCAGTAAAGCAAAATACACGAATTTATGGAGAATATAACCGACTAATCCAAGCAGGATTGCCTTAAGCACAAAGCATAAAATGAATTGCTAAATCTAGACAGGCCTCAAATTGTTATACATTGACTTCTGCTTAAAAATACAATCAAAATGATGTTTTAAGGTTAGGCTGGACTGGAATTGCACGTCAATACCTTCAACTAACAAAGATTAGTTGGAAATCAATATCAATGTTGGTATCGGCAGAGCGATAAACAAGTTGAGCCAATATGTATGTTGGAAAAGTGAGTGAAACTGCCGGCAAGTACCTGTTCTGGTTGGTTTTGTATGATGTGGAAGCTTTCTAGACAATTTTAAGGCAGAGGTATCTTTATAAACTTGTTGAGGTTTTAATATGATGAAAGACCTGACTTCTATTTGTGTTATCTAATTTGATGAAAATTTGTAAGAGAATTCAATCTTTTTAAAGTTCTAATTGAAATACCTTGTCTATATTGCAAAAAGAATCTCGTCTTCTTTTTGGCTGTCTGAGTTTTTGTTTGAGATGGGTTGCTTCCTACATATTCGAATTTTTGTTTATATTGCAAAAAGAATCTCGTCTTCTTTTTGGTTGTCTGAGTTTTTGTTTGAGTTTTTGTTTAATTGAAATACCTTGTCTATATTCAAATTTGGCTATCTGGATATTTTTTATATTTTGGACTAACCCCCATTTAATACACAAGTGGCAAAAGTTTTGTCATTCCAATGCATTGATCATTTTTGGCACCTACTCATCAATACTCATGAATGTCTCCTGATCGTTCCTTTTGCAACGACTAGACTGATGATCATATAATAAATAGCCGTGATTCTCAAGCAAGTTTGACTTTTACTTTCTAGCTTTTAAGGTCATCAAATTTTCTTGGAGTTTAGTCACCAACGGTGAGGAAATATCCTGAAAAACTTTAACAGCTACGAAATTGTGAATTTTGGACCGAAACTAATTCAAATAATTTGATTCTTGGATTAAATCACCATTGGTGGTAATTTATTTACCAATTTATCAAAACATCATGAATTAATTAAATCTCCCTTTAGCTGAATAGTATGTGACAGGACCGGCCACGAATTCCTCAGAATGCGTGACGGATCCTGTGGTTTTTCCGACATCCAACTGATGTCGGGCCCACTTACTAATTACAAACATCCTCTTCCCTTAAAACAAAGGAAAAGAGGCCGAGACTCCTACCAAAATTTCTGCAATGTCCCCTAAACCCTAAACCCTAAGAAAGAGAAACTAGTAACTCTAACATTAATAGTTGAAGAAAGATCTGCAAGAGAGTGAGACTCCCCGACAGGAGCCGAACGGTATTTCAACAGGTCAATGAAGACAAACAAGCAGGCTGCCCGTCCTTTACAACTACATATATAATCTAGGTAGGGGTATTGAAAAAGCATCCTTATTCAAGCAAGTAAGAAAAAAATGAGTAATTCCCCTCAAGGGGGATTAACCCAGCTCGACTGAACCTATCAAAAACACAATTTAAAATCACCAAACTTCAACATGCACAAAGTATGTTACACACAACAAACAAACAGGCCTCCGGCCTCATAACCAAACATTTTCTAAAACGCTCTTGCTTTTGAACTCATTTGTAAATCATTTCTTATTTCAAACACCCGTAACTATTATCGTAACAACAATCAGAAAAAACCTTTCTTTTTCTAAAATTTATTTCCACACTTAAAACAATACAAGCACAACTCAAACAGTTTATTTTGCAGCTGCACCTAGGTTAAACCCCCAGGCAACCTACGAACCTCTTTGTGGGAAATCAAGCCACACGTAGTTCTTATGACAAAAGAATCACAATTTAGAAACATACAAATATTGTCCAAGTAAAACCCACAATTTAATTTAGATTAATTCTCAACTTCAATTTCCTACAAGGCATATAACTAAATGTTTTGACAACTCCTTTCTTCCATGACACAACTCAAAACCATTGCCCTGTAGAAACTCATAAGTATTATGCAGACTCTTTTAAAACTAACCAATTACTCTGAAACTCAAGTTACTTTTCCTAAAATCATTTATTTCCCACAACCATACGCTATCCAAGGCGTATGTGGCAAAACAACACTGTCCAAACATCAACACTATGATCACGCCTATGCAGAGCACTCACCATGCACATGCTCAAGAAAATCTCATTGTTGTTCCCATTAAACTTTTATCTTTACATATACACATTTCTTAGACATGCACGACGAAATCCTCGACGTCCGTGTAGCTGAAACTTAATCCCCAAACATGCATGATGGAATCCTTAACGCTCGCGCGGCTGGAACTCAAAACCACTACCCTAAATCCCAAAACACAAGGTCATATAATTATAATAAAAACTCAACCCACAACCAAATTTCGAATAAACCAATAAACATTATTCATTTACTTAATAAATATAATAGACTTAGATGAACATATAAGACATTTATAATAATATCCGATATCTCAATAATGAAATGTCAAAATCCATACATCCCCTGTTCAAATTTCATAAACAAACCCAATATCACCCAAATCTCAAAATCACCAAAGTCCGAGACCCAAATCCATATACTTTGATACTAATAATAATAACAATAATATTAATATTAAAATATTAATCCCTTGAAAATCACCTATTACATTGTAAAAGCTGAAACTAGCCCGATAATATAATCCCATAACCATATTAGCCCAAATGGGGGAAATTGCCACTCTACAACACACACGCTGAAAAATTCAATGCCATGTGTGGCCAATCTAAGTCTTACACACGCAGATTGCCCGTCAAAGCCTATGACACACCCGACCAAAGGTGCCCGGATCTTTACCACATGCCAAAAATTCAACGCTATGTGTGATAATGTAACCAATATCCAAGGAAGCTCACTCGCTGGAAAATCCAACGCCACGTGTGGGTATAGTAACCAGGGAAGGTACATATGATGGTGAGATTCACAACCCATATATATATATATATAGTATAAAGATAATATACCTTCCCTTAATTCAGTTTTTCTAAATTCTCAATATTCCATCATACCCAAATGTTTATCCACAGTATAGAAAATAAACTCTCACAAGCATAAATTCCATAAAGGCCCGAAATATTCATAGTCTCAATAAAAATAATCCAAAGTATATAAATATGCAAGACAATCCATAAAACACTTTCATAATCTAATATATATATATATATATATATGTATATATATAATAAATAGAAAAGTTGATATAGATCCAAATTCTCATCCAAAAGTTGGGTTTAATCCTCGGATTTTGTGACTTTGATACAAGTCCTTTGACTTTTGTGCCACATAAGATTACATTCCTTTTTAAATATTGTATGATGTAATCTTTTGATTTTTATATTTTTAAAATCATTTTTGGTTCCAATATTGCCCATTATCTTAGATTACTTACCTTAATGAGATAATTAGCTAGTATTATATTTCTTTCCTTATCCAATTTACCCTTGAGCACATAAAACGTAAGAAATAATGAAGTTATTAACTGCAGCAAATTTTTATGGTGGTTTTATAATAAATTACTAAATTTATGGTAAGTAAAACACCTAATTAGGAAGACTTTTTTTTTTCTTTTTTAAATGTTGTACATTGACATAAGAAAGAAATAATGGAGTGAGTTTAGTGCTCAAAGGAAGCCAAACACTTGTTAAAATAGGTGAGAAAATAATTGAGATTCAGAGTTGGGGTTCATCCCAAGGCACAAATGACCGTTGAAGCATGGTCTAATATATATTTGCTATGCAGTCATAGTATCGACTTTTTCTTCTTCTTATTCTTCTTCTTTTATTATTATTATTATTATTATTTTATGTTGAATATATGCTCAACTTTGAATCAGGTTTAGTCATTTTGTTCTTTATAGTTGTTCTTTTAAGTATAGTATACCTGAGATATAGGTAATACATTTTTTTGATATATTTTTCTTCATATATTATATATATATATATATATCTAAATTATAGGTAACATATTCCTTTAACCAAAAAAAAGTTATTAATTGACTTGTGTTTGTGTTTTTACATACATGAGATATAGGTACCACACTTTTTTGCCTTTTTGTTTATGAATTTAAGTTATAGGTAACATACGCTTTACCACTTTTTTTTTTTATGTACCAGAGATATAGGTAGCATATACTGTCCGACTTATGTTTTTATGCACCTAAGTTATAGGTAATTTAATATTCTGCTTGTTTATTTTTCCACCTTACTTATAAGGTAAGAAGTTTTGTGGTTTGTTCAGCCTATGATGTAGATATATTATCTCATGGTATAGATATATTGTCCTATTGTCCATCGCATAGGTATAATATGAGGGTCTTACTTTTATTGATTAAATGGTATATATTAGGTAAATATTATCAAGGGAAGAATTCAAAATTCAATTACAAGGGAATTATGCATTAAATTTAGATTTTAAATATGTTTTTCTTATTTACCTCAAAGGGTAAAATCGATACAACAAAAAAAGTAAATAAAGTCAAAGGACCAACATCTAAAACTAAAAATGCGTGGACTAAATCCAATATCAGCTAATTGTTTTGGACCTAGATCGAAGAACCCCTATAATAAAAGATGATATTCTCGAAATCCAATTTTCAAATATTCAAAGGTACCCCAAACCCACATATATAATAGTAGTAATGATGATGATGATGATGATAATAATAATAATAATAATAATACTAACAGTAGTAATCCCTGGAAATCCCATAATCATATTTTCCATAACTCAAAATATTGTAGTATGGTCAACAAACTCTTAAAAGCATGTACTCCAAACCCAACACATTCATAACCTCAAACCAAAATATTAAATACCAACCGATTCGGCTTCCACAATCAAAATTGAATTCCAGATTCACACATGAATTATCGTCATTCAACATCAAATCATGTATCACTCTACACCATCCCCAAAGCTTCATTTATATCAATATAACAGCCAATAACTACGATTAAATAATATTATAATCTCAAAATTAAACCACTATAAACATACCTTACAAATGTTCAGAGAGTAATGTACACTAAATCAAAAGTCCAAACACTACCAAAACTCGTTATACAGCCTCAACCGCGCATTTAAAATCAAACCCTAGTTCACGAGACTTCACATGGACCCACCACCTTAGAGAAGTCTTAAGGTTATTCTAGTTCTTTACAAAGGATGGGGTGGTCTCAAAAACCTCGTGGTCAACAATTTGGTCAAACTTTCCATTTTTGGTCAATAGGGCCCGCGGGGCCACCACCTCCAATTTCAAGACAGAAAGTTCCTAGAGGTCCAACCAGGTCTACTAAACACGTCCTGAAAGTTTGGTTTCGATTGAGTGGTTGGATCACTCTTGATTGAGCGATTGGACGGTCACTGGTTTACCAAACCCTAGAATCATTTATTTGGAGTATCCGGAACTCCGATTATAGATCCGTGAGTTTCTACACGATCATAGAGGCACGAAGAATGAGATAATTGGAATTGGAGCCGATCCAACGATTCGAACATATCGAACCCAGATATTTCTTAATTGGCGTAAACCCGTTCGATTGTCATACGATAATCAAATTCGAATCCCAGCATACCATCGCGCTTAGGACCACATGGAGAATATTTTAGAACACAATGGGCCGCCACACCATGACCCATACTCCGCCATAAACGCCAGCAGCGTGTGGGTGGATTGAGAAAATTTCGACTATCAATTTCACCTGAGTCGAAAACTTCTAAAATCACCCAAACTTCCAATCGTTCCAGTTTAATTTCCTTCGGTTTTTGAGCTCAGAAAATGGGTGGATTAGATAGAGGACGTCGATACGAAACTTTTGCTACCAATTTCACCTTAGTCGAACACTGGACGACGACAAAATCGCCGTCAGAAATTTGCTACTGCGCACGGAGGAGAGAGAGAGAGAGATAGAGAGAGAGAGAGAGAGAGCTGATCTGTTTTTAAAATCCAACTTTGAAAAATTTACAGTTGTGCCATTGCACTTCCGTTGACCACAACTTCTTCATTAAAACTCCAATTTGGGCCTACTACATGTCTACGAACTCGTGAGAGCGAGCTCTACACAACAGTGTCACTTGTTTCCCCTAGATCCTTCTTGATTAAAAAGTGACCCAATTACACCTACTCCTAAGGGTAAAATTGTAATTTCACAAAAGAATTAAATTTGATTAAATCGATTAAATTGGGTCAAGGATGTTATAGTGTGGACTAGTCACCATTTTTGGTAAATAAAGCCCAACGTTTTGTAAAATGAACCTGATAGCCCATTTTGGCTAGTGCGTAGATTGTAGAAATTTGTCTAATCTTATACCAAATGTTTTGGGGGCACTTTTTTATGCCATGTGTTCTCTTATGTGCATTTAGGGCTTAATAAAATAGTCTCACTTTGTCATTTTTTTTATTGCACAAATGCATATTTACGCATCAAAATTCAACACTTCATTATATCTCTTCCAATTTCAACCATAATTATTGTTGTCTCAAAATGGCTTCAAACACGACTCCAAAAATGCGTGGATGCATAGTGGCGTGGAACACAATCCTAAAATGTGTTAGTTGCTTGATCCAAATTCCAATCATCAATTTCATTCAGAGTGACGGTTTTTTATATTTTGGACAACAAAGGGAAGTTCCACACAACTTTGCACATCCATCAGTGCGGGAAAGATTCACCCCAGAGATAACAACTGCCAAACCACCCTACTTTGCACATCCATCAGAGCCGGGTTTTATGTCCCCTGAATTCCCAATTCATCAAGCATTGCAGATATCGCGTTCCTAATCGTTAAGGTCTGGTAAAAAGGCTAACACAAGAGAAAACAATGCGAAAACGATGCTTATCGAGTCCTTCGATGCCATGTTGACATGATTACATATGAATCTAATCAATCATTGACACTGAAGTAGTTCCTATAAACCAACCGTGGCCGCTTAAGTAGGCTAGCTGCATCTCAGAGGACAATTACTCAAAGAGCAGGGGATAAAGGATTGAGAGTCATTCTTATCTTTTGAAAAATGGACAGAAATTAGTTTCTTCCACTCCTCACCCAAAATACAATACATTGTACCCTAATAGAAGCAATACATGCGCACATTGTACAAAATCAACATTCAAGGGTAACCAAAGTCGGGAACCATAAACAGAACAATTTGGGCGACACTACAGCAGGCATTTGTTCTACTAAGAAAGCATTATATAAATCTTATTAAAAACAGGTAGGCTGCCGAGTAGAAGAACGAAAAACTAAAATTACTTCCTGCAAAATTTTAGTAAGATGTGGGATACAATTTAAACCTTACTTTAAAGACAAAATTTCTAGGGCAGAGGACACATTATAGTATTGTGCCAAAAGCAAGCTAATGCATATGAGCGGTGCAGCGTCAGGTGGCTAAAATAATTACATCCTCACCCGTTTCAACATATCAGATCAGACATCCTGGATATCTACCTTCCCTTGATACACACTTAACAGTTCAGGTACTTTGCCAAGATATCTGTTAACAAAAATCTCCAAGAACTGCTTCTCTGCCGGTTTCAGCAAAGAACCCAGATTCAAGTTCTCATTTATGAAACCTTTCAACAACAGAACTTTAACAACAGAGCACCTTGGGATAAGTCTCTTCTCCAAACTGAGACCGAGGACCACAGGATATTTGACAATCATTCCTGACGACCATCCCATCTTGTTCACTAAAAGATCCATTGCTTGCATAAGTTTCTTCTCCGAGACAATCATACACAGCGGGTTCTTCCTGAAAGCGGAGAGAAAATCATCCTCAGACCAACCCCATGTCTTAAGAACTTCACGACTTCTATTCAATACCAACTTATTCTTACCACACAATGCACACAGGGCATTCACTGAAGTTGATTTTTCCAGATTAAATCCCATTTCCTTAACCTCACCCACAAGTTGACCAAATTTTTCAGGATTTACCATCAAAGCGGGAGTACAGTGAGCTAACAACAAAGAAATGCATGGTTGAGGCATACCCGATTCTCTCAAAAGCCCAATATTTGGCACCACATGCTTGCAGTGATTTTCCAAGAAAATCCATGAGTTGCGTTTGAAAACAGCAACAACATTTTTCTCAGAGAGCATACTCCTGAGGAAGTTATAAGTGGGCAAAATCCTATTTCTCAAGCTGACTGCCAAAAGCTGTGGATTAAAAGCCAGAGTTTTTATAAGTTCCACCTTTGAAATTTCGAGAGAGCTAAAAAACTCAAGCTTTGGCAAAAGGGTTTTCTCAGGATCAGCTGAAAGAAGTTTTGGATGTGACCTAATAAGCTTTGATATCTGGGTTTGAGATGCTCCATAGTTTCTCAGAAGCTCTAAAACGGAGTCTGCTCTTTCTGGTGACTTCAACTCGACCCACTTAGAAGCTGAAATCGCTCCTTCTGGGGACAACCCACAAGAGTTTATGAGGTAAGTGACTGTGAAATTGTGTTGGTTTTCTGAGATTTCTGAGGTGATGTGTCTGCAGAGCAACTGACTCTGAAGAGAAAAATGTGAGGGTTTTGGATCTCCAACCAACACTCTGTTTATTTTGGAAGCAAATGTACAAGAAAATATTGAGTGAACCAATCTGAAAGTCTTCAAATTGCAGAGTTGAATCATGTTAGAGGTTGATGATGAACAATTTCTACAGGAAAACTTAAAGCCCTAGCTGATTCTCTGCCTTCAGAAAATATGCAGTTCTTGGCATTCTAAAAAGATCTGAACCATCCAAATAAAATTGCCTGGTATAGGATAAACCATTGCAGCTAGGGTAAGTTTTCTTACCATTTTCACAACTGACGGTCACTGGCTTACTGCTGCTATCCATGGTGGTAGGAAATATTCTGCCAGAAAAACCTCTTCAGTCTTCATAGGTACAAATCAAAGCAAAGCAAGTACTCCAATCCCAGGCAATAAGAAAACCCAAAAAAAAAGGTTGAATTTCAAACTTAAAAACAATCGAGGGCATTTGTGTCTTTGGGACAAAGGGCGAAGAACATTTGGGCGATGATGCTTTGGTTTACAGACGCTCGACGTGGTTACCCTCAGGTGCGGCCCACAAGCAATTTGAAAGCCTCTTCTTGCAATTGGAATTTGGATGTATGAGATATTTACATTTTACTGTGTGTTGTCAAAATCCTTGAGGTTTTGAAAATTATTCTCATTAAATCCGATTTTGTTAATTTTTCATCTAAAAGTTAATGATTTCATATATAAAAAAGCTTATGCAAAGCTTATGCAAATAACAAATTTAATCTCGGTTGGATTAGAAGAATAGCTTGTAAAGGGCTTGAAGCTTAAGTGGTTAAGATGATATATCCCGTCCTAAGTTCAATTCCTTCTTCCTGAATTTCACTTGTAAAAATCTATGTACTAAATTTGTTAGTATTTGAAGACATTTTTTTTTGTATAAAATCATCAATTATGGAAGGAAAAATCAATGGAAAAAGGTTTCAAGAAAATAATTTAAAACTTTATGGAGTATTTGTGTAATTTCTGGGACTACAAAGGATTTAGTAAAAGCACAAATTTTAGTGTAAATAACTCTGAAATGTATCCGCACAAAAAAATAAATAAAATAAAAACTCTGAAATGTATAGTATACCTTTCATATTTTATTTTTCTATTTTTGTACATTAAATGTCTGTTTATCCTTTTATATTTGAGTTTGTTGAGTAAAATGCCTCATTAATGTTTTATCCATTTAATGGTTTCTGAATTAACTTTCTTTTATGTGAGCGTGTCATTGTTACAGATAATACCCTAATAAATTTGAATGACTTTATATACTTGAGCCCCAACTAATAGACTTTAAACAAATGATTGTGATTTTGGGTGGGGAAACCTCCCAAGAGAGTTCTTTTCTATACCTCAGACTAACGAGGAGTTCACAATTTATGTAGACAAAACAGTAAGTAAAGCAAAATACACGAATATATGGAGAATATAACAGACTAATCCAAGCAGAATTGCCTTAAGCATAAAGCATAAAATGAATTGCTAAATCTAGAAAGGCCTCAAATTGTTATACTTTCACTTCTGCTTAAAAATACAATCAAAATGATGTTTTAAGTTCATGCTGGATTGGATGTTTTTGCATTGCAATTGCATGTCAATACCTTCAACTAACAGACATTAGTTGGAAATCAATTCCAATGTTGGTATTGGCAGAGCTATAAAAAAAGTTGAGCCAATATGTAGGCTGGAAAAGTGAGTAGAACTATAGGCAAGTACCTGTTCTGGTTGCTTTTGTATGATGTGGAAGCTTTCTAGACAATTTTAAGACATCGAGGTATCTTTATAAACTTGTTGAGGTTTTCAAATTATGAAATACCTGACTTCTATTTGTGTTATCTGATTTGCTGAACCAAATTTATAGAAGAATTCAATCATTTTTAATTTTTGATTGAAATACCTTTTCTATATTGTAAAAAGAATCTCGTCTTTCTTTTTGGCTGTCTAAGCCTTTTTTTGAGTTGGGTTGCTTCCTACAAAAGATTGCTTGCTTGACTTTATTGCAAGATTGTGTGATCTTTGATTTCTTTTGATCAGTTTGGACTGATTGTTAAGTTTTGTTTCATTGGTTGGTTGGTTTGGGTCCCCTCTCCAGTCCATACATTCTTGTATTTATAAATGTCTCCTGATTGGCAAAAGTTTTGTCATTCCAATGCATTGATCATTTTTGGCACCTGCTCATCAATACTCCTAAATGTCTCCTGATTGTTCCTTTTGCAACAACTAGACTGCCGAGCAATAATTCCCAGATTCGTCCAATGTTGGTACCATAAATATCTAAATCTCTAATAGAAGAAAATATCTGATGATCATATAATAAATAGTCGTGATTCTCAAGCAAGTCTGACTTTAACTTTACAGCTTTTAAGGTCATCAATTTTCCTTGGAGTTTAATGGTGAGGACATATCCTACAAAATTTAACAGATAAGAAATTGTGAATTTTGGACTGAAACTAATTCAAATAATTTGATTCTTGGATTAGATCACCATTGGTGGTAATTTATTTACCAATTTATCCAAAAATCATGAATTAATTAAATTCCCCTTTGGCCCAATAGTATGGACTAGTCACCATTTTTGGTAAACAAAGCCCAACGTTTTGTAAAATGAACCCAATAGCCCATTTTGGCTAGCACTTAGGATTTAAGCCCAAACAATACCTGTTCGGCTATAATTTAAATAAAAAAAAGTTTTGTATTATTATTCTATTTTTGATAAGATTCTAGAAATTTGTCTAATTTTATACCAGATGTTATAGGGGCATTTTTTATGTCATATGTTCTCTTATGTGCATTCAGGGGCTTAATAAAATAGTCTTACTTCATCATCTTTTTATCGCATAAACGTGTATTTATACTTCAGTATTTCTCTTCCAATTTCAACCATAATTATTGTTGTCTCAAAAAGGCTTCAAACACGACTCCAAAAATGCATGGATGCATAGTGGCTTGGAACATAATCCTAAAATGTGTTAGATGTTGGATCCGATCATCAATTTCATTCTGAGTGACGAATTTTTTTTTTTCAACAACTCTTCTACAACATTTGACCAATTTTTTCTTGTTGAAAGTCACAAGTTTTGTCAACTTATAAAAAAATAAAATAAAATAAAATAAAAAACTAGGCCAAAATTGTTATAAAAATGATAGTTTTCCTTTTCCATAAAGCCAAATACAAAACATTTATATTATAAATAACATATAAACAAATTGGAAAACTTTTAAGGTATAATGAAATGAAGAAAAAACAAATTAATAGATAAGTGAAAGCAAAATAAATTATAAGTAAGAAGGTGAGTTTGGTACGTTAAAGCACATTAAAGACGTTGTCCTAAAGCCTTTGTAGCCTCCCTACGTGCAGGTACTGACACCTACAAGACTCCAAAATACGACCCCTTGTACACAAACTTAAGATCCGCTATGAGCACGTTCATAGACTGATATAGGTATCCAAGTCACAGAACCATTGCCAAAATAATAATATAAAATAGAGAATAAAAGTAGAAAAGGAGAGAATTAGTTTGTCATGGTGATTGTGGTATGTGATATTCTAATGGTGTATTGTGTTTTTTTTTTAAATGTGAAGGAGGAGTGGCCTTTTATAAGCATCCAATAATATATAACCTTCACCACATTAAACTAGAAAATTAAGGCATTCAATATAGAAATCATACCTAAAAATTAAATATGTATAACCCCCATAATAAATAAAATAAAACAGCCAAAATAATTAAATAAATAAAAACGGTTAATTTTTAAAACCTTTTTAAAATTTTGACAAAAATAATAATACTAAAGTCCTTATCTAACCTCTGTATCTCTTCAATTGAGAGATATTTGAGGTTGACCCTTGTAGGAAGCAAGTGCTAAGTTCTTCAAAGACTAGGTAGATAGATAATTCGAAATTTTACCCAATTTCTCAGGATTTGGATTTCAGCAAAGTATTTGGTAGCATTCTTGCCCTCCATGAATGTTGGGGGAATTGATTCTAAACATTTTTAATCAGGGGAAAGTAAACCCACACTCCAACAAATATTGTGTGTTCAAACATTGAGGACTAAAAATATGTGTTTTAGCTAAAATATAGAAGAAGCAGAGAAAAAGAATTTGGGAGATTTTATTGGCACCCCATTATCTGCTCTTTGCACCCCACATTCTCTTTACACCCTACTAAAAATTACTCACTATACCCCATTTTTCTTCCTAAATTGCCCTTATTAACCCCATTTTCCAACTTACTGTGTAAACCCCATCCCATATTATACACCACCCATCGAAAACCCCCTTCTCTTTCAGACAACCCATCTCATATCAAACCCCACCTAATTGAAAATTCCCTCCTCTTGCAGACACCCCATCAGAGGTTTGCAACAAACTCCATCGCACACCCCATCCAATTTGAAACAGAGTCATCGCAGCAAACACCAACCCCATCTTACCCCATCACCAACCCGAAATGCCTCACCTCGTCGCAAACCACCATCGCCTCAGCCATCACAAACCCCCATTGTCGATCTATCAAGTTTTCACAATTCCATCTAACCTCAAAATCCTTCAAAAATCCAAGGTTTGATTTCAATTTTGATTTCTATATTTATGTTTCTAAGTGTTGATTAAGCCTATGTTTGATTTCACTCTTGAAAAACCAAAGTTTGATTTTAATATTTGATTTCAACTTTGTGGGTGTATGGTTCAAACCTGGTTTTACGAAACTGAATTTTACTTTCGGTGGGTTACCACCAAATCGTTACATTGTTTCAGTGGTAGTCTGCCAAATTTGAACATGGTCTGTACGAAAATTAATTTTACTTTCGGTGGGTTACCACTTAAATCGTTACCTTGTTTCGGTGGTAGTCCACCGATTTTGTTTACGTTTTGAGCAGTCCACTGAATGTATTTTCGTTTTGTGGTACTCCACCGAATATGTTTATGTTTTACAGTGATTGTCCATAATGTGTTTTCATTTTTCAGTGATCATCTACCGAATCCTTTACTGAATTTGTACTTAATATTGTTTTTTAGATATGAAGAGGACTCGCAGAGGTACTACTGAGACTTCAGATAGACAACGTCTCACAGCCTCAACGAGAAGACAGAGAGTGGCTCCCCAAGATCACTTTGAGGATACTACAGAGGTTGAAGATGTAGCTCCTACTCATGATAGTAATGTTGATGCAGAGGTTGAAGATGTAGATGCTACTCATGATAGTAATGTTGAGATACATGCTGAGCATACTGAGCCATCTTGTGTAGGTCCCATTGATTCATCTTTTCTTACGAGTTTTAAAACTCACATAGCAGCTACAATTTGGAATAGTGGGAGACGATATCTATTAGTCTTATAGGTGCAATCCATGATAAGTACATGTGGAAATGCACGCAAAATCTCAATATTAATGGGGTGTGTCCAAAACAAGGCAGTTACAATATCACCAGATGTCCTATGCCACTCAATATAATTGTGTTCGGGTAACTTAGTAAGCAATTGTTGCATTTATGTTCTCCCATCAAATTATTTGGTTTTATTTTCGGATCCTAGCATTGTATATTGCCTTCATAGTTGAAGCATTCATTGCATCTCTGTCCTTCAGTATGACGAACATATCTCTGGGTTTCACCATACTCTAGACATGTCCACCAACAAAACATTCTCTTCTTTAGAAAGTCTCCCCACAAATGAACGACCTTGAAGATACTTTGAAATAGGATGGTTGTATACCCTACAAACCACCTCCAACTTCCAATCATCCTCATCACAAATATTGACACCTTATAACAAGAATGGTGTTTGGGCCTAATTTGACACACCCAGTCCAAAAGATCAAAAGCCCATGTCAGTTTTAGGCAGTCACCAGCAATACACGCCCAGCTCAACATGGAAAAGCCTAGAACGAAGACGCAGGGCCCAAGCAGTTTGGGCTTTGTGAAATAAACAAGAATCAAGGGCCCAAAATTCAACAAAAGCCCAGCCCAGAACCTATCGCATCATGAGAAAACTTGGGCTTCGAAGAAATCCAAATTGGGTTTGGCAAGTTCAAAATAAATAAGGATGAGCCCAAGAAAGAAACAGACTCACGTGAATCTTTTCTCTCTGAAAAGTCAACAATTTCAACTGGGTTCATAAGGAGTTGATAAAAGCAGACAATTAGGAAGAGACATCTCTGAATCTCTGTCATCAGAAGATCAAATCCCTTTTTATATATTTAGAGATATTGTTTCTACTCTAGAGAAGGCACCATCTTTCAAGAGATAAGCAAACTACAATCTCAAAAAGAGATAAGAAGGAAAACATGGAGTTGTTCAAACTAGAAAATCAAACTAACCATCACGATTTGAGCTCTCATAAGGGGCAGTTGAAATTAAAGAGGGGTTAGGTTCTCTTCCAAAAACAGGGAAGTGATTGTCTTAAGAACTGACCATTGAGGGCTTATCTGCCAGAATTGATAAAACCCTTTTTTCTTTGCATTTAAAAATGAAAGATCTTTGGAGAATTTTATCGCCCATTATTAAAAGAAAGAAACCCTACTCCAAAGCATTTCTTATAAATATAGGAGAGGTTGAACAGAGCAAGTGACACTCAATTCAACAATCAATCAAACAATCAAAAATCAACCAAAGGCAAAAACTCAAAATGATCACTTGATCACTGAGAACCTTCAAAACAAACTGGAGCAACCGAAAGCTCATTTTAGCCACAAAAGAAGCCAGGTATAGATCAGAACTTCCAAGTTTAGACTTAGAGAAATAAGTCATTCAAAACGAGACTTCTCTCGTTACAAATTTGGTTCAGCAAAAGCCAAGAGAAGCAAAGTTTGAGTTTTCACAAATACGAAAACCTTAACAAATTTATGGAGAGCCCTAATCAAGCGAAACAGGTACCACAGGCGATTCGGCTCAAGAAGTCCTCAAATCCACCACTGCGCCGGACTAAAGATGCCGCAGATTCGCTGTTTAAAAGCCTCCTAAGGCTTGAAGTAGATTAAAGCTCTGCCAAAATTGAACTTTGGTATCGATTTACAACTGAAGCTAACCAGATTGAAGTTGTTGATTCAATCTAGCACAAACATACCCAGTCCAGCCCGGATTAGAAGCTTCTATCTAGGCAGAAATTGAATTTTAGCCATCTTTTTGTCTTCCTAGAGTTGATTTTTCCCTTTCTAGTTTTGTAAAAGGCAGTTCTGCCTAAAACAGTCTTTATTATCATTTATTCTGGCCAGAACTACCAATCTTGTATTGAGATAGATTGTGAAATCCTCACCAGTCTGAGGCAAGAAAAGAACTTACTTGGGAGATATTCTTCACCCAAATTCACAATCGCTTGTTTAGAAATCAGTAACTTGGGGCGCAAGTTATCTATTTCAAAGAAGTCTGCTAGAATTTTTCATTACTAGCAGTGGCATGCTCGCACACCAAAGAAAGTTGGCTTGTTGACCAGTCAATGATTTTCAAGGCAATAGGGAACTTTGCCCTTCCATCATAGGAGCAAACAAAAAACGGGTGAATAAATGGGCATCCATATTTCTTAATACCAATGTCCCTAGCACATTTTTTTTGTATCACCATTTGCATCCGACCTTACATCAGTTGTCTCACTAAACTTGTAAGACTTATAGTTATTGCTCATTTCACGAGCAAGTATTACTCGAGGTCTCCTCTTGTCCTCACCTCCATAATCAGGCCTTCTAATTATAATTACAATATTAGTCATTTTTCCTTGTGCACGAGCCCATCTAAATAATGCATCTCTACCATTGAATATCTACACATAAAACTCATGTTATTTAAAGTTAAAATTTGAAACATTAATGCCACATTAATGATACTAAAAAGGATTTTAGACCCAAAAAAAAAAACTCAAATAATTACCAAATAAGTTATGCATTGATTACTATAGTCCATTACACATTATGTTCCCAGATTATTGCATTTAGTAGGGCGTCACCTTGTTTTTGTTCATTCAATGGGAGTAAGGTCAAAATAGCTTGCATTAAATTTATGGTCCACAATAAGTTACTGAAAAAATAAATATATTTTGGTTCGTTGCCACAGAACTGCATGTAAAAGTTCGGTAATACACCACTGAACATCGTTCCATGTTACGGTGGATCTCCACCACATCTTAAGTTAACGGCCGGTTAAACACAACTGAAATAGGTGCAACAGTTCGATGGCATCCCACTGAATGTACCTATCGCATTCAGTACTGATGTGTTGAACTCAACCAACAACCATCATGAAATCCTAAACTTGAAAAATGCCAAAAAATAAGCTCATACCTCATTCAAAGCCTCTCTAACTTCAATCTCACCCTTCATGAATAAATACAAGATATTTTCACTAATATAAACATATAAACCTCGTTAGGGTTGCAGGAACATGATGGTTTGAGAAAAAAAGTCTAACTGGGTTGCAGGAACATATGTGGGGGTGTATTGAGCAATTTTAATTTTAATTTTAAATATTTTTTGTCCTTAACGGTAATTATGTACAAGGGTAAAATAGGTTATTCATATTTAAAATTAGTATGGGGTGCAAAGAGCAAATAATGGGGTTCTAATAAAATCTCCCAAAAAATTTAGCCCAGCCCTATATAAATTCCTTATTATGCCTTGTTTGGGTGGGTTGAGGAAATTTATGTGTGGAATGGGGAATGGAGGAAGGGCCTGTAAAGAGGGAAGAGGGATTGGATTTCAAGGTGGGCGGGGTTGGTTGGAGCCTCTGGTGGTGCACAGATGATGGGGCAAGGTGATATTTTTTTTTTCCAATTTTATTTTTTTTAATGATTTTCTATACCCTTGAAAATGGAAAAACTAAAATACCCTTAAAAATAGATGAAAAATTAGATGGTATTAAATTGAGATGACAAATCATGGATTTTGAAAAATTAAGGTGACATTTTGTCACACCCCAATTTTTTGGGTAAATTACAGAAACCCCTAATCTATAGGGTCATTTACAGTGCATACCCGATTTTGGGGACATTTATGAGACATACTCAATGTCGCGGAAAACTTACAATTTGCTCTCAGTTAAAACCGTTAGTGAATCTGTTAAATGCTGATGTGGCGAATGTGGGACCCCTTTTTTTGATGATGTGGACTTCCACGTGGACAAAAAAACTAATAAAACATTATGTACATGTTAAAAATAATTTTTAAATCATACTAAAATCATTAAAAAATGAATTAAAAAAAGAAAAACAAAATTCTCATCTCTCTTCTCCAACCCAGCCAACCATTTCTCCCTCCCCATCGTTACCCTATCTCCCTCCCCCACTCCGCTCATCCAGTCCAAACCAACCCCTATACCGCATAGATTCGGCAAGTCCAAAACTCCAGATCTGTCGAATAAGAGAATGCAACCACGAAATCACCTTCTTCCTTTTTTTTTTTCTTTTTTTTCTAAACCACAAATCCCACCGCATCCTGACCGTCTTCATCCGCTCTGACTTAATCGCCACCAAATGGAGGAGAAGTTGCTAGAGATATTCAATGATCAGTGAGCAATTGGTGATATAATTAGGGCCAGAGTCATCAACTTGCCCTCCTTCAGAACCAATACTAGAAGACGAACCATAAATTGATATTGTAAGAGGAGAACAAGTAGTTCGCATCTTTGATGGGAGAATGGGCACTGCAACTTCAAAGTTAAGCATTTGAATCACTTGTTGTATTGAAGGTCTGGAATTGTAATTTGGATGAGCACACCACAACCCAACAATCAACAAACACTCCATTTGTTTCTCATCAAAATCTCCACGCAATTTTGGATTAGCTGCTTTGATAACTTTTCCTTTTACATAAAGCTCCCAAACCCACTCTACCATATTGACTTGACTACCTCCAAATTTTGGATTAATGGGCTTTCTTCCGCAGGAAATCTCCAAAGCAACAATTCTGAAGCTGAAGACGTCTGATTTCTTGCTTAACTGTCTACTGTCAATATATTCATTCAGGAGCCATGTAGCTTGTGGTTATCATTTGTGGCTCTTTTCTGTTGCCGAACCCAAAATCCCCTAGTTTTGCGTGGAAATCAGAATCTACCATAACATTGCTCGATTTGATATTTGTGTGCAACAGAGGTTGCTGCAAAATTTCATGTAGATAGAGCAACCCCGAAGCCAAGCCTTGAACCACAAATCGCACCGCATCCTGACTGTCATCACCGGATCCAGATCTGGAATGTCGTCGACGTCAACAATCTGCCGATCAAGGGGCTGAAGAGAGACGACCTGGATCTCGGCCATCAACGTCAACAACCTGGACCGACTTGTGAAGACTTGTAACGATGAGGAGGGAGAGAGGGACGGCTGGGTTGGAGAAGAGAGATAAGAATTTATTTATTTTTCTTTTTTTTATTCATTTTTAAATAATTTTAATATGATTTAAAAATTATTTTTAACATGTACATAATTTTTTATTAGTTTTTTGTCTATGTGGAAGTCCACATCATCAAAAAAAGGGGTCTCACATTCGCCATGTCAACATTTAACAGATTCACTAACAGTTTGGTTAATCGGAGGGCAAATTGTAGGTTTCCGCGACGTTGAGTATGTACTCATAAATGTCCCCAAAATCGGGTATGCACTCGTAAATGACCTTATAGGTGGGGGGGTTTTACTGTAGTTTACCCTTTTTTTTTTTTTTTATTTATTTTATTTATAGTGGGGGTGTGAGGTAAAAGAAAAACTAAAACTAAAAATTAAATATCAAGAAACATGAAGATTGAACATAAACTTCTATTTAAACCAAAGTAATTTACATTGTAATTTTACAAGTAAAATAACAAGAAAGTAACAAACTTTCAACAAAACATTCAAAACTATCCACAACTCGTTCTTCTTGTTTCCTCATTGCAAACTAAACTTTAGATTCAAAACCTACAATAGATTCAATAAGAGGTGAGCACTACATGCTCAGTAGGGGTCCTATGTCTTATGTGATTAGTGAGATTTATAATGTACAATTTATGTAATGCATGAATGAACTTCAATTTTTCCCAACCTGTTAATCTATATAATAGGGCAAGCAAATCTGCATGTCTCATACCATGCATTTTACCATTGTGCCTCCGAATGCCCCATTATATAAACTAACACCCATCTCAATTATCCCACAATTCCCCTTTTGCTAGTTGTCTTGTCTACATCATTGATCTCCAAGCCCAAATCACCCATTCGACAATTATTCCATCAATTTCCTTGTCTACTATGCACACGGGCTCCCCTAAACTTGGTCCCTATGATGGGTATATTTTATATTACATATTTAACCTCATTCTTAGTATATCTTGGTTAATATTTTGGAAGAATTTTGATACTTTGAATTATATTTCCAATATAGGACTTTAGACTCTCTCTGGAGCAAAACATAATCAAATGGATGAATTTTGGAGTAATTCCAGTTGGAGGACGTATGAGAGTCACTTAGCTTGATCGTATCAAAATTTCAAATTTTTCTACCGAGCGGTTATTTTCTGGCAATAAAATAAAGGTGCAGTGCGCGGTGCTGAAATAGTGACGTTTTGGGCTTTTATTGCGTTTTTGGAGCCCAAGATGACCTCGGATGGGTTCGTGACCTTCTGGGGAAGTGTTTAGAATATTTTTATCTTTAAAACAAGCTATCTTGGGCCAGTTTTGGAGGAGATTTGAGGCCAAAAAGTGGCTGGGCAGATTGTGGGCAGATTCTCCTAATCTAATTTGGACTTTATCTCCTAGTATTATTTTATTTTAACTTAGTTTCCTTGTGGAGATTGGGCAGCTAGGTTTTAGGAGATATTTAAGCTCCTTTTCACAGCAATTTTGGGACTTCCTTTTGGCTTTTGAACGTGACATTGTGGAGAGCAATTGCTAGGGTTTTGGGTTTTCGCGACTTCAAGGTGTTTTTATTATTTTCTTCTTAATGATATTTTCTTGGATTTCAATTATGAATATGTGTAACTAATTCTCTTTTTCTAGGGTGAAGCCTTGAACCTTAGCATGAATATGTGATTTTTATTTAATTGCTTATGATTGAGTGCATGCATACTTTGAATTGTTAATCACTGTTTTAAACTATCTAATCGTCTTAATGCCTGATCACCATTAAGATCTTTAGAAAAGTAATTAGATGCAATTTTGGTCGGAAGGTTCCTTGAAATTGATGCTAGCTTCTTGTTATTAATAATTGTAATTTCACTTAAGATGAACACTACGT
This sequence comes from Prunus mume, assembly GCF_029339155.1. Lineage (NCBI taxonomy): Eukaryota > Viridiplantae > Streptophyta > Magnoliopsida > Rosales > Rosaceae > Prunus > Prunus mume. Next base: position 5,468,233 of record NC_142702.1, read on the forward strand.
ATTAAGGGTTGCATGGTTTTTCAAAGGGTTTTCACAAAACGTAATGAATCTTTCATGTTCAGATTTGATTCGAAAGTCCGGATGGGTTGCATGTTGGATATACGTTCTATGTTGGAGGTTCCAAGTATAATATAAATTAGGAAAACTTAACCTTCAAAGTGAAATGTGTAAATCATAAGTAATTGGTAAAAATTCATAGGATTGCTAGGTGATGTGAATCCTTCAATCGTATTGTTTCTGTTTAAAATTTGTTTTTAGTATCAAATAAGTTCTTATTTATCTTTCCCAACTTTTAATTTTAGGTAGTAAATTGGAAATTGTTTTTACATAAATTGCTAAATAGTCATTGAGGAGAACGACCTTGCATGAGCATCTATACTACAATAGTCTTGTATTCTTACAAGTATTTTATGTGATTTTAACCCTAATTGCATAGGTACTAAAAATCCTATCACCCTACAATGGTCAGACTCAACTACACAAAATATCCTTCCCATTACCCTCTTTTCCATGATTTCTTTATCAAGCCAAGAATTCCAATCACCACCGACAACATATGAACATGTCAATATTAATCAAATTATAATAATAATTGACAACATGTAAACACCCAATATAAAGGATAATAATCAAATAATATTACCAAGCATAATATAGTGTTCACAATATTTAATTAAATCAATTTATGTAAAGCCTCCCTAAGAAAAACCCCTACCTCAAATCCAAAGCTATTGTATAACTCCTAGTTGCAAGTCCAAACACTTTGAGCTTCTCCAAAATCTCGCCACACTTAATTCTCACTCTTTTCTTTCTTTTATCTACGATTTTTAGGAAATTAACGCAACTTGAAGAACTTATGATACATGAACTATTAGGTAGGGCTATTTATAGCAAACTAGAGTCGGCAAAGATATAGATAAAAGTTTAATATTGTGCCACATAACTAGCCTATAGATTGCTAGACTACTTGGGTGGGTTGAAAGTAATCTGCCACCCCAAATAGCCTTATGTGTTGGCTTTGTAGAGTGCTTAGCGAGCACTCTCCAATTAAGTTTATATATATGGGATACCTACTGTTCTTACACATCATGCCAATATATCCCACCTCATGCTTCAATTGTTTTTGAGGATTCCACATTGCAACACGTCAATCTTTAACAGAAAGCTTAGTAAGAAAACAAAAATCTTTCTAAATGCTTTTGTAAAGTGTGTGTATATAATAAATATTAAATAAGGCTGAAATGAATTGATATATTTAAAGCCATGGAATAAGATTTGATAGGCTTATGCTAGTTAACGTTTAGATTCACGTAACTTGCCATATATATATATATATATATATATATATTATCAATTATATCTTTTGAAAACTAATAATTATAATTAATTAATTTTATGAAATATTAATATACATATTTAAAAATATGGGGTTTCACACATCTCTCTTAAATTTTTCTTTAAAATGATAAATTATTTTCAAGGTATAAGTTCATGTGAGATTTAAAATATATATATATCCTTGAGGAAATTAAGTGCTTGCATAACATCAGAAAATTTAATTTCAGGCACTTATTTTCTCATGGCTTGGGGCAATGAGTTGCATGTATGCTAACTAAGAATCAATTCTTCAAAACTGTCAACCCAGTAAAGAATAAACAAGGTCTCTTTTTATATTTTGGCGAACGAAGAGAAGTTCATTGAACAGAAATTTATTCCAAAAAACACTGAAATTGATCCTTGACCTCCCTCTTGAGATCCACTCATCTTTGCACATCCATCAGTGCGGAATAAATTCATCCTAAAGATAACAAATACCAAACCACCCTACTTTGCACATCCATCAGAGCCGAGTTTTATGTCCCCTGAATTCCCAATTCATCAAGCATTGCAGATATCGCGTTCCTAATCGTTAAGGTCTCGGTAAAAAGGCTAACACAAGAGAAAACAATGCGAAAACGATGCTTATCGAGTCCTTCGATGCCATGTTGACATGATTACATATGAATCTAATCAATCATTGACACTGAAGTAGTTCCTATAAACCAACCGTGGCCGCCTAAGTAGGCTAGCTGCATCTCAGAGGACAATTACTCAAAGAGCAGGGGATAAAGGATTGAGAGTCATTCTTATCTTTTGAAAAATGGACAGAAATTAGTTTCTTCCACTCCTCACCCAAAATACAATACATTGTACCCAAATAGAAGCAATACATGCGCACATTGTACAAAATCAACTTTCAAGGGTAACCAAAGTCGGGAACCATAAACAGAAGAAATTCCGGAGACTCTACGGCAGGCATTTGTTCTAATAAGAAAGCATATATAAATCTAATTAAAAACAGGTAGGCTGCCGAGTAGAAGAATGAAAAACTGAATTTACTTCCTGCAAAATTTTAGTAAGATGTGGGATACAATTTAAACCTTACTTTAAAGACAATTTCTCGGGTAAAGGACAGCATTATAGTATTGTGCCAAAAGCAATCTAATGCATATGAGTGATGCACCATCAGGTGGCTAAAATAATCACATCCTCACCCGTTTCAACATATCAGATCAGACATCCTGGATATCTACCTTCCCTTGATACACACTTAACAATTCAGGTACTTCGCCAAGATATCTGTTCACAAAAATCTCCAAGAACTGCTTCTCTGTTCGTTTCAGCAGAGAACCCAGATTCAAGTTCTCATTTACGAAACCTTTCAACAACAGAACTTTAACAACAGAGCACCTTGGGATAAGTCTCCTCTCCAAACTGAGACTGAGGACCACAGGATATTTGGCAATCATTCCTGACGACCATCCCATCTTGTTCACTATAAGATCCATTGCTTGCATAAGTTTCTTCTCCGAGACAATCATACACTGCGGGTTCTTCCTGAAGGCGGAGAGAAAATCATCCTCAGACCAACCCCATGTCTTAAGAACTTCGTGACTTCTATTCCATACCAACTTATTCTTACCGCACAATGCACACAGGGCATTCACTGAAGTTGATTTTTCCAGATTAAATCCCATTTCCTTAACCTCACTCACAAGTTGACCAAAGTTTTCAGAATTTACCATCAAAACGCGAGTACGATGAGTTAGCAAAAAAGAAATGCATGGTTGAGGCATGCCCAATTCTCTCAAAAGCCCAATATTTGGCACCACGTGCTTGCAGTGACCTTCCAAGAAAATCCATGAGCTGCGTTTTAAAACAGCAACAACATTTTTCTCAGAAAGCATACTCCTGAGGAAGTTATAAGTGGGCAAAATCCGATTTCTTAAGCTGACTGACAAAAGGTGTGGATTAAAAGCCAGAGTTTTTGCAAAGTCCACTTTTGAAATTTCAAGAGAGCTGAAAAACTCAAGCTTTGGCAAAAGGGTTTTCTCAGGATCAGCTGAAAGAAGTTGTGGATGTGACCTAATAAGCTTTGATATCTGGGTTTGAGATGCTCCATGGTTTCTCAGAAGCTCTAAAACGGAGTCTGCTCTTTCTGGTGACTGCAACTCGACCCACTTAGAAGCTAAAATCGCTCCTTCTGGGGACAATCCACAAGTGTTTATGAGGTAAGTGATTGTGAAATTGTGTTGGTTTTCTGAGATTTCTGAGGTGATGTGTCTGCAGAGCAACTGACTCTGAAGAGAAAAATGTGAGGGTTTTGGATCTCCAACCAAAACTCTGTTTGTTTTGGAAACAAATGTACAAGAAAATATTGAGTGAACCAATCTGAAGGTCTTCAAATTGCAGAGTTGAATCATGTTAGAGGTTGATGATGAACAATTTCTACAGGAAAACTTAAAGCCCTAGCTGATTATCTGCCTTTAGAAAATATGCAGTTCTCGGCATTCTAAAAAGATCTGAACCATCCAAATAAAATTGCCCGGTATAGGATAAACCATTGCAGCTAGGGTAAGTTTTCTTACCATTTTCACAACTGACGGTCACTGACTTACTGCTGCTATCCATGGTGGTAGGAAATATTCTGCCAGAAAAACCTCTTCAGTCTTCATAGGTACAAATCAAAGCAAAGCAATTACTCCAATCTGAGGCAATAAGAAAACCCCAAAAAAAGGGTTGAATTTCAAACTTAAAAACAGTCGAGGGCATTTGTTTCTTTGGGACAAAGGGCGAAGAACATTTGGGCGATGATGCTTTGGTTTATAGACGCTCGACGTGGTTACTCTCAAGTGCGGCCCAGAAGCAATTTGAAAGCGCCTCTTCCTGCAATTGGAATTTGGATGTGTGAGTTATTTACATTTTACGGTGTGTTGTCAAAATCCTTGAAGCCCTTCCTGAAGTTTCAAATTTTTTTTTTTTTTTTGGTCAAGGGAAACTCTATTCATTGATAATGGGAAACATTACAAAAATGAGAAAAACTTAATCCAAATGCAGCCCAACACCAACAAATAAAGCAGGCCCAAAAGATAGAAAACCAAATAAACAACAAAGCCCATAAAACATTAAACAAAGAAACCCTATATCTAGAATACAAGAGTAGCCGCCCCACAAAGCAAGCCAACACCACCACCAGCAGATCCACCACTACCAAGGAGAAGTAATCGATACCAAGGGGTACCAAAGAGGCCAACGAAAGATGGGGGTGAGCAAACCCTAGATCACTAAATCCGGTGTCATTATTTTTTCGTCCAAAAGTTAATGATTTCATATATAAAAAAGCTTACATAAATAACAAATTTAATCTCAGTTCGATTAAAAGACTAACTTATAAGGGGCTTGAAGCTTAATTGGTTAAGAGGATATATCACATCCTAAGTTCAATTCCCTCTTACCGAATTTTGCTTGTAAAAATCTAAGTACTAAATTTGTTATTATTGAAGACATTTTTTTTATATATAAAATCATCATCTTCAAAATTTTAAAGACTTTGAGAAAACAAATTAAAACATTATGGAGTATACTGTTATTTCCACCCACTTATCCTGTTTTTCCACCCACTTTATCTTCAAAATTTTAAAGACAAATTTACCCATTTGTAAAATGACTTCTGTTGAGGCCCAAAAAATGCACGCTTCGGCCCAAATAAATTCTCGACCCAATGCGATACCTTATCGAGAAGAAACCTGATTTGGGCACGCGAAACTGCGTCATATACGCTTTGCACACATGCCACGCTAAACAAATAAGCATCATGCCACGCTACAAGCTTAAGTGGGCCCAAGCCACGCAAGATGCCCGGGGCTTGCTTGAGTGGGTTGTGGTATGGATGGTAATAAATTGTCATGAGGCCCATTGATGGGCCGAGAAATGGAAGTCCCTGTTGCTTGGGAGCCTCTGGCCCATTTCATGTGGATAAGCACAAGAGAGAAAAGAATATCCCACCACTCCAAATAAAAATAGCCCAACCAAAATAAACTATTGACTCAACCAAAAAGCCCAACACCTCAAGCCAAACCTTGGTGAAGTTAGCCCATTTATTTGATAAGTCAATCTATTGTTCTAGAAGGCCCACATAAATAAAATAAAGACCTGCAAAACCATCAGCACTTTGTTAAAAAACAGAAGCCACGAAGGAAAGTCTGAAAAGCTGTTGCAAAGCTCTAGCACATGGGAAGAACAAGTTTCAAGCAAAAACTTCCAAATGACCAAGGGATGTTGGAGCGTAGATCACCCTTTGAACCGGCATGCACACCCATTCTCTTTCTCTCATCAGACCTGGCCATAAAAAAAAGGAAGAAATGAAAGGAAGGAAATAGTGAAAATGAGAATTTGAGGCAGCTGCGGGAAATGGCTTTGAGCACCCAAAACCCCTGATTTTATGCAAATGGGCAGAGGAAATTTCACCAAAATAGGATGATTGAAAGGATGAGGGGAGAAAGCAAGGGAAAGACTTGGCCAAATTGGATAGAAACTATTAGGGTTTCTTGGAAAATGTCAACTTCCATCGACTATAAAAGGGCCTCTTCCACCCAACAAGCATCAACTACATCAGAAAGCAAGCTTCCTCTCTTACTCCCAAAACCCAGCAATTTCGTGCCCAGCTCATCATTTTCCCTTAGTTTTCCCTATTTGCAAGTTGTTCGACACTTGACAGAGTCTCTGTCAAGCTGCAAAAACACTCAAGCTACCTTTTTCTCTCTTTTTCCTCATGCTCAACCAAACCTCTCTGCAAAATCCTTTCTCTCCAACCTTAATACCCAATCTTTCCCCTAGGAACACTTAGTTTTCTCTTCAGTGCTAAACTCATGACAATTTTGCTCACATGCCACAAGCTTCTCATGCCAAGTCAAGAATTTATCTGTAAGTTGCTGTTGCTTTGGTTGGTGAAGAAAACCAAGATGTTTCCTAAGGCACTACTGCCTTTTCGAAGCATTTTGTGGCTTGATTTTCAAACTCAGACAAAGGGGACAATTTCATCAATCGCCATTTATCGCAGCCCACCCATTTACAGTGTCGGAAGAAAAAGCCCCTACATAAATTGTCTGAAAAGCTGTTGCAAAGCTCTAGCACATGGGAAGAACAAGTTTCAAGCAAAAACTTCCAAATGACCAAGGGATATTGGAGCGTAGATCACCCTTTGAGCCAGCATGCACACCCATTCTCTTTCCCTCATCAGACCTGGCCATAAAAAAAGAAGAAATGAAAGGAAGGAAATAGCTTAAAATGGGAATTCTGAGGCAGCTACGGGAAATGACTTTGAGCACCCAAAATCCCTGATTTTATGCAAATGGGCAAAGGCAATTTCACCAAAATTGGATGATTGAAAGGATGAGGGGAGAAAGAAAGGGGACTTGGCCAAATTGGATAGAAACCATTAGGGTTTCTTGGAAAATGTCAACTTCCATCGACTATAAAAGGGGCCTCTTCCACCCAACAAGCATCAACTACATCAGAGAGCAAGCTTCCTCTCTTACTCCCAAAACCCAGTAATTTCGTGCTCAGCTCATCATTTTCCCTTAGTTTTCCCTATTGGCAAGCTGTTCTGACACTTGATAGAGTCTCTGTCAAGTTGCCAGAAAAACACTCAAGCTACTTTTTTCTCTATTTTTCCTTATGCTCAACCAAACCTCACTGCAAAATCCTTTCTCTCCAACCTTAATACCCTATCTTTCCCCTAGGAACACTTAGTTTTCTCTTCAGTGCTAAACTCATGACAATTTTGATCTCATGCCACAAGCTTCTCACCCAAAGTCCCTCTGGTCAAGCAATTCCAATATTTCATAAGCCTTCATATTGCAAGTCAAGATGAAAAATTCACCTTTATTCTATCAAGATCCCAGCAAATTAGTAAGAAGATGGCATTCCTCATGCTTTGGAACCTCTCAATCAAGTCTGAAAAAGAAACAAGGGAGTACGTTGGCCACATCAGGTGCCGGAAGGGAACTAGTAAACAGAAAGAGGTGCCGGAAGCATAATCGCTATTAAAGCATAATGTTTTCCAAAGACAAGTTCCAAGAGACCAAGACTCACTTTCATGCTATCAAAATCCTAGAAAGTTAGACTTCTCATGCTTTATCATGCTTTGGAGGTTCTAAAACAAGAGAATATGTTAGCCAAAATCAAATGCCAGAAAGGTACTCATACACAAACGGAGGTGCCGGAAGCATAATTTTCTCAAAGTGCAAGCAAACTCATCTATCAAGCATTTGACAAAATTCACAGGGCGTGATACCAATTCACATGCCAAGAAATTTCATTTCATTCAAGCATTCCAAGCAATTCGGGCATTTCAATGCAAATTGAAGAACTCATGCTCTTACGACAATACCATTCCACTTCATGCCTAACGACAATATTGCTCTAGAACATGCTCTAGCAATACTCAGATCAGTACTCAATGCCAATAGAAAGGACATGCCAAATTCTCAACAAAAAGCAGCATGCCAAGCAAAACTTATACACAAGCTTTCCAACCATCCTAGCTAGAACATCCCACCTTTAGAAAATCACTATAAATGAAGCTTACATCCAACAAATCCCAGACTTTCCAGATTAGACCTAGACACATCAAGCTTCATTTTCCCAAAATTTCGTTGCATTTCGAGCTAGGGAAGTATGTCAAATAGATTTATAAAACAGCCCATGCAACAAAAACTGTACAGCTCCAGCAACTTAACCCTTACTTTGAAATTCCACCAAACATTCATTTTTTCTTCAAGTGATGCAAGACCAATTCCAACATAACCATTGAGAAGTCCATTTTCATGTCTCAAAAGCTCCAACTCAGATTCGAAAAGAAACATTTGAAAAGTTCAAAAAACACCCAGCAAGCTACTTTGAGATATTTTAACAAACACTTGGCATGCATACCCAAGTGAGCTTGTATAACTCTTGTTTATCACCAAGCTAGAATCCTAAATCAAAAGCTCAACCTTAGAATTCGATTTCTAGTTCACAAATTCTGGAAAATACAGAGGAACTCAAGCATTCAAGCATAGAAGACAAGCGTGCAACAGAGGCATCAACATCAACTCATGAACATGCTTTAGAAAAAAATGGAGGCAGAGAGCACTAGAATGGGTGGATGATCCTCAATTTTGGATACGTTATAACAAACATAATTTCGAGAAAATTTTGTGAAGCAAGCGCAATCATCCAAGCATCATAAGTTAAAAACACATGCAAAAGCAGAATCTGCAGAAACTCACCAGCCATGGATGAATGCAAAAGTTGCAAACCAGCTTTGAGGCATCATAAAAATTCAAAAAATTCTACAAATTTTACAGGCTATAGTGCTCGAGCAGATGAACAACTTTCATCAAGGAAATTTTCTGATCCGAGTTTCCGAAATATGACTTATGTACTGATGCACAATACCCACGGGTTTGGGTCTTGAAGAAGAAGAAAAAGAAGAGAATGAGAAAATCAGAAAATAAAGCATGCCATGCCAAATGAAAGGAAAAGAATGCAGCCACTTGCAAATAATAAAAAATTCAAAAGAAAGGGGCAATAGAATTTTGCCCATGTGAAGGCCAAGCCAGCAAGGAGACGACGCCCCCAGCTCTCTTATGCTCTCACAAGCCCATATCTCTTCTTTAACCCACCATGCATCAATACAAGCATTTGTGAATCAATCCACACAAACCATGCAACTCAAGCATTTCACTTGATATAATCATTTCAAGCAAACCAAACCAGATATCACAAGATCAAGCTTTTCAGGCCACACAGTCGTCATAAAAATTAGAACTTGGCAGTTCTAGCTGCTGGAAGCATAGAGAAGAAGCCATGCTATCACCATATCATGCCAAATTGTCCCCATTGCAACAAAAGGATATCCTAAGTTCATCACGCCATGCAATGTCCCAAACAAAGACTCAGAAGGCCACGCTGCAAGAGTTTTTGCAGCTCATGCCAATCAAAACATTGATGATAATGATGTGTTGTATGAAAAATAACACAAGCTTTATATTCACGCTACCGGAAAAGTGAACCCTCATGCCAGATCAAGCTATATCTTGATTCAGCTCAACCATTAGATTATCCAAATCCAATCATGCCAAGCCAAGTCACGTTTTTTCCAGCACCTATTCCATGCCAAACAAAATAATTTCCAGCACATGCCCTATTTCAAATATCAAGCATACATGCCAATGCCAAGCAATACCAAGCATACAAGCAAAAATCAAGCATACATGCCAATACCAAGCAATACCAAGCATACAAGCAAAGATCAAGCGTACGCCAATGCTAAGCATCCAAGCATACAAGCCAAAATCAAGCATACATGCCAATGCCAAGCATCAAGGCAACACCCTCGGTGTTCAAGAAGGATTGGGTTTTAAGCGGGACCATTGTGACCCCTCCAACCTTCCCGGAAAAGACCTGGCTGTAATTTTAGTGACCCTTAATTGGTTATCCTTGAATTGCTCCTAAACCCATGTCATGCCATGCCATGCCACTGCAATGTATTTCGGGCTGGAAATTGATTATTTGGACCATTTCAATACACATTCATGGCCCCAATAATCAAGGGGGCAAATGTTGAGGCCCAAAATATCCACACTTCGGCCCAAATAAATTCTCGGCCCAATGCGATATCGAATTTAGAAGAAACCCGATTTAGGCACGCGAAAATTCGTCATATACGCTTTGCACACATATCACGCTAAAAAAATAAGCATCATGCCACTCTACAAGCTTAAATGGGCCCAAGCCAAGCAAGATGCCCGGGGCTTGCTTAAGTGGGTTGCGGTATGGATGGTAATAAATTGTCATGAGGTCCATTGATGGGCCGAGAAATGGAAGTCCCAGGTTGCTTGGGAGCCTCGGGACTCAAGCCCATTTCATAGGCCCAAACATGTGGGTAAGCACAAGAGAGAAAAGAATATCTCATCACTCCAAATAAAAATAGCCCAACCAAAATAGCCTATTGACTCAACCAAAAAGCCCAACACCTCAAGCCAAACCTTGGTGAAGTTAGCCCATTTATTTGATAAGTCAATCCATTGCTCTAGAAGGCCCACATAAATAAAATAAAGACCTGCAAAACCATCAGCACTTTGTTGGAAAACAGAAGCCACGAAGGAAAGTCTGAAAAGCTGTTGCAAAGCTCTAGCACATGGGAAGAACAAGTTTCAAAATAGGATGATTGAAAGGATGAGGGGAGAAAGGAAGGGAAAGACTTGGCCAAATTGGATAGAAACCATTAGGGTTTCTTGGAAAATGTCAACTTCCATCGACTATAAAAGGGGCCTCTTCCACCCAACAAGCATCAACTACATCAGAGAGCAAGCTTCCTCTCTTACTCCCAAAAATTTCGTGTTCAGCTCATCATTTTCCCTTAGTTTTCCCTATTTGCAAGTTGTTCTGACACTGTAGTCTCTGTCAAGTTGCCGGAAAAACACTTAAGCTACCTTTTTCTCTCTTCTTCCTCATGCTCAACCAAACCTCTCTGCAAAATCCTTTCTCTCCAACCTTAATACCCCATCTTTCCCCTAGGAACACTTAGTTTTCTCTTCAGTGCTAAACTCATGACAATTTTGCTCCCATGCCACAAGCTTCTTATGCCAAGTCAAGAATTTATCTATAAGTTGCTGTTGCTTTGGTTGGTGAAGAAAACCAAGATGTTTCATAAGGCTCTACTGCCTTTTCAAAACATTTCGGGGCTTGATTTTCGAACTCGACAAATGGGACAGTTTCATCAATCATCATTTACGGCAGCCCATTTAATGAAACGAAACAACGGCTCGCGCAAGTCCGGGCAATGATGGCCTATGAGACGTGCGCAATAAATGCGTAGGCATTTAAGACGCCACCGCAATCACTTCGGATGAATACAAAGGGTCCATCCCTTGAAATCCATTCGCCTCTGCTCAGCCGCGACCAAGAATCCAGGATGTGGGGCAATGTTTGTGCCTAATAAATCACGGTCATAAACGACCAAAGGGACCTCCTCTCGACCTAGCACCTACTCATGAACCAAACGGCCACGTTTCGTTAGGCATTTTGCCCTCCCGAAAACAAGAGAAAAGGCTGCGAAGGCGTAATCCTCTCGCCTCGCGACCACGGTATTATGGGCCAAAACCGAGGGCCATAAAGACATGGCCGAAGATACTGCGGTCAAATCGCCACGTGGCCTCAGGGTCCCACGCCCCATTTAATGAAGTAATGCCTCTGACTATAGCAGTAAGCCCACTAGTCTCAAGAAGCATTTAATGACGAGGGAAAAGGGGAAGTGACTGAAGTCATGATTTGGTAATAGATATCAGAGTGGTTAGGCGCGAACATTCTCACAAGTATGCTTACAACTTGAGGTCAGATCACCGACCACCAGACAATGGCATTAAATGCATTGCCACAGCCAATGGGGCAGAACCCACGATCAGGGTGGTGGCCGAGATTTACCCGGATCTATGGGGGTCACACTACCATGCTTCATGATCCCAAATGCCGATTTGACTACCCACTTGCCCCGATCAGGCTACACCACGCAGATATTTTCAGCCCCGATTGTCCCTCCAGGACTCCCTCTATAAATACTAAGCTCAAGATTACATTCAAGGGATTCAAACACCAAACCAAAGGCCTCCCACTGAGCAAATTATATTTTCCTGTAATGCACTTTCAATACTTTTATTTACTTTCCTAGGAGTAGTAGTAGATTGTAAGGAAAATCCATTCATCAATATATCATACGACCTTTGATTTTCAAGGCGTCGGAGCACCATCTCTGTTGTCATCTCATTCACCCCATGTATCATACGACCGTCGCTCTCGAGCAACGCGCGGAGCACCGCCTAAAACCCGCCACCAACACCATCATTAAACGGCCTTGTAGCTCGGCCGTGAACTTGACAATGAGGTCGTTCCTCTCTCGGCCACAATCGTTTGATCAGAGTCGAACTTGAAACAGGCGCATCATTTAAACCATCTTCGATCCAAACCTCATCACCATCTCGACGCACGGTAGACCGTCTGGCATGCCCGCGCACAACCACACCGCATCCAAAAGAAGGACGTCACGTGTTAATGCACATCCCCTCGGCCCGGAGCACCATGCCGTGAGATTTGCGGATGACGAAGTTTCCCACAATGAAATTTGGCACAAATGAGTTGAAACACACCACTACTGAATTCGCAGTGTATAATATTAACCATGTCAAATGCATAAAATGAAAGAAGGCCATAAAGTTGGGGTTGTGCCCAACAACCCAGTGCAAAGGCACAATGAATATGATGGCTATGATAAGCAACAAAGGCGGAGTGGGGTGGTGGGATGGGAAAATCAAATTGGTGGCGAGGGTGGGAGGTGGGGGTGGCTGCGGATGGGAGGAAAAGTGGTTGTCGGTGTGATGGTCATGGTGTTGGTTGTTGGGTTTTCATCGGAGGAAGGGGTTGGGGGTGGAGGGTGACTTGGGGCAAAGGGATGGAATACAATTTTTTTTTTTTTTAAATTTTTTTTTGTAATAGCAAATATGGAAATACAATTAAAAGGTATTTTAAGAATAATGGTGGGTAGAAAGATAGGTTTGTGATTTTTCAAATTTACATATGGATGGGACGATAAGGTGGGTGGAAATAGCAGCACTCTTGTGTAATTTCTAGAACTACAAAGGGTTTAGTAAAAGCACAAGTTTTAGTGTAAATAACTCTGAAATGTATCCGGATAAAAAATAAAATAAAAACTCTTAAATGTATAGTATACCTGTCAGATTTTATTTTTCGATTTTTGTACATTAAACACCTGTTTATCCTTTTTCTATTTGAGTCTGTTGAAGACTGAGTAAAATGCTTCATTAATCTTTTATCCATTTAATGGTTTCTGGATTAACTTTCTTTTATGTGAGCGTGTCATTGTTAGCAGATAATACCCTAAAAAATTTGAATGACTTTATATACTTGAGCCCCAAGTAATAGACTTTAAACAAACGATTGTGATTTTGGGTAGGGAAACCTCCCAAGAGAGTTCTTTTCTATGCCTCAGACTGGTGAGGACTTCACAATTTATCTAGATAAAAATGGTAAGTAAAGCAAAATATACGAATTTATGGAGAATATAACATACTAATCCAAGCAGAACTACCTTAAGCACAAAGCATAAAATGAATTGCTAAATCTAGACAGGCCTCAAATTGTTGCACTTTGAGTTCTGCTTAAAAATACAATCAAAATGATGTTTTAAGGTCAAGTTGGACTGGATGTTTCTGCATTGGAATTGCACGTCAATACCTTCAACTAATAAAGATTAGTTGGAAATCAATACCAATGTTGGTATTGGCATAGCTATAAACAAGTTGAGCCAATATGTAGGCTGGAAAAGTGAGCGAAACTGCAGGCAAGTACTTGTACTAGTTGGTTTTGTATGATGTGGAAGCTTTCTAGACAATTTTAAGACAGAGGTATCTTTATAAACTTGTTGAGGTTTTAATATGATGGAAGTCTCGACTTCTACTTGTGTTATCTGATTTGCTAAACCAAATTTGTAAGAGAATTCAATCTTTTAAAGGTTCTAATTGAAATACCTTGTCTATATTGCAAAAAGAATCTCATCTTCTTTTTGGTTGTCTAAGTTTTTGTTTGAGTTGGGTTGCTTCCTACAGAAGATTGCTTGCCTTTGATAATTACAAGATCATGTGATATTTGATTTCTTTTGATCAGTCTGGACTAATTGTGGAGTTTTTGTTTGATTAGTTGGTTGGTTGGGTCCCCTCTACAGTCCATGCATTCTTGTATTTATAGGAGAAAAATGATGATGAGGAAATCTGGATTTTATTTATTTATTTTGGACTAACCCCCATTTAATGCACAAGTGGCAAAAGTTTTGTCATTCCAATGCATTGATCATTTTTGGCACCTGCTCATCAATACTCCTGAATGTCTCCTGATCGTTCCTTTTGCAACAATTGGATTGAAGCGAGTAATAATTCCCAAATTCTTCCAATGTTGGTACCATAAATATCCAAATACTCTGGTAGTAGAAAAAAACTGATGATCATATAACAAATAGCCGTGATTCTCAAGCAAGTTTGACTTTTACTTTCAGCTTTTAATGTCATCAATTTTCCTTAGAATTTAGTCCCCAACGGTGAGGAAATATCCTGAAAAACTTTAACAGCTAATAAATTGTGAATTTTGGACTGAAACTAATTCAAATAATTTTGGACAGCATCATAGTATTGTGCCAAAAGCAAGCTAATGCATATGAGTGATGCAGCATCAGGTGGCTAAAATAATTACATCCTCCTGTTTCAACATATCAAATCAGACATCCTGGATATCTACCTTCCCTTGATACACACTTGACAATTCAGGTCCTTGGCCAAGATATCTGCTTCACAAAATCTCCAAGAATGCTTCTCTGTAGGTTTCAGCAGAGAACCCAGATTCAAGTTCTCATTTATGAAACCTTTCAACAACAGAGCACCTTGGGATAAGTCTCCTCTCCAAACTGAGACCGAGGGCCACAGGATATTTGGCAATCATTCCTGACGACCATCCCATCTTGTTCACAAATAGAACCACTACTTGCATAAGTTTCTTCTCCGAGACAACCATACACTGTGGGTACTTCCTGAAAGCGGAGGGAAAATCATCCTCAGACCAACCCCATGTCTTAAGAAGTTCGCGACTTCTATTCAATACCAACTTATTCTTACCACACAATGCACACAGAGCATTCACTGAAGTTGATTTTTCTAGATTAAATCCCATTTGCTTAACATCACTCACAAGTTGACCACATTTTTCAGGATTTACCATCAAAACGCGAGTACCACGAGTCAGCAAAAAAGCAATGCATGGTTGAGGCATGCCCGATTCTCTCAAAAGCCCAATATTTGGCACCACATGCTTGCAGTGACCTTCCAAGAAAATCCATGAGTTGAGCTTGAAAACGACACCAACATTTTTCTCAGAGAGCATACTCCTGAGGAAGTTATAAGTGGGCAAAATTCAATTTCTCAAGCTGACTGCCAAAAGTTTTTGATTAAAAGCCAGTTTTTTTAATAGGTCCACTTTTGAAATTTCAAGAAAGCTGAAAAACTCAAGCTTTGGCAAAAGGTTTTTCTCAGGATCAGTTGAAATAAGTTTTGGATGTGACCTAATAAGCTTTGATATCTGGGTTTGAGATGCTCCATAGTTTCTCGTAAGCTCTAAAACGAGTCTGCTCTTTCTCGTGACTGCAACTCGACCCATTTAGAAGCTAAAACCGCTCATTCTGGGACTATCCACAAGTGTTTATGAGGTAAGTGATGTGAAATTGTGTTGGTTTTCCGAGATTTCGAGGTGATGTGTCTGCAGAGCAACCGACTCAAGAGAAAAATGTGAGGGTTTGGATCTCCAACCAAAGCTCTGCTTGTTTTGGAAGCAAATGTACAAGAAAATATTGAGTGAACCAATCTAAAGGTCTTCAAATTGCGGAGTTGAATCATGTTAGAGGTTGATGATGAACAATTTCTACAGAATTAAAGCGTAGCTGTTTTTCTGCCTTTAGAAAGTATGCGATTCTCGGCATTCAAAAAGATCTGAACCATCCAAATAAAATTGCCCGTATAGGATAAACCATTGCAGCTAGGGTAAGTTTCCTCACCATTTTCACAAATGACGGTCACCGCTCACTTGCTATCCATGGTGGTAGGAAATCTTCCGAAAAACCTCTTCGATCTTCATAGTGACGCAGAAAAATGGTTCAAGATTTTCCCGCACAACTTAGTGATGTTATGCCTTCGGTATGCTATTGGTCTCGGTAGGGCGTTTGATCTGCAAGACAACAAACTCTCGGTAAGACCTAGGGCACCGGTGTGGTACCGGCCGAAGGCTCTCCGATACTTAAGTAAGTACGGATTTAGTAAGATTGAACTACAGATCAATAGGCAGTATGCCATAAGTTCTGATTGATTACCCCTTTGTTGGGATAGTTGTCCTCTTTTATAAGCCTTGGGAGGTGTGCATATTGTTTAGAATTTCGATGTGAGACTGTGGACTCCAATTGTGGGACTGCCACGTGCCCATTGCGGTGGGGTTGCCCTAATCTTGTGATCGGTAGGAACGGATGTAGCCAGTGCCGAAGGCTCCCATAGCTATAAATTGGTCCACGTGTCCGATGCTTATTGGCTGTTCATTTGGGTATAAATAGGAGTCCCCCAAGTTCTCTTTCAAGAGTTCTCGGAAGGGGACTTGAAATTCTTCGGTGTTGTGGCTGCTGCTGGTGGTATCGGCAGAATTTGCTGGTATCCTGATTGTCCCGCCAATTGGGCTTCTGGTTGTTGGGTTTTGGGATTCTTTCGTGCTCGTTCATCAGTACGGCCTTATATGTTGTGTTCAACAAGATGAAGACTTCCTGATCCCGGTCTTGATTCGGCATTGGCGCTCGATGGTCATTGGGACCATATTTCCCACGCCCTTTCTTTGAGTCACCCTGCCGGTTATCATGGTTGTCCTTTCACTTGTGCCGTGCCGAAGAGTCGCCAGTCCGCCCATGATACCTCTTGGGTGCCGATTTCTCTGCCGAGCCGAAGGTCCGGGCTTGAGTTGAAATATTCACCTTGGCGTGGATCGCCGCATGCTTCATCGATTCGTCATACGTCGCCGCTTGCTACACGTGCACAAGGTACCAAAGTGTGAGGATCGAAGGCCACTCTTGAAGGCGCAGAGGCTGCCCTATCGTCCGTTTCGGACATCTTAAGTATTCATGACCGAAACGCGCAGCGTATTCCCGTAGAGGTTCGTGTTCTCCCGCCGACCGTACGGATCGTCGGCAGAGTACGGTCCGTTTGGATCATGAAATGATTCGAAAAATCGCTTCACCGTCAAACTAGTCTCATCGCTCCTAGTTCAAGACGGTAGAGCTAATTCAAAGCATCTCCGTAAGGGAAGATAGGAATAACAGGCATTGCCCTCATCGCCGAGGCCCTTACATCCGATTGCCGATTGGAAGGAGTGAAGGTGCGTCAAGGGTCTTCCACGCCGGTGTAAAACGGTATACGTAATGGCTGTACCTCCTGTCCGATCTGGACTTCTTGATGCACTCGGTAAAGGGTCCCGCCGAGTTTCCCCAGTCGGGCTCTGGGTTTTGTCGCCTTCCATCTTCTAAACTCTCTAGAAGAGCAGACGGATAGCGTGGTCTCACTTGGGACCTTCTCGAATTGAAGTCTTTGGAAGTTCTCCTCGGACTTGGTGGCCTCGCCGAATACTCCATGGGAGTTTCTAAACGGTAGTTTGATTCGGTGCCCTTGGACGGGCATACTCGTCGTCGATTCTACTGATTCCAACCCTGGACTTTCTGAGGGTGATTTGTCTCAAGGACTCTCATCCGTGAGTCCCGTGAGGCGAGCATTGATCCCGATTGGGGACCTCGCGTTCGGCATCCTTGTCGTTGATCCGTTGGTGACGGTCGGTGTAGACCTTCTTGGTGCGTGAGGTGGTCCCGTGGGGCCGGGACTACCTTGGAAGGCGCAGCGCTGCCTTTGCCCCTTCTTCCCTTTCTTCGCCGATCGGGTCCGCAAACTCGAGAAGGTTACGATATCTTGAATATTCTGTGTTTCCCTCTTGATTAAGCTGAGTTTCGTCTACTTTGGACGAGAGGAGGTTGTTATGTTCTTGGAGCTTGGCCATTTCCTTCCAAGGGAAATCATTTGAGCGTAAGCTCGCCGATGATGCGAAGCAGGAGGATTACCAAGAGAGTGCTAGGTGCAGATCGGGCCTTGCTCGCTTGGCATTCCGTATGGTAGTCCGTCCTTCGGTAAGAACATTGGTCTGAAGTGGTTCCCATGTGTTTTTAGGAATTGTAGGTTGATTCTTATCGTTTCCCACAGACGGCGTCAAACTGTTGACGCAAAAAAATGGTTCGACACTTTCCCGCGCAACTTAGTGATGTTATGCCTTCGGTATGTTATTGGTCTCGGTAGGGCGTTTGATCTGCAAGATAACAAACGCTTGGTAAGACCTAGGGCACCGGTGTGGTACCGGCCGAAGGCTCTCCGATGCTTAAGTAAGTACGGATTTAGTAAGATTGAACTACAGATCAATAGGTAGTATGCCGTAAGTTCTGATTGATTACCCCCTTGTTGGGATAGTTGTCCTCTTTTATAGGCCTTGGGAGGTGTGCATATTGTTTAGAATTTTGATGTGGGATTGTGGACTCCAATTGTGGGACTGCCACGTGCCCCTTGTGGTGAGGTTGCCCTAATCGTGCGATCGGTAGGAACGAATCAGAGCAGTGCCAAAGGTTCCCATAGCTATAAATTGGTCCAGTGTCCGATGCTTATTGGCTGTTCATTTGGGTATAAACAATAGCTACAAATCAAAGCAAAGAAATTACTCTAATCTGAGGCAATAAGAAAACCCCAAACAAAGGGTTGAACTTCAAACTTACAAAAAGTCGAGGGCTTTTGTTTCTTTGGGACAAGGGGCGTCATTTCCACATATTGATATCATGTAATATGCTGGATCTACCTTAAACAATTTCCTGAGAGTCCTGATCTGAGGGGTAAATAGGACAAATCAGTAACCCATGTATGCTTCAATCAGAACCAACCGAGATTTTGAATGTAAAGAAAATGATATGCTAATAGTGTGCTTGTATGATGAAACAAGTCATATATCTGTAAGAAAAGAATTAAATTGGATTAAATCGATTAAATTGGGCCAGGGATGTTACAGTATGGATAAAGCCCAATTTTTTGTAAAATGAACCCAATAGCCCATTTTGGCTAGTGCGTAGATTCTAGAAATTTGCCAAATCTTATACCGAATGTTTTGGGGGCGCTTTTTTATGCCATGTGTTCTCTTATGTGCATTTAGGGCTTCATAAAATAGTCTCACTTCATCATCTTTTTCTCGCACAAATGCATATTTACGCATCAAAATTCTACACTTCGGTATTTCTCTTCCAATTTCAACCATAATTATCGTTGTCTCAAAATGGCTTCAAACACGACTCCAAAAATGCCTGGATGCAGAGTGGCTTGGAACACAATCCTAAAATGTGTTATTTGCTTGATCTGATCATTAATTTCATTCAGAGTGACGATTTTTTTTTCCTCGTTTAAAGTCACAAATTTTGTCAACTTAAAAAATTAAAAAAATTAAAAAAACTTAAAAAAAAAATTAAAAACTAGGCCAAAATAGTAATACTAAAGTCCTTATCTAGCCTCCTAAATCTCTTCAATTGAGAGATATTTGAGGTTGACCCTTGCAGGAAGCAAGTGCTGAGTTCTTCAAAGACTAGGTAGATAGATAATTCAAAATTTTTACCCAATTTCTGGGGATTTGGATTTCAGTAAAGTGTTTGATAGCATTCTTGCCCTCCATGAATGCGGGGGGGAATTGATTCTAAACAATTTTAATTGGGGGAAAGAAAACCCACACTCCAACAAATATTGTGTGTTCGAACATCGAGGACTAAAAATATGTGTTTTAGCTAAAATATAGAAGAACCCAGAGAAAAAAAATTTAGCCCAACCCTACAAAAATTCCTTGTTCCGCCCTTGTTTGGATGGGCTGAGGAAATTTGTGTGTGTAAGAGGGAATGGAGAAAAGGCCTGTAAAGAGGGAAGGGGGATTGGATTTCAAGGTGGGCAGGGTTGGTTTGAGTCGTTGGTGGTGCACAAATGATGGGGTAAGGTGATATTTTTTTTATTTTCAATTTTATTTATTTTAATGATTTTTATATTTTTAAAATATCCTTGAAAATGGAAACTAAAATACCCTTAAAAATAGATGGAGGATTGGATGGTGTTAAAGTGAGATGACAAATCATGGATTTTGAAAAATATTAAGGTGACATTTCTCTTAAATTTTTCTTAATGACAAATTGATTTCAATGTATAAGTTCATGTGACATTTAAATAAATAAAAAAATCCCT
This sequence comes from Prunus mume, assembly GCF_029339155.1. Lineage (NCBI taxonomy): Eukaryota > Viridiplantae > Streptophyta > Magnoliopsida > Rosales > Rosaceae > Prunus > Prunus mume. Next base: position 5,488,482 of record NC_142702.1, read on the forward strand.
TCAGGAAATTAAGTGCTTGCATAACATCAGAAAATTCATTTTCAGGCACTTATATTCTCATGGCTTGGGGCAATGAATTGCATGTATGCCATCTAAGAATCAATTCTAGAAAACTGTCAACCAAGTAAAGAATAACCAAGGCCTCTTTTTATATTTTGGCGAACAAAGAGAAGTTCCACACATCTTTGCACATCCATCAGTGCGGGATATATTCATCCTAAAGATAACAACTGCCAAACCACCCTACTTTGCACATCCTTCAGAGCCGGGTTTTGTGTCCCCTGAATTCCCAATTCATCAAGCATTGCAGATATCGCGTTCCTAATCGTTAAGGTCCCGGTAAAAAGGCTAACACGAGAGAAAACAATGAGAAAATGATGCTTATCGAGTCCTTTGATTCCATGTTGACATGATTCCATATGAAACTAATCAATCATTGACACTGACGTAGTTCCTATAAATCAACCGTGGCCGCTTAAGTAGGCTAGCTGCATCTCAAAGGACAATTACTCAGAGCAAGGGATAAAGGATTGAGAGTCATTCTTATCTTTTGAAAAATGGACAGAAATTAGTTTCTTCCACTCCTCACCCAAAATACAATACACTGTACCCTAATAGAAGCAATACATGCGCACATTGTACAAAATCAACTTTCAAGGATAACCAAAGTCGGGAACCATAAACAGAACAATTCGGGCCGACGCTACGGCAGGCATTTGATCTAATAAGAAAGCATATATAAATCTAATTAAAAACAGGTAGGCTGCCGAGTAGAAGAATGAAAAACTGAATTTACTTCCTGCAAAATTTTAGTAAGATGTGGGATACAATTTAAACCTTACTTTAAAGACAAAATTCCTAGGGTAGAGGACAGCATTATAGTATTGTGTCAAAAGCAAGCTAATGCATATGAGTGAGGCACCATCAGGTGGCTAAAATAATTACATCCTCACCCGTTTCAACATATCAGATCAGACATCCTGGATATCTACCTTCCCTTGATACACACTTAACAATTCAGGTACTTCGCTAAGATATCTGTTCACAAAAATCTCCAAGAACTGCTTCTCTGTTCGTTTCAGCAGAGAACCCAGATTCAAGTTCTCATTTATGAAACCTTTCAACAACAGAACTTTAATAACAGAGCACCTTGGGATAAGTCTCCTCTCAAAACTGAGACCGAAGGCCACAGGATATTTGGCAATCATTCCTGATGACCATCCCATCTTGTTCACTAAAAGATCCATTGCTTGCATAAGTTTCTTCTCCGAGACAACCATACACTGTGGGTACTTCCTGAAAGCGGAGAGAAAATCATCCTCAGACCAACCCCATGTCTTAAGAACTTCGCGACTTCTATTCAATACCAACTTATTCTTACCACACAATGCACACAGGGCATTCACTGAAGTTGATTTTTCCAGATTAAATCCCATTTCCTTAACCTCACTCACAAGTTGACCAAATTTTTCAGGATTTACCATCAAAACACGAGTACCACGAGTTAGCAAAAAAGAAATGCATGGTTGAGGCATGCCCGACTCTCTCAAAAGCCCAATATTTGGCACCAAATGCTTGCAGTGACCTTCCAAGAAAATCCATGACTTGAGCTTGAAAACAACACCAACATTTTTCTCAGAGAGCATACTCCTGAGGAAGTTACAAGTGGGCAAAATCCGATTTCTCAAGCTGATTGCCAAAAGTTTTGGATTAAAAGCCAGAGTTTTTAATAGGTCCACTTTTGAAATTTCAAGAGAGCTGAAAAACTCAAGCTTTGGCAAAAGGGTTTTCTCAGGATCAGTTAAAAGAAGTCTTGGATGCGACCTAATAAGCTTTGATATCTGGGTTTGAGATGCTCCATAGTTTCTCAGAAGCTCTAAAACGGAGTCTGCTCTTTCTGGTGACTGCAACTCGACCCACTTAGAAGCTAAAATCGCTCCTTCTGGGGACAATCCACAAGTGTTTATGAGGTAAGTGACTGTGAAATTGTGTTGGTTTTCTGAGATTTCGCAGGTGATGTGTCTACAGAGCAACTGACTCTGAAGAGAAAAATGTGAGGGTTTTGGATCTCCAACCAACACTCTGTTTGTTTTGGAAGCAAATGTACAAGAAAATATTGAGTGAACCAATCTGAAGGTCTTCAAATTGCGGAGTTGAATCATGTTAGAGGTTGATGATGAACAATTTCTACAGGAATTAAAGCCTAGCTGATATTCTGCCTTTAGAAAATATGCAGTTCTCGGCATTCAAAAAAGATCTGAACCATCCAAATAAAATTGCCTGGTATAGGATAAACCATTGCAGATAGGGTAAGTTTTCTTACCATTTTCACAACTGACGGTCACTGGCTCACTGCTGCTATCCATGGTGGTAGGAAATCTTCTGCCAGAAAAACTTCTTCAGTCTTCATAGCTACAAATCAAAGCAAAGAAATTACTCCAATCTGAGGCAATAAGAAAACCCAAAACAAAGGGTTGAACTTCAAACTTACAAAAATTACTCCAATCTGATGCTTTGGTTTATTTATAGACGCTCGACGTGGTTTCTCTCAGGTACGGCCCAGAAGCAATTTGGAAGCCCCTTCCTCAATTGGATGTATGAGTTATTTACATTAACACCCGTGAAGTTTTCGGTGTTTTCACCAAACACATGAGATTTCAAAAATTACATAAATACCTTATAATGTTTCAAACTGTTCTCACGAAAGCTTATGCAAATAACAAATAAGTATTGCTATTTCCTCAATTGGATGTATAAGTTATTTACATTAACACCCTTGAAGTTTTCGGTGTTTTCACCAAACCCATGAGATTTCAAAAATTGCATAAATACCTTATAATGTTTTAAACTGTTCTCACGAAAGCTTATGCAAATAACAAATAAGTATTGCTATTTCCACCCCAAGTTCTATTTCCTCACCCACCATTATTCCTAAAATATGCTTTAATTATTAGGAAAATACTAGCAACCTTCTCTCTAACATTCTCTTTTGGACCTTCTCCATTTTCCTCATGACATATGTCATTTTCCTTGCACTTAAAACAATGTCATTAATGTGTCATAAAACTAGTTTATACTTTCCAAGTTTATCCTTATTAAATTGTATTGATTTTTTTATTTTTTTTTGACAAATCTTTTACCAATTTGTTTAAAAAAATCGTTTTTTGTTTGTTTTTTTTTTCAATGGGAACATGACGTCTTGTTTTTTAACACTAGTAGTTAGATCTATTCAGATATGTTATATATATATATATATATATATATATATATATATATCTCTCTCTCTAAAGCCTTAGCTCCTTGCTGCCCCTCCCTACCTCTTCTCCCATCGTTGCTGCCTCAATCCAATGAAAATTGAACGAAACCGATCAGACACATTTTGTTTCTATTATCGCCATAATTTTCAACAGACACGAACCATCAAAGTGGCTGCGATGCAGTTGGCAATTTAGGGCTGTCAACCTCTACTAGAGGAGGTGCCTAAGAAAGAAACACATCTTGTTTAGGATTGTTAGGATTGTCATTCATTTGTTTGCACCGGCATGTTCATCCAACCTTGGACCTGCTGGCCTTTCAATGGAGATCATGATATGTAGCTTGATTTAGGCTATGACACAAAGAATCACATCTCAAAACAAAATATAAAAACTGAAAAAGAAAAATACACAAGAGTCCATCTAATTGTAAAGGCATGATAAACTAGAGCTTGTCCGTTCATTTCCTGTACATTCTCTTTCAATGTTGAAATACCAGAGACACCTCACCTGGGAAGAACAAATTTTTATACAAAATGAATCACATCCACTGTAGGTCCACACCTTTTGGTTTTCTTTTTCATTTACAATTCCAAAAGGCTTGAGTAACTCTGTTCACAACTTTAATCTCTAACCACAACACATCATATATCTGTGACTATAAATTAAAAGAGGTTATGACACTGGGGAATAAATGCAATAACAGATATGCCAAAGCATACTCCCCTGGCAGCCACTACTCAAACTCAATGACAATGTCAATGACCAAACTGATGCTTTCTTTTAGTAAGCATTGCCATTTCCGCTAAAGACCAACTATACAGGGATGACTGCCAGCTTCGAGTTAAAACTCTGGTCAAATTATACTGTCATGTGTCTTCTACAAAAACTCTGAAGATGAAAGCACGAAAGCGTCTTGAGTATTGCTTCGGATCAACAGCAGAGATTGAAGTTGGGTCATATTGGAATGATTTGTATGCATGCTCAAGCTTTTTGCTAATATCATAGTCCTGTAGTATGTCAATTATACCGAAGAACAGAATGACATCATATAATTCTCCTGTTGGGTCTCCAACCAACTGAGCCTCACAATCACTTCTTCTCACTGTCCTTTCAGCCCATGCAGGCATATTAATACCTAATCTAATCGAAGACCACCTGAAAGAATGCAATCAAATCATATGAATCAGGTATAATTACTACTAGGGAGTTCTTCAAAAGATGAAAGTTAGCACAGTGTTAATGGATTCATTCCTACCGGTTCGAGTCAGAAATAAGCCTATCCATGTCGACTTTCGAAAGGCGAGGGGCCCCTTCATTGTCAGGGTCGGCATTTCCTGCGAGATGACAACATAAATCATGTGTCAGAAAGGGTTCGCTTTGAATTTATGAGCTGGCCAAGTAATTGAAGAAATGAGCTAGAAATAACCAGTAGGAGTGCGAACTCCAGAGGTTCGGTCTGGTGTGGGGGGTTCCCTGCGTGAAGCTTCTTGGAAGTGAAGGCCAACCAGCAGACTGTAGTCCATTATTCTTTCGTGTTCAAGAAAGTCGCAATCTCTGTCCACTTGCCTGCATCAAGGTATACTTTTAACTTAAAAAGAGAAACTAGACTAAAATATTACTGCAAAATCCTCCATATCTAACTTCTAATGTACCAAACATTCTCACATATGGACATAGCATTCAAAGTGTATGAATCTAACGCAAACTCAAACCTTATAAAGGAAGGGGTACTACCAAAATGAGGGCTTTTCCCCCTGTATGTTAAACTAATAGGAATCAGTTCCCCAACATAAATCAGGCTCAGGTTTTATGGAAATTGTTATCATTTTATTTATTCAGACATTATGCTTTTTTTTATATATAGATATGCTTAATGCACAACAAGATAAAAAGCCTAAGCTTAATAACTTAATCAGCTTTGCTAAACTGAGTTTCTAAGCTCAACAGACTGCATAGGTACACGTGCATACATGGAGTGATAATGTTAGGAGACAAAGAAAAAAGAAAGAATTAAACTGTGAGTGGTTAGCATAAGTTCTGACTATGACCTGAATGTTTGCTCAAAAGTGCTTAGCATCTTACACTCATCCTCAATCAACCACTCCTTTTTCCTAAAGTCAGGCATTAGTTACTTTCGAGTTTTGACAAATAACCAAAACTGCAAAAATTCTGAAAAATGAGCTTTAGCAGCTAGTTTAAGGCCAAGGAACTCTTTTCAACATGCATGATTGTGCATAATAGCGGAAAGTATAATCTGACTGAGGAACTATTTGTTTTCTCATCAAGTTCCTACCATTGAGAATATTCATTATGAGAGAAATGATATTGAGGTTGCATAATATGCATCAACCTTATGAGTCATGATGGTGACTCTAGCTATTCCTACGCAGTTTTAACACTATAATGAAGGAAAGGAAACGTTCATATATTTTTTATTCCTCTTCCTAACCAAAAAAAGTTTATACAGTAGACCAAAACAATCATAGAGAAGAGACTTAGAACACAAGTTCCCAACTAGCAAAAGAAAGAGAGCGAGAGAGAGAGACAGATGATAGACAGGAAAAGTAAAACTATACCTGCAGAACTCTTGAAACCAAACCTTCTGCAACCTAAATATATAATTAAGATCAAGGTCTTTAAGAGTCGTTGTTGCATCAATTTCGGACTCGGGTTTATCGGTTGTACGGCCAAGGGAGGAGCCTTTTAAATCAAACCGCCTATGAATGGCATACTCGGAGCAAAATAGATTCCCCATAATGACAAATCGCACCTGGAATTTCATAAAGTTCATAATCAGAAGTTGATAACACAATTAAGGTTAAATACCAAAGAACATTACCTTCTTTTGGGCAGTCCCTGTTAATTTTACACAGTGAAGACCGTAAAATTTGGTGACCAGAGTATTCTCAAAGGCTCGAACATGATTATAGTAAGCTGGAAGCATTCTCAGAAGCACCTGTAACAGTATTGGGTAGTGGAGATCGGCACATTATATGGTGTGGAAACTTTAAGGATGAAATCAGTATTCACTCGGGTATTAATTGGGAAGGATGTCATGATTAATGTAAATAGTAGAGGCAGCAACATAATTCAGTGCTAACTTTGGAATTGCAGAATGCCACAGACATGAATTTCAGAAGTAGAATGCAGTACAAAGTACAGACTCTTATTTGTTGTGGATTAATTCAAGAATCACAACATTCATCAGCTAAATTTGATAATTTTAAATCTTAATTGAAGGGACAGAATATGGTTATAACTGCAAGTTTTGGCACAAATAGTCAATATAAATCTGGGGGGGTGGGGTTGGTGGGGGCAAAGCAGGAAGTGGGGGGAAAGGGGAAAAGGGAAGAGACAAAACTTACTTTTACTTCTGCCTTCTTCATGGTCTTTATCATGTACCGGTCATCATTGGTTAAGTAAAAGAAGCTTCCGCTCTTTCCAGGGGATGAGAGCTCTCGAAGGGCGTCATTTCCACATATTGATATCATGTAATCTGCTGGATCTACCTTAAACAATTTCCTGAGAGTCCTGAGGGGTAAATAAGACGAATCAGTAACCCATGTATGCTTCAATCAGAACCAACCGAGATTTTGAATGTAAAGAAACGATATGCTAGTAGTGTGCTTGTATGATGAAACAAGTCATATATCTGTAAGAAACTATGAGTTAATTACGAAACTCTTTGTGTCACAGAGATGGTAGTTTCAGAATTGTATTATACAAAATCCAACTACTTTACCACACTACTAAATTACTTAGATAGAGAAAGATGATCCATTACAAAAGAAACATTTGCAGGTCTTTACCTGAAAACCACAGGACAGTAATCCTTCCATTTGAAGTCACATGACTGGTGGGGTGGAGTATACTTGGATCCTTCTGGGGGAAATTTTGTCCATACTTTTTCCCTTGGATCAAAGGCTGAAGTCTTCAGGTCAAGAGATGTAGTTGGAGCAGGCCGTCCAACAGAATGTCTGTGCTATGGCACAAGAAACCAATTACATGCAATGAAGAGTTATCTCATGAATATAAACTTTTAAATTTCATATTCTTAGTGGAAACCTTTTCACTTCACGAGAGGAAAGAAGTTGAAATTGTCAATTTTGCCATACCAGAAACTCATATATTAAAAATACAAAATAGTTAAGAACTGTAGATGTTGAGTTGTAAAAAATTAATAATTAAATCCTCCCAGGATCATATTTGCTTGGTAGAGTAGCAGGTTTCCACCGATAGAACCGTGCCACCCTAGCAGAAGAAAGGATGATTGCCCTCCAGGGTTAACCCTGGGGATCGCTTCCAAGACCATATAAATGTTTTCCATTTTCCTTAATTGTAAAAAGGAGTGGTAAGTATAACATAATCTAATGTTGGTCTCGCCTTCTTTTCTGCCATTGCGGTCTCACAAACTTGTAAATTGACCTAATGATTTAAGCGGTTGGTGAAAGAAACTATGTAGCTTGTAATTTCTCATATACAGAGAAATTTCAAAGGCTTTTCTCAGATTTCTCTTTGACTAAAGAGTGCTCTAAGAAACCTTTTAGAACATTAAAAAGATGTACATAGCATGAAAATCTGAATGGAGGAGATCGTCATAAGCTAAGCTGGGAGGCCTTCAAAGAGATGAATAAGAATTAAGGATGAGTGAAGGGGTACCAAGCAACTAAAAGCTTAGATTTAAGCTTTGTTGCACAGTAAGGACTGATACAAAACAACCAAAAGATCCGAAAACACATTTGACGCAACTGTTTTTGAAGGAAATATTCCCTCCCATTCTTTCATGGTACATTTCCAAGGCTTCTCGTTCAACTCTTTTTATCTCAAAGATTTACTTGCAGGTCAAAAAGATTAGAATCAAAAGCATAGGAAGAACAAAAAGTGTACCAAGAAAGGCAAAAAAAGCCATGATAAAACAGAACAGGGGGAGGATGAAGAGCAGAAAACAACCAACAAATCATGAATACCTGATCCCCAACTGCAGATTAAGCATAAGTTCATAGTTCTTATGCCCTTTGGATATTGTTATCCCTTGTTTCTTCATTGGCTGAACTTTAAAGTGCTGTTGTCTATTCCCCTTGGCAACCGAACCTTCGAACTCAAGATTCCCAAATGCTCCACTACCATCTCTTGAACTCCTATCAATTCCATCAAACATGTTATCTCCATTGGATCCCCTACTATAATTACTCACCCTCGCATCTGCAGGTCTCCTAGGCCTCGCATTCCCTTCGTTTCCATTCTTATAAATAACCTGCTTGTTCGGGAACTCCCCTTCCATTCCAGGCCAATTCAGCATCTTCTGTGAAGGGAAAGTCGAAATAGTTTCAACCGAACATATCTTACAATCATTCAAGTCCACTGCAAACACCTCCTGAGGATCCCAATCCACATTACCACCAGAGGACCCTGCTGGGTAATAAGTCCCGTTCAGCTCTTTTGAGTCCTTACTCCAAACCCCCACATAGAAACTCCCATCAGCCCACCGAAATGTACCGTTTCCTTTAGGTAAACCTTCTTCCCAAGACCCATCATACCTATTCCCATTGCTCCAAATCATAGTTCCATTCCCATGAATCATTCCATGCCTCAATTGACCAATATAATGGTTCCCATTTTTCCATTGATACCGCCCTTGACCGTCCTGCAATCCGCGGCGCCATTCACCCTCATAGTAATCCCCATTGACAAAGCTCTTAGTCCCTTGACCATATCTCAAATTCATAACCCATGAACCTCTGTAAGTGTCTCCTGCAGCACCTGTATAAGTCCCTTTACCATCCATATACCCATTCTTGAATTCACCTTCATAAGTGGCACCAGAAGGCCAACTAAACTTTCCTTTCCCTGCTGTCTTGCCCTTCTGCCATTCACCAACATACATACACCCATCTGTCCACAAGTACTTGCCTTGGCCATGCGCATAGTTATCAACCCAATGGCCTGTATAGAAGTCACCATTGGAGAGGACCTTCTCAGCATGGCCGATTTCACCAGGCTCATCATCTGCAGGGGCTACTGACATTGTTGTGAATAAAGGGTTGGCCCTTTTCTTTCCACCAGTATGTGTTTTGCGCACAGTTGCTTTGCAGGCCTTCAAAATGAATCTGAACTCTTTGCTCATTATCTCTCTAAAACCAGCCTCTGGTTAGCTACCTCTATCTCTTCACCTTCCTCACATTCCTCTTGGCTCATTAATCCCAGATCAAAACCCCTCTATCCCCCTCTCTTTTGCTCTCTTTATCTCTTTTACAGACAATGTACGTGCTTCAAAAGCAGAGCGAAGTAACCATTCCTGGATGGAACAAACCCAGAAGAGAGAAGAACGTGGAGGGAATCGATACAAAACTAAAAACAAATTTTCAAATCTGGGTTTTGTTTTTTGTGGGTTTTTCTGGTTTTGTGATATGGGTATTTCAGATTTCGAAATTTTTTTTTTTTTTAAAATCCAGAAAAAATTCGAACTATTTGATTGATGGGGAAAGCAAAAAGGTTCGATTGGTACCAATGACTGGCTTTTTCTCTGTTTCTGGTGTTTTTTTTTCTTTCTTTTCCTTTTTTCTCCTTTTTTTCTTTTCCTGCTCCGTTGGGTCTGAACAAAGGATTCAACACATTGGTCTTTGATTCCGGTTTTGGCTCCGAGAACCGCTAGCAGACCAAACAGTTGGAGGGGAGAAAAGAATGATGGTGGTGAAATGTCTGCCATTTTTAGTGTCTCAATCAGACTAAACCCCAAATACCACTACTAATTTTAGTTTTGGTTTTAATTTTTAAATCATTACCATTTTGTTTTTTGTTTTTCGTTTCCTTTTTGCCTTGACACCATTTTCAGTACAGCTGCTTTTGCAATGGTGTCCTTTCCTTTTCATATAATTCTTAACTACTCACAATTTCAGAAACTAACCTCTTATGCTCTACCCAACATGATTACATCATACCTTTAGGACCAAAAAGGTGAATTATTATTTCTAACCGCAACCTGACCTTACAATTTACCATCATTACTTTACTAAAATTCAGACCAAAAATAGTTGGTTAAGATCTTGATGGCTAAAACAAGGTGTAGTTAAGTGGTTAAAGGTATTATCCTTATACCCTTGGTCTTGTGTTCGATTCACACTAAAGGTGAATTATTTATACCACAAATTGACCTTACAATTTACCGTTGTTAGTTTAATAAGATTCTGACCAAAAATAGTTCCTTAAGATCAAGTATTTTGTAGCTTAAGTTGTTAAAAGTATTTACCTCTCTTATATGTTTTTAACTAAGAGTATCTTTTATGTTTCTCAAAGACAAACGAGAGAGAGAGAAAAAAAAAACTAATGTCATGTTTGGTGACTATGATTGGATTGGATTGGACTGGACACTCACTATATTTAAAGCATATTTAAAAAAGAAATGATTTTTTTTATTTTTTTTATTTTACCAAGTTGAAGGTAGAAGATGGATTACTTACGAAGAAAATTTATCCCATGTAATCCCCACAAAATAGTGGGATAACTATACTTTATAACTAATCCTTCCTAATTCTCCCAACATGGAAAGTCATTCACCCCTACCTTCATTTCCAATCCAATCCAATACTAGTCACCAAATTTCCTATCTAATAACCATTATTGGATTGAATCTTAAGGCCGCTAATAGATAGCAATCGTTGGTACCTAATTTTGCAACTGCATGTAGTTCGTTGTCATTGAAAACTAAGGCAACAAAATTTGTAATCAAATGACAGAAAACACAAGTTATGGAATAAATGGAACACTGATGTCTCTAAATAAAGTTCGAAGGGAATATATGTTAAATGGAGTGTATATTATTTACTTATGAAAGAAAAACAAAAGTGTTACTTAATTTTAGCTACTGAAGTTTTTGGCTTGAAATTTAGGTTTGCTCCGAGTATAAATACATGCTAAACCCTGAACCCTGAGCCCCTTAGCTTGTTCAGGATCTCCTTATTCAAGATTGTTAACTTTCTATGCAAATAATCGTCCTTTCTCCAAAAAATAATAATAATAATAATTAAAAATAATAATAATATTTCTGGTTTGGAAAAGAAAAAAAAGAGTAGTTTGTCTTCTTTTTTTCAACTATATACAAAAGGGATTAAGATTTGTAAACTAGGTTAAGAAAAATTGAAAATAAAAATTCTCGACCATTCATTTCATCCAACCATCTTTTGTGTTTATATGTTTTAAATTTGCACAAGAACTGGAAAAAAAAAAATTCAACAAAACAAACAGTTCTGCACACCTTAGTAACTGAGTCCTTTTAAGTTTTTCTAACGGAGTATATAATAATTTTAGCATTTAATTTCACGATGAATAAGTGAAATGCATTTGGCTAGATTAAATGGAAATATTTTTGCTCACCACTTTAACGCAATTAGCTAGAATACGTATTCATAGGCATAACCATGGTTAATTTTTTACTTTAATTTATGTAACCATTGTTATGCTTATAAACATGTGTTAAATGTTGAGAAGGGTAGTGAGCATACATTTCGGGTTAAAGTGGTGAGCAAAAATATTTTCAGATAAAATAAACAACAAAACACAAAATAAGGGAACCAAATACAAAATATACGATAAAGAAGGGCAAAAATGAAAACGAATGTTGTGGTTTTTGTTGTTGTTGTTGATAGAAATAAAACTAATAGGCTAACAGCTATGAAATGAAAATGAATTAACAAGCAGGAGATGATTCTTAGAAAGGGTCTTAACGGGCATTGAATTAATTAACCGTGCAACGCGTCTCAGGGTCCCAATCGTGCAGCCTGCTTTCTGATAGAGACTTGAGAAGAGAAAGAGGAGGTCAAAGCCTCACACCCTAAATCCATGGAACCCACAAAAAAAAGTTTTTGCCTGCTGGATTTAAAGATGACACTTGTCCTTTTCCAGACAAGTCACCACTGATTAGTACATGATGATGATGATGGGTCACACAACAAAAGCACAACCGAATCCCAAATCTCTATTCTATTATTCTATTGTAAAGAACATTCGATGGGCATATAGTTATACATATATATAATGAACTAATTTGCACGTTAAATAGTAGTTTATGGATATGCATCATATGTTATGTTTGTCTCGATTCTAGCTAATTCAAATCTTGTATATCATAAGCTAAAAGTCATCTTATTTGGTTTTTATTTGAACACAAATGGTTTAATTCAAGTCTCAGTTTTCATACGCGGACAAAGCCAGTTAATCAAAGCAGTTTGCTCGATCGAATGCACCGAGTGCAATCCCCCTCTATATTCATTAGGGTAGTTTAGAATAAGTTGACTAAAATAGATATGTTCTTCACTTTGCACTAGAGTTCGAATCCTCCTTTCCGTAATTTAGATTAAATTAAAATAGAATATTGTTTGTTTAAAAAAACAAAGAAAAAAAAACTATACTTGAAGGTCAACTACTGTTATGGGAAATAGGAAATTCATATTTAATAAATTTCATACGTTTTGAATCGGGAATATCAATGTTATACGTGAAAAGTTGAGATTGTTGTGCAAGTATAAAACATGAAGGCTACAAGAGGGTTGACAAAAGATGAGAACACAAACAATTCTGTGGCCTTTCATCAACACTAATAACAATGTATTCTAAAAATAATAAGTAAATAGCAGATGCGGCCAAGTCAAGGCAGCGCATCCTGCCCCATTGTACTTGAGCTCGACCCCTCTTTCTATAAATTAGACTAATTTAGAATGCGGCTTTGTCAAATAATAATAATAACAAGTCAAAAATACTGCAAAATTACTATTATGTGTGGGTGTAACATAATTAGGTGTCAACTTTTATCATCCCCATCAACTCCTACAATTCAAGGGACACCCCTCAATAAATTCTGAACTGGCCTAATTCTAGGTCAAATGGTCTAATACTACTCATTCGCTCATTTGGAAATTGGAGCTTGGAGCTTGGAAAGGGTTTGGGACTTTTGGGATTGGGGTGGGTGTCCAATAGCTTTGGGATTGGGGGACATAATTGCTACAACATGCACAATTAGTATAATGAATTGATGATGATGACAGGTACCACACACACACAGCCCATGACAGCACCAAAATTAAGTTGCTTATTGGCTTGATGTGTACCATGTTTATAGAGTGGTCTCCCTCTTGGGTGGTTGCCGTCGCGTTCAAACTAGACTTTGTCTGCGACTCTGTGCATGGTTGATTGGGACACATCTAAGAAAAGAGACAATATACAGAGAACAAGAATTTAAGCTAGGTCATGGACCATGCTTCATTCAATTTTTCTGTCTACCCTTAACAAGGCAAGCCACCATTCATTTCAAGTTGTAATAATATTTGGAAGAAAAAGTAGTGATCCTTATGCTTTAGTCCAATTCCTAGTTGATATCTCCTTCTTTTTTATCTAACAACTCCAATTTCATATTCTTTTTCTGAACTATTGTATAGATCGTACTATCATCATCTTATTCAATTTTCTTGCCCTCTTTTTTCATGTCCTTGTTGAAATCTTGATCTTTCAATTTTAAATACTAAGGATATTTTGAAGGGTTTAGAGTTTCATATTTTATAAGAGAACATTAAGCCTAGATATATTTTTGTGTGTGGCTAAAGGTAGGATGGAGGATGACAGTTTTTTCATACACACATTACCAAGGTGTCATGAAGGTTTAAACTTGACATCACTCATCTGTAAATTATATTAAAATTCTTTTTTATTGTGCTAGATCCGTTTACGCATTTAAAACCTAAAGATAGGTGTACATATATAAAAAGAGTAATGATAAAGGAGGCCGCACCGCCTGTCATCGTGCTAAGCACATCAGTGCTCGTAGGTATTTATCCCTATTAAAGCTAGCCATGATGCTTGTGCTATAAAGTCCAAAAATGCCATAGTTTTGGACATAAAAAAACTATTATTTATCAAATGACAAGGCGGCTATAAGAAAAGATGGGATGTTATTTTTCAAGCCAAGCCAAAGGAATCATCATCTTTATAATTAATTTTGAAATTAAGTAGCTTATAAGTAAGATAGTTGGTAGCCACGACATATGGGAATTGATCCAAGGACATAATTTCATATTGAGAAAGAGAAATATGTGACCTTCAATATTATTCAATACATTGCGTTTATTGTGTCTATAGAGAATCCAAACCTTTCCGTCAGTTATCGATGCACTTAAAGTCTTTTATCTGTATTTTTCTATTTTTAATATTGTTGGCATTAAAAAAAAATTATAAATTGAGTTTGCTTTAAAAAATAATTAATAAAGGAAAAACATGATTGATTTGAATATATAGGAGCCACATTTCCTCAAATTTGCTCGAAAAATTTAAGTGAAAATAGAAAATGGTATTGTCATCAAGAAAAGAAGTGCTAATTAGAATACTTGCAATTTGAAGAGTGGTGCTATTATATTATAGCATTAAAATAAAAATACTATATGTGTGCACATCCCGTCGGATTCTCACAAGAATGTATGTGGAACAATCTACTGTTTATGACAAGATTGCATATCTTATGCGTAAGAGTCCACTCAGGACGGGAAGAAGAAGAAGAAGAGCTCCTCATTAATCATTTCTTGAAAATGGGAGGAGATTAGTAAAACAGAACTTTGACCTATAAGAGTTGAAGCTATTTCACGTTGAACATTAAGTTATTGTATGCCAACAAAAGCATTATGAAATAGGAATAGACTTATAGGAGACAGCATATGCATCATTGGACCTAGAATCACGGATTCTTTCTCTAAACAAAACAAAAATTAAGATATAGATCTTGAGTGGCCGGCCTGGCCCTTTCTCCCGTTCGATTTAAACATGACTAAACTATAAATGTTTAACTCTAAACATGTAATTGTTGAATACTTAAGTGTTTTATATACTTATATTTTCTATTTCGGTCCTTCAAACTTTACAATTCTAGCTTCGCCACTAGTCAGTGTTTTTGCACATTAGTTTGAATTCCTCTTTCTCGTAGTTTAGAATATTGCATTATCGACTTTTAAAATAATTAATCCAAATCAATATTACTTGAAAAATATTCAGGGCAAAGTGTCACATAAGATAAAAAATTACCCTTTGCCTCAAACTTTTGTAGTTTGCATGGAGTTGCTATAAGTATAAACCCTCATGTCTGAAGGTGAAATCCAGTAAAAAATATGTAAGAAAAAAAACAAATATCTAAATATCTAGGATGAGAGAGAGAGAGAGAGAGAGAGAGAGAGGAGGGAGGAGAGGGCGTTGGTTTGCTTGCGAGTAGACAAAATTTTGGAGATTATTAAGGTTAGACTTCCAATCTGAAAGCAAAGTCTCAAGAAAAAAGTGACGCTGACAAGCTTCACCAAATATGGAAACCTCTTTTACTTCTAAAAAACAACTCCTTTCTCTTCACCATTACCAATACCAGTCTTTTCTTTTTGGCCTCAGACTGTTCAGGCCTTGTTCAGGCGGCGTAGCAGTTTGCAGAACTCTGTTTCCCAAAACCAATCACTTTTGTGAGGTTGAGTAGAATCCAAGATACGGCTGAAATTGAATGAAGCCTGGATGTTGATGTCAAAAGCCGAAATGGGTTCAAAAGCAGCCATGCAGTATTATCAGCTTTCAGCTATCATTTGGCAGTTTATCTGGTTTTGCTCATAATAAATATTGAATCTATATTGCTTTGCCTACCTATCTAGGCCGATAAACAGTTGTATGACATGGAGATTACTTTATTTTATTATTTTCGGCGAATCACGATATGTTACGTATGATAAATTTTTTATTTGACATGCTGTGATTGGCCGAGATAAAAAAACAATGATATTCTTATTTTACCAAAGTTTTTCTACTCTAGGCCTTTCAATGCTCTAGGGTTTTGGGGTGTATGATTATTGAACCCTTTAACACTGTCTTCTTGCTTGAAGACTTGAAGAAAAATAACCCAAATGAAATCTGAGCTAGATTTTGTAGTTAAATATAAGCAAACCCCCAATCTGCTACTAATTATCAACTTGGTTTTGTTTTTGTGCTAGTGCTATAGTAATAGTATAGCCCATTGATTGGGGATGGTGGTCAAATTTGAGATCACATGACACCCATCAGATTTGTCTTGTTTATTGTGGAATCCTTTGGAACCCTGTTTTGTATGCTAAATGCTGGCCGTGAGTATCTACCTTAGACAAAATGACAGCTTAAAAGTATGCATCCGATGGATGAATACTAAACCAAGTGCATGCCACCTATCTAATTCTAAAATTTGGCTACTTGAATCAATATAATAGTTGTAGTTTTTGATAGCTAAATACCAGTTCACATAGCTTGTTTGGGAGTTCGGAGTGGGGAGTTTCTCACGTACACATATTAATAAGGTGTCACGAAACTTCAAACCTTAGACCGCTTGTTCACAGATCACCTTTTTTACTACTTTCGCATCCGTATCAGCACTTTTATTTTACTATCTTTGCCAAATGTCAGCAAAAAATGCTTTCAACCCACTTAGAGAACATTGCCAAACTAGCCCAAAATCTATCATCTATGCATGAGTGAATATTTTCTGATTTCGGACTCATTTGATTCCCAGGCAAGATATTCCACTGGCACACCCATAGATACTGGGCCTTGTTTATTTAGGTTATGATAATAGGCCTCTCTCTTTTTGGGTATCTATCTATCTATGCATGAGCTTGAACTATAGGAACAAGTCATAGATGTTGGTCTTGTAATCAAAATGAACAATCATCTATTTTATCAAAAAAAAAAAATTGAAAACAATCATCTATTTTATTAAAAAAAAAAAAATTGAACAATCATCTAAGGTAAAGTATCTCTATGCCCACTTGATCAAGAAATTGTATATGGAGAAGGCAGCCTATGTTAAACAAAGTTTACTTAGACCAAAATAGTTTCACTGTGTATATATCGAAAAGCCCACTTGAAATTTTCAAAGACATACTTGAAATTTAAATTTCTCAAAATGTGTAATTTCGGAGTCTTGTGTTGTATTTGTGCTTGTTATTTTAGTTGCATCTCTTGGGGCATTTTTAGAACCCATTTTCCAATTCACATTTTGTTCCTTATTATAGCATTTTGTTATTTTGTGCACGTAGACAAGCAAAATAAATTTCTAGGGCATGGCCACGATAGACATAAAAAATAAAAAATAAAAAATCCTAGCCCTCTCTCTCTCTCTCTCAAAAAAACACTTCTAGAGCCGTTTTCACTTGAGGAGGGACGAAGTCACTGTTCTTCCTTCCCCCTCTCCACTCCACTATTCTCTTCCTTCCTCTCTTCTTCCCTCATTTTCAGAGACAAAAAGTTTTCCATATTTGTCTTCATTTTATTATGATTTTCCTTCAACCATCACATACAGCTGCGTTTCGACGTCGGATCTCCACCACCATCCTTTTTGTGGTTTCCTTAAGTTTTGGAATAAGTTACAAAGACTCTTTGGGTTCTCTGTGTAGTTTTCACCTCTACTTTGTGAGAGTTTTATTTGTATTGTTATGGTTTTTTTTTTTTTTTTTTTTCAAGCTTTATCTCTTTTTGATTAGGGAAATTTGCATAAATACCACATGAACTTTTAGACTTGTGTGTGATTACTACCTAAACTTTTAACTTTTACTATTAACCACCTAAACTTTATGGAGTGTTGCAATGTACCACCTACGTCTAACTCCGTTAAACCTATAACTATTAAATTGGAAATTATTAAAACAAACAGAATCATGTTATAAAAGAAATCATTTAAAAAAAAAAAAAAACTAACCTCACTATCCTACAACTTCCCCCCACCCCTTCCAACACCAACTATGACGCACTGCCCAATGGCCCCCTCCCCCACCCTATGTAATGTCTTAATACACTCTAATTCATTTCTCCCCACCCCCTCTCTCTCATTCTCTTTCTCCATCGAAGAAGAATAATATTTCATATATGACCCTCTGCAATATTTATTTATGAAACAACATCTCCCATAGCCATATTGCAAATACTCTTAATTCTTGTCAAAGGTTACCATATGCCAAACAATATATCTGTCTTTTGATCACTCAATTCTCCAACGACCTACCTCAATTTTTTTTTGATTTGGGGGAGAGGGAGAGGGAGATATAAAGTAGGGTGTATGTAGGGGGTTGGGGAGGTAGCTACGCGGCAGTGGTGGATAATTGGTGTTGGAACATGCAAAAATAAATAATATATTTATAATTATATTATTTTTAGAAATTTTAAGTTTTTAAGTTATAGAAAATTTACAGAAATATTCTTAAACTTAACGGAAAGTTTAACAGAGTTAGCAGTAGGTGGTATATTGCAACACTTTGTAACATTCAGGTGGTTACTAATAAAAATTAAAAGTTCATGTGGTAATTTTGAACAAGCATAAAAGTTCAAGTGACATTTATGCAAATTTTCCTTTTGATTATTCTGAGTTTGCAATCTTAGTCGGGATGCTTATGTCAGAGTTTCTTCGATCATGCGTGATCGTTAGTGAAGGCTCACTAAATTGTCTTAATTTTGATGTTAGACTGCTTCGTTATTGCAATGGGCCTTTGTGACTAGTTTGTATTGACCTTGTGGCTCATGGATTTTTTTAACTAAATTATGAATGCAATCCTAAAATTTTTGAAAAAAAAAAAAAAGAGTTTGTATTTATTTTATTCATCAATTGTAGTCATGAAATGGGAATTCGGGCACGTCAAAATAGAGATTGAGTGCCACTAGAAATTTGATGTGCCAAAACCTTGTGGTGGAGGTGAATTATCAATTGATGTTGTGCCCACTCCATTTCCAAATCGGTCTCCAATTTGGCAAATTATATTCTCTAGAACAGTAATCGTTTGTTCAAGTGTTCTTTGAGAGCAAATATTTACACGCCAATAGTAGGATGCCATGTGACATGTCCCATGTGGACAAAAGGATGTCCGTACATACCGAATTACCCAAGTCTAGGGTGGGAAAAAGTGAGACACATCTTGTCATGCATTAACAGGGGACAGTAAATATTAGGGAGATTCACTATTATACTCAACATATGGGCTCAAATTACAAAAAAAAACCCCATATGAAATGGACTTTATAAAACACACCCAAAGCTCATTTACAACATAACAAAGAGGCTTTTAACTTCTTATAAATTATAAAACTGCCATCAATTTCTTAAAACAAGCCCAACCCTAAAATCTCATAAAAATACCCAAAACACTCAATAGGTATCAAAGTAATTTAATAATCAATATTAAATTCAATAAGGCCAGCTGTCATTTTTTGGGTATGTTTATAGAAATTCAATTGTGTAGGGTTTATTTATAATATTAGTGCTAAGAATGGGTATATCACTAAATATCTCTAAATATTATTGCCCTGAGCTAGTACTAGAGGTCACTTTCTCCGCCGGGATAATGAAGAGCTTGGGCCATGCATAGGCCCACATGCATGGTAGGCCTAGCAAGACCTTTAGCCAAACAAGGCCCAAGTGCCTTGCAAGCCTTAAATAAGGCTTCTGTTTTGGCTTTTTGGTCGAAACCTTATAAGGCTCGGAAGGGCTCAAAGGAAGAAGCCGAGTATGACCCATCGTTAGGCAACATACAGAGAGACAGGCTAGCCGGTAGTTGCCCTCTATTAACAGTATCACTTAATCGCCTACAAAGTCTAGTAGGTGTGGATTTTTTCACAAAAAACCTCTGTGCTATTGATAATGAAACTATTCATTATATATTGTATTTTATTCATTCAGACTTTATATTCTTCAACATTGCTTTATGTGTATTACAAACATTATCAGCATGAGAGAGAGAGGACATCAATCGAGAAGGCATGTAAGCATAACTGCATGAACCTGAACTTTAATCCAGAGCTTTACTTAGTCTCCGTGTTACAAATGCAAATACCAATATTCTTCAGCACTCAAAACATTAATTCTTAACATAAAGTCATATTCCTTTGTTTTTGTGTGTTCTTTTAAAACACTAATACATTGTTGACTTTGAAGATTGTTGACTGGGTATGCGTGAAGCGACCTGCTGCAGAACATTGGTATGCATGAGGTGGTGAGACACACCATAGTGTTGGAAGAATAAGTGAGATAGAGAATGATGCCCTCCTGGTAAATGAAATCCAAATCGACCAATACCATGACATTCTCTTCATTTCAATTGTTCTGATATTAGATTCACCGCATATCATTAATCTATATATATAAAGCAAAAGGCAAAGAATAGTAAAACATTCAAAATATTAGAAAATATCCTTGGTTAATGTAAACATTAAGAATTAAAATTATTAATTAAATGAGGATAATATGGTAAATTCACACTTTTTTATATTTAAAAAAATTAAAATTAAAAGAAAAATTAGATAATGAATCCTATTTGTATGGAACACAACTACCCATTATCTTTTTTAATTCTAAAATAAATTTAAATTTTTTTAAAAAAGCCTCTCACAACTAACTCCTATATGCAGATTGTGCAGGAAGTATAACAGATAGGAAATCCACATCCAGTTACTTCACATTCGTGGGAGGTAATTTGGTTACATGGAGAAGTAAGAAACAGAAAGTGGTCGCCTTATCCAGTGCAGAAGCCGAGTTCAGAGGTATGACCAAAGGAATTTGCGAACTCATTTGGTTAAAGAGCTTACTAAACTTGGGTATAGACCTACATCTGTAATGAATCTCTTTTGTGACAACAAGGCTGCAACGCTATTGCACAGAATTCAGTTCAACATGATCACACCAAACATGTTGGGGTATATCGACACTATATCAAATAGAAGCTTGAAGCTAAAGTGATTCAATTTCCTTTCGTAAAGTTCGAGAATCAATTGGCGGATATTTTAATAAATACAATTTCCAGTAAAGCGTTCCACAATTCACTGGACCAGTTGGGTATTGGCGACATCTATGCACCAACGTAAAGGGGAGTGTTGGCGTGACTTGTGAACCATTGACTTTCTTTCCTTACACACCAAGGATTCCCATTATAATTATATTTGATTTACTTTAATTCCTAATTTCCTACTATAAATAGAAATATGAATTTATTATTTACTTGCCCATGAAAGTTCCGTTGTATTATAAATATGACTTCCTACAAAGAGAAGAATACACAGAAAATTCCCACAAGACGTCGTTATATTTATCTTCCTATAAATATGACTTCCCATATGACTTCCTACAAGACGTCGTTATATTTATCTTTGCCGTAGTTGTATATTAATGTAATAAGGCGGTATTTTGTATTTTACCGCCGTGGATTTATTTGTAATTATACGGCGCCTTATACGGTCGTGTTAATTTCTGGGTAAAAACGGCGGCTTTTTTTGAAATCGTCGTCTTTACTTTCTACGTCGGTCGGTTCACAACTTCCGCCGTTATTTGTTGGCTATGATTTTACTACTCGGAAATCCTATTTCAATAAGACGTCGGTTTTTTAATTAGGTACGTCGTGTTTTAGGAACAGCCATTTGAATCTCCATTTTTTAGTTGTCTAAGGTGTTATTACACTGCGGTTTTATAAAACCGTCGTCTTTTAAAAAACAACGACGGTTTTCACTTAGACCGTCGTTTTTTTTTTGTCGTCTTTGTCACTTTTTGTAGTAGTGAATAGAAAAAAAAAACAACACAAAACAAAATTCCCATTGTTTTTCACTTTGATTTTCTCAACCTTTTAAAAATTAATAATTTTCCTTCCTCAATGAAGACTTTAAGTCTTTGTGGCCCTTTCCAACTGTAACTTTAATAATTCCTCTACAACCAAAGTTGCCACTTTTCTTCATGGTAGTATTTCAAACAGAATCATGACCAAGTGAAAAAAAAAAAACAATGAGATTTTTTATTTTTGTATTTTATGTTTTGATAAAAAGTTAGGAGTTCAAGAAAAGTGAAAAGAAAAAAAATTGTTTTGACAATCCAAAAAGAGAGGACACATCTCACTTTATGATTAAGCCGCAATAGAAGATAAGAATGGGATCTTTTGGGTAAGGAGGAGAAATTATAGAATAGTAGTGTGCTAGCACCTTAGCTTGTGATGCTTCCATGCCGGTGATTTGCCCCCTAAATTGACCCCCTATCTTTTTCCTTTTTTTTAATATTTATTTATAAAAAAATAGAAAATTAAGGACCCGATCTATTTTTTTTTTGGCCAATGTGCCCCTCGACGTCAGAATCTGGCACTTTCCATCAATTCTGCCGTCAAGATGGAGGTTACTTTTGTCATTTCGTGTGTCCACGCAAGTCAACCCAGTGTAAGTTGAAGGAGGTTAGGTAAAGACATCCTCATCTTGCAATATTGGGTTTTCTCCTTAACCCTAGTTTCGGTTTTGGATATGAAAATGGAGGTTGCAAGAATGGAGGGAAATTCATTTGGGGAAAAAACGAGCCAAAAAGAAAGAACTAATAGCTGAAGCATGGGTTCAGTTCAGTGGAGACGAGAAATGACAAAATTAACCTCCAACTTCACGGCAGAATGGATGGAAAGTGCCAGATTTTGACGTTGGGGGGCACATTGGCAAAAAAAAATAAAATTTGGTTCCTTAATTTTCTAAAAGAAAAGGATAAGAGGCTAATTGAAAGTTAAGTACAAGTTCATGAGGCAATCACTAGTATACCCTTAAAAATATGTCATGTGTCATAGTTTTATAAAAATTTGAACTTTTTTACAGCTGGATTTAAAAAATTTATACCATTTAGAATAAACTTAAAAGAAAAAAAAAACTAAAGAAAAAAAAGAAGACGATGAATCCACCTCCCACCCTAGGGAAAAAAATTGCGTTCGGTAGGGCGACCGGGCCCAGGGGTGTGGGACCCACCAACTCGGGTTGGCGGCGACTTGGCCGAGGTCCAAAATGAGGGCTCGGCGCTCTGATACCACTACAAGATTACCCCGCTCTGATCGCTCTGATTACTCCCGATTTGATTTTTCCTGTTGCCACGTGGCGTCGTCTGGGCTCTCCGATCCGATTTTTCCTCCAATCCAACGACAGCCAATTTTTTTGCAATAAAATACGGGAAAAAATTCGGAAATTTTTTAAAAAAATACCCACAAATTAATGAATTTTTTTCTATAAATACCAGCCAATTTTTTTTTAATTTTATCTGAAATTTGAAATTAAAAATTTTATCCGATTATGAGATATGAATAGTATTGACACGTAGGAACCCGAAAATCTTATTCGAAAATATTATCCAAATTAATTATTGAGGTAAAAAAAGTTGTGAATAAAACAAAAAAATGAATAGTGACTGCCCTTAGCAAGGGCAACGGGTGGAAACACAAAATTCTGATTTTGCAAGGGCAACTACTATTCACGTGAATAGTGGCTGCCCTAGCTCCCCCCCTTGCCATGACTAAGGGCAAATAGGTGGAGTTGCTGCCGCCACCGCATCCTCCCTCTCTCTCTCTCTCTCTCTCTCTCTCTCTCTCTCTCTCTCTAAAACTGCAAGATCTCTTGAACCCGTGAATGAACCTGCAATATCTCATCAGCATTGAAAAGGGTCCAATATCATTCAATTGCTACTAACAGACACCTCCCACCCCAACTTTCTTCACATCTGATGTCAATTTGAAAATTAGAAATTAACAAATTAGTGAGAAAAAGGAGAAAGAAAAAAGCTAGTCTTAGCCTTAGGGTAGCCACCGAAAGGGTAAAGAGGGAAGTATAGTTGATTTCCAAATCCGTTAAGAGCCGTAGATTTACAAAGAGATCAATGGCACTGGAGTGCATCGTTACTACCACTTGCGGCCAGTAGAATTGTTGTCGTTGTCTTGTCATCCTCCAACAGTCCGAACCAGGCCGATTGGGTCCCACCCATCGACACAATTTGAAGTTTCTCAGCGATGACCAACTTTGCGTGTACAGACTGGTGATGAGGACCTCATCCCCCAAGTGACGCCGCAGAAAAGTTTGAAAACTTTGTACCCAAAAGAGAATAGTCCTTGAAAGTGAGAGAGATTTTTAGAAAGTTAATATTACAGGCTAATTAGAGTTAATTATGATCACTTAGGCTAATTAGAAGTTAATTATGTTTACATGCTATTGTGTAAACATTATTGAATTTGAAGGAACAAGTGCTTTCCTTCCAATTGTTGGAAGTATATGATACTCTATTTTTTAATTTTAATTTAATTTTATCTTGTTTCTCGAACTTCAAATATAAATCGATTTCTTTATAAATTAGTGAATTTCTTATCTGAATTTTTCTATTTTTGTTTTTACTTTTTCGAAGAAGAAAATGAGACTTGACTGCTTTTCACATTTGAAAGCATATCAGTCATTATCCACGTCCGATGGCCAACTTTGCATGTACAGATTGGTGGTGACGAGGACGACCCCATCCCCATGTGAGGCCACAGAAAAGTTTTAAAAGTTTGTCCCCCCAGAGAATAAAGTGAGAGATTTTTTAAAAGTTAATATTACACGCTAACAAACTCACTCACTCACTCACAGCCACCCAACGGAACTTAGATAAATACATAAAAAGCTTTCATACTGCCTTACCTGTATTTCCAAGTTACTTTCATCCAATTCCCTTGCAAAGAAAAGAAGAGAAAAATGGCTGGAGCTTTGATCGGAGAGGCCTTTATTTCTGCTTCCATTCAGGTGATTTGTGACAGAATTGCCTCACCTGAGTTCATCGACTTATTTCGGCACAAGAAACTCGATCAACCTCTCCTCATGAAACTGAAGAGGACCCTGTTGACCTTGAACGCAGTGCTCGATGATGCAGAGGAGAAGCAAATTGAGAAACCAGCTGTGAGAGAGTGGCTTGACGACCTCAAACATGCAGTCTTTGATGCGGAGGACTTGCTGGATGAGATCAACTATGAAGCTTTGCGATGCAAGCTGGAAGGTGAATCTCAAACAGCCGACAAATTTACCAACAAGGTGTGGAACCTCCTCCATACTTCTCGTAATAAGTTTTATCAAAGCATGAATGTTAAGATACAGGAGTTGTTACGAAAACTAGAAGACTTTGTACAACTGAAAGGTGCTCTTGGTTTGACTGAAGTTGTTGGGAGGAAGGTTTCACAAAGAACTCCAACAACTTCCTTGATTCATGAACCTTATGTATATGGTAGAAATGAAGTCAAAGAAAATTTATCGAAAGTGTTGTTCTCCGAAGAAGCAAGCGAGGAAAATGTGTCTGTCATCCCCATTGTTGGAATGGGTGGGGTTGGCAAGACAACCCTTGCTCGAATGCTTTACAATGATGATAAGGTGAAAGAGCATTTTACATTTAAAGCTTGGGCTTGTGTTTCAGAAGACTACGATGCTGTCAGGGTAACTAAAACTCTTCTTGAGTCAGTCACATCAAAAACTTGCAATACAACAGATCTGAATTTGCTTCAAGTTGAACTAAGAGAACAACTCAGGGGGAAGAAATTTTTATTTGTGTTGGATGACCTTTGGAATGAGAAATATACTGATTGGAACTGCCTCCAAACTCCTTTTACTTCAGGGGCAAGGGGAAGTAAAGTCATCATAACAACACGGAACAAAAATGTAGCATCTTTCATGCAAAATGTTCCCACTCAACCCTTGGAACCATTGTCGCATGAGGATTGTTGGTCATTACTTGCAAAACATGCGTTTGGAAATGTAAGCTGTAGTGCATATCCAAGCTTGGAAGAAATCGGCAAGAAAATTGCACGAAAGTGCAATGGGTTGCCTTTAGCTGCACAAACACTTGGCGGTTTGTTACGTTCCAGGTTAGACGTCGAGGTATGGAACAGAGTACTAAACAACAGCATTTGGGATTTACCTTCAGAGAAAAGTGACATTCTTCCTGCTCTAGGATTGAGTTATCATTATCTTCCGGCTAAGTTAAAGCGATGCTTTATTTATTGTTCAATTTTTCCAAAAGACTATGAATTCAAGGTAGAAGACGTTGTTTTTCTTTGGATGGCGGAAGGTTTAATTTCGCAAGCGGAGAATGGGGACAGCATGGAAGAGGTGGCTAAGGAATATTTTGATGAACTATTATCTCGATCATTGTTTCAAACGTCAAGGAAGTCAAGTTTTGTTATGCATGATCTCATCAATGACTTGGCCGTGTTCATGTCTAAAGGATTTTGTTCAAGGTTGGAAGGTGGTAGGGAATCACATGAAGTAGAAAGAGTTCGCCATTTGTCATACGCTAGGGGACATTTTGATGTTGCTCCGAAATTTGAGGCATTTAAGGGGGCTAAGTGTTTGCGCACCTTTCTACCTACCTCTTTACATACTTATCAAGTGTTTTATCTAGGTAAAAAGGTTGTACAAGATTTGATGTCGTCACACAGATGTTTACGTGTGTTATCATTGTCACGTTATATGAATGTCACTCAGCTACCTGATTCTATTAAAAATCTTATTCACTTGCGCTATTTGGATCTCTCTCATACTGCAATTGAAAGGTTACCTGGTGTACTTTGCAGTTTGTACAATTTGCAAACGTTACTATTGTCAAATTGTTTCTCTCTTGTTGAATTACCTGCAGACTTGAGAAAATTGATAAATTTACAGAAATTAATGCTGGGAGGTTGTTCGTCTCTTGCTAAATTGCCTGTAGACCTGTGGGAATTAAGTAGTTTGCATCATCTTGATGTGACTGGAACTAAAATTGCAGAGATGCCAGTACAAATGAGTAGACTAAAAAGTTTGAGAACGTTGACTGCTTTTGTTGTGGGGAAATCTACTGGGTCGACCATTGGGGAATTGGGGGAGCTTCCACATCTTCGAGGAAAACTTTCAATTCTAAAACTGCAAAATGTAGTTGATGCTAAGGATGCCGTGCAAGCCAATTTGAAGAATAAGAAGGATCTGAAGGAGTTAGAGTTGGCATGGGGCGATGAAGACTCGAATGATTCCGAAAAAGTGAGAGATGTACTTGACAAGCTCCAGCCTTCAATTAGTTTGGAGAAACTGACCATCGAATTTTACGGTGGAACCAACTTCCCTAATTGGTTAGGAAACTCATGCTTCTCAAAAATACAAGTCATGCGTCTCAGCAATTGTAAATATTGTTGGTCGCTGCCACCAGTTGGGGGGCTACCTGCTCTCAAAGAGCTCTATATAAAAAGGATGGAATTTGTTAAGACAATTGGTGTTGAGTTCTATGGCAGAAATGGAGCGTATCTAATTCAGCCATTTCAATCACTGGAGAAGCTGGAGTTTTACGAGATGGCAGAGTGGGAGGAATGGGTACCAAGTGGAAGTGGAGGTCCAGACTTTCCTCGTCTCCAGGTGCTGATTCTATGTATGTGTCCGAAGCTGAGAGGAAGCTTGCCTTGTGATCTGCCTTGCTTGAAGAAGCTTAGCGTGAATGGGTGTGGGGTTTTGCATGATCAAAGGGCCACTGCTACTACTAGTAGTAGTACTAGTCTCACCTACAATTCTCTTGAAGAATTGATAATAGAAGATGGATGCCAAACAGGTCTGTTATCATTCGACGTTGGCATTCGACGTTTTAATGACATACAGTGCTTGCCCAACATCAATCGTCTTCAAAGTTTGGCTCTCGAGAATTGTCCAACGCTGACGTCGTTCCCTGAAGACGGCCTACCCACTTCGTTGACATCACTTAAAATAGTCGATTGTAGGAGATTAGAATTCCTACCTCAAGAGATGTTGGCCAAATTAACATCACTCGACTATTTGTTGATACATAATAGCTGTGATTCAATGAGGTCCTTGGGCATTTTTCCCAAATTGACGACACTTGGAATTAGTCATTGTGACAATCTGGAATCGCTTTGCTTGATTGAAGAAGGAGTGGTTCTCAGTCATCTAAATAGCCTGCGTGTCTATAATTGTCCAAATCTGGTGTGTTTTCCCCAGGGAGGATTGCCCACTCCCAACCTGACTCAATTGGAATTCTGTAAATGCGAGAAGTTGAAGTCATTACCTGAACGCATTCACACCCTCACAGCCCTTCGATATTTGGAAATAAGGAATCTTCCAAATGTGGAGTCAATTGCAGAAGATGGGGGTTTGCCTCCCAACCTCCGATATTTTAGCATTGATAATTGTGAGAGACTGAGGGCTTCATCTTCATCGGTGGGAGACTACTGTAACTGGGGTTTGCAAGCACTTGTCTCCCTCGAACATTTTAGAATTGGTGGCAGGGGAAGTGATGAAATCTTGGAGACGTTGCTCAAGCAACAGCTGCTCCCTACCACTCTGCGCACTCTCCGTATCAAGAAACTTTCAACTCTGAAATCTTTGGATGGAAAGGGACTCGCACACCTTACTTTTCTTCAAACTCTACAAATTATGTACTGTAAAAGTCTGGAATTCCTGCCAGGAGAGGCACTTCAACACCTCACTTCTCTTCAAGAGCTATATATTAATGACTGTCCGAGTCTCCAATTCCTGCCAGAAGAGGGTCTGCCGCCATCTCTTTCTTATCTGAGCATCTCCAATTGTTCTGCCCTGGAGAAAAGGTATCAGAATAAGACGGGACAAGATCATTGGGCCAGCATATCTCACATTCCATGCATCGAGATAAATGATGAAGTCATCTTCAGAGAATAAAACAAACAAGGTATGTACTTCAAAAACTGAAATTCACTGTCCAAATAATCGAAACATTTCAAGCTCAATTTCTAATTTTACTCTCAGCTTTTTGTGAATTACATTGTCACTGCTTCTTACTGGTCTCATGCTACTTTCTTATCAAAATCATTTTCCAGAAAAACACACAAAAACTCAATCTGATTTCTATTATTATTTTGCCCCTTCGAAACTTATATCCTATAGTAAGTCTCAAATGCTGAGTAATTAATACTCTTTTTGCAGGACAGCACCTTCTCTTGGAAAGCTTTTCATTTGCAAGGATTCTTTACGTGTCATTTCCAGGGTAGGGTTTACCATTGTTTATAGACTTGTTTTTCTACAAAAACTATTGTCACAACGAGGGGAGACGGAAAGGTTCACCCGGAAACATTCCTACAGACAGGCATCAAATGTCCTACACTTTTAGGTACACTTTCATAATAAAAGCGGCAGTATATTATTGTTTTCATCTTTTTGAAGATGTGAGCATGATATTTACCATTAATATTGTTCCAGTGCCTGAGGGGCACATTCATTGGGAATTTTAATAGGTTCATGCCATTAATCTTGTGTCATTTGCAGAAGGGGTTTGCCTCCCAACCTCCAATATCTTCACATTCATAATTGTGAGAGACTGGGGTCTTCAGTGGGGTTTGTCTCCCTTCAAAAATTTACCATTGGTGGCAGGTACAGTGGCGATACCTTGGAGGCGTTGCTCAAGGAACAGCATCTGGGAACTTTCAAGTCTGAATTCTTTGGACGAAAAGGGACTCGGACACCTCACTTCTCTTTAAGTGCTGCATATTCTCCAGTGTGACAGTTTGGAATGCATGCAAGGAGAGGGACTCGGACACCACACTTCTCTTCAAGTGCTGCATATTCTCCAGTGTGGCAATTTGGAATGCCTGCAAGGAGAGGGACTTTGACACCTCACTTCTCTTCAACGGATACATATTTATGGCTGTCTGAGTCTCCAATTCCTGCCAGAAGACTCTTTCTTTTCTGAGAAATCTCCATTTGTTTGCCTTGGAGTAAAGGTATGAAAATAAGACGGGAGAAGATTGGGCCAAGATATCTCACCTTCCTTGCATCCAGATAAATGATGAAGTCATCATATGATATGAGTTCTCTCTCACACCAAGTTTTTGCTCTCAGCATTTCACTCTCAAGTCTGAAAATTTGAAGTCATTGTCCGAACGCATTCACACCCTCGCAGCCCTTCAACATTTGTCAATATATGATCTTCCAAATCTGGAGTCATTTGCAGAAGATGGGGGTTGCCTCCCAACCTCCTATATTTTACCGTTGAAAATTGCAACAGACTGAGGGCTTCAGTGGAAGAGCACTGGAATTTGCAGGACTTGTCTCCCTCGAAGAATTTACAATTGGTGGCAGGGGAAGTGATGATATCTTGGAGATGTTGCTCAAGCAGCAGTTGCTCCCTTCCACTCTTTACACTCTCCACATCAATAGACTATCAAGTCTGAAATCTCCGGACAGAAAGGGACTTAAAAACATCACTTCGCTTTCTTTTCTGAGTATCTCAAAGTGTTTTTTCCCGGGAGAAAAGGTATAAGAAGAAGACAGGAAAAGATTGGGCCAACATATCTCACATTCCTTGCATCAAGATAGGCCACGAAGTAATCATATGAGATGAGCTCTCTCTCTCTCTTTCTCTCTCTCACATTCCTTGAAGTCATCATATGGTATGTACATCAAGATAGGCCAAATTTTATTTTATTTATTTTTCCAACAATCGGATATTTGAAGAATACATGTATTATTTTTGTCATCTATCTAGTGCACAATCTCTAAGACATGTTTTGGACGTTTGTAAGATACTTTTTCTATTTGTTGGTGCTTTCTAAATATAAAACTCAGTAGTAACAAAACAAATTTCTTACCAGCAGTTATCATATTATCGTGCAGACTGCCATGTACATGCATACCAAAAGGTCTTGTTCAACTGAAAAGATTGACGTAGGAAATTTATTCACATGGTATAAGGAACAGATTCATGCGATCCAAAGCATATTGGTTGCTTTTACGACTCTTTAGATTAATAGTAGTTGGCATGAGGACTGTACTATTAATTGATTAATCTCTTATTGTTTTTTCTGCTAAAAGGAGTCCGCCACTCAGAATAAAAAACTACGTATTTCAAAAGTGTATCTCCCTGGTCCAGCTGCCGCTTCATTACCTGGTAGCTTCATCTATATAGTTGCAGCTAGTAAGGAGGTAAGATTGAGCTGAGTTAACCCTGTTTCGTGTAATGCATTGTTGTGTAAGCTTAAATTTTTTGGTGGAAAGAAGAGGGCTGGTTTTCGGGATCTGTGTTGAATGACAATTACAGTTGTTCTGTAATTGTTTTTGTTTTGACCTGCTGAGGGTGCATACCTTGCTGGCTGTTGCTGTACTCCTTTATTTTTCATGAAAGTTGGGTTTCGTCATTGAAAAAAAAGAGGAAGAATTTTTGTACATGTAAAACGATACAGAAATAGGACTATATAAGTTGAAGGCATATTACATAACTAGAAGGAAAATATCAATTAAGAATCAGTTAACATATTTTTATTGCCTAATTCTTGATATCCGGGAGTATTGACTTCCAACATGGTTGAGGTCTTATACTAATTGGCATATTTATTGCATTTATAATATCTTATGTGCAAATCATTTTCTTTTTTGTTTTTACCGTCCCACAAATCATTCCTTCAGCTGCAAAGTTCTATTTGATGACACTTGAAATGTTGTATGTATACTTGCAGATGGAGAAACTTTCCCATGTTTGGAGGTGAAAGCAACTTGTGTAGGCAACCATGCATGATTTCAGAGTCGAAGCTGCTTCATTAGATGTTGGTCAAGTTGACATCGCTCGAGTTTTTTTGTGTACAAAATAGCTGTGATTCAATGCGGTCTTTCCCGTTGAGCCTTTTTCCCAAACTCTCGGTTCTTATAATTTGGGAGTGTGAGAATCTGGAATCCCTTTCCATTGAAGAAGGAGTTGATGAGAATCTCAGTCATCTCAGTACCTTGTCTATCAATGACTGTTCAGAACTGGTGTCTTTTTCCCAACGCATTCACACCCTCACAGCACTAGAGATGACTGAACTTCCAAATCTAGTGCCATTTGCAGAAGGCTGTTTGCCTCCTAACTCCGATATTTCTGCATTCTTAATTGTGACAGACTGAGGGCTTCAGTGGGAGAGTACAGGGGTTTGCAAGGCCTCATCTCCCTTGAACACTTTCCAATTGGTGGCAGGGGAAGTGACGATATCTTGGAGACATTGCTCAAGGAACAGCTGCTCCCTTCCACTCTTCACACTCTTCGCATTTGGGGACTTTCAAGTCTGAAATCTTTGGACGGAAAGGGACTTGGACACCTCACTTCTCTTCCAAGAGCTATATATTAGTGAGTGTGACAGTATCCAATTCCTGCCAGAAGAGGGTTTCCCGCCATTTCTTTCGTTTCTGAGAATCTCCAACTGTTCTGGCCTGGAGAAAAGGTATGAGAATAACTGCTTTAACTGGTTTTCTTCTAATTGAATCCAACACCCAAAATACATTATTTTTCTTTTCAAAAAACCCAAATTAAATGTTAAAGTAAACCAAAATACACATTTTAAACTATTTTTTATGTCCCCACATTTGTTGAGTTGGCTCAAATTGTATTTCTTATGTAGATATCAGAGAATAACCAAGTCTTTCTGGAACAGGATTTGCCATTGATTTTGATTTAATGCTGCTTCCCAGAATTATGTTCTTCATTTCTTGCCTAATAATTTTCTGATCATAATAATTTTCGAGAAAAACAGTTTGTGCTTAACACAAAAACTCAATCTGATTC
This sequence comes from Prunus mume, assembly GCF_029339155.1. Classification (NCBI taxonomy): domain Eukaryota; kingdom Viridiplantae; phylum Streptophyta; class Magnoliopsida; order Rosales; family Rosaceae; genus Prunus; species Prunus mume. The sequence goes on from NC_142702.1 coordinate 5,521,083, forward strand.
CCTGTAAAGTGTTGTTCTATTTACTTATTTCTCTGTAAAGTGTTGTTCAGCTAACCATAACCTATATCTTATTTAAGATGAAAATGCTGAATAATTAGTGTTCTGTTTTCAGGACAACATGCCTTCTCTTCGAGAGCTTTTCATTTGCAAGGTTTCTTTGCGTGTCGTTTCCAGAGGAGGGTTTACCATTGTATATGGCCTTTTGTTTTTCTACAAAAACAATAGTCACAACGTGGAGAGATGGAAACGTTCACCTGGAATATTCAATTGACACATTCCTACATACAGGCACGGAGTGTCCTTACTACATCCAGAGCATATTGGTTGATTTTATATGTCTCTTTAGATTAATAGCAGCATCAACTGGGGCCTTTATGACTCTATTATGTAATTAATTATTCTCATTTTGTTTTTGTACTGTTAAAAGGAGTCAGCCACGCGGAATAAAAAGTAAGGATGGGAGCCATCTTATTTGATACAGTTTTTCAAAAGTGTTCATTCATTCTATTGTTCTTCAACAATGGAGGAATTTATTTTCCCTATCTGCCTGGTCCGTCTGCTGCTTCATTGCCTAGCAGCTTTATCTATATAGTTGCGGCGGGTTAAGGAGGTAAGATTGAGCTGGATTAACCCTGCTTCGTGTAATGCATTTTTGTTTGTGAAGGTTAAATTTTTTAGAGGAAAAAAGTGGGCTATGGTTTTGGGAGATATGATGTATTGACAATTTACTGGGCTGTTTGGTGTAATAGGCGTAGGAGGGTCTTTGATGATATGAAGTGAGAGGTAGTGTGGATCAGTTGTGGAAGAGGGTTCATTTTTCGAGCTCCTTATATTGGACTCTGTATCCTTGGAGTTTAGGGAGTTTTCTTTCTCTGTCATCTATTCAAATAGGTAAGCTGCTGTAATTTAGATATTTCTGATGGAATGCTTCTGTTTTGTTCATGTGGTGTTCGAGTTGTTCTGTAATGGTTTTTATTTTTTTGATGAAAAAAGTTTAGAGTGAGATTGGCTACTCTCACCACCAACACCAGGGCATACCTACAACCTCGAGCTGGAAGGACTTACGCGTGGCACCTAACTGCCAGCTGTCACCGGTATGAATTTACGTAGGAATTTACAGATCGCGCACCAACGAGATATTTTGTTTTGGCTTGCACATAAGTTGTGTTTCTCATTTATAAAAAAACGAATAAGTTTTGTACATATGCACAATTTACAATGATACATAAATAGGACTATAAGTTGAAGGCATATTAGATAGCTAGAGGGTATGTATATCAACTAAGGATCAGTTAACCTGTTTTTCGAGCCTAATTCCAAATTTCCAGGAGTAGCATCTTCCAACATGATTGAGATATTCTTATGGTAATTGGCATATATATTGCTTTATAATATCTTATGTGCAAATGATTTTCTCTTTTTGTCCCACAAATCATTCCTTTAGCTGCAAACTGCAAAGTTCTATTTCATGAAACTTGAGATGTTACATGTGTACTTGCAGACTTGAGAAATTCTCCCCTGTCTGGAGGACAAAACAACTTGTGTAGGCAACCATGCATGATTTCCGAGGTGAAGCTGATGTTGCAATCATAGATGTCACCTTAACTGCTTACTTCAATGTAAATGCCTTTCTCTATAAGGGTCTACGTAGATCAATTTCTCAACAACATTTGATATGGATCATTTAGAATCCTATTTCCATCAATTTTTTAATTTTTAACTTTGTCCGATTTTGTTTCATGAGACTTGAGATGTTATATGATTCCATGGTGCATTTAGAACCTAAACATAAAAAAATAAATTCCTGTTTTCATTTATTTATGCGATTCGAATTTGAACTTCTCGTTGGCATAGGTGGAAAATGTTTGTTAGATTAGACTTCTCCAACGAATGCCACCTCTGCCGACCAAATTTCGTCGGGAGAGGTTTTTTTTTTTTTTTTTTTGAATTTTAAAAATATAAAATTAAGTTCTTCACTTTTGTTTTTTGGCCAACTTCTTTAATTTAATATATGTGATTAAGTAATATCTTAGCTTTTTTGAATCACTTTTAATTGGTAATTACGTTTTAATTATTATTTCTTTAGTGAATTTTTAAATATGTTACTGATTTAATTCTATTGTGCAAAAACGAAAAAATAAATTACTCATTTTCGTTTGGGTGTCTTAATTAAATTTTCCCAAAGCCCAAGATTGAGAGCGAAACCTAAATCGTAAAGTCCTGGGTCGGGTTACGTGATTATCCGACCCTAATTGAGTCCTAAGTGCCCTACAATAGGTTTACAATTAGGGTTCGAGGCTTGCAAACAGTTTTGGAACAAGTTCGGATAAGTTCGAAAGCTATGGTTTTTGTTTCGAGACTCGGATTTTTGGTTTGGAGGCTAAAATTCCATTTTTAGAATAATAAAATAATTTTCTAAATTTTTTAAATAATTGAAACTATTTTTAAAATAATTTTACATTCCACAAAATTCTTTAAGATCATTAAATATAATTAATTAATTTTTATTAAGTAATTTTTATGAAATTAATTCAAATATTTAAATACTAATTCTTCACTAAATAAATAAAAGTAATTAAAACATAATATGTTCAACGGCTATACCTTTAAAATATTCTATTTACTATTCTATACCTTTAAATAGTATAGCCACGCGGCCATACTCCGTAAATATAATATTTTAATCGTATAGCCGCCCGGCTATACCCCAACATATTATATTTACAATATTTTTAAGTACAGCCGGTCGGTTATACTCTAAAAATATAATATCTTAACAGTCGCACGGCTATACCCCAAAAAAATAATATTTTAAAGTATAGCCGTCCGGCTATACCCTGTAAATAGCACTAAGAAAACACCTCTCCCGACAGACCAAGCATGTTCATACATGGTGTGGCTAACTCATTTTATCATTTGAGACAGAACATCTGCCTTCAACTGTCTGCTCAGTCTCAAGACTTTCAATATATCTCAAGTGCAATGGAAAATTCACGAGTTACATAAAGATTCGCAATGATTGTTCTGTTCGAAATTTTCTACTGGAGGCTGGAAATGCTTCTTATAAGTGGTTAAGTTGCAATATATTTTGTAGGATCAAAGGCCGTCCAGAGAGACCTTGAGCATATTTTTTTCGAATTATTATAGATATATTGACTTTCCTGGGCAATGAATATGTTTTATTGGCACAATGCATGCCCACAGAAACATAACACAAATCAATTAGGTTAAGTTCCAACTCTAGAGGCAGTCCAAAGGCATAAACAAATAAATCTCTTGTCGACCGAAAAAAAAACCCCTCAAACTCTTGCAATACAACAACTTCAGCACCTTGAAACCTGCAACCTCCATTGTGCCCTAGAAGTCAGCGGTTCGAAACACGAAAGAGTGCCTCTCATCACTTTGTTTGAAGCCTCAAAGTGAATTCCTGCAAAGTCGGAAGAATTTCCTTCAACGTCTCCTTGTCCTGTGCATCAACCAAGTTGCCATCACTGTCGAACTTTTCAGGAGCTTGAGTCCATCCAAGAAAAACTCAGGCTTGTTGATGAAATGAAGGTCGAGAGACAGTCCGACTTGGCAAACATGATCTTGGGATCAGCCACCACCAAAGCCTCCACAAGTTGGGAATTGTGGAACACTCTACTGAAAATCGCCTTTGTCAAAATATCCGCCAATTAATTACTTTACAAAATTAAGGAAAATGAATCTCTTTAGCCTCAAGCTTCTTTTTTGTGTGGCTAAAGTTAGGGTGAAGCATGACCGTTTTCTCACAAACACATTGCCCAAGTGCCATAGATGTTCAAACTTGACATCACTCATCTGCAGCAAATTAAGACTGTTTTCTACTACATGTTGACGCATTAAAAGCCTAGAGACGGGTATATAAAGAGTAAAGATAAAGGAGGCCGCACTGCCTGTCATCGTGCTAAGCACATCAGTGCTCATTGGTATCCTTATTAAAGCTAAACCATGATGCTAGTGCTATAAGGTCCAAAAATGCCAAGCTAAACTATGACAAGCTACTGAAGGTCGCAGAAAAATGAGGGTAAAAAACGCAAGAAAATAATTATTAAACATCGTCTACGGATAACAGAAATAAATTTTGCAAAGTGCGATTCAAAGACCATATAGAATAAAAACAAACATCTAATACAATCCCAAGACTGTTGCAAGTCAAACAAAACTGCTATTGTCTCCTAATCCAGAATGTCATCCGTTCTTAAATGAAAACTTAGGAAACCAAACAATGTCTAAGTAAACCATTTCCTTAGGAGAGATCAGAGCTCGCTGGGCCAGCACCAAAACCACCAGCTCCACCAGATCCACCGGCACCACGACCAAAGCCAGGCCTACTACCCTGATATTTCAGGAGAAAGAAGCATACAAGTTAACAAATGCATCATTTTTCCAAAGTGAGGAAATCTTCTAATCATACAACACATTTAAATGGGCAGTATATAAGTTTGTCAAGTCCTCAGTAACAAGGTACATGGGATCAGATAGAATACAATTCCAAAATGCAAAGAAGAATAGTATATCATCGAAAGGCAATTGATCTCCAACCCAATATATGGTAAAAGACATAGTACCTAAATGAGAAATATAAAACAAACTACTTTACAACAGAAAATTACCCCGAAAGAAGGTCTGTAGTCAGCAGGTGCTCCACCCTTGTCACCAAAATCACCCCCTGGTGCACGAGGACCTGAACGGTACCCATCCCTGTCACCAAATCTGCGTTCTCCTCCATCAAAGCGAGGCGGGCCACTGTTCACATCATCAAAACATTCACATTACATTCCAACAAACCAAAGGGTTCAAGATACGAACTAGAAAAGGAAGCACATATCTGTCACAGTTTACTAACACAAATCAGTTAAATAACTTCTTCCTAAATGATCGATATCACATACTCTAGACCTTTAAATTAATCTAACAAACTTCTCAATCATTCCATCAACCAAACCACATTTCAATCGATTACAGTATTCAATACAATCTAATTTCAAACCGTCTTGCAGTTTCTTTCAGAACTCCAAAAACAAAATGATTGTTGAAGCAGTTTACCAAATTAACGACTTCCTGTACAAATTACATGCGCAAACCAACTTATCAGCTAAACCAAATAACACAAACCACCTATTTGAATAGCCATTTACATTTAGAACAAAGAACCACAGAACTCCTTCAAATAAGGCCACAGTTACAAGTCGCAACCATAAGTTATTCAAATAATCAAACCCAGTTCGCAAAACACTCAAAGAAACAATCCCAGTTACAAAAATCAATAGATCCAATAACCAATAAAGACGATGAAACAAATCAATTACCGTGGGCGGTCACCAGATGGGCCCAAGGGACGACCAGGAGGCTTGGCCTGCTTCTTCAAAGTTGCAGGGACAATCTCAGATGGAAGGTTGAGGTAGTTCCTCAAAAACTCAATACCATCATTGGTCAGGTACCAGTAGTAGTGCATCCAAGCGAAAGTTTCTCTCACATACTCCTTGGATTTGAAACTCTGCATCAGCTTAATCACCTGCAGATTTGGCACATCGATTTCTGGGTGCTTTGCCAAGTTATAGTCCTTCTTTGCAAAGCACACTCCCTCTGTTGAAATTAAATTCAATAAATTTTAACAAAAACTGGAAACGAAGAACCAAAATTTCATTGAAAATAAATAAAAATCTAAGCTTTTTGTGTGTACCTTGGAATAGGTATTTGGAGATTTCTCTCCTGTTCTTCTCTGGGATGATCTAGGATAGAAAAAACCAAATGTAACAGATCAGAACCATGAACAAACACACTTTTCTTTTTCATTTTCATTTCAGTTTCACAGGAAACAAACACAGAATTGGTTAGAGAAATACCATGGTTGCGAAGTTGAGCTGACGACTAGAGGAAGAGACGGCGGCAAACAAAGAAGGTCGAGGTTTCTCTCGCACTAGAGGAAGAAAATAAAAGAGAGAAACTCGTTATCTTCCAATACAGAAGATCCACATCCAAAAGGTGCAAGTTTTGAGCCGAAAAAAGCTTCGGAAAATCCATGAGAATATAAACAACAATGAAGGCAAATATTATACAAAAAACAGCAAAGGCAATTTTTTTACCCAGAAACCAAATAAACAACAATGAGTCGAGATAAGAAGAGAAAGAGAGACGAAAGATGAGAAAAAATCATAACTCAGATACAGACGAAAGATGAGATAAACCTGATATTGTGATGAGAGAGCAACGCAAGTACCGAAAAAACAACAATGAGTGGAGATAAGAAGAGAAGACGAGAGAACAGTGAAGAGGAGGCGGCTGGAAAGAAGATGAGTTCAATTAGGTTTTACGAAGTTATCGGGCCGGGCTTAGGGCCTTTTCAGCCCTAAAGAGTTATCGGGCCGGGTCGGGCCAGTCCTATGAAATGGGCCATTATTTTGGCTTTATTAAACTCCATTCGTTTTTTCCGTTTAAAAACTCCATTCATAATTAAATATAATAACAATTCCATGAAATTTTGAAATAATGTTGAAACAAAATTGAAGTAGAGTACAAAACAATCAAAAAAGAAAATATTTATTCTGCATCTTGGACAAACCACCCTGGCCATTCTTGTTCATCTTGTACACTCATTTTCTTCTTGATTAATCTAATTACTTCCACAAATGCACGCTTCAACACTATTTGGAGCCAAACTTGCTCGATGGTCACTTATAACACGCCCACCTTTGCTCAAAGCTGATTCATAAGAGCATCTCCACCCATGAGGGCAAGGTCTAGGGCAAGGGCAAGCAAGGGCTGCCACTATTCATGTGAATAGTGTCAGCCTTGCCATTTGCAACTCCACCCATGAGAGCAAGGTCTAGGGCAAGTCAAAGGCAAATACTATTCATTGTACTTCATTTCCTATTTTTTTATATTTTAAACCATTAATTTTGATAATCTTTTGTAATTAAATTTTTGGATAAAAAAATATTGGATGTAGAAGAATTGAATGAAGATTTGGTGTGGAAAGTGAATAATGTGAGTGGAGACTAAAAAATATTGGATAAAGAAGAATTGTATGAAGATTTGGTGTGGAAAGGAAATAAAATGGTTAGGTATTTTATAGGGAAAAAATACAGAATTTTTTGGTTTTTTTTTTAAAAAATTCAGAATTTTTCATTTTTTTGCAATTTTTAAGCCAAAAAATGAGGACCGTCGGATTCTGGAAAAAAACAATCGAAGTGTCCTGTCGCGACACGTGGCACAACAAAAAAATTTGAATTTCCACGCTACGTCGGCATGACATCGACGTCTAAACTCGGTGAAGCCAGGGAACTGCCCTTGGGCTTGCAGTGGTGGGACCAGGGCTTGCCCGATTGCTTTGGAGTCTGGCCCGGGCTTTGGGGGCCTTTTGCCCGAGTTATTTCATTGCGCTGGACATGCTCTAAGCAACCGAAGACACTGGAATGGTTAGTATATCACGGGCCATGGTGGAAAGCATAGGGTAATTTTTTTTGCTGTGATTTCCCCATGCCAAAATATTTAAAGGATTATTTTCATCATGATCCATTTCTGTGTGTGAATCAAGATAGCATGATAGTTCATTAGATGAAAAATTGCTTGTGTTTAACCTTTTAGAATCACAAAGGTCATCCACACGACTTCTTTTTTTACTAAATGTTGAAGTGCAAGATGATGTAGATGATGTGGGTACTGCTTGTTCATGTTGTGATCTATCATGCAAAGACAAATATAATTTATACTCTTCATATAACTCTTTTAATGTTGTGAGCACTTTTTCCACAATTGTATTTGAATTTCCTTCATAAAGAATTTCACAAAACACTTCTTAAATTTTTTTTGTTTTGTTTTATTCCTTGGATCTAAAATTACACCCAAACCATAAATCAAGGGCAAATCCCCAAAGTACTTTGCAAATTTTGACTTCATATCACATACATTAAGCTATTTGGAAAGATCATTGTTTTCAATTTCAAGACAAATGTCTTTTATTTTAGTACTAAAGGAATAGTTGGATAGTCAGAGCCACAAATTATTTAAGTGTATTCATAAAATTGAACTAAACGTTCCCTCCAAAGTTACGCAATATCCCAATCTTCATCTGTTAAAAAGGGTTGATGTTTGATGTTTGTTTGAAATAATCCTAAAGCGGCTTTATATTTTGTCGCCACTTCCAACATCTTATAAGTTGAATTCCAGCTAGTTTTCACATCTAATGGAACATTTCTGAATTTTAACCCTACATTTTGGCAACATGTTAGAAAAACATGGTACTTGGTCGGTGATGTATGAAGGGTGGTTACTAAACTTCTAATGTTTTGCTATAGATTGATTTATTGTTTTCAAACCATCTTGCACAATTAAATTTAAAATATGAGCACAATTCTACATCAAAAGAGAGGTGGACTGCATTCATAATGCAAACTCAAAATTAGTGTTTGGGCTAAAATATTGCATGCTAGCCCATTTTCTGTCAAAAGGCCCATGAACAAAATGTTTTGGGCTTTTTATCTATGGGAATTAGAAATCAAACCAAGAACCTAAATTAAGCCCAGACCTTTTTAGTAGATTGTGAATATAGCCCTAGTCTAAAAAAAAAAACAAAAACCATTATTGGCCATTTTAAGAAAAATCTCACTCTACCCAAGGAAAAAGGCAAGTCAGCAGATCTTTCTAAAAGTAGGTTTCTCTCAAGAAATCCCATGTGACTTTCTGACATTAGAAAAAGTCAAAATTTTCAATTATAACAGAGGAGGTGATAGGGAGTTAATGAAGGCATGTCTTATAAGAGGACTTCTCCATTTTCTGCAGCCAGGGAAAGAAGATCAAATCCCCTTTTCATATACAAAGAAGCTCTACACCAAAGCAGGTTGCCTTTCCAAGAGATAAGCGGGCTACATTTTCAAGAGATAAGTAGGGAGCAAGGGGGTTGCTCACCAGAAAAAGCAAACTGACTATCATCACAAACTATGTTCTTTTTTACGAAGACGAACAGGGAACAAAAGAGAGTTGGTTTTCTTTCAGAAAAAGTAAGGAAAAGACCTCCATGAGAGCTAATTGTTGATAGTTCTTCTCTGCCAAAATAAATAAACTTCCCTCTTTTATGGCATTGAGAAAGGAAGATCTTTTGAAAGATTTGCCACCCATTATTAAAGATTAAAAACCCCACTCCAGCATTTCCTATAAATATGAGAGGAGGTGAACAGATCAAGACACAACCAAAAAATTAATCAAGACAAAAACTCTCAAACTCATACTAACAAAATCAAAAAGATCAATAGATCTCAAGAAACCTTCAACACTGAAGCAACCAAAAGCTCTTTGACCTACAAGAAACAAATCAGCTAGAATTCAAATCTCTGGTTTCAGTTCAGTTTAGAGAAACAGTTTTACAAAGCGAGATTTCTCTCATTACAAATTTGGTTTAGCACAAAGCCAAGTCAAGCAGAGTCCGGGTCTTTTTAATATTTATGTGGAAGAATTTTCACGATAATATTTTCTTTTCAGTTTTGGTGAAGATTGCAACACCTGCAAGTAGAGGTGTCAAATGGGACGACCCGACCCAACACAACACAAGCCCAACCTGTTTAAATGAGGTACGACACGGCGCGAGCACGAATATTAATGGGCCGTGCTCGGCACGACACGTAAACTTGGGCGGCGGGATCAAAAAATGAGGTCCAATGGACCGGGCGGGCCCATGGCCCGACAAACATATATTTGATGTCTTTCATTTTAGGGAAATTACTTGGGTCCTTAATTATTTAAACATACCAACTACAAATTAATTAAACAACATTGGACTTAATATCTAATCAGTACATATGACATATAGGCTTCTCTTATTGTAACATCACACATCGACCAACGGAGAGGGGGTGCTGTGCCTTATATGTACATCCTCATCTCCATCTAGCACGAGGCCTTTTGGGAGCTCACTGGCTTCGGAGTCATGGGAACTCCGAAGTTAAGCGAGTTGAGGTTAGAGCAATCTCAAGATGGGTGACCCACTGAGAAGTTTCTTTTGAGTTCCCAAAAACAAAACCGTAAGGGCAAAGAGGGGGGCCCAAAGTGGACAATATCGTGTTATGGCGGAGCCGATCCCGGGATGTGACAATTTGGTATCAAAGCCACTCTGCCATGTGGTGCAAGTGTGCCGACGAGGACGTCGGGCCCCTTATGGGGGTGGATTGTAACATCCCACATCGACCAATGGAGAGAGGGTGATGTGCCTTATATGTACATACTCACTTCCATCTAGCACGAGGTCTTTTGGGAGCTCACTGGCTTCGAAGTCATGGGAACTTCGAAGTTAAGTGAGTTGGGGCTAGAGCAATCCCAGGATAGGTAACCCACTAGGAAGTTGCTCATGAGTTTCCAGAAACAAAACTGTGAGGGCAGAGAAGGGGGCCCAAAACAGATAATATCATGCTACGGCGAAGCCGATCTCGAGATGTGATACTTATAATCAAAGCAAGACATTTCTTCACATATAAAATAATAAGTTGTTTAAAAATGAAAAGTTGAAGTGGATTTTGTGGAGTTGGACACTTTTTGCCTTCTGTCCTTTCATATTGTTTGGATGTTGATTGATTAATGTTTTCAAATAGTTCATCATTTCTTGCATCTAATTATATTTTAAAAGTTTATAATTTGAATTATCTAGTGAAAAAAATAATCAAGTGAAAAAAATTCAAATTAAATGAGTTGGTTCTTGGGCCTGGTATGGCATGAGCACGAGTACAGGCACGGGACGAGCACGAGCATGGCACGAGCGCTTTTTGGCCCATTTCAATGTGGACATGGGCTTTAGGCTGGGTCGGGATCAATGATTTTACTAAATGGGCTGGCACGGCCGATAAATTAAATAGGCCGGCCCGGCTCGGCACGAAAACGTTAAAAGCACAAGTTTAAATGGGACGGGCCGACCTGTTTGACAACTCTACCTGCAAGTGAGACAGATGGTGAAGGAATTAGAGCTGCTCTGATGCCACGGTTACATCATGTCTACTTTGCTTAAAGCTCACAACAAACTTGGTTGCATTGGGAATACCATTGTTTTGTTATACTCGGTCAATAATATTATGTCATGTGGAAGTGTTATCACTAAAGACGGACCTACGTGTAGGCTGGAGCCACAAGAAGATTTGTAAAGTACTGAACGGGGTGTAAATTATTCATGCTCTAATAAATATTAAATATTAGCCCATATGCATGCCTTGCTTTTTTATTTTATTTTATTTTATAAATTTAAAAAATTTAAAAATATTAGCACATTCATTCAGTATATCTCTAATCTAATAAACTAATAATAGTCCAATCTAAGTAAAGTAAATAATAGCCCACTCCTAAAGTATATAAGAAATAATACATAAATCCAAGCCTATAAAATTTGATTAGAAGCAAAACTCACACTAAGGCTCTATCAACTTGAGCTATTCTAATCGTACGGATATTGGGTTACACCCACAGAGAGCAGACATCATAATTTTTTTTTCTAGCCAACCACAGAGATCAGATATTGCTTTGCCAACTCGAACTTTTTGAGTTTTTTTTTTTTTGGGTCTGATCTTGATATCTTTCAAATTGTCTACTCTTTCTAAACTATTGTTGAAGCCCAAAATTTCACGAGAAGCTCAAGGATATTTAAAACCCAATGTAACATATAATATTAGTCATGCATTAATCCAAGCTGTATTTTGGGAATTAATTCATTAAATAAATATAAAAATTGTGTATATGCCATGCCAAGCAAATAATATATTTTCCTATGCTAAACCACCCGACAAGCTTAAGTGGGCCCAAGCCACATACATGCCCATGGCTTGCTAAGTGGGTTATGGTGTGGATAGTTGTAAGAGTTCATAAGGCCTGTTAAGAGTTTAGAGAGTGGAAGTTTTGGGATACTAGGGCTCTAAAAATCATGCCCACTTTCCTGGGCCCAATTACACTGATAAGCAAAGAGAGAAAAACTAGCATACCAGCAACAACGCTCACTCTTCCAGCAATTAAAACCCAACCACCATCGCCTTTGTTTCGCATTATTTAAAACCCAGCTTCCACTGTCCATCATTAAACTGCAACCACCAACGCCTCCCATTTAAACCTCAACTGCCAATGCTCATCTTCCAATAATTAAAACAGAAAGACTCCGCATGTGATTCCTTTCCCATGTTTGGTAATGCCGGGAAAGTAACCCGGAAATATCACTTTATTTCCTTTCCCATGTTTGTTTTGAGTAGGAATGGAAAACAAATTTTGTTTAGTTTCCCAATTGTACTCCTATTAAAAATATGAAAAATATATTAATTTTATTAAACTTTCCAATTTAATTATTAAACATTACACCAATGTCCTATTGATAGTCCGAATATGCAAAATGTCCTATTAAAAATAGAACGTTGCTGCTGGGAGGGTTTTGAGAAATGTGAATTTAAAAAAAACAAAAAAGAATACCCAAGGGGAAATAGAACGTTGCTGTTGTTGGATAAGCTGTAATTAAAATTATTAGTAAGGACAAATTAGTAAAAAAAAAAATGCATTTAATGCTTGCCTTACTTTCCCATGGGAAGGGAAAGTAAAACCCAAGGAGGAAGGATGAAATTACTTTCCCTCCTACTTTCCCATGTCCCAGGAAACGATTTTTCATGTCTGACTTACCAAACATGAGAAAGCAATTGCTTTTCCATCCCCATGATTCATTTCTCATGAACCAAACGGGGCCAATAATTTCATTATAAAACATTATATGTTGTCATGCAAAATATGCAATCATGTCAAAAAGTTTATCAAGTGGTGCTTTTGATAGTATCCATCATCACGTGAAGTGATAATTACACCAAAATGTACTGGGGCCAACGAGCGATCGGTCTGCCCATGGCGCTCCTCGATCTCCTGTGGCCAAACCACTTGTCCCAATAGACTCGGGGACGTTTGAAAAGCACAACGACGAATTGTTTTGACGGGACCAGCTTGACCGGCTGGTTCTTGGTTGAGATATAAAAACAAGAAGGAAGGTCACCCCATGTGAAAGGGAGAAGCAACGGCTGCAATTACAAAGCAAGCCATCAATAAAAAAGGCAAAAAGCAAAAAGAAGCATCCAATGCAAATATAAAAAATATAAAAAAACCATGCGAATGTCAGACTTCATAACAGCAAAATAAATAAATAACATGCCAAGCAAAAATATTTCTCTCTCATCTGACAACTTTCAAATGCCTTGTAAAAAATGTAACAAATGTGATATCATATGACAAAATATGCTCCAAAATATAAAAGAATTCATCACAAGCATCTGTTGAGCATAAATTTTTGTCCTCAAGTTAACCAAAATAGAAAAGAATTCTTCTAAGTTACCCATAAAACTCACTCCCAAGGTGTATGTATAACCCCCCAGAAATTCTGCTCCTTCACCACACACTTCCATCAATCTCCTTTTACGGGTAACTTTGATCAATTATCTTCTCCCACTAAAACATAATAAATAAAAAAGGAAAATTAGTCAATAAGTTCAACACCATGGTAAAGTCCTTCATATGACTCATATTAAAAACTTAACAATAGCAACCCCTCTTTTTAGTCCATCAAAGGGCATGTATAAATTGATATATTTTCCGTCACGATGAGCATAACCATACAGAAGCCGAAACAATGTAGGGAAAACAAGAAAGAATGAAAGAGAACCAAGAAGAGGAAATGCGATGCAAGACCTGCATTAGGATATGTAAAGTCAGTTTCACCAAATTTCAGCAAGTTTCACCAACTAACTTTTACCTTTGGTGTAGCTTCCTAATGAAATGAAAGACATACATGTTTACCTTTCAGCATATGATACACTAATTTTTATTTTTATTTATCTAGTTTCTCGAACTTCAAATATGCATCGATTTCTTTATAATATGAATTTCTTATCTGAATTTTTATATTTTTGTTTTTACTTTGTTGATGAAGAAAATGAAACATGACTGCTCGGAAAATATATAATCACAAAAAGCTTTCATACAGCCTAACCTTTTGAAATCTGTTTAAGAGCCGTAGATTCACAAAGAGATCAACGGCATTCGAGTCTGGTCCACTTGAGGACCGTTGAATGGTCGTTCTTGTCTTGTCATCCTCCAGCCTTAGGCCATGTGCGTACACCAACCCACCTACCCAGTTTTTTAAAGAGTTTAAAAAACTTGTCAAGTGTTATCTGAGAAAAGAATTGCTTCATCCAACCTTGCAAAGAAAAGAAGAGAAAAATGGCTGGAGCTTTGATCGGAGAGGCCTTTATTTCTGCTTCCATTCAGGAGATTTGTGATGAATTGCCTCACCTGAGTTCATCGACTTATTTCGGCACAAGAAACTCGATCAACCTCTCCTCATGAAACCGAAGAGGACCCTGTTGACCTTGAACGCAGTGCTCGATGATGCAGAGGAGAAGCAAATTGAGAAACCAGCTGTGAGAGAGTGGCTTGACGACCTCAAACATGCAGTCTTTGATGCGGAGGACTTGCTGGATGAGATCAACTATGAAGCTTTGCGATGCAAGCTGGAAGGTGAATCTCAAACAGCCGACAAATTTACCAACAAGGTGTGGAACTTCCTCCCTACTTCTCGTAATAAGTTTTATCAAAGCATGAATGTTAAGATACAAGAGTTGTTACGAAAACTAGAAGACTTTGTACAACTGAAAGGTGCTCTTGGTTTGACAGAAGTTGTTGGGAGGAAGGTTTCACAAAGAACTCCAACAACTTCCTTGATTCATGAACCTTATGTATATGGTAGAGATGAAGTCAAAGAAAATTTATCAAAAGTGTTGCTCTCTGATGATGCAAGCGAGGAAAATGTGTCTGTCATCCCCATTGTTGGAATGGGTGGGGTTGGCAAGACAACCCTTGCTCGAATGCTTTACAATGACGATAAGGTGAAAGAACATTTTACAATTAAAGCTTGGGCTTGTGTTTCAGAAAACTATGACGCTATCAAGGTAACTAAAACTCTTCTTGAGTCAGTCACATCAAAAACTTGCAATACAACAGATCTGAATTTGCTTCAAGTTGAACTAAGAGAACAACTCAAGGGGAAGAAATTTTTATTTGTGTTGGATGACCATTGGAATGAGAAATATACTGATTGGAACTGTCTCCAAACTCCTTTTACTTCAGGGGCAAGGGGAAGTAAAGTCATCGTAACAACACGGAACAAAAATGTAGCATTTTTCATGCAAAATGTTCCTACTCAACCCTTGGAACCATTGTCGCATGAAGATTGTTGGTCATTACTTGCAAAACATGCGTTTGGAAATGTAAGTGTAGTGCATATCCAAGCTTGGAAGAAATCGGCAAGAAAATTGCACAAAAGTGCAATGGGTTGCCTTTAGCTGCACAAACACTTGGCGGTTTGTTACGTTCAGGCTGGACTCGAGGTATGGAACAGCAGTACTAAACAACAACATTTGGGAGTTACCTTCCGAGAAAAGTGACATTCTTCCTGCTCTAGGATTGAGTTATCATTATCTTCCAGCTAAGTTAAAGCGATGCTTTATTTATTGTTCAATTTTTCCAAAAGGCTGTGAATTCAAGGTAGAAGAAGTTGTTTTTCTTTGGATGGCAGAAGGTTTAATTCCCCAAGTGGAGAATGGGGACAACATGGAAGAAGTGGCTAAGGAATATTTTGATGAACTGTTATCTCGATCATTGTTTCAAACATCGGAGAAATCACGTTTTATTATGCATGATCTCATAAATGACTTGGCTGTGTTCATGTCTAAAGGATTTTGTGCAAGGTTGGAAGGTGGTAGGGAATCACATGAAGTAGAAAGAGTTCGCCATTTGTCATATGCTAGGGAAGATTTTGATGGTGCTCTGAAATTTGAGCCATTTAAGGGGCGTAAGTGTTTGCGTACCTTTCTATCTACCTCTTTAAATACTCATCCAACGTATTATATAGGTAAAAAGGTTGTACCAGATTTTTTTTTGTCACACAGATGTTTACGGATGCTGTCATTGTCATCTTATAAGAATCTCACTCAGCTACCTGATTCTATTAAAAATCTTATTCACTTGCGCTATTTGGATCTCTCTGGTACTGCAATTGAAAGGTTACCTGGCGTACTTTGCAGTTTGTACAATTTGCAGACGTTACTATTGTCAAATTGTTCCTCTCTCGTTGAATTACCTGCAGACTTGAGAAAATTGATAAATTTACAGAAATTAATGCTGGGAGGTTGTGCGTCTCTTGCTAAATTGCCTGTAGACCTGTGGGAATTAAATAGTTTGCATCATCTTGATGTGAGTGGAACTAAAATTGCAGAGATGCCAATGCAAATGGGTAGACTAAAAAGTTTGAGAACGTTGACTGCTTTTGTTGTGGGGAAATCTACTGGGTCGACCATTGGGGAATTGGGGGAGCTTCCACATCTTCGAGGAAAACTTTCAATTCTAAAACTGCAAAATGTAGTTGATGCTAAGGATGCAGTGCAGGCCAATTTGAAGAATAAGCAGGATCTAAAGGAGTTAAAGTTCGAATGGGGCGATGAAGACTCGAATGATTCCGAAAAAGTGAGAGACGTACTTGACAAGCTCCAGCCTTCAATTAGTTTGGAGAAACTGACCATCCAATTCTACAGTGGAACCGACTTCCCGAATTGGTTAGTAGACTCAAAGAGCCTTAGCTTCTCTAACATACAAGTCATGCGCCTTAGCGATTGTAAATATTGTTCGTCGCTGCCACCAGTTGGGGAGCTACCTGCTCTCAAAGAGCTCTATATAGAAAGGATGAACTTTGTTAACACAATTGGTGTTGAGTTCTACAGCGGAGATGGAGCGTCTCTAATTCAGCCATTTAAATCACTGGAGAAGCTAGAGTTTTACGAGATGGCAGAGTGGGTGGTATGGTTACCAAGTGGAAGTGGAGTTCCAGACTTTCCTTGTCTCCAGGAGCTGATTCTATATAAGTGTCCAAAGCTTAGAAGAAGCTTGCCTCGTGATCTGCCTTGCTTGAAGATGCTTAGTGTGAATGGGTGTGGGGTTTTGCATGATCAAAGGGCCACTGCTACTACTAGTAGTAGTACTAGTCTCAACTACAATTCTCTTGAAGAATTGATAATAGCTGGATGCCAAACAGGTCTGTTATCATTACTAGAGACAAAGCTCCTGTCCGAACTTTGCATTGGACATTTTAATGACATACAGTGCTTGCCCAACATCAATCGTCTTCAAAGTTTGACTCTCTTGAATTGTCCAACGCTGTCGTCGTTCCCTGAAGATGGCCTACCCACTTCGTTGACATCACTTACAATAGTCGATTGTGGGAGATTAGAATTCCTACCTCAAGAGATGTTGGCCAAATTAACATCACTCGACTATTTGGAGATAGATGGTAGCTGTGATTCAATGAGGTCCTTCCCCTTGGGCATTTTTCCCAAATTGACGACACTTCAAATCGCTTCCCTTGACAATCTGGAATCGCTTTCCTTGATTGAAGAAGGAGCGGTTCTCAGTCATCTAAATAGCCTGCAGGTCTATAATTGTCCAAATCTGGTGTGTTTTCCCCAGGGAGGATTGCCCACTCCCAACCTGACTTCGCTGCAAGTTGATGAGTGTGAGAAGTTGAAGTCATTACCTGAACGCATTCACACCCTCACAGCCCTTGGAAATTTGAATATAAGCGATCTTCCAAATCTGGAGTCAATTGCAGAAGATGGGGGTTTGCCTCCTAACCTCCGATCTTTTAGCATTGAGAATTGTGAGAGACTGAGGGCTTCATCTTCACCAGTGGGAGACTACTGTAACTGGGGTTTGCAAGCACTTGTCTCCCTTGAAAAATTTATAATTGATGGCAGGGGAAGTGATGAAATCTTGGAGACGTTGCTCAAGCAACAGCTGCTCCCTACCACTCTTCGCACTCTCTACATCAACGAACTTTCAACTCTGAAATCTTTGGATGGAAAGGGACTTGCACGCCTTACTTTTCTTCAAGAGCTATATATTAATGACTGTCCGAGTCTCCAATTCCTGCCAGAAGAGGGTCTGCCGCCATCTCTTTCTTATCTGAGCATCTCCAATTGTTCTGCCCTGGAGAAAAGGTATCAGAATAAGACGGGACAAGATCATTGGGCCAGCATATCTCACATTCCATGCATCGAGATAAATGATGAAGTCATCTTCAGAGAATAAAACAAACAAGGTATGTACTTCAAAAACTGAAATTCACTGTCCAAATAATCGAAACATTTCAAGCTCAATTTCTAATTTTACTCTCAGCTTTTTGTGAATTACATTGTCACTGCTTCTTACTGGTCTCATGCTACTTTCTTATCAAAATCATTTTCCAGAAAAACACACAAAAACTCAATCTGATTTCTATTATTATTTTGCTCAGTAAATTCTCTCCTTCTATTTACCCAATTTCTTTCGAAACTCATATCCTATAGTAAGTATCAAATACTGAATAATTAATACTCGGTTTGCAGGACAGCACCTTCTCTTGAAAAGCTTTTCATTTGCAAGGTTTCTGAACGTGTCATTTCCGGGCCATTGTTTATAGACTTTTGTTTTTCTACAAAAAACTATTGTCACAACGAGGGGAGACGGAAAGGTTCACCTGGAAACATTCCTACAGTGGCACTGGCAGTATATTATTGTTTTCATCTTTTTGAAGATGTGAGCATGATATTTACCATTCATATTGTTCCAGTGCCCGAGGGGCACATTCATTGGTACTGCATGTATGAATAAACGCTGTGTCCTTACTAATGTATATTGTCTTAGTATCAACTGGTGGTCTTTGGTTGAGGAGAGAGATCATTCAGCAATTACAAAATTTTCTTAGAGAATTAACCTTGTTTAAGCTTTGTTCTTTTCTTTGTTATGTCTTGGTTTTTCAAAGTTATGCCTTATCCTTATCCCCCACATCACCCATATTATTTCGCAGCAACTGACAATGTTTTTAATAACTTTAATGACTTTAGAGTTGGGGGATACAAGAATTTGAAGTCATTACCGCAACGTATTCACATCCTCACTGCCCTTCAAAGTTTGCGGATACTTGGTCTTCCAAATCTTGTGTCATTTGCAGAAAAGGTTTGCCTCCCAACCTCCAATATCTTCACATTCATAATTGCTAGAGACTGAGGCCTTCAGTGGGGTTTGTCTCCCTTCAAAAATTTACAATTGGTGGCAGGGAAAGTGGCGATATCTTGGAGGCGTTGAGGAACAGCATCTGGGAACTTTCAAGTCTGAATTCTTTGGATGAAAAGGGACTCGGACACCTCACTTCTCTTCCAAGTGCTGAATATTCTCCAGTGTGACAGTTTGAAATTCCTGCAAGGAGAGGGACTCGGACACCACACTTCTCTTCAAGTGCTGCATATTCTCCAGTGTAGCAGTTTGGAATGCCTGCAAGGAGATGGACTTCGACACCTCACTTCTCTTCAACAGATACATATTTATGGCTGTCTGAGTCTCCAATTCCTGCCAGAAGACTCTTTCTTTTCTGAGATATCTCCATTTGTTTGCCTTGGAGTAAAGGTATGAAAATAAGATGGGAGAAGATTGGGCCAAGATATCTCACCTTCCTTTCGTCCAGATAAATGACGAAGTCATCATATGATATGAGTTCTCTCTCACACCAAATTTTTGCTTTTCGGCATTTCACTCTGTCTGAAAATTTGAAGTCATTGTCCAAACGCATTCACACCCTCGCAGCCCTTCAACATTTGTCAATATGCGATCTTCCAAATCTGGAGTCATTTGCAGAAGATGGGGGTTTGCCTCCCGACCTCCTATATTTTACCATTGAAAATTGCAACAGACTGAGGGCTTCAGTGGGAGAGCACTGGGATTTGCAAGGACTTGTCTCTCTTGAAGAATTTACAATTGGTGGCAGGGGAAGTGATGATATCTTGGAGATGTTGCTCAAGCAACAGTTGCTCCCTTCCACTCTTTACATTCTCCACATCAATAGACTATCAAGTCTGAAATCTTTGGACAGAAAGGGACTTAAAAACATCACTTCTCTTTCTTTTCTGAGTATCTCCAAGTGTTTTTCCCGGGAGAAAAGGTATAAGAGAAGACAGGAAAAGATTGGGCCAACATATCTCACATTCCTTGCATCAAGATAGGCCATGAAGTGACCATATGAGATGAGCTCTCTCTCTCTCTCTTTCTCTCTCTCACATTCCTTGCAGTCATCATATGGTATGTACATCAAGATAGGCCAAATTTTATTTTATTTTATTTTTCCAACAATGGGATGTTTGAAGAATACATGCATTATTTTTGTCATGTTTTGGACGTTTGTAAGATAACTTTTTCTATTTGTTGGTACTTTCTAAATATAAAACTCACTAGTAACAAAACAAATTTCTTACCAAAAGGTTTTGTTCAACTGAAAAGATTGACATAGGAAATTTATTCACTGGTATAAGGAACAGATTCATGAATGGAAAATGCGATCCAAAGCATATTGGTTACTTTTATGACTCTTTAGATTAATAGTACTTGGCATATCAGCAGGGGCTTTATGACTCTATTATTAATTGATTAATCTCTTCTTTTTTTCTACTAAAAGGAGTCGGCCTCTCAGAATAAAAAACTACATATTTCAAAAGTGTATCTCCCTGGTCCAGCTGACCTAGTAGCTTATCTATATAGTTGCAGCTAGTAAGGAGGTAAGACTGAGCTGAGTTAACCCTGCTTCATGTAATGCATTGTTGTGTAAAGCTTAAATTTTTTGGTGGAAAGAAGAGGGCTGGTTTTGGGGATCTGTGATGAATGACAACTGGGCTGTTTGGTTGGATAGGGATAGGAGGTTCTTTGTTGATTTGAAGGGTGAGGGGATGTGGATCACTTGTGGGAGAGGGTTCATTTCTTCTGCACCTCATTGGACTCTAGGGATTTTTCTTTCTTCGTCGTCTATTCAAATAGGCAAGCTGCTGTAGTTTAGATCTTCTTTATGCGATGTTTCTGTTTTGTTCATTTGGTGTTTGAGTTGTTCTGTAATTGTTTTTGTTTTGACCTGCTAAGGGTGTATACCTTGCTGGCTGTTGCTATACTCCTTTATTTTTCATGAAAGTTGGATTTCGTAATTTAAAAAAAAGAAGAAGAATTTTTGTACATGTAAAACGATACAGAAATTGGACTTTATAAGTTGAAGGCATATTACGTAACTAGAAGGAAAATATCATTTAAGAATCAGTTAACATATTTTTATTGCCTAATTCTTGATATCCGGGAGTATTGACTTCCAACATGATTGAGGTCTTATGCTAATTGGCATATTTATTGCATTTATAATATCTTATGTGCAAATGATTTTCTTTTTTGTTTTTACCGTCCCACAAATCATTCCTTCAGCTGCAAAGTTCTATTTGATGACACTTGAAATGTTGTATGCATACTTGCAGACTTGAGAAACTTTCCCATGTTTGGAGGTCAAAGCAACTTGTGTAGGCAACCATGCATGATTTCAGAGTCGAAGCTGCTTCACTGGCCTTTCTGTGCTCGCTTCTGTAAGGGTATATCAGATTAGTTTCTCAGCAAGATTTAATATGGTTCACTTTTTTGTTGCTTTCCTATTACCATCAATTTTCTTATTCCAAATTGGATTGGTAGGATCAAACCAAGCAGGTTCATACATTAAATGTATCACGTCATCAGCATTTCAGACAGAAAATGGGCCTCGAATTGTGTTCTGAGCCAATGGATTTTTCTAGAATCTAAAAGTGGAATGGAAAATTACTGAAGTGATCTACACAAAGAGTAAACATTTTTTCTGTTGGATCCTGGAGGTGCCTCTTATAAGTGGCTAAGTTGCAATATGTGGTGTCATCAAATGCTCTGCAAAAAGGTAAGTCATCAAGTAACTACCCTTTTAATTATTTGATGGGTATATCATCTCAGTTCTTGTAATATGGAGTCGTCACCAACAGGTCCGTCACATTACATTAGTCATATATGGGATTTGAATCATACACTTTGTGCTATTGAACACTCAAATGGAGATAGATTTTTTTGTCTGTGGATGCCACTGGTTAATATTGTCATATCACTGGTTATTTATTGTATTTGAACAGTCAATTGAGATAGATTGTTTTGTCTGTGTTATTTGTTGTCATGTCCTTTGCTTCATTTCTGATGGTTGCTTACTTAAATCTGCTCTTCAGCAGTTCAAGTTGAGACCGGAGATGAACAAGGATTAGGTCAGCTGTATATTTCGTGGTAAATACCTCTTTCTATACACATTTCCTACTGTCTACATAGATTAATTTATCAGCATGATTCTATAGTGCATTTAAAACCTAAACATAAAGAATAAATTCCTGTTGTCATTAATTTGTTGATGCAGGACGCGTAGGACCTAAATTTATTAGTTTCCTAATATATTTGTTAGTTTCCTATATTCTCTAGTTTTCCAAATTCTAGTAGGATTTCTACTTTTCCAGATTTCTAGATTTCTAGTTTTAAGTTTCTTATTTTATTTGGGTTAGGATTTCTGTTTAAGCAAGGGATTTTTATCCTATTATGTCTAGGTTTTAGTTTGCTATAAATACCCCCATGTAGTTCTTTAAAATTCAGATTTGAATGTTGAGTAAACCTTTTCCTAGAACTCTCTGATTTCGTCCCTTCGATCTATATTTCTTCTCCTCGATCTCCGATATTCTTCTTTGTTCTACTGTTTCTGTCCTTTATCTCGTCTTTTCGATCTCTATTTCTTCTCCTCGGTCTCTTATATTCTTCTATGTTCTATTGTTTGAGTGCTTAATCTAATACCTACGGGCTGTTCTACATCATTTTTTTATTCGAATTTGGACTTCTAGGAACAGACCCAGCATGTTCATACATGGCTTGGCTCACTTCATCATCTTTTGAGACAGAAAATCAGCCTTCAACCGTATGCTGATTCAATAGACTTTTCTATATATCTCAAGTGCAATGGAAAATTGAAGACTTACATAAAGATTCGCAAAGATTTCTGTTTGAAATTTTCTACTGGAGGCTGGAAATGCTTCTTATAAGTGGCTAAGTTGCAAAAATTTGTAGGATTGAAGGCTCTGCAGACTGCACAGAGGTAAGAAAGTCATCGTCAAGTAATTC
This sequence comes from Prunus mume, assembly GCF_029339155.1. Lineage (NCBI taxonomy): Eukaryota > Viridiplantae > Streptophyta > Magnoliopsida > Rosales > Rosaceae > Prunus > Prunus mume. The sequence goes on from NC_142702.1 coordinate 5,544,153, forward strand.
CTAAATGGCTGCATCTTAGAAGAATGACACTGAATCTGTATAGCTAATCTTCAATCTAATGATTAGAAGTCACATGAAAAAGTGTTGTATTCTTTTGCCCTCTATTGTTGTTTATTTGGTGCTCTTTTGACTTTCAGAGGTGTTTTCAAATTTGAGAATCCAGTAAATGCATGCGTACATATATTGAAAGTATTCGACATGATTTCTTCTCGAAGAATTTTCGCAATAATATTTTCTTTTCAAATTTGCTGATGATTGCAAAACCTTCTATTTCTTTTTCTTAGCATTTAGAAGTATCTTGCTGAGCTGAGGTATGGAAACGGAAAGCACTTTGGTTAACATCCACATTGAATAGCGGTGAAAAGAAACAGGATTTCACAATCGGATGCTGAACCTGAACACCAGGTTTTGAATAACTGGTGTCTTTTTCCCACCGCATTCACACCCTCACAGCACTTCGACATTTGGAGATGACTGAACTTCCAAATTTAGTGTCATTTGCAGAAGGCTGTTGTCTCCAAACACTACAATTGGTGGCAGGGGAAGTGACGATATCTTGGAGACATTGCTCAAGGAACAGCTGCTCCCTTCTGCTCTTCACACTCTTCGCATCTGGGGACTTTCAAGTCTGAAATCTTTGGACGGAAAGGGACTTGGACACCTCACTTCTCTTCAAGAGCTATATATTAGTGAGTGTGACAGTATCCAATTCACTTCTCTCCAACCATTATGGCCTGGAGAAGCGGTATGAGAATAAGATGGGACAAGATCGGGCCAACATATCTCACATTCCTTGCCTCGACATAAATGATCGAGTCATCATATGATATGACTCATGAGAGACAAACAAAGTATTGCCTTTCAATAGTTCACTCTCACTCTCAACCTATTTACGTTGAAAATGCCGAATAATTAGTGGTCTTTTTTCAGGACAACATGCCTTTTCGTCGAGAGCTTTTCATTTGCAAGGCTTCTTTGTGTGTCGTTTCCAGAGGAGGGAACCATTGTATATAGCCTTTTGTTTTTCTACAAAAACAATTGACACATTCCTACATACAGGCACGAAGTGTACAGCATTTTTGGTCTAGCTTAACTTGTCCCCTGTTTTGTGAAATGTAATGTTTTTTATTTCCTAATTACTTGATCCAAATTGGTCGATGATGGTTGATGGAGAGACCAATCCACAGTAGCTTACGTAGCACACAATATGCACGCGTGTTGACCCAATTGTCTTAATTAGGAATGTCAATGGCCAAATCACATTTATTAATTTGGCATGGTGATTTTTTTTTTGTCCGAAATTAATTTAGTGATTAAGCTAAGGATGATATTCCTCCTCATAACAGCGGTAATAACAGCATGACAACGATGATGATGACGATGACAACGCTGTTTTCGGGTTTAAGGATAATGAAGTCGAGGGAACCAGGGCAAAGTGAAAGGATTTAACGAAATTGGCAACCAGTACAAATGAGCAGGAAGAAGAGTGCCTGCGTGTGAACCAAACTAATGGCAATCTCTGGCTGCATGCATGCATACAATTGAATGTGTACTTACTAAAATATCTACACTAAAATAAGAGCTGTAAAAAATAAAACGACAACGTCATAGTTCATAATTCATGTACCAACTCCTTAAAATTATGTTCTCATATTAGACATAAAATAAAACACTAGTTCATAGGGAAAATTTTAAAAACATGTAAAACTTAGAATTAGGATGAGTTCTTGATGACCCTCTTCATTTTTCTATTAATGCCACATTAAGGTACTGACAAAACAAAAGTGGACCAACGTAATTGTGATTATTGACCATTGAAGCAATTGTTTTTGTACAATTTGTTATTAAACTTGCAATATCAAAAATCGGTGAGACTAAAATAATAAATATGTCCACTGAGCAAAAATGGTGGTTTAGTTTATACAAAGAGGGACTTCGATACCAAGAATATTGACCTCAAAAAGCTCAATTCCATATCAAAATCCTCAAATTCTGCCAAGCCCACTTCAATTTTTAGTCTCACATCTAACTAGGACAAGAACAAAATAATTAAACCCACCACCACAAAACTGTTAGCAAGATCCTAGCTTAATTAGGATATTTATTTCTTAGTTTATTACGATTATATTTCTTTCCTTTTGTATAGATATTGTGTAATTAGGATTTTATTTTGTTTTCTAATTTGACCCTACTAGGGTTACATCCTTGTACTATAAATACATTCTTTTGGAGAATGAAATACAACCTGAAAAATATTCTACCCATATTGTTTGACTTGGCATCAAAGCCAACTTTTCTGATGACCTGTGTGTTGTGCTCACCCGTGTTCTATCCTTATATTTTTTTTCTCTACCTGTGCCGTGTGTGCCCTCCTGGGTTTGTGTGTTGTGTTGTAGTGTTTGTGCCTTTACTGTGTTCGTGCAATTCTTGTCTTCGTGCATCTGCCGTATTTGTGCCTCTATTGTGTTCTGTTGTATACTCTGTCGTGATCTGTTAAGTTTCTGCTGCAATCTTGGGTGATAACTCCATTGTTGGTGCAGTTGGTGCTGCCTCAGCAAATTTGTGTGTTTTTTATTCTATTCCAGGTACTGTATCCAATACTTGGATAATTGACACTGGTGCTTCTAATCATATGAATTATGATGCTAAATTTTTTGATGATTTGTCTAGTAACACCCGTGACCCATACATAACTAGTGCTAATGGCTTGCCTTCTCCAATTACTGGTGATGGCACAATCTCTCTCACTCCTACTACGTCCTTGTCTCGTGCGTTATTAGTTCCCAATATCCATTGTAACTCGTTATCTGTTGGTCGATTACTTGATACACTTAATGCTTCTGCTACTTACTATCCTACGCATTGCTCTTTTCAGGATCTCAAGACTCACGAGTCGATTGGGCATGGTAAATGGATAGGGGAGTTATATTATTTGACATTGCCTTCTGCACCAGTTCTTGATCGTGTCGTTAATACTGTTCAAAGTTGCAGTGTCAAAGGCAAACAACAAATTTGGTTATGGCATCGTCGCTTGAGACACCCGTCATTTGGCTACCTTAAACATATGTTTTCATCTTTATTCCGCTCTTGTGATGAGTTTAGTTTTAAGTGTGAGACATGTATTTTGGCCAAGAGTCATTGCACTATGTTTCCTTTGAGTGGCAGTAAAGCTGCAAAGCCTTTTGATTTAGTGCATTCTGACGTGTAGGGTCAGGTTCGCGTTACTTCGAACGGATTTCGTTGATTCATCACATTTATTGATGATTGTACTCGACTCACTTGGGTTTTCTTGCTGAAAAATAAATATGATGTTGCTTCCATTGTTCCAGAGTTCTGTAATATGGTGTCTACTCAGTTTCATGCTCGGGTCAAAATATTCCGAACTGATAACAGAGGCGAATATGTGAATAACACTTTGACATCTTTCTTCCGTGCTCAAGGTATTATTCACCAATCGACAACCCCATTTACTCATCAGCAGAATGGTGTCTGAACACAAGAATAGTCAGTTACTTGAAGTTGCCCGCTCTCTTATGTTGGACATGTATATTCCCCATCATATTTGGGGGCATGCTATTTTATCTGCTCACTATTCGATTAATCGTACTCCTAACCGGGTTTTTGATTTCAAGACTCCACATGATGTGTTTGGTGACCATGTTTCCCCGGTCTCAATCTAATAGTTGCCCCATAAATGTTTTGGGTGTATTCCCTATGTTCATGTCTACTCTTATCAACGAAGTAAACTTGATCCTTGTGCTTTGTGATATGTCTTCATTGGTTACTCTTCTACTCAGAAGGGTTATAAGTGCTATCATCCACCTACTCAGAAGGTGCATGTTACTTTGGACGTGACTTTCCATGAAGAAATGCCCTATTATGTCTCTCCCTCCTCTCTAATTTAGGTGGAGCGGGAGAGTAAATTGAAGAGTCTTGTATTGGAGAATCTTAGACTTGAATTGGAGAATGATGTGTTTGAAGATACTGCTCTCGGGAAGGAAATGACCTCTCTCACTAAAGCAAGTGACCAGTCGCCCATATATGAAGATGAAACTTGTGGTCTCTATGAAGAAATGACTGATCGCCCTTTGGAACTCTACTGGTCGCCCATATCTGGAGATGAAGCAGGTGCTCTTGGAGTTGAAATAACCGGTTACACTGAAGCAAGTGACCAGTCGCCTATATCTGAAAATGATGACAGTGATTCTTGTATGGATGAGTTCGATGCAATACCCCCATCTACGCTGCCAGTGCCCCAATCTACTCGTGATAGTGAATCAAGTGAGGTAATTTCTAATGATCTATCTGTATTAACTTATCAATTACCCCCACGAACCACTAGTGGGAAACCTAAAGTACAATATTCTCCTGATATACATGCCAAGTCTAAATATCCCATTAGCCATTGTATATCAACTCGTCGTTTGTCTAAGTCATATGCATCATATTTGTGTCAATTATCTAGTGTATGTGCCAAGTAAGCTACATGATGCTTTATCTAACCCCAAATGGATGGATGCCATGAATGTTGAAATGGATGCCTTGAACAAGAATAAAACATGGGATTTAGTTCCTTTGCCACGAGAGAAGAAAGCTGTTGGATGCATATGAGTGTTTACTTTGAAGCATAAAGCTTATGGTTCCATTGACCGTTACAAGGCTAGATTGGTAGCAAATGGTTATACTTAGATCTATGGAGTGGATTATTTGGAGACCTTTGCTCCAGTGGCAAAACTCAATACTGTGCGTGTACTATTGTCCCTGGCTGCTAACCACGACTGGCCCTTATTACAATTTGATGTCAAAAATGCGTTTCTACTTGGTGAACTCAAGGAGGAGATTTACATGGATCTCCCTCCTGGTATTCATGTAATCTCTAAGGAAGGTGTTGTGTGTAAGCTGCGGGAGCCTTTATATGGATTGAAGTGGTCTCCAAGAGCGTGGTTTGGGAGATTTGCATCACCTATGAAGAAATTTGGGTATGTGCAGAGTAACTCAGACCATACTTTGTTTCTAAATTGTCATAATGGTAAATTGACAGCTTTAATTATTTATGTTGATGATATGATTGTGACTGAAGATGATTAGGCAGAAATGCAAAATCTTCATAAGTAAGTTTCTGGCTTCCGAGTTTGAGATGAAGTCATTAAGTGATTTGAAGTACATTCTTGGGATTGAAGTTGCTAGATCTAAACATGGTATCTTTCTGTCTCAAAGAAAGTATATTTTTAATTTACTTGCAAAGACTGGAATGTTGGATTGTAAACTGATTGATACCCCTAGTGAACAAAATCATAAGTTAGGGTTGTATCCTGATCAAGTCCCTACATATAAAGAGCGTTATCAACAACTTATGGGGAAATTGATTTATTTATCTCATACACGTCCTGATATTGCATATGCAATGAGTGTAGTGAATCAGTTTATGCATTCTCCTAGTGAATATCATATGGGTGTTGTGATGCGCATTTTAAGGTATCTGAAAGTAACTATTGGAAAGGGGTTAATGTTTTGCAAGTATGGTCATACAGATATGGAAGGGTATACAGATGCTGATTGGGCTAGTTCAGCCATTGATAGACGTTCTACGTCTGGGTATTTCACATTTGTTGGTGGTAATCTTGTTACTTGGAGGAGTAAAAAGCAAAAAGTGATATCTAGGTCTAGTGCCGAGGCCGAGTACCGTGGGATGGCTCAAGGTGTGTGCGAGTTACTATGGTTGAGAAGATTGTTGAGAGATCTTGGGTTTGGACCCCAGAAACCCATAGATTTGTATTGTGATAATAAAGCTGCAATTGCAATTGCGCATAACCCTATGCAACATGATCGTACAAAGCACGTGGAGGTTGATTGACATTTTGTTAAAGAGAAGTTGGATGCTAAAATTATTTCTTTTCTGTTTATATCATCCGAGTATCAACTGGCAGATATTCTTACGAAAGCTGTGTCTACTGCGGTCTTTCTCAACTCACTTGACAAGTTGGGCATATGTGACATCTTTACTCCAACTTGAGGGGGAGTATTAGCTAGATCCTAGCTTAATTAGGATATTTATTTCCTAGTTTATTAGGGTTATATTTCTTTCCTTTTGTACACATATTGTGTAATTAAGATTTTATCTTGTTTCCTAGTTTGACTCTATTAGGATTATATCCTTGTACTATAAATACCTTCTTTTGGAGAATGAAATACAACCTGAAAGATATTCTACCCATATTGTTTGACTAAAACAATCCTAAAACCTTGTGGACTCTACCCAAAAATAGAGAAAACCCCCCCAACAAAAACTAAAAATCCAATTGTACTAGCTGCATTAGCTGCTGTCCCTATTCCTTTTTTTTTTTTCTCCTTTCACAAAGACAAAACGACATATTTTGGTCTTTTTAAAATAAAAAGGTTTAAGTGGGACGACGACGTTTTGATGTCATGCAAAAGTTAAAAAAACAATAAGATGCGCTGCGTGCAAGTAAGTGAAAGCTATGTGCCCTTAGGGGCCTTTTCTCCAACAGATGATGGGCATGAATTGCCCATCCATTCAGCTGTTGCAGGGGTCACAATTCTTTCCTCAAATGGCAGATTACAGCATTGTGGGGGCCACTTGACCACTCTTACTCATTTATGATCCATACTTGGAAAAAAAAAAGGAGATGAATAATAAATTAATACTCGGAATTGAAAAGCTTACCTGAAATCAATAATAAAATTAATTTTAAAGTGAAGTTGAAATCAATATCAGGCTGCAGAGTATAGTAGATGAAAAACAGATGGAGCAAATGGAGTACAAAGCATTTTTGGTTTTTCCTGGTGGAACGAATATGTATGAATTAATATTCAAACATTAGGAATTAAGATGCTAGCGTATCCAAACAATACATATAGGATATTTTAGTATTTGCATAAGTCAGTTTTTGGTAGGGCTGGGCATTTCAAGCCGAAATACCAAAACCGAACACTAATACCTTAACAAACCGATTTCGAACTGTTTTGTTTGGGATTAGGCAGTATTCGACGATACCGTTCTGTATCATGGGTGTATGGTACGATAGCGGTGCAGTATTTGGTACCGTCAATACAAGACTGCATCCGAATACCTTAAGTTGTATAATTTTTTCCATTCTCTCGACTCAAACCTTGATCTCTCAGACACTCAGCCTATTCGAAGAACTTCTATCCTCCATGCCCAGCTCTCTGTCTCTCTCTCAATTTCACTCGATTCAAACTCTCTCCAAGCCAAATCCTTCTCTCTCATCTCGATCTCACTCCATTCAAGCTCTCTCTCACTCTCTCGATCTCTGTCTCACTCTCACTCTCTCGATTTCTTAATCTCTCTCTGTCTCACTCTCTTAAACTCTCGATCTCTCGCTCTCTCTATGAACTCAATCTCGTTCTATCTCACTCTATCTGATCAGTCGCACTCTCTCCATGTTTCTCACTCTCTCTCATCTGTCCCAGGCTCCAAGCCCTCTCTCAGCTCTCTGGAATAACAATCAACCCAAAATCACTAGTATGAGTTTTAAGCCATAAGGCATTTGGGTTTGTAAGCCATAAGGCATGAGTTTTAAGCCATATGATGAATCTGTTGAATTGGTTTATTTTTTTAGTTGAATTGGTGAATCAGTTGAATTGGTTGATTATAAAGCATTAGTTATTTGGTGAATGAACTGTTGAATATGTTGAATTGGTTGATTTGGTTGATTTTTCAGTTGAATTGATGAATCAGTTAAATTGGCTTATTATAAGGCATCACTTATTTGGTGAATGAATATGTTAAATATTGAATTGGTTGATTTTTGAGTTGTCTCAGTTTGGTACCGAAATGGTACCGTTTCACACCAATATCGAGTTGGCATGGTATGGTACACTACCAACTTTGGGAAACGATAATCACATACCGTACCATACCGATTCCAATTTTTGGTATCGATAGCAGTACGAGCTCAATATCGTACCGTACCATACCATGTCCAACCCTAGTTTTTGTTGTTTTATGGATTTTATATAACAATTTTGAAACAGTGTGAGTAATTTTTGGGACCTCACCTTAAAAACCTCAGGGGTGCTAAAATATGAATATGGTTTGAATACTTCAGGTTAGTTGTATTTTTCTCCGCAAAGAGGAATATATAGGAGTTTACAAGTGTGTTTTATAAGGAAATATATACATGAACTCCTAATTATACAAGGATTGTCAACTATATGAAAAAGAGGAAGTAAATCACCTAATTAACTTGGGAAATAAATCTCCTTGATTTGTTAGGTTAATTCACGTCAACGCTCCTCCTCAAGCTGGTGAATACATGTCACCAATGCCCAACTTGGTTAGTGAGTTATAAAACACTCGTCCAGAGACAACCTTGGTCAAGACATCCGCTAACTAATCTTCTGATTTTACAAATGGTAGGCAGATTGTTTGAGATTTTTCTTGTTCCAAAAGGATTCAAATGTGAGTACAGCTGCTATGTGGTGGATATTTTTCAGTCGAACATGTGGTGGATGATAATAGAAATGTTGTGAGATGGGAGATGGGGAGAGAAGCATAAAGTGTTATTGCCTGAGGGGATCATGGAGAGGTGGGTTTGGTGGTTTGATAGTGTTCGGCAACTAGCTCTCGCATAGGTTTAGTCTTGTGTGATAGAGTGTATTAGGGTGTACCAAGGGTATTTTTGTTAATTAAATAGGGTGTACTTAGTTAAGTTTACATTTTGATTTAAATATTAAGGTATACTTAGATCCAGAGGCGGACTCAGAAATTTTTTAGCGGAGGTGCAATATTGACTAAGTATGAAAATGGTTTTTCGGAATAATCATTTTCTCAAGATAATTTTTGGCGGCTTTTATTCCTTATACATCAAATAAGAAAATTTGATTTTATGGGATTTTAGTATGAAGTATATATTGAGTTAATGAGCTATCATTTTTAGCCTAAATCGTATTTTGCACTAAAACCGAATTTTCATATTTTGATTTGGTGGGAATTTGATTTTCTAGTATTTTTATTTGAATCCAAATGGGGGGTACTTCCTTATTTACATTGTAAACTTAAGTAAATGGAGTAATATAAAAATAAATAAAAGTAAAAAAACAAGGACATTTACTTAAATGTTGAAAATGGAAATAAGGTAATCTGTACACCAGTTGAGCAAAGGGGTAACACTGTTACTTAAATTGAAGACCACAAGGGCAAAAATGATTAAATTGAAACTACAAGGACCTTAGTGGTAAAACTGGTACACTACATGGACCAAAGTGACTTTTTGGCCTAGAATTAATAAAATCAAAATAAACTTTCAAATTCTTTATTGAACCATTAAATTTGAACTTGAAAAAAAAAAAGGCACTAAAAGAAATAGTGTATTTATTGCTTGTTTGTTACAAAATTTTCGAAAAAATGTATAACATATGTAAACTAAATAAAAAGTTTATTAGTTTATCATACATATTATATTATTTTAATCAAGTATAAAATGAGATTCTGGAGTGCATAAATTAAATATTTTTTTTTTAAAAAGGGCATACACGGGCCGCCCTAGGCGAGGCTGAGGGTTTCAAATCCTAAGCTCAAGCCCCACTCAACCTTAAAGCAGGTCAAGCTGAACGGTCCTAACCATAAGATTAGGCTGAATTTTGACCCATCGGGTCTCAAGCTGTCCACTTCAGCCCACAGGCCGTGTGCCAAATGATCTTCCCTAAATAGGAGCAATAAGAGCGAAACTAACTTTACCTATCACGATTGTATATTATTTTTGTGTCTATCTATTTATTTGTGTAACTAAATTTGGTGATAAAAAGAGATAGAGACGCTCTTTGAGTTTGAATGAGAAAAGTTAGATGATGGTGCAAAAACTTGACTTGGTAAATATAAATGAAATCATATGTAATTTTATATTTTGGCACAAAAATCCAAAATATATAAATCAGTGCTGCACCAAGCATGCTTACTAGGAAAGCAAAATAATTTGTACATACATACAAATTATTAATTAGGAACATAATTTAATTATTACACTCCACTAGCAAAACAATCGATAACATTGCTAAGGTTTGCAAATCTTATAGTGCAGAGGCAGTCTAAAGGCAGAACAAATAAATCGTTTGTTGACCAAAGTAAAAACCCTCAAACTCTCTTTGTCCTGTTCGTCCACCAAGTTGCCACTGTCGAACTTTTCAGGAGACTTGAGTCCATCCAAGAAAAACTCGGGCTTGTTGATGAAATGAAGGTCGAGAGACACTCCTACTTGACGAAGATGATATTGGGATCGGCCGCCACCAAAGTCTCCTGAGGCACTTACGACTGCGGCAGCCTTATCAGCCCAAGCATTTGGTGGTCTTGATGCCCAGTCAATGGCATTCTTTAGAGGCGCTGGAACATAATATATAGTGGGGCGGTTAAAGGATAGTAACCATTTTTTTTAGTAAAATAAAAAATGAAAAATAATACCTGAGATGGAGTAATTGTACTCGGGAGAAGCAAAGAGGATGCTATCAGCTTCTAAAATATTCCGACGAAATGCTTCCACGGCAGGTGGAAAACTCCCATCCTTACCCTCCAGATCCACGTTCAGAAACGGCAGCGCTGTGATGTCCACGTACTCTATCTCCAAGCCGTCGTGCGACGCCTTGCTGATCTCAATTGCTACCACCCCCAAAACGCCACCGTTTCAAATCATCCATAAAAAAATATTTATTAAAAAAAAAAAACTTGTAAGCTAATTTACTCACCAGAACGAATGAGTTCATGTGGAAGGTTTATTAAAAAATATTATAAGGAGTTTTGATGTGCAGATGATGAATTATTTTGCGCATTTATGAATGTTACGATAAGAACCATTATTAGATTTATAGAATCATTTCAAGTGGAAGGTTTCAGAAGTAATAGATCTTTCCTACTGGTTCAGAAATAAATTCATGAATGGATGAAATATTTTTCAAATGGGTGTTTTTGTTTGTGAGAGAATTTGAGTTCATGTTTGTGAACAGCTAAATGCTTTCCGGTTTTTAAATTATATTTGTATTCTTTGTATTTTGTTCATTTTCAACTAAAGCATCTCCAATGATATCGGGATAAGTCCTATACCATGAAGATGCAACACTTTAAGTATAATGAGATAATCTATGAGCAACTGAATTGACTTCTCTAGGAACATAACTAAAAGAATAAATGTTCAACTTGTATAACAACACTCTGTAATCCTCTGTCAAGCAACCCAACACCGACTTTTCCTCAGTCGAACAAAAATAGCTTGGATCAAATTCTTGACATCCCCTTCCACTCCACCAGTTTAATCAACAAGTGCGAGAGTTGGATGATCAAAATGACCAAAAAAGTTGGAGGACTAAAATTAAACTCGAGTATAACTTCAGAGACTATTGCGCTTAATTCCTTAATCATAATGTTCTCAATTCATGTTAGAGCACCAGCTATTAATACAAATAGAGAGACCCTGAGGTAGTTTTTGGTTTTATGCGTGTCAGACCATGGAAACAGAGCAAGTTGCAAGATCCTGTAACACTTTTCCTTTATTTGATGACACGAACTAAACCCTAACTATATAGTCTGTAAAAGAGAAGTTTGAAATATTCAATTTTAGGTACTCTTTCATAACATGTAGGGATGGCAAAAATCCCCGTCGGGGCGGGTCTCCATCGGGTCCCCAACCCTAACGGGGGGAGATTTCGGGGCCAAATGGGTATCGGGTACGGGGATCTCCGAACTTGAAAAATCCCCGACGGGTATGGGGAGGGGATGGTATTGGCATCCCCATCCCCGAACCCGACTTGAAATATATATGTTTATATTTAAATAAATAAATAATTATAATATTTAAGTTTAACCTTAAGTTAACCTCCCTCTCCTAATTCTTCATAATCTTCTTTGGAATTTCATATTGAAGTGATTTTGAATAGTTTAGTTGAACTTTATAGTTAATTTGGATGTGTTGAATGATAAATTAATATGAAACTCAATGTTAAAATATATGATAAATTTTTTATATGCAAAAACAATCGGGGATTCGGGGCGGGTATGGGGGATAGTCCCCTGATGGGGACGGGATGGGGATTCCTCAAAACCTATTAAACGGGATGAGTTCGGGACGGGGGCGGGGATGGAGAGCGGGGATGGGGATGGTATTGTCATACCCAGCCCCTACCCGACCCGTTGCCATCCCTAATAACATGTGAGCTTATGATTTTTATTATCTTTCTGAAGATGTGGGCATGATATTTATCATTCATAATGTTGCAGTGCACAAGGAGCAGATTCATTGGGACTTTTAATAGGTCCATGCCATTAATTAATCTTTGGATTTTTACTAGGTACTGCACATATGTTATTAACGTTGCATCCTTACTAATGTATATTTTCTTAGTAACAGGTTGTCTTTGGTTGACGAGAGAGATCATTCATCAAATACAACATTTTATTAGTGAATTAAGCTAGCTTTGTCTTCTCTCTCCCTTTCTCTGTGTTTTGTGTTATAAATGTTAGGATGTTTAATCTCTGTTTTGAGGTTGTGTTATTGAGTAGTCTATCTTATCCAGTAGATAACTTGTCCCCTGTTTTGTAATTTTTTTTTCCTTCTTCTAATGAGAACATGTATCTCATCAAAAAGAAAAAAAGTTTTGATCGATACTTTTGACATAGGACTCGGAGCAATGGCACAAAACTCGCATTTGTACTTCCGTCCCAATTGGAATGCCATGCCCTTTTGGGTTGTTTAGCTAACCATACCTTATATCCTATTTAAGTTGAAAATGCTAAATAATTAGTGGTCTGTTTTCAGGACAACATGCCTTCTCTTTGAGAGCTTTTCATTTGCAAGGCTTCTTTGTGTGTCGTTTCCAGAGGAGGGCTTACCATTGTATATAGCCTTTGTTTTTCTACAAAAACAATTGTGACGACGTGGAGAAACGGAAACGTTCACCTGGAATATTCAATTGACACATTCCTACATACAGGCACGGAGTGTCTTACTACATCCAGAGCATATTGGTTGATTTTATATGACTCTTTAGATTAATAGCAGCATCAACTGGGGCCTTTATGACTCTGTTATGTAACTGAATTTTTTTTTTTTTTTGGTTGCTGACATCATTATGACATAAGCATTGTGTCATTTTGCCCAAGCAGCAGCTCGGGCTGAACTTGCCCGTGGGCTTGCCTGGGCTTGTGGGACCCACCCCTTGCCCGGGCTGGACTTGGCATGCTGGAGCTGCAATTTGGCCCTTGGGCTCCCTCCTGCCCGGGTATGCCTTGAGTGGTGGAAGTGGCCTAAGGAAGGGACTTTCATTTTCCCTATCTGCCTGGTCCATCTACTCGCTTCATTGCCTAGCAGCTTTATCTATATATCCATATGGTTGCGGCCATGAGCCAGGATTGTATGTGTGGAGGGGCTGAACCGTAATACAAGTATAGAAAAAACAATTTAATCTTACATCAATAATAATAATAATATATATATATATATAAGAAAAAATTGCATTTTTTTAGAACTAAATTGCATTTTTTTAGAACTTTGTACTTAATTTCATGTATCAAAACGGAAAAGTCTACTGATAAAATCTCATTTCCCTTTATCCAATGGACTGGGCCGGACCATGGCCCGACAAACATATATTTGATGTCTTTCATTTTAGGGAAATTACTTGGGTCCTTAATTATTTAAACATATCAACTACAAATTAATTAAACAACATTGGATTTGATATCTAATCAGTACATATGACATATAGGCTTCTCTTATTGTAACATCACACATCGACTAACGGAGAGGGGGTGATGTGCCTTATATGTACATCCCCACCTCCATCTAGCACGAGGCCTTTTGGGAGCTCACTGACTTCGGAGTCATGGGAACTCCGAAGTTAAGCGAGTTGGGGCTAGAGCAATCCCAGAATAGGTAACCCACTAGGAAATTGCTCGTGAGTTCCCAGAAACAAAACCATGAAGGCAGATGTTACCCTCTTTTCGGCCGGGGCGGCCGACGGAAGGAACTTTTGGTCCTTCTTCTTTTGGATGCGGGGCGTGCCACCACCAAGCCCCAAAATTGGGCTTGAATGGAATGAGAATAGATGGATGTGTTGCGCTTCTAACTTCTGAGCAAACGATTGATCGACCAAGCAAGGAACCTCTTCTTGGCCTAGATTCTTTCACTTTCTCGGGCTCGAGAATGGTTAGGTTTCGTACGGATGTTTTTGTGATTTTTATGGTTTATATAAAAATAATGCGATTAAACTAAATATGCGTATAAACGTAAAGACAAGAATTGAAATGCAATAAACTAAATCAAAGCGATAGATAAAGCAAGAATAAAATAAAAGCGATAAGAACGATAAGAACGAAAAGGAAATAAACTTGAAGTTAAATTTAATCGAAGTGCGATAACAATTAAATGTAAAGGAATCAAAATAAACTTGAATTGAAACAACAAGAAATATAAATTGAACGAGAATTTAAATGACAAGGAAAATATAAACTTACACTAGAAATACGAAGAACTCACTACACTAGGTGCTTGAAAAATAAAATCCTAAGTCTAGGAAAAGAAAAGTGCGAGACGAAAGATAGGTTTGTTTGTCTGATGTTGTGTGTCCGATGTCTTCATGGAGCAAGGTTTATATAGGGCACTCGTCAGCCCATGGGCTAGCCATTGAATGGCCAAATGTCAACTCTTCTTTAAAATCTTTCCTTTCGAAGCCCTCCTAAATCCGTGAGATTGCGTTGATATTCTGACAGGCTTGATTCTTCCTTGTTTTGGAACACTCGGAGTTACTATAAAAACTCCCTCGATTTCTTTCCTTGTGAGGCCCTCCGTCACGTGCACATTATCCTCCGAAAATCAATATATGCATATATGGGAGAATGAATCAAGACAGCTTGGTTGAAATGCCTGGCCCATGCGGATGGGCTCATAAAGTGAAGCCATCCAATATTAATATATATATATATTAGGTCAATAAGTTGGCAGCCGCATTCATCCCCTTTTATGCCCAGCCGCATATTCATCCGGCCGCATATTCATCACACCCGCCGCAGTCTTCCACTGCCCGGCCGCGAACTTCCACCTCGCTACGAACTTCCAATTCTGCCCGCCACGAACTTCCACTCGCTCACGAACTTCCACCGCTCGCTACGAACCACCTGCCCGGCCACGAACTTCCACCGCCGCTACGAACTTCCACCTCGCTACGAACTTCCACCCCGCTCACGAACCACCCCGCCCGCCACGAACTTCCACGGCTCGCTACGAACTTCCACCTGCCGGCATAATAACAATCCATTTCTGGCCGTGCATAACAGAACAATCCATATGCACTAGCCCAGCCGCAATTCTTCTTCTCCGGTCACACCAAATCGTGCCCGGCCGCATATTCATCACACCCGGCCGCATATTTATCACACCTGGCCGCTATTTCCAACTCCATTCGAGCTGTGAGGCCGCATCTTGTATGCCCAACTTTTTCGGTCATGCCCAAAAAAACCTTGGCCGCAACCTCGCCAGCCCTTTTCGAACAAAACCCACTGCGATTTTAGAGAGTCGTTCAGCCCGACCGTATTCTCCTCGTGCCAATCCAATATCCCGTGCACGGATTAGGTGGGTTTCCACCACCCCAAACAGCAGAGAAGGGGGCCCAAAGCAGCAGTGTCATGCTACGGCGGAGCCGATCCCAGGATATGATACTTATAATCAAAGCAAGACATTTCTTTACATATAAAATAATAAGTTGTTTAAAAATAAAAAGTTGAAGTGGACTTTGTGGAGTTGAACACTTTTTGCCCTTCGCCCTTTTGTATTGTTTGGATGTTTGATTGATTAATGTTTTCAAATAGTTCATCATTTCTTGCCTCTAATTATATTTTTAATGTTTATAATTTGAATTATCTAGCGGAAAAAAAAAATAAATGAAAAAAATTCAAATTAAATGAGTTGGTTCTTGGGCCCGAGTATGGCGCGACCACGAGTACAGGCACAGGACGAGCACGGGCAAGGCACGAGTCCGGCTCGGTCTGTTTCAATGTGGACATAGGCTTTGGGCCGGGTCAGGATCAATGATTTTACTAAATGGGTCGGCACCGCCGATAAGTTAAATCCTGCCCGCCAGGCACGAAAACGTTAAAAGCACAAGTTTAAATGGGACGGGCCGACCTGTTTGACACCTCTACTTCAAGTGAGATAGATGGTGAAGGAATTAGAGCTGCTTTGATGCCACGATGATATCATGTCTACTTTGATCAAAGCTCACAACAAACTTGGTTGCATTTGGAATACCACTGTTTTGTTATACTCGGTCAATGATATTATGTCATGTGGAAGTGTTATCACTAAAGACGGACCTACATGTAGGTTGGAGCCACAAGAAGATTTGTAAAATAGGAAAAGATTTGTAAAATACTGAACGGGGTGTAAATTATTCATGCTCCAATAAATATTAAATATTAGCCCACATGCATGCCTTGCTTTTTATTTTTTTATTTTTATGTTTTATAAATTTAAAAAAATTGAAAAATATTAGCACATTCATTCAGTATCTCTCTAATCTAATAAACTAATAATAGGCCAATCTAAGTAAAGTAATGTTTGTGCCTAATAAATCACGGTCATAAACTGATTGAAGGGACTTCCTCTCGGTCCTGGCACTTACCGTTTCGTTAGGCATTTCGTCCTTCCTGAAGACAAAAGAAAAGCTGCAAAGGAATCCTTTCGGCCTCGCAACCGCAGTATTGTAGGCCGAAGCCGAAGGCCGTAAAAGAAAGACAAAAGAAAAGCTGCAAAGGCGGAATCCTCTCGGCCTCGCAACCGCAGATTATAGGTCAAGCGGAAGGCCGTAAAAACAAGGCCAAGATATGTGGTTAAATCGCCACGTGGCCTCGGGTCCCACGCCCCATTTAATGAAGTAATGCCTCTGATTATCGCAGCAAACTAGTCGCAAGAAGCATTTAATGCACAAGGGAAGAAGGGAAGTGACTGAAGTCAGGATTTGGTGATGGAAATCAGAGTGGTTAGGCGCAAACATTCTCACAAGTAATCGTACAACTTGAAGTCAGATCACCAACCACTAGACCAGGGCATTAAATGCGTTCCCACGGCCAAGGGGGCAGAACCCACGATCAGGGCGGTGACCGAGATTTACCGGGATTTATGGGGGTCACACCACCATGCTTCACGATCCCAAACCACCATGCTTTACGATCCCAAATGCCGATTTGACTACCCACTTGCCCCGATTAGGCTCCACCACGCAGATCTTTTCAGCCTCGATTGTCCCTCCAGGACTCCTCCTATAAATACTAAGCTCAGGACTACATTCAAAGGGTTCAAACACCAAACCAAAAGCCTCCCACGGAGCAAATTATATTTTCCTGTAATGCACTTTCAATACCTTTATTTGCTTTCCTAGGAGTAGTGGTAGATTGTAAGGAAAATCCGTTCATCAATATATCATACGACTCTTGATTTTCAAGGCGCCAGAGCACCATCTCTGTTATCATCTCATTCATCCCATATATCATACGACCGTCGCTTTCTGAGCAATGCGCCGGAGCACCACCTAAAACCTGCCACCAACACCACCACTAAGCGGCCTTGTAGTTCAGGCCATGAACCTGACGGCCGAGATCAGTTCCTCTCTCTGCTACAATCGCTTTGATTAGAAGTCGAACGCAAAAGCGATCATTTAAACTGCATCGATCGATATTGCTCGCCAACTCGACACGAGAGCGGATATTGCTCTGCCAACTCGAACTTTTGAGTTTTTTTTTTTTTTTTGGGTCTGATCTTGATATCTTTCAAACTGTCTACTCTTTCTGAACTATTGTTGAAGCCCAAAATGTCACGAGAAGCTCAAGGATATTTAAAGCCCAATATAACATATAATATTGGTCATGCATTAAT
The DNA here is from genome assembly GCF_029339155.1 of Prunus mume. NCBI lineage: Eukaryota > Viridiplantae > Streptophyta > Magnoliopsida > Rosales > Rosaceae > Prunus > Prunus mume. The sequence goes on from NC_142702.1 coordinate 5,562,044, forward strand.
CCAAGCTGTATTTTGGGAATTAATTCATTAAATAAATATAGAAATGGTGTATATACCATGCCAAGCAAATAATATATTTTCCTATGCTACACCACCCGACAAGCTTAAGTGAGCCCAAGCCATATACATGCCTAGGGCTTGCTAAGTGGGTTGTGGTGTGGATAGTTACAAGAGTTCATAAGGCCTGCTGAGGGATTAGAGAGTGGACGTTTTGGGCTACTGGGGCTCCAAAAATCATGCCCACTTTCCTGGGCCCAATTACATTGATAAGCAAAGAGAGAAATACTAGCATACCAACAACAACGCTCACTCTTCCAGCAATTAAAACATGTAGGGGACTTTTTCTTCCGATAGCTGTAATTGGGCTGGGTTGCCGTAAAGGGCATGATGGAATTGTCCCCATTGTCCGAGTTCGAAAAATTAAGCTCGAAAAACACTTCGAAAGGGCAGAAGAGCCTTAGGAAGTATTTTGGTTACCTTTACCAACCAAACAATAGCAGCTTACAGGTAATTTCTTCATGCTTACAGATAAACTCTTAAGCTCAGCGTGAGTGGCATGTGGCATGAAAGCAAAATCAACCTGAGTTTAGCACTAAGAGAAAATTTAGGCTTGCTTTGTGAGAAAAGAAAGTGGTAGGGTAAGGAAGGAGAAGTTTCGTGAGAGATTTGGCTGAGAAAGAGGAAGTAGAGAAAATAGTTCTTCCGGCAGCTTGACAGATGCTCTATCTGCCAGAAGAGAAAAGAAGAAAAGTGAATAGTGCACGAGGTTGCTGGGTTTTTGCAAGTCAGAGAGAAAGCTTGCTCTTTGAATTTGAGTTGTCTTTGTTTGGTAGGAGAAGCCTCATTTTATAGCCGCTAGAAACCACCGTTTTTCAAGAAACCCTAATGACTTCTACCCATTTTAGCCAAGCTTTTCCCCTCTTTTCTCATCTCCCTCCTTGACTCTTCCCATTTTGATGAAATTCCTCCTATCTATTTGCACTAGATCAGAGTTGTTTTGGAGCTCAATGCATTTTTTTCCCGTAGCTGTCCTAATGGCAGACTTCCATTCCCAGCCATCTCTTTTATTGCTTTCTTCTCTTTTTTTCCATGGCCTAGTTTGATGGGGAAAGGAGTTGGGATATACATGCTGTTGGTTCGTCGCAAATCTCGCGGCCTGGTGCTCCAGCCGAGGGGATGTGCGTCAACACGTGACGCCCTCCTTTTGGATGCAGGCGGTTGTGCGAGGGCGTGCAAGACGGTCTACCGTAAGCCGAGATGGTGATGGGGTTTGGGTAGAAGATGTTCAAATGATGCGCCTGTTTCGGGTTCGACTTCTAATCAAATGATTGTGGCCGAGAGAGGAACTGGTCTTGGCCGTCAGTTCACGCCCTGAGCTACAATGCCGTTTAGTGGTGGTGTTGGTGGTGGGTTTTAGGCGGTGCTCCGCGCGTTGCTCGAGAGCGACGGTTGTATGATATATGGGGTGAATTAGGCGACAACAGGGATGGTGCTCCGGCGCCTTGAAAATCAAGGGTCGTATGGTATATTGATGAGTGGATTTTTCTTACAATCTACCACTACTCCTAGGAAAGCATGTAAAGGTATTGAAAGTGCATTACAGGAAAAATAAGTTGCTCCGTGGGAGGCTTTTGTTTGGTGCTGGACCCTTTGAACGTGGTCTTGAGCTTAGTATTTATAGGAGGAGTCCTGGAGGGCCAATCGAGGCTAAAAAAAGATCTGCCTGATGGCTTGAAAATATCTGCATGGTGGAGTCTGATTGGGGCAAGTGGGTAGTCAAATCGGCATTTGGGATCGTGAAGCATGGTGGTGTGACCCCCATAATTCTCGGCAAATCTCGCCACCGCCCTGATCGTGGGCTCTGCACTCTTGGCCGTGGGAACGCATTTAATGCTCTGTCCAGTGGTTGGTGATTTAACCTCAAGCCGTGAGAATGCATTGTGAGAATGTTTGCGCCTAACCACTCGATTCCTGTTACCAAATCCGACTTCAATCACTTCCTTTCGCCTCGTGCATTAAATGCTTCTTGCACCCAGTGGTTTTGCTGTGGCGGTCGAGGCACTACTTCATTAAATGGGGTGTGGGACCCTAAGGCCACGTGGCGATTTAACCATAGTATCTTTGGCCGTGTCTCTCATGGACCTCGGCCTCGGCCCATAATGCCGTGGTTGTGAGGCCGAGAAGATCCTCGCCTCGATTTTCTTCTGCTTTAAAAGGTTAAATGTTTGACAAAACGTGGCCGTTTCACCATGAACAGTGCCACGGCCGAGAAGAGGTCCCTTCGACGACCGTGATTTATTTAGGCACAAACACATGCTGGTTCGAAGGGTGCTTCTGGCAGCTCGCAGGCTAATATTCCTTGGTTCCTTGAGTGTTTCTTGCTTGGAACTTGCTCCCTCCATGTGCTGGAACCTCCCAACAGCTTTGTTCAATGAACCTGCAGGCCTTCCTACGTGGCTTCTATTTTTCCAACAAAGGGCTGAGGCTTTTGAGGCTGGTTTTTGGAGTTTTGTATGGGCCAAAGTGATTCCTTAAGCAAGTGGTCTTTTTTGTTAAACAATGGGCTTTTGGGTTGTGTCAATAGGCTATCTTGCTTGGGCTATTGGGCTATTTTTTTACTCTTGTGCTCACCCACATATTTGAGCCTAAGAAATGGGCTTGAGTCTTGAGGCTCCCAAGCAACCCGAGACTTTCCATTTCTCCGCCCATCAATAGGCCTCATGTTGATTTATTACCCCATACCACAACCCACTCAAGCAAGCCCCGGGTATTTGAGTGGCTTGGGTCCACTTAGGCTTGTAGCGTGGTTGGGTGTGAGATAACGATTTTGTGCTCGGCATGGCATGTTGCTTGACATGTTTTAATTCATTGTCCTTGAGAAAGGCTGCGAGAATTAATTTTGGCATGGGCTTGTAGAGCTGGTATATTTTATCTCAACCCCTAGCATGGCGAATTTATTTGGCATGGCAAGTGAACTGCAACTGCAACTCGCAAGTGAACTACAATTATTAATTTTCGTGTACTCCACTTTACGCCTTTTCTTAATAGAGTGTCGTTTTGGGTTGATAATTTATTCGGGCCCAACCATGGATTTTTTGAGCCTCAACATTAGCCCCCTTAATTATAAGGGCCATGGACAGGTGCTGGAATGGGCCGAATAATTAAACCTAAACCAAAAAATCATATTTGTATTTTTAGGAAACTTCTCCTCTTCCCGCGAGCAAAATGACGGCGTGTCATGATTATTTCCAGCAGATTATATGCAGCTTTCCCAACGCCAACCCTTCTTCTTCTTTTATTATATTTTCTTCTTTTTCTTCCCTTTCTTTCTCTTTTCTCACACTGCATACAAACTCCTTCCTATTTCCTTCTCTCTTTATGCACCAGACCAAAACTTCTCTTCGGCTATCTTCCCTTCGTTTTCCTTTGCTCTTCCGCGAACTCAAACCAAGTGAGAGAGTGCAATCAGGTAGGAATCACCCATCTCCAACCGCTGGGAAGAAAACCCGCAGTCCGACTCGACCTCGTTGTCCCGCCTTCATTCAAAAGGAACCCGCCACATCGGAAGGTTTTTCTTTTGTGTGGGTTTCGCCTTTAAATCCCCGATTTTTCTCCCCTTCTTGGTACATTCAAGGCCATCCTTTGGAAGATTCAACAAGGTTTGCCTTTTCTCCCGTTTCCCCTTAGATTTATTAGAGAATTTGTTGGGTTCCTCATACCCATGGATGTTCTTTTTCGTTTTGGCAACCAAACACCAAACCCCTCTTTACCCATCTTGTTACCGCTGCAACAAGAGTGCTCACGGAGTGGGTACTAGCAAGGAAGGGCCCGTGCTATTTTATGAGTTTCTTTCTTCTTTGATTTGCTCGAGCTGCTGGCTTGGGTTTCTCCCCCTTTTCCCTTTTCTTCACTTTTATTTTGCATGGGCTCCCTCTTTGTATGCGAAAAGGCTAATCTTGGCATGGTGTGCTTTTTCTTTTGTTTATTTATGTGCAAGTATATACGTCTCGGGCATAGGTGAGGTGCTGGAAGCCTTGACGCTTTCTGCTGGAACCTTCAAATCCTCGTCTTCTAACTTGGGTCTGTGCTTCTGTCTTAGCCTTTTGGTAAATGACTTTGCCAACCTTGAGTATTTTAGAATGGGTGTAGACTGGTGCTTGGCCCAGGCTTTCTTTCCTTGAGAACACATGCCTGATCAATCATGGATTTTTGTCTGTGTTGCTTGTGGAGAATAGAAACTGACAGAGTGCATGTTTTGTACTGCCTAGTTGAATTTTTTTTTTTTTTAATTTTGAGAAAGGATTGGCTTGTCATGCTTGTTGATCATGGAGTGAGACTTTTACTTGTCATGAGCTTGAATTTTTTAAATTGCATGTTCGCTTGGATGAGGTCAACTAGCCATGCTTGACACGTATCTTATGTGTGCTAATTCCATCTTGCTTCTTTCCATATTTCTATGCGCAGGTAGTTATTGTTTTGCCAAGGGTTATCATGACATCCATTAATCCATCATTAGGGATCATCTCTATTCCATAGATGACAGATTAAAAAGAGGGAGACTGCCTCCTTTGCTTAAGAGCGCTGAGGAAGATATAATCATTAATGGGGAGCCAGCGCTGGAAACAACTCCAGTGGTTGATCCCGCATCCATATCGAGATGCTGCATAGAGATGGGCCTATTTCCGGTAGTCCCTTTATTCTTCCAATATCCGTGTGGCACCAGCAAGGGTTGGTCAGAGTGGGTTGACCATGAATTGAGGGACCACTCCACTTGTGACATTCTGAGTCGGGCAGGGGTGCTGGATGCCATCTTTATTTCTAAATCTTGTGACATTCATATTGAAGCCAAGATGCTCCGGCATGTGGTTAGGCGATGGAGTACTGAGACACGCATCTTTATCTGTTCATGGGGAGAGTTTGCTCCCACACTTGAGGATGTAGCCAATATTTTCCACCTCCCACTTTGCAGCAGCCAAGACCCCTTCCACATTGCGCTGACTCCAAAAGATAAACTAAAGCTTGAGACTTTACGAAAAGGTGCCCTGACTTCTCCTAGCACTTCCCTGCGGTTTAGCAACTGGATACAAATTTTTAGGGATGTTAATAGGAATGAGCCGTGTTGCCTTGCAGCGTTTATATCATTATGGCTTGAAAGATTTATTTTCTGTGATTTTTCTCAAGACTGTCTGCACGAGTGGGTATTTCCTTTGGCATTGGCAATAGCACATGGCAGCGTGCTTCCTCTAGCCCCTATGTTCTTGGGGCACCTATATCGCTTGCTTGACCAGGTCCAAAATCTTGAGAAAGGGGCAGCAGGAACCATGGCTGTGGAAACTTTCCTGAATTCTAGCTTCCTGCAAGTCTTTTTATGGGAACGCTTCCAAGGGATAGAGGTATCCCCACTTCCCTACTAGAAGGCTAAGGCACTTGTTGATTCTAATGAGGGTTCCTACGTACCAAAGAGTCTCCTTTTAATTTGCAGGTGGTCACGATGGATGCAAAGGAAGGGCTAGAATTTCCTAGAGCTGCTGGATGATGTTGAGAGATTTATTTTTCGCCCTTACTGTGCTCTAATGGAGGGATTTAAATGCATACCCTTCTATGCTGATTCTGATGATCTAGTTGGGGCCCCAATAATGACGGCACGAGGCTGTCAATTGCCAAGGGATGCGTTGCTAAACGCTGCGTGCCTTCCTTTGCCTACATTGGGTGACGACCACCTGGAAACTTCTGTGCATTATTCACCTTACCGAGTCAGATGATAGCTTGGGTTTAATCAGGGCATACCTTTCACCTATCCATGGAAAGCCTTCCTCATTACATAGAGTTTTTTGGACCGAGGACCACGTGCAGGGAGATGGCAGACCTCTTGCACTTGCTTTGGCCAACAAAGAGCGTGCTGGTGGTATTTCGAAAGCTTACCAAAGCTACTGGAATCGCTGCTTTGCTTCATTTAGTCGATTCCACGCTGCCCATTGCGATCAATTACTTCCCACCATAGTTCGTCATGCCCGCTTAGTGTCAGAAGAGAAGGCCATTTCCTTGAGTGAGAAGCGGAATCTGCCCTTTACTTCCAAAAGCGGAGAGATTGTTGGTGATTTTTCGAAGCTAAAGCGGAAGTTGGAGAAATTGGGCTCTCACAACACCGTGAAAAGTATCGCACATGGGAAACGGAAGCGGGAGGAGAGCTGCAGCATTGAGAAAAGACAAGTTGTAAAGGGACCTAAAAAATTCATCCCCAAGGTAGCAGCAAGTGGTCCCCCTAGCTCAAAAAAAGGTGCCTTGCCAAAGCCTTTACCATAGCAAAGCCTATAGCTTCCGACAAGAGCGAACAAGCAATGTCGAAGCTTCGTCTCCTCGTAGTAAGTCTCGCCATTCTTTTGCTACATTTTTGTTTCCTTCCCTTTATATATATATATATATATTATTTTATTTTACAGGTACTTCCCAAAATAAAGGCAAAGGTAAGGAAGTTCCCGTGATCCCGAAGCGTCGAAGCATGTGCATTCTTGAAACACGGTTTGCCAATACCCGCAAGAACAAAGGCGAAGACTCAGGACCTAAGGTAGTGGTAACGGTTGATGATGATGATGATGATGGCAGCGATGAAAGTGGTGCTGCATAGACTGAGATTAGCACCCATAGGCAAGAGAGCACTCACGGTACAAGTGGCATGGATGAGGACCTTGATGAAGACCAATACTATAGCCATGATGAAGACACATATCAGTATTTTAACACTCACTTGGAGGAGCCAGATTCCTCAGATACACTTCTTGAATTGGCTAGTGACCGTGGGTAGCGTGTTGACATTGAATTGGTATCAAATGACCCTCTCGCTTGTTTTACTTGGTACATTTACGTTGCATACTGCCTGTTGTGTCCTGTAATTCATACTTCGCTCTTTCTGCAGGTTGGCCCATCGCTTGAGGACACTACAGGTGACTCATCGGAGGCCGGCTTTGACTTTCCCTATACTCAAGGTTGCTGATGTTGTCCTGGGTCTTCCATCAGTGCAGCCTCCTACTCCTCTTATCTTGGGCACACCCAACATGGCTGCCGACACCTCTCTGCCACTTCCAGCAGTTCTTCTTCCTACTTCTCCTATCTTGGACACACTGACATGGCTGCCGACACCTCTCCGCCACTTCCAGCAGTTCTTCCTCCTACTTCTCCTATCCCGACACACCTGACATGGCTGCCGACACCTCTCCGCTACCTCCAGCAGTACTTCCTCCCACTTCTCCTATCCTGGGCACATCTGACATGGCTGCCAACACCTCTCCGCCACTTCCAGCAGTTCTTTATCCTACTTCTCCTATCCTGGACACACCGACATGGCTGCCGACACCTCTCCGCCACCTCCAGCAGACTTCCTCCTACTTCTCCTATCCAGGCACATCCGACATGGCTCTGACACCTCTCCGCCACTTCCAGTAGTTCTTCCTCCTACTTCTCCTATCCTGGACACACTTGACATGGCTTCCGACACCTCTCCGCCACTTCCAGTAGTTCTTCCTCCTACTTCTCCTACCCTGGACACACCGACATGGTTGCCAACACCTCTTCGCCACCTCTAGCAGACTTCCTCCCACTTCTCCTATCTTGGGCACATCCGACGTGGTGGTGGCACCTCTCCGCCACTTCCAGAAGCCGCCTCACGCTGAAACTATTGATGACAAACCACAAGGATGGTGATGCTTTTATCGCAGTACCTCCGGGGGGCATTTATCCGACAAAAGCATGTCTTGGTAGGATTGGGAGAATTCTTATACGACATTCAAAGCCCTTTTTGACGACAGTGCCACGATTCTTCGATCCATCGACGAGCTTCTTCCACTTTGCCACAAATTCAATGATTATGTGGCATTCCAAGGCGCACTTGTGTATCCAGAGACGGTTGCAATCTTGAGAAAATTCATTGACAAATACGGGAGTTTTATGGAAGCTTCCGACATCACCTCCTCTTTCTCAAGGTGTGCTGCCTTTTGAGCCCTTGGCTTAGTGCTTCACGAGATAGACACCATGCAGCTTCTTGATATCACTGATCACAGGCTATTTTGCTGGTGGGATGCGATATGTGAGGCCATGACTTTGGGCTTTCATGTGGATTTCCTTCTTAATCTCGTGAAGGACCTAGCACGTGCCGTCTTCGGGGCGCTGGCCATTCACAACATGGCATTATCACATGGTTCTGATGAGATAAGGGCTGCTGCCAACCCCTTGAATATTAAACAACGAGAATTACATGCCCTTCTTATTGCTAAAGGCGTTTCACGACAAGGTCGAATGTGTGGAGGCAAGAACAGAGTGTCTCCTATGGCTTCCTCCATCTTCTTCGGGCATTCCCCATAGCTTCAAGGTATTTAACTCATTCCTTATTTATTTATTATTATTATTTTTTTATCATGCTACCTCTTTCAGCATCAGCTATCTTTAATATATACCTCCCTTCTTTAACATGCGTAGTTTTATTTCTTCCTGTCGCGACTGTGTATTTTCTTTTGAACATTCTAGCAACTATGACTTTGTGATGTAATATTGAACCGTTAGAATTTGTATTATTTTCTAGATGCTTTGAGACACATTGCAATCTGCGTTTCTTATATATATATATATATATATATATGTTGCTTGGTTGGATATAAGTCTGTTTCTGTGAATTGCTTGAGATTCTCTGATAGGTTGGGTATCTTTGAAAACAAGGTACATGCTGTCGAAATTTCGACAGGAGCAGAATTTCTAAAGTTTCTTTTGCATGGTTTATCTAACATCTGAATTGAAAAACAGCCGTGTTTTTCTTGAAAAAGGGCAAGCTGGTACGTGCATGATTCTTACCAAGGTTTTTATAAAACTCCTAGGTGTTATGCGTATCATGTTGTTCCAACACCAAAAGGTTGCATGTTTTTTTTTTTGTTTTTTTTTTTTGGTAATAGCTTGACTTTGCATTCTTTATATTATTTTGCTTGGGCCTGGTATTTTTCGCCCGTTCGGGACCCCATTGAAGTAGCTTTGCTTGGCATGCCCTACTGCTAAGTGCATGCTCTTTTTTTTGTTTTTGCTTTTTGTTTTTAGTTTTTTGGTTTTTTTAAAGGATATTTGGAAACATGTAAGTAACAGTAAAACTTCAAGAACATGACACCCCTTTTTTTTTTTTTTTTTTTTTCAAAATATTCGTTCATTTTCACTACAAAGCCCTTGCTACCATGACGGTGCATCATACAAAAGTGTCTTTTTTTCAAAATATGAAGGTAAGACAGAAGGAATTCATATTTAAACAAAGGGAAATACGATAATAAAAGGTGCTGGGCATAAAATTAACTTAGCAGTAGTAAGACTTGAGCCACTTCCCGTTGATAGGATTCGTCAGATGCCTTCTTTGACAGAGACCAAGCGATAATAACCGCTGCTGTAGACTTCTTTGACTGCAAATGGGCCTTCCCATTGCGGAGCAAACTTGGAAGGTCCCGACACTTGTCTTCTCACATGCTCCACGACTTTTAGCATGAGGTCTCCTTGTTTGAAGGCTCGGGGCTTGACTGTCTTGTTATAGGCTTGGGCTACAGCTTTGTGGTATAGCACTGTCCTTCTTTTGGCTTCCGCTCTTTTTTCATCTAATGCTTCGAGATCCAGCAGGCACCACTCCAAGCACGACTTTGTATCCCATTCGAGGTTGTTAATAGCTGCTACTCTGGCAGTGGGGATGGTAATCTCTACCGGTGAAATGGCATCGGACCCATACACAAGTGAATAAGACGAGAACCTGTGGCTCTTCTTGGAGAGGTGCGGTAAGCCCATAAAGCATCCGGCAGGTGAACACTCCAACCTCCTTCATACTCATAGACCACTTTGCTTAGGATCCTCAATAAAATTTTGTTTGTGGCCTCTGCTGGACCATTTTCTTGTGGGTAATAGGGCGTGGAGCGACGATGCTTGACATCATAGCCACTAAGCGTCGAGCTCACTTGCTTATTGACAAACAGGGTGCCATTGTCGGTGACAATCTTATACGGGATCCCAAATCTGCATACGATATATTCACGGATGAAATTTGCGACGGCAGCCCCCGTGGCCTTTCGAAGAGGAATCGCCTCCACCCACTTTGTGAAGTACTCAGTGGCTGTGAGGATCCATATGTAGCCGTCAGATGGTGGATGGATAGTCCCAATCAAGTCAAGCCCCCAAGTGTGGAAGGGCCAAGGAGTGCTCATGTCCTACAGCAGCGTGGGGGGTTTGTGACTTAAATTGGCGTGGACTTGGCATGTGTGGCACTTCTTCACAAAGTTGTATGCGTCATTCTTCATTTTAGGCCAATAATACCTAACACTCAGCAGCTGCCGGTGAAGCCTCTTCATTACTTGGTGCTCACCACATTCTCCAGCATGAATTTCTTGCATGGCTCACCATTAAACCCTTTGTGGTAGAGAGTTGACCCATCTATGAAGTACCTTTTCATTGTCCTTTTGAGCTTGCGTGCATCCTTGGGATTGGTTGGCAGGACTCCGTTGATGAAGGATGCCAAGTACGGAGCCCTCCAATCCTCCGTAAATAAGATGGTGAATGATTCTTCGGTGGAGGGTATCATTGCACACTTGGGACAATTGGCTTGAATTTTAGCTGCTTGTTTCCTCATTTCTGGCCAGTAATAACCCTTACATTACAAACGCAGATACAAGCTGATCATTGGCTCCAAATTGCAAGTGACCTCATGTACCTCTTGGAGCTTCACTCGTGCTTCTGTTGTCCCTATGCAGCGGGTCAAAATACCTCATGGAAGGCGTCTGTATAGTTCCCCAAAGATGATCGCATAATCTTTCAATTCTTTGATGTCGCTTCCTTTACCTATTTTTTCTTTCACAGGCTTCCTCCAGTCATCCTCTTCCAGCTACTCCTCTTGAGCCATTGCTTCGATCAATGACATGTCTTTCTTGATCACGGCAATATTGGGTTGTTCTTCAACAAATGAGAGCTTCGATCCCAAAGTGGCCAACGCATCAGCATATCTATTAGTAACCCCAGGAATATGTTCTAACACTTCTTGTTTGAAAGAACGAACAAGCCTTTCAGCAACGATATGGCGTCAATGTTGGCTCTTTCATAGCGAAATTCCCTTGTAATTGACTCAGCACTAGGTTTGAGTCTCCAATAATTTTAATTCTTTCGACACCCATCTCCCTTGCTGTGGACATCCCTGTGATGAAAGCCTCGTACTCTGCCATATTGTTTGTACATGGGAAATTTAGCTTGAATGAGAGAGATGTGGCCTGCCCCTCGGGATTAACAAGCACCGCACCTGCTCCTCCACCTTTCGATGTAGAAGACCCATCAAAGTAGAGGGTCCACGGTTCCTCTTCGGTAACAACATCAACTATTTTCGACAGCTCCCCCAGACTTCTTTAGAAAGCATTGATTCTTCTACTTCGGGAAATAGAGCCAGCATGTCAATCACAGCTTGTCCCTTGATGGCTTTTAGGGTGGTGCATGTTTTATCAAATTCGGATAGCTGTAGCAACCAACGGGCAAGACGTCTAGATAACACCGGCCTTATGAGCAAGTATCTTACGGGGTCAGACTTCACTATGAGTTGCAACTTGTGAGCAAGGAAATAATGTCGCAAGCGCTGCGCGGCATAAATAAGAGCAAGACACAAGAGTTCGGTTTTCGGGTGCTCTCATAGTGGGCAGCTTGGTGATCATTTGTTGCACTTGCTGATAGGCCTCTTGGCATTCCTTACTTCATTTGTACGGCTTGCCCTTCTTGAGTAAGGGGGTAAAAACACTCATAGTGGCAGCAAGACCTTGGATGAAGCGTCGAATATACGACAATCTTCCCATGAAGCTTTTCAGTTCCTTTAGGTTTCTAGGCGGTGCGAGAGAATTTATGGCTCTAGTCTTTTCGGGGTCCACATCTATGCCATGCTGGTGTACTTGAAACCCCAAGAATTTATCGGATGAAACCCCGAACGCACATTTCTTTGGATTCATCTTTAATCCATACAGCCGACACCTTTCTAGCACCCGCCTCAAAACTTCCTGATGGCTTTCTCTGGTTTTGGACTTCACCACAAGGTCATCCACATAGTGCTCGACTTCTTTTCCCATCATGTCGTGAAACACCGCTGTCATGGCTCTTTGGTAGGTAGCGCCAGCATTCTTGAGACCGAATGGCATGACCGTGTAATAAAAATTCCCATATGGTGTTCGAAAGGTTGTCTTCTTAGCATTCTTGGGTGACATCTTGATCTGATTGTAGCCACTAAACCCATCCATGAATGACAGCAAGCCTTGACCCGAGGTTGAATCAATCAGGATATCCATGTTGGGCAGTGGGAATTCATTCTTTGGGCAAGCTCGGTTGAGGTCTCGATAGTCCGTGCATACTCTAATTACTCCGTTCTTCTTCTTCACAGGAACAATATTTGCTAACCATGTTGGATGCTTGATTGGCTTAATGAACCCAGCGGCCAGCAGCTTTTCGATCTCCACTTTGATATGCTTTTCAATTTCGGGATGAAAATTCCTCCTTGGCTGCACAATGGGCTTTGTACCGAGCTCAATATTCAAAGTGTGACTTACTAAGTTTGGGTTTAAGCCAGGCATTTCCTCGTAGCTCCAAGCGAACACATCTTGGAATTCCTTTAGCAAAGATACCATGGCCTCCTTCTCTTCATTTGTCAAATGAACGCTGATGGAGATGGGCCTTGGGGCAGAGGGATCCTCACTCAAATCAATTGTTTCTAGCTGCTCAGCTACCGCTGTCGATCCATCTTGAATGTGTCTAGGTGCTGTCATCGGCTCTTGGAAAACACAAGGCATGGGTGCCTTGTCATCGGGACCGTTACGGCTGTTTGCTTGCACTACTTATCCTCCATACTCGGGGCTTTCCCATAAGACACGGTCAAGCCCCCAACCCCGTCATAAGCGGTACACGGTACGCCCATCGGGCAGCGTCACTTTCGAGCATTGGGGATGATCATAGGCATGGTTGTTGACCTTCGAGTGCCTCTTCCTCTCTCGATTGACAATGGTGATGAGCTCCTCATTGCTTAGATCACGAATTTCAATCCATGAAGGAAGGTAGGTCCCGAAATCCTTGGATGGGTTGCTTCCAAAGACTGTGCATTCATGCAGAATTCTGCCTCGAGTTGTGAGCTTCATCTTTGTTGAACAGTGCTTGATTTCCAGGTATGCGTAATGGCCTCAGCCCAATCCTTCCCTTCACACATTGATGATAAGTAGAGACCACAAGTTTATGCAAAGCATGGTAAGCCACATCCACATCTATGACATAGAACTTGGTATGTGACCGAATCGGCCCAACCTTCAAATTTACTTGCACGTGTCCGACTGTGACTTCACTCTTATTCCCGAAACCGCTGATGCGTGTTTGTGATTGGACAATTTTGGATAATGGGATACCAGCTGCCGTAAGCACAGACAGAGGTAATATGTTGATAGAGGAACTCAAGTCTACCAAAGCTCTTCTTATAAACACATCGTTGATTTGTCCCTCACTACTACATTTTACTATTTGCGCAACAAACCAAATTTCGTCGCACAAGAGACATTTGCGCGACGAAAAATGTATACGGTAGGGCAAAATCTTATAATGTTTGCGCGACGAAACATTTCACACGCAAAATCAATTTGCACGACAAAAAAATAAATCATCGCGCAAACCAGGCAGAAAAAACGCGGGCCAAGTTTTATTGGTGCGAAACAATTGCGCGACGAGAACTATTGTCGCGAAACAAACTTTGTGAGACGAAAAACAGATACGTCGCGCAATGTAAAAAGGCAATTTTGTGGGGCCAAAATCTTGCGCGACGAAACTATTCTTGCACAACACAAGAGTTTTTCCGTCGCGCAAAAAGCGGAAGTAGTTTTTGGCTCCAAAATCGTGTGACCAGGCACCATTCGTCGCGTAGAAATTAGATGTCGGCTGCTTGTTGCGGGATGAGATTGTGATTTTGCACGACGCATTTTGTCGCTTTGCGCGACGCAAACTTATGCGACGAAAAAGTTGTCGCAGTGGCGCTAAAATTGATGTCGGATCGCACTTGCGCGACGAAAATTTGAATTTGCGCGATTTAATCTGAAGTTTTGCGTGAGGAAATATGATCTTTGCACGACGAATTCTTGCGTGACGAATAATGCTTTCGCGCAGAAAGGTTAGTCTTCTTCAAATTTGAGTTTTGCCATGGCAGAGGCGAGTCGAGAATTTCTGCCATCATGCCGCTTCCTCTGCTTCCTCTGCTGCTCCTTCTCCTAGGAATTCACTACAATTAGTAGGTGAGTATATTTTGTTGTTAGTTTGAGTGTATTCATGTGAAATCAAACTAATGCTATTAATTTCGTTCTCTGTAGAGATATTTGGTGTGATTAGCAATTGGTGGAGAACAATTGAGAAGGTATTTTATTTGTTTAATATTTGAATAATTTAAATTAATTACATTGTGTTAAACTTAGGTTGTTATGTTATTTTTTGTGGTTACATTGTGTGTGATGGAACATGATATATTCATATTTTGCATATATAATCTGTCTTTATTTGCATTGTTTTCATGTGAAATTGGTTAGTTTAATGTGCTTGGTGAAGATTTTGTAGGAAATCATACCTAGCAAGGCTTTGGAGCAAAAACTATAATTTTGGAAGCTTAAGGGATCAAAATGGGTGGAGTTATCATCTCAACAAAATCTCAAGAAGTCACTCTGTCATTTCATCAAACACCTGGGGTGCATCTGTGCAAGTGTCAATTTATATCCTCAACTGGTCTCAGTGACCAGCGCCAGAGAGATTGAGTTAGAGAAGCTTACCATCACATTAATGCCTCTCTCATGAAGAAGAACCCAACGTAAATTGCTGATACTGTAGGAATGGTGGGTTGCATCATCTGAGCAATTGCAAGAGATGCTAGATGACAAAATAATGAGATGGTCAATATGAATGAATTGCACTATTGTCATCATTAAAAGCTGATTGGCTTAACAATTGTTCACAATTGTTGGTTACCTTTTTGATTGAGCCACCATGGTCACTACTTTTGGAGCAAAGCGTGGGTATCACTGGACCCTTGAGCATACTTTCCTATTTTTCCTTTAAAACCCCAAAGCCAATTCCCTCTTTGACTTGAAGCCGCATGTAACTTCCTTTTGAGAATAGGTATTGGTTTTTCTCATACATTCCTGTTTTTCCTTTCCTTCCTAAATAAATATTATCTTCCTTATTTTTGGAGGAGTCCCTTGGCCTATAAATACAAAGCTTTAACCTAATAGCCAAAGAATCTTTTTCCACCATCGTTTTCTCTACCATATTTTTCCACCAACTTTCATACAACCAGAGAAATATCAGAGGAAGCCAAGAATTTGCTGCTGCATTATTTGAGGAGCTTTTGAAGGTGTTCCTGTGAAGATTCTGAAGATCAAGTCCATTGGCCAAATTGGCTTTATGACAATAATTCTCTTGTTTATATTTTCTTCTGTCATGAACTAATTTCCCTTGCTAGGGCTACGATGTAGCCTAACCATGAATACTCAATTTTTATAGTTATATTAATTCCTTATTATTATCCCATGTTGATTATTTGTTACTGTTTTAATGATTTAAATATCTAGCTAATATTTAATTGATGATCCAAGCGGAGACCGAGAGGAGATGTTTGGTGTTTGCTTCTTGTAACAAATACCATGACTTGAATGAGTACCCGAGAGGGACTAACATGACTCATGCAGTTTTCTTGTAGGTTCTCATAAAACTTAATGGGTTCTTAGTTTTCTAAATCCGTTGCTCGAGAGAGAATGGGTTGTTAATTGAGAATACTTTTGGTTGAGCCCGAGAGGGGATATCGAATGAATTAGGAGAAACCAACTGTCAACAGGGATAGTAATTAGGGTTAATTGGCTATAAGAATTAAGTAGAATTGGTTATGGTGAAATCGGATGCTCTAGTGTCTCATCATCTTAATTTTCTATCGTTAATTAAATTGTTATTTTCATAATTGTTTTAGTTTTCTTGAATCAATCAATCTTCTTAATTAACTGTTCAAATAAACTTCTAAATTAATCATAGTTGGTAGTTAATAGGAAATTACAGTCTTCGTGGGAACGACACTTTACTTATTTCTATATTACTTGTACGAATTGTGCGCTTGCAATAATTTCACAACAAGTTTTTGGCGCCGCTGCCGGGGACTGTTTTATTTTCTATTAATATCAATATATTTTAATTCTGAGTTTGATTTGAATTTCTTCTTTTTGTTTCAGGTACTTTGATCCGTGTATGCACCGTTCTCGTACCCTAGAACTCATACCACTTGACCTAGAAATCGAACGTACGTTTCATAAGCGGAACAAAGGAAACGAAAAGCACACTTTGGTGGAACCACCATCCACACCTATGGCGGAGGAAGCAGAAAGAGCCGTGGGGGAATTTGGCCCCCAGTGGCAACTCCTTCAGCGATCCGACGTCCTGCTATTGCAACCAACAATTTTGAGATCAAACCAGCCATGATCACCATGCTGCAGAATTCATCTGTATTTTGTGGTCTACCGAATGAAGATCCCAACATCCATCTTGCGATATTTTTGGAGATTTGTGATACGTCCAAGTTCAATGGAGTAATTGACGATGCGATCCGTTTAAGGCTATTCCCCTTTTCCTTGAAAGATAAAGCCAAGCTTTGGTTACTGTCACAGCCACAAGACTCCATCCGTACTTGGGATGATTTATCTAAGAAATTCCTTGCTAAATTTTTCCCACCAGCCAAAACTGCAAAATTCCGACAAGATATCATGTCATTCGCTCAATATGATAAGGAACCTCTATATGAAGCCTGGGAATGATTCAAAGACTTATTGCGCAAGTGTCCTCACCATGAGCTCCCAACCTGGATTCAAGTTCAGACTTTCTACAATGGGTTGAGTCAAACAAGCAGGACACTAGTTGATGCAGCTGCTGGAGGGGCTTTAATGGCAAAAACGACTATCGAAGCATTTGAATTATTGGAGACCATGGCATCCAACAACTACCAATGGCCAAGTGAGAGAATGAATCTGAAGCCAGCTGGGGTCTTGGAAGTCGATGCTATGGCTTTGCTAACAGCACAAATTTCTAACCTTACTAAAAAAGTTGATTCTTTAAGTGTTAATTCTATAAACACTAGTACTAATTTTGGTTGTGAACTTTGTGCAGGCCCTCATCCAAGTTCAGAGTGTACCACAGGGAACCCATTTGCGTCTGCTGAGCAAGTCAATCAGGTTGGAGAATTGAATCGACAAAGGAATAATCCTTATTCCAATACATACAACCCCGGTTGGCGAAACCATCCAAATTTTTCATGGAGCAATACTCAGAATGTGCAAAGACCACCACCTGGCTTTCCGGCTCAAGAGAAGAAAATAAATTTGGAAGATGCTATTACTCAGTTGACTATGTCTACCACCCAATTCATGACTGAAACAAAAACTCAATTTCAGAATCAGCAAGCTTCTATTCAGAATTTGGAGGTGCAAGTTGGCCAATTAGCGAATGTCATAAGTGGAAGAAACCAAGGAGTATTTCCAAGCCAACCTGAAGTTAACCCGAAAAATCAAGAACAAGCAAAGGCAATCACTCTTCGCAAATGGAAGCAAGTAAATACAGCGATCGACTTGGAAAAAGAAGCATTAGAGTAAGAAAAAGAAGCTAAGAAGTCTGCGGCAGAAATGGGGCATGCATTTTCACCACCAATCACCACCACAGAAAAATCCCAAGAAGAAGAAAATTCTATACCAATTCCTTCTCTTCAATTGAAGCCATATGTCCCACAAATCCCTTTTCCACAGAGGTTGAGAAAAAATAAAGTTGATGGGCAGTTTGCAAAATTCTTGGAGATGTTCAGAAAGTTACAGATCAACATTCCTTTTGCTGAAGCTTTGAAACAAATGCCAAGTTATGCAAAATTCATGAAAGACATTCTCTCCAAGAAGAGGAAATTTGGAGAGCACGAGAAAATCCAACTAACAGAAGAGTGCAGTGCCATCTTACAACGGAAGCTTCCACCAAAACAAAAAGATAGAGGGAGTTTTAAAATTCCATGTACTATTGGAAATAATTTCTTTGAAAGAGCTTTATGTGATTTGGGTTCTAGCATTAACTTACTACCTTTATCTGTTGCTAAAAAGATTGGTATTGGTGAAATTAAACCCACTACTATTTCTTTGCAGATGGCGGACAGGTCAATCACATACCCAGATGGAATTATAGAAGATGTTCTAGTAAAGGTTGATACACTCATATTTCCGGCGGATTTTCTAGTTTTGGATATGGAAGAAGATTCTGACACGCAGCTAATTTTGGGCCGCCCATTCCTGATTACTTCACGACTCTGATTGACGTGGAAGAAGGCTTACTAACTTTGAGAGTTGGGAATGAACAAGCGACATTCAAAGTTTTTGAAGCAATTAAATTTCCAAGAGAAGCGGAGGATTGTTTTCACATGGAATTAATAGATGAAATTGCTTCAGACACATTTAAAAAGGAGAATCCGAGCCATCCATTGGAATCTACATTGGTCCATGCTGCTACCTCCCAAGATGACAACCCCATGGTTGCTGAATATGCCTTATATTTGGATGCATCACAACCATACCATCCAAGGCAAAGGAATCAGTTTGAACCACTAGGAGCAGCACCTCCTAAGGCTGCACCTTCTGTGATTGCTGCACCTACACTCACTCTGAAGCCATTGCCAACACATTTGAGGTATGCTTATTTGGGAACTTCTGAAACTTTACCAGTTATTATTGCTGCAAATTTGAGTGAAACTGAAGAAGAAAAAGTATTACGGGTTTTGAGAAAACATAAAACTGCAATTGGGTGGACAATCGCTGACATCAAGGGTATTAGCCCTTCTATGTGTATGCACCGAATACTAATGGAAGAGGAGCATAAGCCATCCGTGGAGCATCAACGCCGATTGAACCCCAACATGAAAGAAGTGGTTCGTGCAGAGGTATTAAAATTGCTTGATGCAGGTATTATTTACCCTATATCTGATAGTAGTTGGGTAAGTCCTACACAGGTTGTGCCAAAGAAAGGAGGGATGACTGTTGTAAAAAATGAAAATAATGAGTTAGTCCCAACAAGAACTGTTACAGGATGGAGAGTCTGCATAGATTACAGGAAATTGATTTCTGCAACCAGAAAAGATCACTTCCCACTGCCTTTTATTGATTAGATGCTAGAAAGACTTGCTGGGCATGCCTATTACTATTTCCTAGACGGATACTCAGGATATAATCAAATCCCTATCGCGCCTGAAGACCAAGAAAAAACGACCTTCACATGTCCATTTGGCACTTTTGCCTATCGTCGTATGCCTTTTGGGTTATGTAACGCTCGTGCCACTTTTCAGCGTTGCATGATAAGCATTTTCTCTGACATGGTGGAGCGATTTATTGAGGTATTTATAGATGACTTCTCTGATTTCGGTTCATCTTTTGATTCTTGTTTGGATAATTTGGCATTGGTGTTGGCAAGATGTGAAGAAACCAATTTAGTTCTCAATTGGGAAAAATGCCATTTTATGGTACAAGAAGGAATTGTGTTGGGGCATAAAATTTCAGCAAGAGGTATTGAGGTTGACCGTGCAAAAATTGAGACCATAGAAAAGCTACCACCCCCTTCTACAGTGAAAGTAATTCGAAGCTTCTTGGGACATGCTAGGTTTTATCGTCGATTTATTAAGGATTTCTCAAAAATTACAAAGCCTCTTTGCAAGTTGTTATTGAAGGATTCTGAATTCAACTTCGATTCAGACTGTTTGGAGGCATTTAATTTATTGAAGAAAAAGCTCACCACAGCACCACTCATTATGGCACCTGATTGGGAATTACCATTCGAGATTATGTGTGATGCCAGTGATTATGCTATTGGAGCTGTCTTGGGTCAAAGGAAGAATAAATTACTACATGTAATTCACTATGCAAGTCGTACATAAATGATGCTCAACTGAACTACGCCACTACGGAAAAGGAATTGTTAGCAGTGGTATTTGCATTCGATAAATTTCGTTCTTACCTATTGGGTGCGAAGGTAATTGTGTATACGGATCATGCAGCTTTAAAATTTTTGCTCGCCAAGAAGGAAGCAAAACCAAGACTAATTCGATGGGTTTTATTACTTCAAGAGTTTGATATTGAAATTCGAGATAAAAAAGGGTCTGAGAATGTGGTGGCCGACCACCTCTCTCGGCTAGTCCGTGAGGATGAAGTTATAGAAGATGTTGGGCCTATCCTAGAGACATTCCCGGATGAGCAATTATTTTCCATCAACTCTGAGAAAGAATTCATCACTCCCTGGTATGCAGATTTTGTAAATTACCTAGCTTGTGGTATTCTTCCCCCTCATATGTCTTTTTATCAGAAAAAGAAATTCCTATCATTTATTAAACATTATTATTGGGATGATCCATATTTGTGGAAGCACGGTCCTGACCAAATTATACAAAGATGTGTACCTGAGACAGATGGCTGGCATATTATTGCATTGTCATACTTTGGCATGTGGAGGCCATTATGGTGCTTCCAAGACTACGGCCAAGGTTCTACAATCTGGATTTTTCTGGCCTACTTTGTTTAAAGATGCTCAAGACTTTGTTGCAAGGTGTGATCCTTGCCAACGTACAGGAAATATCTCTAGTCGAAACCAAATGCCCTTGAATAATATTTTGGAGGTGGAATTGTTTGATGTTTGGGGTATTGACTTCATGGGTCCGTTTCCGGCATCATATGGGAATTTGTATATTTTGGTTGCAGTGGATTATGTATCCAAATGGGTCGAAGCAACTGCCCTACCCACGAATGACGCCAAGGTTGTGGTCAGATTTCTACGAAAGAATATTTTTACAAGATTTGGGGTCCCTCGTGCAATTATTAGTGATGGAGGTACGCATTTTTGCAATCGTCAATTTAATTCCCTTCTTGCAAAATATGGCATCACCTATAAAGTGTCTACTCCCTACCATCCGCAAACTAGTGGGCAAGTTGAAGTTTCGAATAGGGAATTGAAGAAAATCTTGGAAAAGACGGTGAGTGCCTCTAGGAAAGATTGGTCATTAAAATTGGATGATGCACTATGGGCTTATAGAACGGCGTTCAAAGCGCCAATTGGGATGTCACCATATAGACTTGTTTTTGGGAAAGCATGCCACCTTCCGGTGGAATTGGAGCATAAAGCGTTTTGGGCTATTAAAACACTCAATTTTGACATGAGTTCAGCAGGGGAGAAGAGGAAGTTACAATTGAATGAGCTAGAGGAACTTCGAAATGAATCGTATGAGAATGCGAAAATTTACAAGGACCGTACAAAGAAGTGGCATGACAAGCACATCTTGAAGAAGGAATTTTATGTGGGTCAAAGCGTTCTCCTCTACAACTCACGGTTGAAACTTTTTCCTGGGAAACTTCGCTCTCGTTGGTCTGGGCCATTCACGGTGTTAACAGTGTATCCTTATGGGACAATTGAAATCAAGAACGATCGTGACAGTACAACTTTCAAAGTTAATGGCCATCAACTCAAACCTTATGTGACAGCCGCATTTCTTGAGGAGGAGAGCACCGTCCTACTCGATGATCCCAAGTAAACGCATCCAAAAGTCGGGCTATTGACTCTAAACTAAGCGCTTGTTGGAAGGCAACCCAACTAGGTACCTTCGTTCCTTATCTTTTTAATTTTTATTTGTGTGTTTCCCTCGTTCATTTATTTTACTATTCTTTGTCCTTGCTCTTATTTTCTATTTAAACATTGAGGACAATGTTTCATTTAGGTTTGAGGTGGGTAACATTCATTTTAATTTTTAATTTTTTCGTTTTTAGTCTTTTTCGAGTCATGCAAAGCATTGGTGTTTATGTTTCGATAATACTGTTTTAATCTGTGGTAGAATTGAAGATTTGGCCCCGTTGCCTTCTTCAGTTTTTCGTGCTGAATCCAGCCATATAAGGCTCGTAATTTTCTGACTTTTCGTTTGGAAGTTATAGCTGTTTTTCTGAACAGGGGTCTGGAACTGGAATATTTCTGCGATTCTGTACTGTGTTCTGTATTTAAGATCAGTTTTCATGCAGTTCTAGTCTATTTTCTGGTATTTGGTCTAAAGAAAATTTATGCGTTTCTTTGTCTATTTTGTGAGCATATAAGGCTTGTCAAAATCCATGCAGTACTTTAAGAGATAATTGTTGAAAACTGATCTGAGGTCAAAATTGAAAAGAAGCAGTTTTTGTGAAACATAAATTCTAGTTAAAGTTGTCACTTTTCCTTGCTAATAGAGATGTATATGCCATGTTTTGATCATGAATGCTTTACTAACGTGTTGCCATGAAGGGTGATTGCATTATAATCTTTGCACTTCACAATACCATACTCGTAATGTTTTGGTGGACAAGGTTGCTATGCTCGAATGACTATGGAATATTAGTGGAGACTACCTTTGTGAGATAATTGAGCCAAAAGCCATTCTTTGAGAGGGGTTTCATTGTTTCTACTCTTAAACACTCTTCGATTTTATTCTTAATTAGATTGCTCTCATTAGGTTTGTATTGGATACTAAAGAATTTTCTTATTTTTGTAGGTATGTTGCTTCCAAGTTGGATGGACCATAAGAGATGATGTTAGGCTATGCATGTTTTCACCCTCTAAAAGACTTTTCATCCTACCCCTTTGTGTGCGTCATTAACCCCTTTGCAACCAAACACTTAGCCCTTCCTTCATCACCCCTACTATCTTTTAACCTATATAACCCGTTTCTAAGCCATACCTTATAGCTTAGGATGTGCCAAAGTGATGAAAATAAGAAGATTGAGCTCTACACCAAAGAATTGGCGTGTACCGAGGTGTTTGTGCAAAAATTGCAAGAAAAGAAATATAAGAAAAGAAAAGAAAATATTTTGCAAATCAAAAGAATAAAAGTTCAAAATCACTCCAAACGGAGTAGAAAATATGCACAATCCCTGGATGCTGAGTGGTACAAAAAGTCAAAAGGAGCTGGCCGTATATGTGATTGTGAATAATGCTTTGGTATGTCCTAAGTTTTTTTTATTCCTTTCCTTTCTTTCTTAACCCGAACCTAGCCTTTCATTACAACCAAAGTAAAAGACCTAACTGATCTTTTGGGAAATCTTGCTTGGAGGAGAGGTATGTACTCTAGTTCTTAGTATTCAATTCTTTTCATGAGACATTATTTTCAGAAATTGCTATTCTTCAAGCTAAGCATATGTGTTAATATTTGATTTCCATTACATATCTTCATACACATATGTGACATTTGAGTGTAAGCCTAGGATTCTGAGAGAAAAATTATAGAGTGATATCCGGTGAGGATTAGAGTCAAGGCGAAATAATTCCATGGTATTCGAGTGTGGTTGTCTTTAAGCTTTGATGTTATGAGTTTTGGTATTACACATTACACTATGATGCCATTTACTCAAAGTGGCATATCTTTAGTGATGCAAATGTGATTGGCATGCATTGATTTTTATTAGCCTGTTAAAGTGGTGTCTTTAACGACTTTGTTTTGTAGTAAACGTTTGTGGGTATCGTGACTGGTAAACCCTCGGAGACACAACTCCTCCTACTGGGGACACCTAGAGGTTTAACTCGCTTGTGGCACACGCTAAGTGCCATCGAGTTTACCTGCGAAAGTGGTTTAGTTAGTTTTTCGTTTTGTTTTGTTTTTGTTTTTATTTCTAATTTTGCTCGAGGACTAGCAAAAGATAGGTTTGAGGTAGTTTGATATATTCATATTTTGCATATATAATCTGTCTTTATTTGCATTGTTTTCATGTGAAATTGGTTAGTTTAATGTGCTTGGTGAAGATTTTGTAGGAAATCATACCTAGCAAGGCTTTGGAGCAAAAACTATAATTTTGGAAGCTTAAGGGATCAAAATGGGTGGAATTATCATCTCAACAAAATCTCAAGAAGTCACTCTGTCATTTCATCAAACACCTGGGGTGCATCTGTGCAAGTGTCAATTTATATCCACAACTGGTCTCAGTGACCAGCGCCAGAGAGATTGAGTTAGAGAAGCTTACCATCACATTAATGCCTCTCTCATGAAGAAGAACCCAACGTAAATTGCTGATATTGTAGAAATGGTGGGTTGCATCATCTGAGCAATTGCAAGAGATGCTAGATGACAAAATAATGAGATGGTCAATATGAATGAATTGCACTATTGTCATCATTAAAAGCTGATTGGCTTAACAATTGTTCACAATTGTTGGTTACCTTTTTGATTGAGCCACCATGGTCAGCTACTTTTGGAGCAAAGCGTGGGTATCGGCTGGACCCTTGAGCATACTTTCCTATTTTTCCTTTAAAACCCCAAAGCCAATTCCCTCTTTGACTTGAAGCCGCATGTAACTTCCTTTTGAGAATAGGTATTGGTTTTTCTCATACATTCCTGTTTTTCCTTTCCTTCCTAAATAAATATTATCTTCCTTATTTTTGGAGGAGTCCCTTGGCCTATAAATACAAAGCTTTAACCTAATAGCCAAAGAATCTTTTTCCACCATCGTTTTCTCTACCATATTTTTCCACCAACTTTCATACAACCAGAGAAATATCAGAGGAAGCCAAGAATTTGCTGCTGCATTATTTGAGGAGCTTTTGAAGGTGTTCCTGTGAAGATTCTGAAGATCAAGTCCATCGGCCAAATTGGTTTTATGACAATAATTCTCTTGTTTATATTTTCTTCTGTCATGAACTAATTTCCCTTGCTAGGGCTACGATGTAGCCTAACCATGAATACTCAATTTTTATAGTTATATTAATTCCTTATTATTATCCCATGTTGAGTATTTGTTACTGTTCTTAATGATTTAAATATCTAGCTAATATTTAATTGATGATCCAAGCGGAGACCGAGAGGAGATGTTTGGTGTTTGCTTCTTGTAACAAATATCATGACTTGAATGAGTGCCCGAGAGGGACTAACATGACTCATGCAGTTTTCTTGTAGGTTCTCATAGAACTTAATGGGTTCTTAGTTTTCTAAATCCGTTGCTCGAGAGAGAATGGGTTGTTAATTGAGAATACTTTTGGTTGAGCCCGAGAGGGGATATCGAATGAATTAGGAGAAACCAACTGTCAACAGGGATAGTAATTAGGGTTAATTGGCTATAAGAATTAAGTAGAATTGGTTATGGTGAAATCGGATGCTCTAGTGTCTCATCATCTTAATTTTCTATCGTTAATTAAATTGTTATTTTTCATAATTGTTTTAGTTTTCTTGAATCAATCAATCTTCTTAATTAACTGTTCAAATAAACTTCTAAATTAATCATAATTGGTAGTTAATAGGAAATTACAGTCTTCGTGGGAACGACACTCTACTTATTTCTATATTACTTGTACGAATTGTGCGCTTGCAATAATTTCACAACAGAACACAATGTGTTGTAATGTACGAAGTTAATTGAAATTAACTTCGTACATATTTTTTTAATTTTTAATTAAACTTAGTTCCCGTTTGAGGGTAGTTGGATTTCGTGCATGGATGCGTAATGCATGATTGCGGTCCAATTATTTCTTGAATTGTCCCATTATTTAGACAGTTTGGGAATGCATAGGCATGTCACGTAATTTACGGCTATAGGATTAGGTTTCGGTTGTGGTGATTTCGGTGTCATCTCTATACGTTTTTCGGGTGGTACGTAGGTATTTTGTACTTACGGTGTCATCTCTATAAGAACTGTATTGAGATGCTACCGGAATTTATCCACATCGAAATCTAATCTCATGTAGCTATAAATTACGTGACATGACTATGCATTCCCGAATAGGATAGAACCCTTACCAGAGACATAAGGAGAGGCATTATGATTGCGTATGAAGTGGTTGTGATTGTTGTATTTTGATTGTGCTTCCAGGAATTATGAACAAGAGGTGGATACAGAATCCGAATAGATGCGCAGAGGAATACTTGGATGGCATCGATGATTTTATTGACTTTGCACGTACACATAACCCGAGTGTAGCTAGAATTCGATGTCCGTGTAGGAGGTGTAACAACACATTGTGGGAGACAATTGAAAATGTCCGATTTCATTTAGTAAGAAGTGGAATGATCGAGACATATAACACTTGGAACCATCACAGGGAACAATTAGACAAAGCTTCCTCTTCAAGGGCCACAATGTTGAACCTGTTTTGGATCCTAATAAAGAAGTCATGGATATTATAAACGATGCTTTTCCATTTGCATAGACCAACATCAATCAAGAAGAGGAAGATGACATGCCTACACCAATAGACAATGCGGAGTTCGAACAGTATGAAAAACTGTTAAAAAATGCCAACCAAGAGTTATACCCGGGGGCCGATAGTTTTTCCGTTCTTACGGCCATTGTGGAGCTAATGCAGGGAAAAATAAAGTATCGTATGTCGAATCAGTGTTTCGATTACTTTTTGGGCCTTTTCAAGAGAATGCTTCCGACGGACAATTGTTTGCCGAAAGACCATAGACACGCGCAGAAGGTCTTGAATGGCCTTGGATTGGGTTATGAAAAAATTCACGCATCCAAAAACAATTGCATGTTATTCTACAAAGAGTACGAAACATTGGATACATGCCCTCTATGCAATGAGTCAAGGTTCAAAATGACTTCTCAGAATAGAATGACTAAGATCCCACAAAAACTTATGCGTTATTTGCCCCTGAAACCTAGGCTGCAGCGATTGTATATGTCGACGCATACTGCCACAGACATGAGATGACTATTTTGATAATTGAGGATCCTGGCAGGTCAATCGATGTGTACTTAAGGCCGTTGGTTGATGAGCTGAAGGATTTATGGACAAACGGTGTGTGCACGTTCGATAAATCGACTGGGAAGATGTTCACTTTGCGGGCATCTGTTATGTGGACTGTGAATGATTTTCCCGCATATGCAATGGTTTCTGGATTGAGCACAAAGGGTTATATGGCATGCCCTGTATGCAAGGAATATGTAACTTCTGGTTGGCATGCTGGAAAAGTTTGTTATCTTGGTCATCGGAGACGGTTGTCATGGGACTATGAGTGGCGGACAAAGGATAAAGAGTTCGACGGGAACACAGAGCGTCGCCTCAGACCGAGGGAATGGTCCGGTGATGAGATCTTGGAACAACTTAACCGTTTGGATTTTGCTCCATACGAAAAAACAGTTAGTCGGCTCAGACCTTCTACACATTCAGACGTTATGCATGTTGAGAAAAATGTGTTTGACACATTGATGGGCACGATTCTAGATATCAAGGGCAAGACAAAGGACACGATCAAAGCGCGTCTTGATTTGGAAAGAATGGGCATACGAAGGGGTTTATGGATGAACAGGGACAACGATCAAGCTACAAGGGATTTTGCATTTTTTCCATCAAACCGAGTGAAAAAAAAGATTTTCTAAAGTTTGTATCGTCTGTAAAGTTTCCTGATGGGTATGCTTCTAATATTGTGTGTTGCATAAATGTTGACGGGGGTAAATTTACTGGACTAAAGTGCCATGACTGTCATGTGTTTATGCAATGCCTACTTCCTGTGGGTATTCGACACTTATTGCCAGAAGATGTAGTGAAACCAATGATGTTGTTGTCAAGATTTTTTTCACAGCTGACGGCAAAAACATTGCGAAAGGTAGACATTATTCAGTTCCGGCATGACATTGTCCAAGTCCTATGCAAGTTTAAGATGATATTCCCTCCAGCTTTCTTTACAAGTATGATCCACGTGATAGTTCACTTGCCAGATGAGGCATTGCTTGCTGGTTCTGTCAACTATCGTTGGATGTATCCAATAGAAAGGTACGCTTGTTCCTCATCATTTGTTTATGTATCATTATCCCACGCTTGCTAATTTGAATCGAATCGTTTTGTTTTTGCAGGTTTCTCGGCGAGCTGAAAAAAACTGTACGCAACAGGGTGAAGCCCGAATGATCAATTATAGAGGCATGGGTTCAATATGAGTTGCTTACTTTTTGTGGAATGTATTAAAAAGATATCGAGACGGATTTCAATCGTTCTCAGCGCACTAATGACGGAGGTGTGAGAAATGAGAAACTTTCTGTTTTTGCCCAAAGCACACGACCCTTTGGAGATCCTGCACGAGGAGAGTCGTTTTCCAGAAATGACATGGAGGTAGTGCATTGGTTCGTACTCAACAATTGTGATGAGATAATGGCATACTTAGATGAGCATGAGGAGATGATAAAGCGAGAACATCCATCACATTTGTATGCCAAGAAACACCGTGAATTGTTTCCACAATGGTTTTTAAACTATGTAAGTTATAATTGTTTTTCACATATATATTCTACTATTTAGTATTCTCAAACTAAAAAACTCTGTTTTTTACAATATTAGGTGAATAAGTTGAAATCATCGAATTCCCCTACTTACAGTGAAGAGTTATATAACTTGGCGTTCGGGCCCATTCGGGCAGAATTATTCTCAGGTTGTCATGTTAATGGCATTAAGTTTTTGGGAACTGCACGAGATGACAAGTTGTGTATGCAAAACAGCGGTGTTCATGTCCCAGGGGGAGGCAAAAGTACGGACATTGATATCTATGGCAAACTCACAACTGTTGTGCAATTGCTTTACAAAGACCGATACCAAGTGATCATGTTTAAGTGTCGATGGTTTGATACAAACCCAAGTAGGTAGGGAAGTGTTAAAATTGATCATGGCTTACTATCTGTGAACATTAATAGAACTTGGTATGATGATGACCCTTACATTTTGGCAAACATGGCTACACAGATTGTGTATCTAGATGACCCTAAAGCAGGGAGCGGTTAGAAAGTTGTTCAGAAGATGGATCAGAGGAACGTGTATGCTATACCAGAAATAGACCCAACCGACAACGTCGCTGCCCAACCCGCAGAATCTTCAATGGAAAATGACGTAGAAGTGTTATACAAGAACCGTTTCAGATACAAGGAGTCTCTTCAATTGAAATACCGATTGAGTCAATTAGAATTGACCTCGGTGATCTTCCACGCTACGATGTTGCAGTGGGGAACCACATTTTCGATGATGTAGTTATAAAGGAGGAGGATTGGGAGACCACAAGTGAAGATAGCGACGATAACAAAAGTTATTATACTTCTGATGATGATTAGTATAATTTATTTGCGACTTCCCATGTAAAACATAATCAATGCAATTTTTTGTAAGTTAATTATGTTTATGTAAAGCTTTTGCCAAATATGAGTATTTCAATATATATGTACTGCAGAACCTTGAAAAGAAAATGAGAAATTAAAATAAATTGGGCTACAAAAGAAATTGAGAAATTTAAACAAACTTTAACATTTCCTTAGCAAAATAGAAGAACCAAAATATGAAAATGAGAAACATGTAAAACATAGTCAATGTAATTATTCTCCATTATAATTGAAACAAAAATAAACAAATCTAATGCCATATTTTAAATTGTATAATCACTATTTTTCCAAGTTCAACTTCAAAAAATTTCTAAATGTATGAATTGGATTATTTGTTTATTTTTAAGCCAAAAAAATAAGTTATTTATTATAACTTTTTTCATAAAAAAATAAAAAAAATATTTTTTGCAAAATAAAATTAAAATAATAATAAATTAATATATTTGCGCGACGAAAGAAGCGAACTATCGCGCATTTTTTGCGCGACAAATAACCACCATTGACCACCATTCGTCGCGCAAGGGATCTTTACGCGACCAATGACCACCATTCGTCGCGCAAGATGTTCTACGCGACCACTGAATTTGCACTGTCGCTCAAGGAACCTTCGCGCGACAAACAATACCATTCGTTGCGCAAGAGATGTTTACGCGACGAATATCTCCGTCGTCACGCAAAGATATATACATAAATATATGAATATAGACAATGTATAAAATACATTATACTAAGTTATAATATACAATGTATATCTATATATATATATATATTTTTTCGTGTGTATACCAATAATGACATATTTAAGGGAATTTATTAATATGATTTTATAAATTTATATGTTGTACAATAATATAAATATATAATGTATATATAAATATGAAGGTTTTTTTATATATAAATATACATCTATGTGCATGCCATCTATATAATGTATGTGTGTACAAGGAGGAAATATATGTATATGTATGTATATAAACATTATGCCTCATTGACATTGTGGTGAGTTTGTACAAGTCAATGTATTCTAACTTCGATGAGTAATTACGTATTTGTTAAATCGAAATTGGTCAATCCTAATTCAAATCAGACCTTATGATCCACATTGTAATCATTTTTTCAAAATAATGGCAAGGAACATCCACTTTTTTTTTTCCATTTAAAGGGGAATTTAGAAACATGATTTTAAACAATTTTCCGCGACGAAACGAGCAAACTGTCCGCAAATTTTTGTGGTACGGAGGTAGCTGTCGCGCATATAACCTTTGCGCGACGAAAATAATGATGCGTCGTGCATAGTATCTTGTGTGACGCAGGATGCATCGTCGCATTATGGTATGCTATGGCTTTAGGGTTAGGGTTTAGGGTTCACGGAGGGTTTCGGTTTTGCACGACGGATACCTTGTCGTCGCGCAAGAGTCAGAAATGTGGAACGTTTTTCGTCCGTGCTTGCTGAACTGTCGCGCAAGGGGCTGCTTGCATTTTTGGCGGCTTGACATTTTTGCGCGATGGTTTTTGGATTTTCGTCGCGCAAGGGTCTGAAATTTTTAGGGTTTAGTGTCCTTGCACGACGGTTTTTATTTTTTGTTGCACAAGAGGCTGAAAATATGGGCGGGGTTACGTTTTTGCGCAACGGATTCAGAATTACCGTCGCACAAGGGGCCGAAATTTTCATCCTCGTGATGTTTTTGCGCGACGGTTGTTAGTTTATCGTCACGCAAAAGTCAAATTATATTTTGCGCAACGGTTTTGTCCATTCGTCGCGCAAAGACTCAAAATTTCTGAAAAACACGATGCACTCGGTTTGGTCTATCTCCTCCTCGTCTCCCTCTCTCCCGATATCCCTGCCGCCAGTAACCCACCTCCTGCCACTTAAAAACCCACACCTAGCCATTCCGCTTAGTTCCGTCGAAGCCTCCTTCCGCCGCGCAACACTGCGGAATTGGCCCGATTTTCGCCGGTTGATTTCTCTCTCCTCCGGCCACGAAACCCGACGATTGAGGTATGCATTCCCAACTAAATTTCATGCTCTAGCTGATGGTTGGATAGGATTGTATGAATTTATTAGTTTTGGTATGTGAATTTGTAGAAAATAAATCGGCCGGTTATTGATTTCAATTTCCGGCCACTTCCGGCCATTTTTTGGGGTAGGCCCAAGAACCAAAGTGGCTCCAATTGTTGTTTTGAACCTAGGGTAGGAAGCTTGGCCATAAATGTTGTGAATTGTCTGGCGATCTTTATCGCCTTGGACTCCATGCCCTGACGGCGCGTGGGTACTGTAGTAGAGAGACATTGTGTCCCACTGTGATCCTCTAGTTGTCACAAGCACGTCGGTCTTTTTGGATTTGAAATTGGTTACCGTTTCAATGTCGAACGGATTTCGCCTATTGTGCGATTTTCGAGTTTAATGTGTTCAGACCGTTGGATCAAATTGAAAATCACATATGTTGTTCCGTGTATTTCTAGGATTGTATAGGATTCGATTGATTTTCGATCAGAGTCCCGGATACTCTGGAATCGCTATGTTAATAATTCTGATATGTTTTATTTTATTTTATTAATTGTTGAAATTATTATTTTTATTTCATTACACATTAACCCAATTACATTAACTATGTTACATGCTTTACCAAAAAAAATTATTAAATGTTACATGTTTTTCCTTGGCCAAGATGTCGGACCTTATTCGGCCGTATACGGTGAGCACGATGAGTTCGCCTCCTCCGGCCTCTGCTATCATCGCCCAGATGATGGAGCAGGTTGTCTCGTGATCCCCGACCACATGCCCCGGCGTCATCAGCGTCATCTGTGGCGCAACCTCTTAGTGCCGACGTCACCGCCCCAAAGATAAGTGACACTACTTCGAACGATGGTACTGGTGCGTCGGGATCACAGCTAGGTAAAGATTGCCTTGATCTCCATCTGTTGTTGTCCAACATTTTTGTATGATTACTATTAACAATATAATTTCTATTTCTTTACAGCCAAGAAGAACACTCGGGGACCTTGTCGGCAATTGAAGAAGGTGAAGGTCACCCGAGTGACCAACAGTCGTATTAGCATTGGATACGACACGCGGCATCGGGCTGCACCAACGGCTGAATTGCATAGCTCTTTGGCCCACGACGTTGGTCACGTCGTTCTGACCTATTGCCTTATGCAATGGAAGTCTTGGAAGGTCATGCCTGAGGAGATGCGGACGGAGGTGCTTGGACAGCTGTCGGTATGTATCCTACCATTTAAATGTTTTTCTTTCAAACTTTCAATATTTCTATTACTTAATGTATGTAATTAATAAATTGCAGACGAACTACAATTTAGAGGACCTCGATGACGAGTTAGTGGCGTACATCAACAGACTCTTTGCTGAGAGGTACAAGCAATGGAAGAGCGACCTGCACCACCATTTCCAATCATTTGATGATCTGCAGGTCGCTCTTCAGGAGGGTTGCCCAAAGGAGCTGGAGGGGCGGGAAGATAGCTAGGCATGGCTCTGCGATCATTTCCAGGAGTCTGATTATGTGGTAAATTTTTTTTTTAAAATTCATTTCAATATTATTACACGTTTTTTTAATCATATTTATTTATTTATTTATTTATATTTCATTTCAATTTCAACTAACACGTTTATTTTTTGTATAACAGAAGGTGGCGAAAGCAAATAAGGGCAATAGGAATAAGAAGATGCTTCTCCACCATTCGGGTTCCAGGCCATTCTCATATAGGATGGAGGCACGGCTGCGGGTAATAAAGTTGTTTATATTAAATTTTTAATGTCATTAATATATATTTTTTTTCGTACTAACACTTTTCTTCTCTTGTTCAATTTAGGGGGGATCCAAATTCTAGGAAATCGACGTCTTTGGCGACGTTTATGTTCGAGCTGGCAATGAGTTAGTAGAGTCTCTTCATGTAAGTATTATTATATTTTAATTTTTATCTTATGCATTCAAGTTTCATAATTACTATATGAATGTTGTAATTATATTTTATATTATGTCAAAAAGGCGACGATGGTGGAGAGGAGCCAGATGGTTCTTCATGAGTCCGCCTCTTAGCTTCCTCCTGAGACTCCACTCGAGTCCGTGGATCCTCCACAGGATGCGGGGTTTCAGATCCTGACCGAGACCTTGGATCAAACTCTCAGGAGGAGGCCAGGGACATATTGCCACGGGATGGAGAATGCCAGCAGCGGGAACTCAGAGGCCCTTCATCGTCGCAGATCAAACCAAGTGACTGCTTTGATCGCAGAGGTGGCCGAGCCAAGACCTAACTCGCCTCGTATAGTACCCACGATGGCACAGATGTCACGAGTTCTAGCGTCAATCGCTCGTCCGCGCCCAGCTCCGATCGTTGGTTCCTCGTCCCACCTCCGACTCTATCCACCCGAGCATGGCCACCAAACCTCTGCCTATCGACCATGTCCGACTTGGACCCGCATTTCCAAAACGACAACATAGATTTTGGAACATTATTTTGATTATTTTGTACTTTTTTAATTATATTTGAAACATTTTTATTGTATTCTATACGTTTATATATTTTTTTTTCATGACATTTGGTTTTCTATATATATATATTTTTATTGCAATTTAATTTTATTAAAAAAAATCTTACCAACAAACTATTAAAAAATATATATTTAATTAAATAATATATATCATTTTGCACGACGAAAAGGTGTCGTCGCGCAAATTGCAACACGAAAATTTGTTTTGCGCGACGAATGCAATCTTCGTCGCGCATTCGTCGTCCCAAATGTTTGCGCACAGAGATGTCTCCGTCCCTACAAAACGCGAGACAAAACATCTGTTGTCACACAAAGCTTCGTGCGATCACAAAATCTTCGTCGCGCAGACATTTGCCACACGAAGGATTCTGTCGTCCCGAAATTTTTGCGTGACAATTTTGTCCATCGCGCAAGGATTTACGCAACGAAAAATTTATTGTCGCGCAAGAGTTTGCAAGACGTAAGTTATGTGCGACAAATATTTCTTTCGTCGCGCAATGGTTGGCGCGACGAAAATATTATTGTCGCGCAAGGATTGGCGAGACGTACGGTATGTGCGACAAATGTTTCCTATCTTTATTTTTGCGCGACCAATAAACAGTATTTGTTGCGCAAACCCTTTCTTCACGACCTTTGCGCAACGAATGCGCGGCAAGATTTTTGTCGCTCAGCTTTTTGTGCGGCCAGATTGCTTTTTGCGACACAAAAAATATTTCGTCGCGCAATCTGTAAAATGTAGTAGTGCCTCCAAATAAAGTGGCCTTCTATGGTTCGGGTATGGAACTTCCATGTCCTCATCCGTGAAGACAATAGCATTGTCATTTCCCAAAAATGACCTTTGTGGTTAAGCGGTAAAGCAATGAGGGTTAGACTCCGCAGAGATATTCATAAGAGCTACGGTAGTTGCTTATCTTGCTTGAGGCCTGAAGCCAAGTTAGTCAAAGAGCGATTTGAACTTCGAGTTTCTTTGAAGGACTGCAAGCCAGTGGGCCCTCGCTTTCAGACTTAAATAACGCTCCATCACACTTGTTTCTCGCTTCTGTAAGATTATAAAATGTTACAGAGATATTTCCTACGCCCGATGAAGCCCCGAGTAGCATTCATCCGGCATGTCTAAAACAAAAACTTCGTTGCGAGTCGTTAACCCATCCATCAGTGAGCGGCCATGGCGTGTTGTAACTTGAAGGCCTCGAATATTTACACCAATATGCCTTCTCCATGTTTCCGCAAGGTTCCCACATAGCTTCCGACGGCTTTGGGTCATTCCTCCATGGGTGGCACAATTCATCATCATCGAGCAAATCATCAGAACATGTAATGACAGCAGCTACCTCTTTTCCCCTTCGTTTTGACAAGGGATCTTCATCAATTGTTTGCTTCCTAGAGGGAAGTTCAAGGACTCCCTCATGTATTTTGGCATGTAAATTCCTCCTCAGACTCTGACAGGCAGTAGTTGGATGCCCTATAAATTGATGGTAACGGCAGTATCTAGGATCATTCTTCTTATCTCTAGTAGGAATTCTTCATCTTTGCACGGTAGTGGTGGATATGTCTCCCTATCCTTCTGTTTGTGCGAATTGTAGTCGTTGGATGGCTTGTCATCTATAGCTAATGACAAAAAGCTAATGACAAAAAATCTACAATATTGGGCTTTAGAAAAACTCGATTTGGGCTTAAAAAAATATTGGGCCTAAGCCATAACTGACAAAAAATCCAGAACCAAACCAAATATGTTAGGGTCTTCTCAACTTCAGGTTTCATTTCTGAACCAACCCGATCCGAGAACCGTTGACTTGGTCGGTTTGATCCGCGAATCATCCAAATTTAGACCCGACCCGAACCATGCCCAGGCCTAGTATCAATGCCAGGAAACTACAACAAAGAAATGAAATGCGGCAGACCAAAAGCAACAGTGAAGAAATAACAATATATAAAAGTGGGAGACATTCGCATGCTCCTGTCTCCACCATGGCATGAGTGCTGTTTGTGCAAATAATCTCACGGGAGAATATTCGCCTTGTGATTCTTCAACCTTCGATCTTCCTTCTTTCTCTTCCTCGATTCCTGTAAAAAATACTGGAGTAAATACACCATACCCGGGGGGTGTTGGCCAAAGGCCCTCCGATTCCTAAGTTAGTTCGAGTGTTTGTAGGAAAACAATAGCTAAGCAAAGGGTACGGAGTTTATGTATTTATGGTGTGAACCGAGCTACTGGAGCCGTGTGTGGTGGCCGGAGCCGTGTCGAGAAAATATGGAGTGGAAAGGGAGAGAGAGCTTTGGGTATTTTTCTTGGGTTCTGGAGAAGGTTTAGATGTACCTTGAATGAGAATGAAGTAGTCTATTTATATGAGCCTCGGGACTAGGGTTTCGTAGAGAATATGTTGAGTTTATTCTCTACCCAAATTCGTAAGGATCAAGTCAAACTTAGATAATATCTGATTTAATGATATTATCTTCTCTTTATTGAAGATAATATCTGAATTAAATGATATTATCCCTTTTTATGAAGATAATATCTGAATTTAATGATATTATCTTCTTTTTATTAGGATAATATCTTAATTAATGGTATTATCTCATTAAATAAAGATAATATCCCATTAATTAAGATATTTATCCCAATTAATTAATTGGCCAGATAAACTAGTTCAATTAATTAATTTAAGAGATAATCTTCTTTTCCACGTGGCGTACCCTGATTGAAGACGAAAATATATGCTCCCACAAATGCCCCCCAGCTTCTTCATGGCGCTTGTGTGGCATGTAGGAGATGAAATTATTATTATTATTATTTTCGAGCTCTCCAATTGTATCTGGGCTTTATTCTGTTAGTTGGACTCCTTTGCAGATCAGATTTTCGATTGGTGTAGGCTTCTGACTGTTGTTGGAGTTGGATTCCCAGTAGGAATGAGCTTGTGATTCCTCCTTGATTCGGGATGTCCAACCTGTATAAATACAGGGCTTCACCTCACTCTTTCTCACATCGCAAACTTAACTTCTCTACTTTCTAGCTTGAGAAAGATCTTGGAGAATTTGTACTGCTTGTTAAAGAGAGGAGTTGCTGTGCATCCAAAGTAAGTCAAGCTCGTAAAAATATATATGCACATATATATTTTTTTTTCCAATTTTTGGCAGCACAGAGGTGGTCCAGGCATGGGTTGCAAGTTTGTGGATATGGTGACAAAAGGAGAATTCGTGCTTTGGAATCAAATGGAGCATGAGGCGCATCTTTGGTCTTTGGAGCTGCCTGGCCTAGGCTGGAGTAGACAAGCACTGGGCCTAAGGGAGATCATGGAAGAGCCAAGCCCAAGGCAAAAGGAGGTCTTGGGCTTGAGCCGAGGCAAAAGGCGTTGGGCCTTGCGCGTCGTGGGCTTGCGCTGCACAAGCAGTGTCGTCTTTGGGCTGGAGTCGCGTCGAGCTTGGACCTAGGCTGGATCTTGTATTTGGCGAGATGGGCTCGAGTGGAGGATGCGCTGTCTGCTCGTGTTGGGCTGCTATGAGTGGGCCACCCTTTTTTTTTCTTTTTGTTTGCTGCCAGCTTTTGTTTTCTTTTTATACAAATTTATAAATAAACCCAGTCCTAGACATGTATTTATAAAAAAACCCAAGCACTATTTAAACATAGAAACACACCCAAAATCAACCCCAAAGTCAACTTTTTGGGTGTGTTTATAAATGGGTTTTGAGTGTGTGTAATGATGGGTTTTGGGTGTGTTTATATGTTTAAATAGTGCTTGGGTTTTTTTAATAATTTCAACCTCCATTTTGGGTGTTTTAGTGAAACTCCCTTCTTTTTATGCTAGCCCCTTTTTTCTGTTTTTTTTTTGTTTTTTGTTGTTATTGCCTCTTTTTTTTTCTTTTAGGATTCTAACTTGTGGAATTTTCTTCTTTTCTTGCAGTTATTCGTTGACTAACCATGTCTTCCAGAGACAGTAGCAAGGCTCCACGCTCTCATGTGCCTTTGTACTTGTGGGGAGGTTCCGAAGTGTACAAGAAGAGGTTTGTGGCCAACCTGCACCGTGTTATGAATGAAGGTCAATTCCAAAGGTGGCGGGCTGCTTATGCTTCTGCGATTCCTGACGACATGCATATTAAGTTTGCAAAGCCTTTGACCGACGCCGTGCCCTATGTGGATGCGAATGATCCAAATGCCAGAATCATCACTTTTCGTCCCTTTTACTTCTCATTGGGCTTCAAATTCCCGATGTCAAAGCTCTATAAGGAGGTGTTTTGTGCCATGGGGTGTGCTCCGACTCGGTGTACTTGAACGCCCACCGGGCGATCATGTGCTTTGAACACCGAGCCGTTTCTTTACTGTTAGGAACCGATGGTGCGATAGTTCTTCTATTTTTCGAAGTGAGGCACTTCGAAGAGTATGCCCAAGTTCGCATCTACAAGGTCAAGCTGTTTGACATTCTTAGTCAAGGAGATCACGCTTGGCATGACGATGTGTTGGAAGTCAGCGGACGGTGGGAGGGCGACTTTGGTGACGGCCCACTCGTTCCCATCAACTACTGCGACGGTATGTCTTTTTGCGGTTTTTTTTTTATCTGCTCCGTTTTATTTGAACTTTTTAAGGTGTGGTTGACTAACTTTTGTCTTCTGCTTGTAGTGAACGACATCAGCAAGCAATTGGAGCTTGGGCCTGACATGGTTAAGGTCCACCATGCTTTAAACATCCTGAAAGTTTCGTGAGTGGCGCTGGCTGTTGAGTGAGTATCGGGAGGAAGGCGGTGGTCTGCCCCCTGTCGAGGATGTCGAGAGATGGAAGCAGAATGGTCCGGACCTTGATGATCTATCTGCCGAACAAGAGGAGTGCTCTATTGAACCCCCATAAAAAAAGAAGGCTGATGTCAAGTCTTCAAGAACTTAAGCTACTTCTTCACGGGCGAGGAATGTGTCTTCATTAAGAAAGAAGCCAAAGTTCCCTTCTGCTGAGAAGACCCAAGTAGGAGTCGTTCCCGCATCATCTACCAGGGTCAAGCATCTTATTGGTGTAGATAGCAAGAAAATTGGCGGTATACGCAACATAAGGGATGTTCCCTTTAAGCCTCTTGCTGATGAGTTTGAAGATCATGATTTGCTTCGCGAAATGGTCCGTGCGTGGTCTAGCTCACCTGTTGAGAGGCAAAGAGATGCAGATTTTCCTCTCCGAGGTCGATGTGGGAGGTCTGCTCACTCAACCAACCACCATGATCCAATTGTTGAGTCACGTGCAGTCAAGCATGGAGTTGATTCGTCGCCGCAAATGCCTTTGGAAGTGAGGTTGGCAAAGGCTACGAAAGCAAGAGAGTTATCTGCCCGAGTGAAAGGTTCTTTTGCAACGTCAACGGCTGATCCAAATGTGGACAAGTCTAGCCCTGTAAGGGATGCGGGCGTGTCTGATTTGCTCAAGACACACTTTCTATCAAGTTCATCCTCTTGTGCTGAGCTGGTTGATCAAATCCGTCAGTCTGGCGATCTTGGTACTTTTTCAAGTCTTTCCCTAGAAAAACAAAGGGAAGCAACACTTCATCTGCTTCAAAAAGGAGTAGTTTTTGCTCTTTGAGACCATTCGAAACTCGTCTATTGTTGCCCCCTCTTTTGCTCGACTTAGTGAGTCGTAGAAGAAGAATGTCGAGCTAGTTAGCAAACCTTCGCCGAGCAGACCCGTTATGAGAATAAGGCGTCTAATTTACGGGAGATGATATTTGAGTGAAGTGCTCCCTTCTTTGAGAAGGATTCTAAGCTTAACTCTTCTGTTGCTGACTTGGCAAGTCAAAAAGATGCTTACTTCTACCTTGTGCGCAAGAATGCTGACATCTCTCATAGGTATGACAAGTTTAGCTAGATTTCATGCCTATCATGAGTCTGCTGAGGAATCCAAGTTTGAAGTTGCCATGGACACGTACAAGTTGGGCTACTTGGATTGCACAAATGGACATGATCCCTTCTATGCCATTGGAGATGAAGACGTCAAGATGTTCTACCCTGACTTGCCCCCAGTGCAAAGTGAGGAGGCTAATCTGTGAACTCCGAAGGAGAAGAGTAGATGGTGAAAAGGCGGTGGTGAAGAGGATGGAGCGAGAGGAGGATGTAGGAGATGGTGGCGGACATCATAGATCGAGCATCGGAGCTGTTGAGGCGCAATTGACCGGTGGGCCAAGAGGCTGCATATCGGGGATCTCCTACAGTGCTTGGAGTAGATGAAGACTCATTTATTTATTTTTTAGCTTTTGTAGTATGCTTCTGTTTAGAATAATTGGTCTTGTTTGACCATCTTCTTTTTGTTTGAACTTGGCCGGTTGGTCACTTCACTTCAACTTGCATATTGATTTGTGAATTGCTTGAGTAACCAGCCTGTGTCTTGATTGCACATCTCCCTTTGGAGATTCGTGAGTGCCAGGGTCCCTCTTGAAGGACTCCGGGCGTGTTTTACATATCCCTTAGGATGACTTGGTCGTCGCCTGTGTCTCCAAAAGGACGCCGCTTATGGACAAGCTGTGTGACTATCTTGCCTCCCTTAGGAAACGAATAGAAACTTAGATACTTCCCGCAGAAGGCATGAAGACCTCCTTTTAAGAAATTCTGGCGCACCTGCGTCTCCCTTAGGACGCTTTCGGGCTGCATCTCCCGAATGACGCTTTGGTCGTGCCTTGCGTCTCCTTAGGGCGCTATTTATGGGCAAGCTGTATGACTATCCTGCCTCCCTTAGGAAATGGATAGGAACACGGATATTTCCGCATGGAGCATGGAGACCCCTTTTAAGAAACTCTGGCACACCTGCATCTCCTTAGGATGCTTTTTAGCAAGTGCGTCTCTAAGCGGGCGCTTTTAGTCGCCGCCTGCGTCTCCCTTAGGGCGCTCCTTATGGACGCATGTATGACTATCCTGCCCCTTAGTTAACGGATAGGAACACGGATACCTCCCTTAGGAAATTCCTAGCACACCTGCATCTCACTTAGGGCGCTTTTTGTGGGTTGCGTCTCGGAGGACGCTTAACGCGTTGCCTGCGTCTCGAAGACGCTGCTTATGGGCAACAATTGTGTTTTGTGGATAGATGAGACGTTTTGAATTGAGAAACTGAACTTATATTGATATTCATAAGATTACAGTCCGTTATTCGAAAATGGAAATAACTGAGTACAAAAACTTG
The DNA here is from genome assembly GCF_029339155.1 of Prunus mume. Classification (NCBI taxonomy): domain Eukaryota; kingdom Viridiplantae; phylum Streptophyta; class Magnoliopsida; order Rosales; family Rosaceae; genus Prunus; species Prunus mume. Next base: position 5,602,863 of record NC_142702.1, read on the forward strand.
GAACTTCTTGCAGTCAAGAGGAAGTATTATGGATAATACTTTCGGAGATGGTGAGCATTCCATTGCCGTGGTATTTCCTTCCCATCCATGGTGTTCAGCGTGTAGCTTCCTCTGCCCTCGGACCGGCTAATCACATAAGGGCCCTCCCAGTTAGGATTCATCTTTTTTGACCCTTGTCTTGGTGCAGTAATGAAAGCCTTTCTTAGCACGAGGTCGCCTAGTTGACATTCTCTGACCTTGGCTCTTTTGTTGTAGTAAGACTTCAACTGCTGCTGGTAAGAGGTGATCCGAATAATGGCCTTCTGGCGTTTGGCATCAAGTAAGTCAAGGTTGAGCCCATAGTACTCTAGGGAGTTCGTCCACCCATTTCCCTTCGACGCCTTCTAGTCTTTTCTTCAAGCAGTCTAATATGACTTTGTTGGATGCCTTGGCCTATCCATTTCCTTGTGGATACCTCGGAGTGGACAGGTGTTGCTTGATCTTGTATTTCGCAAAGAAGGAAGTGATCTGTTTGCCAATGAACTGTGAGCCATTGTCGTGACCAGCGATTGTGGGCAGCCAAACCGGCAAATGATATTTCTCTAGATGAATTGCTCCACATCGGCTTCTTTAATAGAGGATAGAGCTTCGGCCTCGATCCATTTAGTAAAGTAGTCGGTGGCGACGATCATCATTTCTTTCTTGGCGAGCGCCGGTGGCAAGGGACCCATTAAGTCGATGGCCCATTGCATGAATGGCCATGGACTGTTTTGCGGATGGTAAACTTCGACAGGCAAATTAGGGATAGGCTTGTATCGTTGGCAACGATCACACCTTTGACATATTCAGCCGAGTCGTGGCGCATGGCAGGCCGAGTAGCCTATGTTTAGAGCCTTCTGGGCGAGTGATTTGCCCCTAGAGTGGTTGCCACACTTGCCGTCGTGAATTTTGCAGAGGACCTCAAGTGTTGAGGGTATTTTATGCAAGTGAGATGAGAGCCGGAGTATGATCTGCGAATGAGCTTGTCGCCTTGCATGTAATATCTCGTAACTTTCTGTTGGACCTTCCTAGCTTCGGACTTATCCGTTGGTAGATTTCCATTCACTAAGTAGTCGATGATGGCGTCTTGCTAGTTGGGGTCCTCATCAATCCACATTGAGTCGATTGGCTCTACTTCTTCGATGCTTGGCCGGTCAAAGTGTTCAACTGGAATGGAGCGTTTGAACTGGGTGTTCAGTGCTGATCCTAGGCTCGCCAACGCATCTGCATGAGTGTTCTCTGCCCGTGGAACTTGTTGGATGGTGAAAGTAGGGAATTCTTGCAAAAGTCCTTGGACTTGGTCGAGGTACTGGACCATTCTTCGATGCTCTGCCATGTACTCGCCTCAGGTTTGATTCGTGATTAGCTGGGAGTCTGAGTAGATGGCCAATTTCTTGATCGACAGTTCTTTCGCTAGGCGCAGTCCTGCAAGCAATGCCTCATATTCTACCTCGTTGTTTGAAGCAAAAAAGCCTAGTGTGATAACTTGTTTCAACAAGGTTCCGTCTGGGGTGATTATGACGACTCCTACTTCTACTCCTTTGTGATTTGATGCTCCGTCTACATGCAACTGCCACATGTAGGTTCAAATCGGTGGGGGAGGTGTCGTCCTCTTTTTCCTTGACTAAGTTTGATAGCCCTTTTCATGAGTCACTGCGAAGCGTCGGGGCTGTGAAGGATCGATCTCAAAGGAAATTCTGTTATGACAATAATCCGGTGAGCTTGATAGTAGGGCCTTAGCTTTCTCGCAAAAACCACAAGCGACAAAATGAGCTTCTCTATTTTCGGATAGCGAGTCTCTGCATCGAGGAGAGCTTTGAAGTGTAGAATACCGGATGTTGTGCCCCTAGCTTTTCTCGAATGAGTGAGCACAATGAGTCGACACCGCCAGGTAGGTGTGCAAGTCTTCGCCTGGTATCGGTTTTGAGAGTAATAGAGGTGAAGTGAGGTAAGTTTTCAAGTTTTGAAAAGCTACTTCACACTCTCCACAAGCCTTTATCTTTCTTCGCTACTAGAACAACGTACGCAAGCCATTCTGCGTAGGAGACTTCTTCAATATAACCGCAGCTAGAAGCTTGTCGATCTCGGCTTCAATGATGGCAAACTGCTCGGGGATGAAGTTGCGTCTCTTCTATGCTACAGTGCTTGATAGCTAGGTTGATGTGTAGGGGATGACAGATGATCCGGGATCAATGCCGGACATATTGGATGGTGACCATGCAAATACGTGTTTGTTATTTCGGAGGAAGGCTACAAGCTCTCCCTTTTCCTCTGGCTTAGGCGCGAGCCGATCCGCGCTATTCTCTCGGCTTGTCGGGATCAAGGGGTACTAGCTCAACGTCCTCCTCGGGCTTACATCCTTCTTCGGATAAACCTCTAGACGGATTCCCTCGACTTAGTCCTGATTCTTTGATTGTTATTGGGGAGTAGTTATTCCCTTTCCTTTCTGGTCTGCTCGGCCGTCAGGAATGAGATCTGCTTTTCTCCTCTACTTGTTCTACTCCCTTTAGATCTGCTTGATTCATAGGGAGGAACTGTGTTTGCTTGCCTTTCTTCAGCCCTTGAGCCGAGCATTTCCTCACCATCGCCGATCATTGTTGATTTGACCGATACCGCCCGTGATTAGGTGCAAATCTTCGATGTGTGGCGGAGGTGACGGCGTTGATCTTGATCCATGGTCGCCTGAATGTCATGGTATGGTGAGGCTTCATCAACGACCGTGAATGTTTGCAAGCTAATTACTGGTCGGGAGTAGATGTCTAGATCTATTGTGCCCACGGTAACCGTTGTTGCGCCATTGAAGCCCGTTAGCGACTTGGCTGATTTATTGACCTTTGTCTCTAAGCCCATTTGTTGGATGACCACCAATTGTAGGATGTTGGCTGCACTGCCCTCGTCTGTATGGATTCAATCGACCATGGCACTGAGCAATTTGAATGCCGATGACAAGGCGTCGTTATGTGCACGCGTCGAGGTCGATCGATCTTTCTTTTGGAAGCCGATTACAGGATCGTCTTCTGCTAGCGGAAGGTCAATCGAGACTTGGGAGATCATAGTGGCCTGTTTTATCTTCCTCTTCTTCTCCTTGCTAGTCAGACAAATTCCTCGAGTCGACTAGGATTCTGTTAATTCTTATGACCTTTTGGGGTGGCTCCTTGGCGATGTCACGATCTTTAATCCGGATGGCTCGCTTCGCAATGAATTATGTGCAGTGACCTTCTCTCACGAGTTCTTCAAGGTGTGCTTTCCAAGCGAAGCAGTTATTCGTAGTGTGTCCATCCGTCCCATGAAAGGCACAATATTTTCTAGTATCCCTTTTATCCGAATCTCCTTTCAAGGATGGCGGTCTTCTTGCCCAATGTTTGTTCTTCACTTGGGCTACGATTTGATGTATAGGGATGGTGAACTTGGTGTAGTTCTCTCCTGCCTTAGCGTCCCCTTGTGGGTGTGACCTGCGCTTGTCCTTATTCTTGTTGCTAAATCCATCTCTTCTTTGGCCTGCCAGTTTAGTCAACTGATCTTCCTGCTTTGTAGACTTTTTTGCGGCAATTCGATCATCATCCCAGAGCACGACCTCGCCAGTCCGGCCGGGAGTGATAGTCAACTCACGGTACAAGTCGTGTTCAGCTGGAAAACCTTTCTTGAAGGTAGATGATGCGATCCGGTCATCACATCCTACAATGTTGTCCTTTTCTGCTTTGAATCTCTTGATGTAATCTCGAGGGATTCGTTGGACTTCTTGTACAAGTTATACAAGTGGTCAGGGTTCTTATTGATCGTCCGGTAAGAGGTGTACTCTTTGGTGAAGACATAAGCCAACTCCTTGAAGCTGCTGATCGACCCGGATGGTAGGGTGTGGAACCAGTCTTGAGCATCTCCTCGCAAGGTCATTGCAAACACCTTGCACATCAGTGCATCGTCGGCCTTGTGGAGGATCATGACACTTTTGAAGTGTTTTAGGTGGCTCTCAGGATCGGAATCCCCTTTGAAATGTGTAAATGAATGTGTTAAGAATCGCTTTGGGGCGAGCAGCTTGCTCAATTTCAGGGGTGAAAGGAGTAGAGATCGCCTGGTCCATCTCCTTACGTAGTGCATCCTCGAGGTTCCCACCAGTCTTCAAGTCTTGAAGTCGGTCATTCACAAGCTTCTCAACGTCTTCCGCATACATTGCTAGTCGATCACATTGGCGACCTTCGCTATTCGAGTGACACTGATTGACTGCTTGACCTCCTCATTAGTCTGCGAGGGTCGACCCTCTCGTCTACGCTGCCTAGGAGGCGTGTTGGTGGATGCGCTGCGAGGGATTTTCTGTAGCTTGGCGACGAGAATTGGTTCTTCGAGAGCAGGCAGTGAAGTGCCTTTCTTCACGGTCCTCATTGTGAGGGTTACCAGGTTGACCTCCCTAGGGGCCTAACCTTTTGTGAATATTTCTCTGTGAGCGGTAGCAGAGCGCCTCTCTTCACGATCCTCATTGCGGTGATTGTCGGTTTGACCTCCCTAGGAGCCTAGCCTTTCATGAACATTTCCCTGCGGGCCCAGCCGAGCGCGGATGTCAAGTTGTAAGCAAGCCTTTCTCGCACGTTGCTTTGTGTGTAGCTTGCAAATGCTTGTGACACGCCGGCAAGCTGATCACGTTGTTGTCCATCTCCTTGTCGCTTACTCTACCTCGACCTGCTTGGTACCCATCGAGCCGCCGATCGGCCTGTTCATCCATCCTTCTCTCTTCGCTCGGCTGTCCAAGGCCAAGGTTTTGAACCAAGTTTATTTGGTTGAGGAGCTGCCTCGTCAGATTGGTTTGGTCGTCCATCCTCTAAGCTAGCTGGTCAACTCTCAATTTAAGATCTACTTGACTTCATGGATCGGAAGGAGAGAAGTGTGTGGAGCCCAATTGCACACGGGCTAGGGTTTCATTGGAGGTGTATGCAGGAGCATGCTTCGAGCGTGGAGGCAATGGAGGGAATGCATGAAGTTGCTCCAAGACCGGGCCTAAGTCAGTGGTGGTAACGAGCCCACCTTGATGGGAGGTTCCACCGTGCTCGGTGGCGGTGCCACGGAGGTTGCTAGATCCGGCCGTGGGTCCGGTAGGTGGCACGGTGGTGAGAGGTGGTGGTGCCACCATGTCGATCGCGTGATCGTCGGTGGAGTGGCTTTGGGCCGTCACAGATTGATCAATCATGGCAGTTTTGCTCCTAAGGCATTTGCTTCCAAACATGGTTGTTTGGAAGGCTTCGGTGGATTGGAAAATAGGAGAGCACACGTTGAGTATAACTCGTGCTCTCAATGAAAGCACCAAATGTTTGTGCAAATAATCTCGCGGGAGAATATTCGCCTTGTGATTCTTCAACCTTCAATCTTCCTTCCCTCTCTTTCTCGATTCCTGTAAAAAAGATTAGAGTAAATAGACCACACTCGTGGGGTGTTGGCCAAAGGCCCTCTGATGCCTAAGTTAGTTCAAGTGTTTGTAGGAAAACAATAGCTAAGCAAAGGGTACGGAGTTTATGTATTTATGGTGTGAACCGAGCTGCTAGAGTCGTGTGGAGAAAATATGGAGAGTGGAGAGGGAGAGAGAGCTTTGGGTATTTTTCTCGGGTTCTGGAGAAGATGTACCTTGAATGATGAATGAAGTAGTATTTATAGGAGTCTCGGGGCTAAGGTTTCGTAGAGAATGTGCTGAGTTTACTTTCTACCCAAATTCGTAGGGATCAAGTCGGACTTAAATAATATATGATTTAATGATATTATCTTCTCTTTATTGAAGATAATATCTTAATTAAGTGATATTATCCCTTTTTATGAAGATAATATATGAATTTAATGATATTATCTTCTTTTTATTATGATAATATCTTAATTAATGGTATTATCTCATTAAATAAAGATAATATCCCATTAATTAAGATTTTTATCCCAATTAATTAATTGGCCAGATAAACTGGTTCAATTAATTAATTTAAGAGATAATCTTCTTTTCCACGTGGCTTGCCCTGATTGAAGACGAAAATATATGCTTCCACAAGTGCTAATAATGGAAGCGATGCAAAAGATAAGATAAGATATTTCTTCCTTTAATGATTTCATTGCAAAATATTATATGTTGTCATGCCAAATATGCAATTAGGTCAGAAAGTTTATCAAGTGGTGTTTTTGATAGTATCCATCACGTGAAGTGATAATTACACCAAACTGTATTGGGGCCAACGAGCGATCGGTCTGCCCATGGCACTCCTCGTCTCCGGTGGCCAAACCACTTGTCCCAATAGACTCGGGGACGTTTGAAAAGCACAACAACGAATTGTTTTGATGAGACCAACTTGACCGGCTGGTTCTCGGTTGAGATATAAAAACAAGAAGGAAGGTCACCCCATGTGAAGGGGAGAAGCAACGGCTACAATTACAAAGCAAGCCATCAATGAAAAAGTAAAAAAGCAAAAGGAAGCATCCAATGCAAATAAAAAATAAATAAAAAACCATGCGAATGTCAGACTTCATAAGAGGCCAAGCAGCAAAATAAATAAATAATATGCCAAGCAAAAGGGTTAATGACCTAAATGGTCCCTCAACTATCCCGCGATTATCATTTTGGTCCACCAACTAAAATTTTCAATTCAAACGTCCTTAAACTTTTTTTAATGTACCAAAATCATCCTTTCGTCAAAGTCTGTGTATTATTCCTTTAAATCAAGGGACAAAACCGTATTTTTAGGTGACTATCCTCTTCTAAAACTACTTGGACACTGTAGCATCCCAATCCCTCCCATTTCTATTAGAAGGCTCGATGTTTGTCCCCAAATTAAATGTCGAAGATTTCAACGTCAGAGATGTCAACGACATCAAGTGGGACGAGTCGATCTGCACCTGTGAGACGAAGATAATTCGTCGGACTTCGTGGACAAATTTGAACCCAGGAAGAAGGTTCGATGCTTGTGATAAAAATTGGGTAAGTTATTATTTGGGTTGCAAAAGTTGTTCTTTTCCATTTGTAATTGGTTGATAAGGTCTGAAATTGGGTAATATTTGATTTGCCAGAATAGTTGAAGAGGTATGCATTATTTCGAGTGGGTGGATAATAAAACTTGTCCAAGAGGAAAACAAGTGGTCCCTGGTTTGCTTAGAAGACTTAGAGCAATGGAGGAGGAAGGTAGAGCAAAGGAAGAACAATTGAGAGCTGTGGAAGCAAAAAAGAAAGAAATGCAGCATAAATTGAAAGAAATGGTTCAGGAAAAAAAAGGTTTTAGAATGGGGTCATAGGCAAAGACAATTGATAATATGGGTCTCCTTGATTTTGTCTTGGGGTTTGTTTATAACATTTCTGATGAGTGGGAAGTTGTAATTGTTATGGGGTTTGTTTCTTTTGAATGTATGGGTTATGAAATGTGCATTAGTGTCCATTGAATGTGCATTAGTGTTCTGAAATGTTCTTGAATTGAGGTTATTTGAATATCTGGGAGATGCTATTCCATTGAGTACAACAAAGTAAAAGCCATTCTATTGTTGACCACATAGGCAATTTACAAAATGGACATCCATATAAACATTCAAATTCCAATTACAGAGTTTGAGCACATGAAACTGAAGACCAGTTAGACCAATTACAGAATTCCAAATACAAAATTCACTTGCCTAGCAAAGTACATAAGCCAAAACAGACAACCAATTACGCAGTTTGAGCAGTTCTAGCTCAAAACCAATTACACAAACTTCACAAAATCCTCATGCCCAAAAAAGTAGCTAACCTAAAATAGCCAAGCAATTACAGAGTTTTAGCCCTTCAAACAAGAAACCAATTACACAGTCAAAAGTCAGAATTAGTCCCTTTTGTCACAAAAGCCCTCCGGCCAGAAAATTACATATCCCAAAATACACAAAATAGGACAACCTTAGCAATAATTTCCCCTATATTGAGGCCATGTTATTATCATGGGAAATGTTGTTCAAAGGTGGTCCTCCTTGTCCCCTTCCTCTTGCCACCTAAACAATGTAGTAATGTCAGGTGTATAACAGTTGAAAAACTGGCAATTAGTGAAATGAGTAAGAAATGAACCAAATGACAAAAACCTACAGTTGATCGTGAAGATAGTAAGCCTCTTCTTAAACCTCTTCCAGCCCCCATGCCTCTTCCTAAGCCTCTACCTCTAATTGCACTTAGCTTTGAAGATGGTAAATCTCTTCCTAAGCCAATATGTGAAGATGGTAAGACTCCTTGTCCATTACCTCCAGTCACCTGGAAAAGTTACTGATGTTTATTGTTTTCCAATGACATAAGCAATAAAAATTTGAAAAAAATGAGAAAATAAAGCTTACACTTTCTTGTGAATTTGGGTAAACAGGGGCTTGAGCAACATTGCCTCTTCCTCTACTTATGCCTCTGCCTCCTTCTCTATTACCTCTTGCCATCTAAAAAAAAAAAATGATTTCAGCTTCATAATGACTTTTGTAATTTAAAACCACAACAACAACCAAAGCTTACACTTTGTAGAGAATTAGGGTCAGCAGTAGCTTGAGCAACATAGCCTCTTCCTCTACTTATGCCTCTACCTCCTTCTCTATTACCTCTTGCCATCTAAAAAAAAATTTGATTTCAGCTTCATAATGACTTTTGCAATTTAAAACCACAACAACAACCAAAGCTTACACTTTGTAGAGAATTAGGGTCAGCAGTAGCTTGAGCAACATTTCCTCTTCCTCTACTTATGCCTCTCCCTCTGCTTATGCCTCTCCCTCTTACTGTGTTAGAAGAAGAACCTTGCTCCATTTGGGTTGAAGATGCATGAACCTGCAAATGTATAACAAAATTATTAATGTTCCAACAAATCATCAACTTGAACTAAACAAGGTGTCTAACAGTCATACCTGTTGGGTTTCTTTGTTTTGTCTGTCACATGTTGCCCTATTATGGCCTTTTTGACCGCATCCATGACATCTTATTTCAATGAAAACCTTTCTAAGCTTGGCCGGTGGGGCAATATAATTTGGAGGCATAAGGTTTGGTGGGATGGGGGCTGGTATTTCAACCTCACCAGGCTCTTTCGTCCTAACTCTTTTAGGCCTACCCGGTTGTTGCTTAAAAAGTGGAGGTTTAATTGGAGGAAGGCCACATTTACTCCATTGGTCCATTGAAGGGATTGGGTGAATCACTGGTTCATAAGCCTTCATATAAGTCTCCAGCTTATAACAAGTATCCACATAGGCAATTGGGTTTTCACATCTTTGAAATATTGCTGAGATTGCATGGGGACATGGTATTCCACATAAATTCCACCTCCTACAAGAGCATGTCTTTGCTCTAAGGTCTACAACAAATACTCCACCATAAATGTGGCTCACTTGATACAAATTGCTCACCAGCCAATCTAGGAATGCATTGTGATGAACCTAGCTTGTTCTTCTCAATTATCTTGAAGATCCTAGGCCCAACAGAGTGTCTCCAATTCTGACATGCAGACCTCCTACTAGCCATCCTAAGCATCACATACACCCTTATCCTCTCCAAGCAACTAAAAATTGTCTTATCCATTGCATCTAGTATGGCTGCATTGAAACTTTCACATAGATTATTCAACAAAAGATCACATTTAAAATGTGATCCGAAGTGAGGTCTGCTCCAATTTCTTGCAGGTCTCTTCTTCAACCACTTCCATGCTTCCTCATCCTCATTTTTCATCTTCTCCATTTCTGCCTCCTACCAAGGCACAGTTGTAGCTCTTGCTGCAGCCCATAATATATGTTTCAGAGCAAGACCAATATGTGATGCCCTAAAGTTAATGTACAAGTGTCTCACACACATCCTGTGCTCTTCAGTTGGAAGTACTCTCTCGATGGCAGGTACAAGTCCCTTTTGTTTGTCACTAATCACTACCCAAGCTTGTCCATTTGTAATCCCAAAATCTTCAATAAGAGGATTGAAAAACCAAATCCAAGAGTCTTTACTCTCAATATCAACCACTGCATAAGCTACTGGGAAATAATCATTATTCCCATCCACCCCAACAGCCATCAAGATCTGTCCAGGATAAGGCCCTTTCAAATGGCAGCCATCAACACCAATAACAGGTCTGCAACCTTGTAAAAATCTCTTCTTACAGGCAGCCAAGCACACATATATTCTTTGAAACACTGTCTCACCCTTCACAATCTGAGTTTTAATCTTTACTGCACTACCCTGGTTTGCAGTTTTCAATTCTTCTGCATAATCCCACAATCTAGCATATTGTTCTTTGGAAGTACCTTCATTTAAATCTCTGGCTAGCCTCATTGCCCTATAAACTTGAAGTTTGGTGACATTTATTTTGTAATCTGCCAACACATCTTGTTGAAATGATTTCATATCAAAGTCTGAGTTACGCCTCAGCATGTTTGCATATCTATCACAAAGCCATTTTGATGTAGTATGCCTAAGCTTGTCCACTCTTCTACACTGATGTTCTAGGCTCAAAGTTTTTATAGCAAATGTCCCTTCCTCTCTATTAATCCTTGATCCATATACCTGGAAAGAACACCCTTTCACACATTTAGCCTGAACTCGTTTGTTGTCGTTTTTTTTCAATTTCACTTCCCTACCCTCTATAATTGCAAGCTCCTTGATAGCCTCTATCAGAAGTTTTTTGTTTGCAAACTTCATTCCTAATCTAAACTCAGGATTTTTCAAATCCACATCTCTTCTATACTGCTTAAATTTTGGCAGTTTTATCTTTTTTCTACCATTACTCTCAGAATCAGTCTCACTTCCACTATCAAATTCTGACGTGTCAGCACCATCTGATGACACCTCTCCTTGACCATCATGACTAGTCCCCTCATCTGCTACATTCTTTCCAACAGTTGGCCTATCCTCTGCCTCATTGTCACTGAACTCATAATCACTGTCTTTAATTTCTGAATCTGCATCTTCATCTTCATCTTCATTTGGCAATTCTGCCCCTTCATTATCAATTGTCACATGTGCCCCTATATCTTCATTTGGCAATTTTGCTCCTTCGTTATCAATAGTGAAATGTGCCCCTATATCTTCATTTGGTAATTCTGCCCCTGCATCTTCATTTGGTAATTCTGCCCCTACATCTTCATTTGCCACTTTTGTCCCAACATTCTCAAAAGTCTCCTCAGCTTCAACTTCAATATAATCCACCCTATTCACTTGGTAATTCTGAGTCAAATCCCCATCACAATTCTCTGCATCTGCATCATACTCATAGTCTTCAATCTCACTATAGTACAACACAATAACCTTATTGGATGGTATGTGACCAACCATTTCAACCACTGTAGCATCCGATGTAACAAGCTCTAGTCCACCCTCAGGATTTTTACACCTAATTTCCAAACGTTGCTCAACTTGAGAAATGTCAACCTCATACCCAAGACCTCTCCTAATTTTCAGTAAATCTAATAAGGACAGAAAATCCTCTATAATATTGTCCAAATAACAGACCATACCCATCTTATAAACCCCATTTTCAAACCAGCCCCCATGATGTAATTCTAGAGTGCACATTCCATTGTCAGCTGCAAAATTGAAACAACAATATGTTATTCTAAAATTATAGTTTTGTTGTTAATGCTAACGACAACAAGGCAACAATTACTAAGTTGGGTGTGAACCAGACAACCAAGGGACCACAGCCTTTGAAAAAAAACACCATAAACCCTAAACATGCAGGAACCACAACCAAGGGACCACAGACATAAAGCTTACACTCTACAGTCAATGTAGCAAAAGCCAAATCCACATCCACATACAAGAAAACGATTCCTTTACCCTTACTTTAAACATAAAACAAACAAAAAGCCAAACACAAACACAGAAAAAGGAATCTTTATAAAGAAACCACAGTTCCAGACAAGGACAACTCATCCATTTCATCCATTTCCAAATAAAAACAACATAAAATGCATTATAGAAGCCCTTACCGTATTTGGGAGTCTGTCCACCCGAACGGAATTCGAACTCCATTATCAGCAACAAGTGAATTTCCCAAAATCTCCAAAAATCCCCAAAATCAAACCCTAACCCAAACTCCCAAATTCGAACTCCAAAACTAACACTGAATTTACACACTAACTTCACCAATTCAACGACTCGCACACTACTACAGCATCGACCAATTCAGCAACTCGCGTTAGAATCCCTTTCACTCGATGGTTTTCGCGGGAAATGAGAGGCCTTCTCAAAATGTTGACGTATTTTTGAGGGATGTTCGTTCTGAGTGATAGGGCTTCTCTAAAAGTCGCACATACCCTTCAAAACTCAGTCACGTGGCCATCACGTGATCGAAAGTGACGGACTCTGTCACGGAAGGACGATTTTGGTACATTAAAAAAATTTAAGGACGTTTGAATTGAAAATTTTAGTTGGTGGACCAAAATAATAATTGCAGGATAGTTGGGGGACCATTTAGATCATTAACCCCAAGCAAAATTATTTCTTTATCTCATCTGACAACTTTCAAATGCATTTACTAAACTAATATGACAATACTTCAAGCTTTTCAACTTTAAGCATCTTTTGATTGGTTATTATATATTAAAGGTTATATTTTCACCCCCTGCGTCATGTTTATTACTCTATTCCTATATTATCATACACTAGGCACTGCATCATATCTGATTTAATACCCGTTCATCATTATTTTATGCTATTCACTAGAAGAAGAAAAAAAAGGCTGTAGACGACGGTGGTCTATGGTCGACTGCTATCTATTGTGACATTATAGACGACGATGATTTATCGTTATTTATTGACCATTTAGACGACAATTTTACAAAATTACTATTGTCTATTTATCAATTCAAACAATAGTGGATCACCGTCCTCTATTTGTTATGTTTTGTCGTCCTAATGGTAATTAGACGACAATATAATTTCGTTACCGTTGTCTAAGTGGTGATATTTTGTAATGGTATTGTAGGTTTATATCCTCTTTTTTTAGGTTGTTTCATTTGCAAAGACTTTTTCAATTCTCAAAACATGTTTCAAAATATTTCAATTAAAAAATGTAATCAAATGTGATCTCATACGCTCCAAAATATAAAAGAATTCATCACAAGCATCTGTTGAGCATAAATTTTTGTCCTCAAGTTAACCAAAATACAAAAGAATTCTTCTAAGTTACCCATAAAACTCACCCCAAGGTCTATGTATAACCCCCTAGAAATTCTGCTCCTTCACCACACACTTCATCAATCTCCTTTTACGGATAACTTTGATCAATTATCTTCTCCCACTAAAACATAATAAATAAAAAAGGAAAACTAGTCAATAAGTTCAACATCATGGTAACATATTTCTCAAGTCCTTCATATGACTCATATTAAAAACTTAACAATAGCAACCCCTATTTTTGTCCGCAAGTTTGACACCATTGAGCTCTCTCACATTTACTGGGAAAAGAATGTTGCTACAGACTCTTTAACTAATTGGAGCCATAATCTGGATCTAGGGGTCTGGTTCTTTGTTGATGCTTCTGAATGGTTTAGTTCATGTCTTGCTGATGATTTGCTAGTGGTTGTTAAGCCTCAGATGATCTTTGCTCCTTCACCAAAAAGAAAAAAGCACAACACTTACTTTGATAAAAAAATAAAAAAAAAAATGACAACACTTACCTCTTTAACCACAAGGAGGAACTCCTCATTACCTTCTATTGTGGCTCAACCACAAAGTGACATGTGTGATCTATTTTTTAATTGTCAAAACATCTTTTTTTTTTTTTTTTACTTTTACTGAACCCCTAGCTTTTTACCAAAATAGAAAGAAAAAAACAACACAAAACAAAATTCCCATTGTTTTTCACTTTGATTTTCTCAACCTTTTAAAAATTAATAATTTTCCTTGCTCAATGAAGACTTTAAGTCTTGGTGGCCCTTTCCAACTGTAACTTTAATAATTTCTACAACCAAAGTTGCCACTTTTCTTCATGGTAGTACTTCAAACAGAATCATAACCAAGTGAAAAAAAAAACAATGAGATTTTTTATTTTTTTATTTTATGTTTTGATAAAAAGTTAGAAGTTCAGGAAAAGTGAAAAGAAAAAAAAATTGTTTTGACAATCCAAAAAGAGAGGACACATCTCACTTTATGATTAAGCCACAATAGAAGATGCAGGGGACTTTTTCCTCCATGCAAATGGGCTCTGTAAAAGAGAAGACTGATGAAATTGTCCCCTTTGCCTGAATTCGAAAATTAAGCCCCAAAATACCTCGAAAGGGCAGTAGAGCCTTAGGAAGTATTTTGGTTACCTTCACCAACCAAAATAATGGCAGCTTACAGATAATTTCTTCATGCTTACAGATAAACTCTCAAGCTCAGCGTGAGTGGCCTGTGGCATGGGAGTAAAATCAATATGAGTTTAGCACTAAGAGAAAATTTAGGCTTGCTTTGAGGGAAAAGGAAGTGTTAGAGTAAGGAATGAGAAGTTTTGTAAGAGATTTGGCTAGGAAAGGGAAAATGAAGAGCAGAGTTCTTCCGGCAGCTGCCAGAAGAGCAAAATAGAGAAGAAGATGAACAGTGCACGAGATTGCTGGGTTTTTCTAAGTTAGAGAGAAAGCTTGCTCTCTGGGTCTGAGTTGTGGCTAATAGTGAAATATTTGGTTGTTTGGGTAAGTTTCCAGCAGCCTGACAAAAGCTATGTCAGACTCTAGAATGGCATGGCAGAATGAGAAATGGGAGGAGATGGAGGAATATGGCATGAAATTGCAGAGATTTCATGGTAAGAGATGAAGCTTACTCTCTAGATATGGGTTGCCTCCGTTGGGTAGAAAAGGCCTCAATTTATAGCCGTTGGAAGCTGACATTTTCCAAGAAACCCTAATGGTTTCCATCCCATTTTGTCAAGTATTTCCCTTCCTTTCTCCCTTCACCCTTCAATCATCCTTTTTTGGTGAAATCTTCTCTGCCCATTTGCACAAAATCAGGGATTTTTTTTGGAGCTCAAGGCCCCCTTTCCCACGGCTATTTTAGACTCTTATTTTCAGCCATCTTTCTTCCTTCTTTTCTCTCCTCTTCCAAGGCTAGGTCTGATGAGGGAAGGAATTGAATATACATGCTGGTTCAAAGGGTGCTTCTAGCAGCTCGCAGGCTAATATTCTTTGGTACTTTGAATGTTTCTTGCTTGGAATCTGCTCCCTCCATGTGTTGGAACCTCCAACAACATTGTTTAATGAACCTCCAGACCTCCCCTTCGTGGCTTTTGTTCCTCCAACTAGGTGCTGGTGCCTTTGTAGCTTATTATGGTAGTTGTATGGGCTAAAATGGTTTATCAAGCAAGTGGGCTATCTAAAACGTTTGGGCTTTTTGGTTGAGTCAATAGGCTATTTTGATTGGGCTTATTTTTGGTTGGGTTATTTTTGGTTAGGTTATTTTGCTTGGGCTATTGGGCTACTTTTCTCTCTTGTGCTCACCCACATGTTTGGGCCTAAGAAATGAGCTTGAGTCTCGAGGCTCCCAAGCAACCGAGACTTTCCATTTCTCGGCCCATCAATGGGCCTCATGTTGATTTATTACCATTCATACCACAACCCACTCAAGTAAGCCCCGGGCATTCGAGTGGCTTGGGCCCACTTATGCTTGTAACGTGGTTGGGTGTGTAATAATGATTTCCTACTTGGCATGGCATGTCGCTTGACATGGCATATCGCTTCCAGCCGCTGGGAAAACATCGCCTCCGCCGGAAAAAGAGCCCAAGTCGATTTCGACCCCTTCACCCTTCACCAAGCCCTTCGCCGTTGCTGGAAGGGACCTTTTTGTGCGGGTTTTCCTCTATGATTCTCAATTTCGCTCCCTTCTTGGTATATTCAAAGTCACCCGTTGGGATTTTAGCAAGGTATGTCCCTTCTCTAGCTTTCTCTTGGATTTATTGAGGAATTTGCTGGGTTCCTTTCATCCATGAATATTGCCCTTTGTTTTGGTAGTCAAGCACCAAACCCTCTTTTGACCTATTTTGTTATTGCAGCAACGTGAGTGCTTACAATGTGGGTGCTAGCAAGGAAGGGCTCACACTAATCTTCTGGGATTCCCTTTTCTTTGATTTGCTCGAGTTGCTGGAAGGGTGCCAATTCCTGTGAGAACAAAACTGTTGGTATGGGTTTCTCCCTTTTCCTCTTCTTACTTTTATCTTGCTCTGACCTCTTTTTTGATATATGAAAAGGCTGAACTTGGCTTGATGTGCTTTATTTTCTGATTTTCTCTCATTCTCTTCTTTCTTCTTCTTCTTCAAGACCCAAACCCGTAGGTATTGTGCATCAGTACATAAGTCATATTTCAGAAGCTCGGATCAGAAAACTTCCTTGATCAAAGTTGTTCATCTGCTCGAGTACTATAGCCAGTAAAATTTGCAGAATTTTTTGAATTTTTCTGATACCTCAAAGCTGGTTTGCAACTTCTGCATTCATCCATGACTGGTGAGTTTTTGCAGATTTTTCTTCTGCATGTGTCTTTAACTTATGATGCTCGTATGATTGTGCTTGCTTCACAAAATTTGCTTGAAATTATGTTGTTTATAACATATCCAAAATTGAGGATCATCCACCCATTCTAGTGCTCTCTGCCTCCATTTTTCTAAAGCATGTTCATGAGTTGATGTTGATGCCTTTGTTGTATGCTTCTATGCTTGAATGCTTGAGTTCCTCTGTATTTCCCAGAATTTGTGAACTAGAAATCGAATTCTAAGGTTGAGCTTTTGATTTAGGATTCTATCTTGGTGATAAACAAGAGTTATACAAGCTCACTTGGGTATGCATGCCAAGTGTTTGTCAAAATATCTCAAAGTAGCTTGCTGGCTGTTTTTTGAACTTTTGAAATGTTTCTTTTCAAATATGAGTTGGAGCTTTTGAGACATAAAAATGGACTTCTCAATGGTTATGTTGGAATTGGTCTTGCATCACTTGAAGAAAAAATGAATTTTCGGTGGAATTTCAAAGTAAGGGTTAAGGTGCTGGAGCTGTACAGTTTCTGCTGCATGGACTGTTTTAGAAATCTGTTTGACATGCTTCCCTAGCTCGAAATGCAACGAAATTTTGGGAAAGTAAAGCTTGATATGTCTAGTTCTAATCTGGAAAGTCTGGGATTTGTTGGTTGTAAGCTTGATTTATAGTGATTTTCTAAAGGTGGGATATTCTAGCTAGGATGGTTGGAAAGCTTGTGTATAAGTTTTGCTTGGCATGTTGCTTTTGCTTGGGAATTTAGCATGTCCTTTCTGTTGGCATTGAGTGCTGATCTGAGTATTGCTAGAGCATGTTCTTGAGCAATATTGTCATGAAGTGGAATGGTATTGTCGTAAGAGCATGAGTTCTTCAATTTGCTTGAAATGCCCAAATTGCTTGGAATGCTTGAATGAAATGAAATTTCTTGGTATGTGGATTGGTATCACACCCTGTGAATTTTTTCTAATGCTTGATAGATGAGTTTGCTTGCACTTTGAGAAATTTATGCTTCCAGCGCCTTCCTTTGTGTATAAGTACCTTTCCGGCGTATGATTTTGGCTAACGTAGTCTCTTGTTTAGAAGCTCCAAAGCATGATAAAGCATGAGAAGTCTAATTTTCTA
Source organism: Prunus mume (assembly GCF_029339155.1). NCBI lineage: Eukaryota > Viridiplantae > Streptophyta > Magnoliopsida > Rosales > Rosaceae > Prunus > Prunus mume. The sequence goes on from NC_142702.1 coordinate 5,620,416, forward strand.
GGATTTTGATAACATAAAATTGAGTCTTGGCTGCTTGCAACTTGTCTTTGGAAAAATTAATGCTTCAATAGTGATTATGCTTCCGGCACCCCCTTTTCATTTACGAGTTCCCTTCCAAAGTGCCTAATCTGGTCAACGTACTCCCTTATTTCTTTTTCAGGCTTGATTGAGAGGTTCCAAAGCATGAGGAATGTCATTTTCTTACTGATTTGCTGGGAACTTGATAGAATAAAGGTGAGTTTTTGGTTACTTTCACGGATGTAATGAGTTTGTTGAATTGTTGCAAGGATAAATTGAGCTTTGGGGGTTAATGAGCATATACACTAGCATGATGTTTGAAATAGGACAGGGGCTAAGAAGATTTGAAATAAGGCAAGTGCCAGAAATTCTTTGCTTGTAGAGTAGGAGCTGGAAGAATGGAAGAAAATATGCTTCTGGCACCTCTGTTTGTGTGTGTGTGTGTGTGTGTGTGTGTGTGTGTGTGTGTGCACACGTCTCAGGCATAGGTGGGGCAAGTGCTAGAAACCTTGACGTTTCTGCTGCTGGAACCTTCAAATCCTCCAGCCTTCTAACTTGGATATTTGGGGCTTCTGCTTTAATCTTTTGGTAAGTAACTCCGCCAATTTGAATATTCCAGGAATAAGCATAGACTGGTGCATGGCCTAGGCTTACTCCCCTTGTGAACATATGCTTGATTAATTGTAGACTTTGTTCTCGGTTGCGAGAAGTAGGAATGCATGTCTTGCAATGCTTGATTTTTGTTCCGAAAGAGAATTTGCTTGTCATGCTTATTGACTCACAGGATGAGAACATTGTTTGTCACGAACTTAGGTCAGAAATTGCATATTCGTTTTAACTCCTTCTTTTCTTTTAGATCAAGAGCATCTCACAAGGGGCGAAGGGTACGCTTCCTTCCTCCCCTTGGGACACTGATCTGATTGCCGACACCTTTTCACGGCTTCCCACAGCTACCTCCAACTTCTCCTTGCACAGGCACACCGACATAGCTGCCGGCATCTCCCCTTTCCAACAGTGCCTCTAACTTCTCCTTACAGGCACACGACACACTGCTGCACCTCTTCACACTTCCCCTCGTGGTGAGATTATTGATGACATCCATAAGGACGGTGATGCTTCCACCTCTGTGGGGCATTTATCGGAGAGAAACATGTCTTGGCAAGATTGGGAGAATTCCTTCGTGGCGTTCAAAGCCTTCTTTGATGACGGTGTTACTCATAGCATGAAATCATCGCATGGTCCTGTTTCCTTTGAGACTATAGGATGCATGGATCTTTAGCATGTATAGTTTTATCGTGCTTTGACTGTAGTTTTTTTTTTCTTTTGACATTCTAACGACTACGTTGTTATGACTTTGTAATTTGGCATTGAACCACTGAAGCTTGTATTAATTTTTTGAATGTTGAAGGCAGGTTGTAATTCGCATGTCTCATATATATATATATATATAGCTTGGTTGGCAAAATTCGTCTTTGTGAACTGCTTGAGATTTTCTGACAGGTTGGATATCCTTAAAAACAAGGTATATGCTGCCAAAATTTCGACAGGAGCGAAATTTCTCAAGTTTCTTTTGCATGGTTTATCTAGCCTCTGGGTTTGAAAAGCAGCTTCTTGCCTTCCTTAAAAAGGGCCAAACTAGCGCGTGCATGATTCTTACCAAGGTTTTATAAAACTCCCAGATGTTGTTCCAGCACCTCAAGATTGCGTGCTTCTTTGGAATAGATCAGTTTCTCGTGCCTTATGCTATTTTTTGCTTAAGCGTGATGCTTGTTGATGGTTCGGGATCCGATTCAAGTGACTTTGCTTGGCATGGTTACTGCTGAGAGGCTTAGCTTTTTAAAAGGAAGTTTGTTTGTCTATTTTCTATTTTCTTTTCAAAGAACATGTTTTGCAAAACAGAAGAAGATAAAAGTAAGTAAAGAATTCTAGAGGTTTTTTCTTTTTCTTTTTCCAAAATATTCCATTCTCATTGCAAATATCATTTTACACCTTAGCATGCAATAATGGTGGTGCATTCTACCAAAGTTGTGAAAGCATATGGTGAAAACACAAAAGGAGTTCATCTTTGAAATAAATTTGAAAAGTCAAAAACAAAAGGATAGGTGCAAAAGCAACTCAGTAGTAAGGCTTTGAGCCATTTTGCATTGATAAATACCCCCATCAAATTAAGCCCCCAAGTATGAAAGGGCCAAGGAGCGTGCATGACTTGCAATAGCATGAAAGCTTGTGGCTTATGTTGGCATGTATTTGGCATGTGTTGTACTAGGCTGCCATGCTCTGTAGAATTATTTAACAGAGCCACATCTGCTGATCTACTTGCATGCGACTCATGACCCCACTAATCAAAGAGTGATTTGCGGCTCTTAGGAGAGGTTACGGCAGCAGTCTCTCGATAATATTGCTAATCAAATGAAGCCCCCGAGTGGCGTTCTTCCTCTTCACCCTTCCAAGCTTTCTGCCCATTTAGTTTAACTGAAATGCTTGTTTTCCTCGTGCTTTCAGCAGAGAAAATTGGGTTATGCCAATATTTTCCGAATAAACCTGTAATCGCCACGATGTTGCTGATGCAAATTTTGACGAGCGCTTCTTCATCCTTTTCATCATAGCAATCCAGAGACAGGTCCTGGAACCTACGCACGAAGTCCACAGGATCTTCCCCCTGTTTTTGGCGAATGTTGTTGAGTTGAATGGTAGTAACTCTTTCTTCATATTGGAAATATTTCTTAGAGAACATGCTTGCCAAATCTTCCCAAGAACAAATAGAGCCTGGTGCCAACCTCATGTACCACGTACAAGCATGATCGGTAAGGCTTTTCAAAAAATTTCGAAGCCGAAGATTATAATCACCAACATGTGGTCCCAAGGCATCAATGAAATGGTTGAAGTGCTCATTCGGGCTCCCTTTCCTTTTGTCGAAAAGGACAAAGCTTGGTGTTTCATAGCCATTAGGATATGGCTGCTGGAATAGGCATGATGGATATGGCGGCTGAGGGACATACTTCCAATCTTCCTGATTATGGCTTAGTTTATTTTCCAGCATGGCGATGACATCTTCATGGGCGACAAAAGATGGCCTATTTTGTTCAGACCCCCTTCCGGCAGCAGCAGATTCCTCTTGGAGTGGTCTTTCGTTTTCTTTGCTTGGCTTGGAGACTGAACTTTTAGCTCTTTGATTGTGTCCACCATCCCCCTCTAGGTTTCCCCATGGCATGGATGGCTGCAACAAGGTCTATGAGGGTGAAAGCTCCCTCACTTGCATGTTCTTCTTTTCTATGTGAGACATTTTGCCTTGACTCCTAGTCACCGTGGTCCAGCTCGTCTTGGGAAGTCATGTTGTCGCTTCTGGTCTTCTTTGAAGGCATCGATGAAGATAATGGCCTAATCCACAACAGAGTTGCCAATTTATGTAAGGGACTTTTTCCTCCAGCAGCTGCAAATGGTGGGCTGCTATAAAAGGGTAGACTGATGAATTGTCCCCTTTGCCTGAGTTCGAAAATTAAGCCCCAAAATACCTCGAAAGGGCAGTAGAGCCTTAGGAAGTATTTTGGTTACCTTCACCAACCAAAATAATGGCAGCTTACATGTAATTTCTTCAAGCTTACAAATAAACTCTCAAGCTCAGCGTGAGTGGCCTGTGGCATGGGAGTAAAATCAATATGAGTTTAGCACTAAGAGAAAATTTAGGCTTGCTTTGAGGGAAAAGGAAGTGTTAGGGTAAGGAAGGAGAAGTTTTGTAAGAGATTTGGCTAGGAAATGGAAAATGAAGAGCAGAGTTCTTCCGGCAGCTGCTAGAAGAGCAAAATAGAGAAGAAGATGAACAGTGCACGAGATTGCTGGGTTTTTGTAAGTTAGAGAGAAAGCTTGCTCTCTGGGTGCGAGTTGTGGCTAATGGTGAAATATTTGGTGGTTTGGGTAAGTTTCCAGCAGCCTGACAAAAGCTATGTCAGACTCTAGAATGGCATGGTAGAATGGGAAGTGGGAGGAGATGGAGGAATAGGGCACGAAATTGCAGGGATTTCATGGTGAGAGATGAAGCTTGCTCTCTAGATATGGGTTGCTTCCGTTGGGTAGAAAATGCCTCAATTTATAGCCGCTGGAAGTTGACATTTTCCAAGAAACCCTAATGGTTTCCATCCCATTTTGTCAAGTCTTTCCCTTCCTTTCTCCCTTCATCCCTTCAATCATCCTTTTTTGATGAAATCTTCTCTGCCCATTTGCACAAAATCAGGGATTTTTTGGAGCTCAAGGCCCCCTTTCATGGCTATTTCAGACTCCTATTTTCAGCCATCTTTCTTCCTTCTTTTCTCTCCTCTTCCAAGGCTAGGTCTGATGAGGGAAGGAATTGAATATACATGCTGGTTCAAAGGGTGCTTCTGGCAGCTCGCAGGCTAATATTCTTTGGTACTTTGAATGTTTCTTGCTTGGAATCTGCTCCCTCCATGTGCTGGAACCTCCAGCAGCATTGTTTAATGAACCTCTAGACCTCCCCTTCGTGGCTTTTGTGCCTCTAGCTAGGTGCTGGTGCCTTTGTAGCTTATTATGGTAGTTGTATGGGCTAAAATGGTTTATCAAGCAAGTGGGCTATGTAACACCCCGACTCCAAAGTTATCCCCTGTTTTAATTTATTTGAGTGGAATTATGAATTTACCTTGGGGATAGGGGTAATTCGGTTATTTCTTATTCGAAAGGAATTTGAGAATTCGGCTGTAACGCTATGAGAGAGCCGTGAGATGAGTCCGTAGACGCGTAGTGGGCTTGAATCGGAGCTGTAACGAGAGAGATACGATCCAAATACCCTCAGTGGCAAAATCGTAAATATTTTGAAAAGGAGTTTTGGTTAAAAGACAGAATTGCCTCATTTCTCTCTCTCCTCCGCATCTCTCTCTCTCAAACACCGCCACGCTTTTGCCCGGCCGTTCGCTCATCCGCCACCAAAGTTAACGGGCCGGTACCAAAATGACCGGCCGCCATCCTCTTCCTACCCCAACTAGGTCCCGCCGCGATCGCCGTGATTTCGCCGGAAAACGAGGAGAAAAGCTCGGTTTTGATGAAACCGTCGGCCGTTCTCCGTCATCCGGCCACCGATTCCGGCAAGTGAGGTATGGTTTCTCACCTATTTTCCGAGCTCTAGCTGCCTGTTGGGTAGGAATTGATCAATTTGTAGCGTAAGTAGCTCGATCTACGAATTGAAATTTGGCCATTGTTGGATCGCATTTCGCCACTTCCGCCATTTTTGGGGTATGTCCAGAACAAAAGTGGCTCAGAATAGGGTTTTACATCTAGGATAGGAAGCTTGGCGGCGGTTTGGAGTTTTTCGCCGCGAAATTACTCAAGGCACCCATGCGGCCGGCATGTGTGGCGGCGTGGGCTAGGAAAATGGACCGCTCAAGGTTCTAAAATGATCTCCTGGTTCTCACGAGCGTGCGAACAGATATCGCATAGGATTCGACAGATAAGCTTGAGCCGGTCCTGAGTTTGTAATATGTTAATCTAGACATCCTTAGGATCGTGTAGGATTCGACAGATAGTAAAACGGAGTCCTGGATACTCCGGAAATGCCAACCCTAGGGCGAGGGTTTTAATAACCGTCCGATAGTGCGATCGTGAGCGATCCGACCTTCTGATATGGACCAAACTTGCATGACATATGTCCTAAACCATGTAGCACTCATTGAAATTGTCAAATCAGAATTTGGAGGTCGTGGGCCTCCTGGGCCCGTTTGACCAAGGGTGAGTAGTTGGACCCCGGGATTGACCGTGAGACTTCCTAGGTAGTGTTACCTTCTCAGGAAGATTAAAATGACCGTAGTGACGGGTTTTGTTTGTATATTGGTTATGTGGGATTAGGATATTAGTTACGGTTCAAAATTGGGGGATTATTGGATGCTATTCCAAGGTTGAGGTTTATGAAATAGAGGTTTATATTTATATATGATCATGTGTGTATACAAAGGTATAAAAGAGTTTAGATGTCAGTTTGAAGTGCTATACACACCACCCTATGTACCTCCCCCGGATTTTGATTACACTGTAAGTATCGTCCTGTGATTGTGTTGAGGCCTTTAAACCCGTGCGGGCTGGTGAGAATGTAGCCAGCCCAAAGCGAATCAGATGATGGTGGTGAGAATGTAGCCAGGCCCAAAGCGAACGGTATGATGGCTAGTGAGAATGTAGTCAGCCCAAAGCGAACGGTATGATGGCTGGTGAGAATGTAGCCAGCCCAAAGCGAACGATATGATGGTGGTGAAAATGTAACCAAGCCCAAAGCGAACAATTAGATGGCTGGTGAGAATGTAGCCAGGCCCAATGCGGACAGTGAGATATGCTTGTGAGGTCGCACGTGTCGTAGGAGTAGCCGGCGTGTTGACAGACCCCATACGAGGCCGGGTGCATCTCGTCGTATGAGGGGAGCTATGTGATTGTGTTTGGTGTGTTGTGATGGATAAATCCTAGAATGTATGAATTTGTATGGCTGTAATAGTTTATTTGATATTATGAGCCAGGATTGATACGAAAGAACTACGTGTGGCTTGATCCCTTAGTAGGGTACGTAGGCAGCCTGGAGTTACTAGGTGCAGCCACAGATTAGACTCCACTTAGGTGGTCTTATTGAATTGAGGCTTGTCCTGTGGACTAAGTGAGTGAAGGTGTGCATAAATAAATTTTAAATCTGTTATATGCATGTTTGATGCATTAAGTTATTTTAAAAACAGTGTGGGCAGTTCTGCTAGAATCATTTGAAGGCCGGAGGCCATTTATGTAAATTGCATGAGATTATATTGTGCGTATTGCCTGTTGGGTTATAAAATGTGTTTTATGCAGGTGAAAATTTTGGGAAATGTTCAATTTACAAGGGAGACTCACAAATTTTGGCAGAAAGTCTCGTGCCCTTAACCCTTTTTGGTAAAAAAGGACATAGTTTTAAGGAGTGAACCCGGCATGGGTGTGATGCCGAGGTCTCCGCAGGATTCGTCTCGGGTTCCGGGAAATTCGGGTCGGGTCTTGTCAGGCTATCTAAAACGTTTGGGCTTTTTGGTTGAGTCAATAAGCTATTTTGATTAGGCTTACTTTTGGTTGGGTTATTTTTGGTTAGGTTATTTTGTTTGGGCTATTGGGCTACTTTTCTCTCTTGTGCTCACCCACATGTTTGGGCCTAAGAAATGGGCTTGAATCTCGAGGCTCCCAAGCAACCCGAGACTTTCCATTTCTCGGCCCATCAATGGGCCTCATGTTGATTTATTACCATCCATACCACAACCCACTCAAGCAAGCCCCCGGCATTCTAATGGCTTGGGTCCACTTAGGCTTGTAGCGTGGTTGGGTGTGTAATAATGATTTCCTACTTGGCATGGCATGTCGCTTGACATGGCATATCGCTTGACATGCTTTCAATTATTATGCCTGACGAGATAATTAGCATGGATTTGCAAAGATAATGCATTTTATAATCTTAATCTCGATTCCTAACATGACGAATTATTTATTTGGCATGGCGCGTGTGGTGTGACTCGCATATGACGAGCCTTTGTGTATTCAGATATGTGACTTTTCTTAATATAGTAGCGTATTGGACAGAAAACTTATTTGGGCCCAATCGTGGACTCTTTTGGGCCTCAACAGAAGATAAGAATGAGATCTTTTGGGTAAGGAGGAGAAATTATAGAATAGTAGTGTGCTAATACCTTAGCTTGTGATGCTTCCATGCCGGTGATTTGCCCCCTAAATTGACCCCTTATATTTTTTATAAAAAAAAAAGAAAAAAAGAAAATTAAGGACCCGATCTTTTTTTTGCCAATGTGCCCTCGACGTGACCGCACTTTCCATCAATTCTGCCGTCAAGATAGATGTTACTTTTGTCATTTCGCGTGTCCACGCAAGTCAACCCAGTGTAAGTCGAAGGAGGTTAGGTAAGGACCTTCTCATCTTGTAATATTGGGTTTCTCCTTAGCCCTAGATCCCCTTTCGGTTTTGGATACGAAAATGGAGGTTGCAAGAGTGGGGGAAATTCATTTGGGGAAAAAACGAGCCAAAAAGAAAGAACTAATAGCTGAAGCATGGGTTCAGTTCAGTGGAGACGAGAAATGACAAAATTAACCTCCAACTTCACGGCAGAATGGATGGGAAGTGCCAGATTTTGACGTCGGGGGGCACATTTGTAAAAAAAAATAATTTGGTTCCTTAATTTTCTAAAAAGAAAAAAATAGAGAACTAATTGAAAGTTAGGTACAAGTTCAGAGGGCAATCACTAGTATACCCTTAAAAATATGTCATGTGTCATAGTTTTATAAAAATTTGAACTTTTTTTACAGCTGGATTTAAAAAATTTATACCATTTAGAATAAACTTAAAAAGAAAAAAAAAACTAAAAGAAAAAAAAAGAAGACAGAATCCACCTCCCACCCTAACCCAATCTCCTAAGCCGCCACCGCACTGCCTCCCCTTTCTGCCCCTCCCTATCTTCTTCTTCCTCATCCTCCTCTCTCTCTCTCTCTCTCTCTCTCTCTCTCTCTCTCTCTCTCTCTCTAAAACTGCAAGATCTCTTGAACCCGTGAATGAACCTGCAATATCTCATTAGCATTGAAAAGGGTCCAATATCATTCAATTGCTACTAACAGACACCTCCCACCCCAAATTTCTTCACATCTGATGTCAATTTGAAAATTAGAAATTAACAAATTAGTGAGAAAAAGGAGAACGAAAAAAGCTAGTCTTAGCCTTAGGGTAGCCACCGAAAGGGTAAAGAGGGAAGTATAGTTGATTTCCAAATCCGTTAAGAGCCGTAGATTTACAAAGAGGTCAATGGCACTGGAGTGCATCGTTACTACCACTTACGGCCAGTAGAATTGTTGTCGTTGTCTTGTCATCCTCCAACAGTCCGAACCAGGCCGATTGGGTCCCACCCATTGACACAAGTTGAAGTCTCTCATTGATGGCCAACTTTGCATGTACAGATTGGTGATGAGGACCCCATCCCCCATGTGACGCCACAGAAAAGTTTGAAAACTTTGTACCCAAAAGAGAATAGTCCTTCAGACCAAAAAAAAAAAAAGAGAATAGTCCTTGAAAGTGAGGGAGATTTTTAAAAAGTTAATATTACAGGCTAATTAGAAGTTAATTATGATCACTTAGGCTAATTAGAAGTTAATTATGTTTACAGGCTATTGTGTAAACATTATTGAAGTTGAAGGAACAAGTGCTTTCCTTCCAATTGTTGGAAGTATATGATACTCTATTTTTTAATTTTATTTTTATTTTATCTTGTTTCTCGAACTTCAAATATGAATCGATTTCTTTATAAATTAGTGAATTTCTTATCTGAATTTTTCTATTTTTGTTTTTACTTTTTCGAAGAAGAAAATGAGACATCACTGCTTTTCACATTTGAAAGCATCAGTCATTATCCACGTCGATGGCCAACTTTGCATGTACAGATTGGTGGTGACGAGGACGACCCCATCCCCATGTGAGGCCACAGAAAAGTTTTAAAAGTTTGTCCCCCCAGAGAATAAAGTGAGAGATTTTTTAAAAGTTAATATTACACGCTAATTAGAAGTTAATTATGATCACTTAGGCTAACAAACTCACTCACTCACTCACAGCCACCGAACGGAACTTAGATAAATACATAAAAAGCTTTCATACTGCCTTACCTGTATTTCCAAGTTACTTTCATCCAATTCCCTTGCAAAGAAAAGAAGAGAAAAATGGCTGGAGCTTTGATCGGAGAGGCCTTCATTTCTGCTTCCATCCAGGTGATTTGTGACAGAATTGTCTCACCCGAGTTCATCGACTTATTTCGGCACAAGAAACTGGATCAACCTCTCCTCATGAAACTGAAGAGGACGCTGTTGACCTTGAACGCAGTGCTTGATGATGCAGAGGAGAAGCAAATTGAGAAACCAGCTGTGAGAGAGTGGCTTGACGACCTCAAACATGCAGTCTTTGATGCGGAGGACTTGCTGGATGAGATCAACTATGAAGCTTTGCGATGCAAGCTGGAAGGTGAATCTCAAACAGCCGACAAATTTACCAACAAGGTGTGGAACTTCCTCCCTACTTCTCGTAATAAGTTTTATCAAAGCATGAATGTTAAGATACAGGAGTTGTTACGAAAACTAGAAGACTTTGTACAACTGAAAGGTGCTCTTGGTTTGACAGAAGTTGTTGGGAGGAAGGTTTCACAAAGAACTCCAACAACTTCCTTGGTTCATGAACCCTTTGTATATGGTAGAGATGAAGTCAAAGAAAATTTATCAAAAGTGTTGTTCTCCGAAGATGCAAGCGAGGAAAATGTGTCTGTCATCCCCATTGTTGGAATGGGTGGGGTTGGCAAGACAACCCTTGCTCGAATGCTTTACAATGACGATAAGGTGAAAGAGCATTTTACATTTAAAGCTTGGGCTTGTGTTTCAGAAGACTACGATGCTGTCAGGGTAACTAAAACGCTTCTTGAGTCAGTCACTTCAAAAACTTGCAATACAACAGATCTGAATTTGCTTCAAGTTGAACTAAGAGAACAACTTAGGGGGAAGAAATTTTTATTTGTGTTGGATGACCTTTGGAATGAGAAATATACTGATTGGACCTGCCTCCAAACTCCTTTTACTTCAGGGGCAAGGGGAAGTAAAGTCATCATAACAACACGGAACAAAAATGTAGCATCTTTCATGCAAAATGTTCCCACTCAACCCTTGGAACCATTATCGCATGAAGATTGTTGGTCATTACTTGCAAAACATGCGTATGGAAATGTAAGTTGTAGTGCATATCCAAGCTTGGAAGAAATCGGAAAGAAAATTGCAAGAAAGTGCAATGGGTTGCCTTTAGCTGCACAAACACTTGGCGGTTTGTTACGTTCCAGGCTAGACTCTGAGGTATGGAACAGAGTACTAAACAACAACATTTGGGAGTTACCTTCCGAGAAAAGTGACATTCTTCCTGCTCTAGGATTGAGTTATCATTATCTTCCAGCTAAGTTAAAGCGATGCTTTATTTATTGTTCAATTTTTCCAAAAGACTATGAATTCAAGGTAGAAGACGTTGTTTTTCTTTGGATGGCAGAAGGTTTAATTTTGCAAGCGGAGAATGGGGACAACATAGAAAAAGTGGCTAAGGAATATTTTGATGAACTGTTATCTCGATCATTGTTTCAAATGTCGGGGAAATCAAGTTTTATTATGCATGATCTCATAAATGACTTGGCTGTGTTCATGTCTAAAGGATTTTGTTCAAGGTTGGAAGGTTGTAGGGAATCACATGAAGTAGAAAGAGTTCGCCATTTGTCATATGCTAGGGAAGATTTTGATGGTGCTCTGAAATTTGAGCCATTTAAGGGGGCTAAGTGTTTGCGTACCTTTCTACCTACCTCTTTAAATACTTATCAAGAGTATTATCTAAGTAAAAAGGTTGTACAAGATTTGATGTTGTCACACAGATGTTTACGGGTGTTATCATTGTCACGTTATATGAATGTCACTCAGCTACCTGATTCTATTAAAAATCTTATTCACTTGCGCTATTTGGATCTCTCTGGTACTGCAATTGAAAGGTTACCTGGTGTACTTTGCAGTTTGTACAATTTGCAGACGTTACTATTGTCAAATTGTTTCTCTCTCGTTGAATTACCTGCAGACTTGAGAAAATTGATAAATTTACAGAAATTAATGCTGGGAGGTTGTTGGTCTCTTGCTAAATTGCCTGTAGACCTGTGGGAATTAAGTAGTTTGCATCATCTTGATGTGCGTGGAACTAAAATTGCAGAGATGCCAGCACAAATGAGTAGACTAAAAAGTTTGAGAACGTTGACTGCTTTTGTTGTGGGGAAATCTACTGGGTCGACCATTGGGGAATTGGGGGAGCTTCCACATCTTCGAGGAAAACTTTCAATTCTAAAACTGCAAAATGTAGTTGATGCTAAGGATGCCGTGCAAGCCAATTTGAAGAATAAGAAGGATCTGAAGGAGTTAGAGTTGGCATGGGGCGATGAAGACTCGAATGATTCCGAAAAAGTGAGAGATGTACTTGACAAGCTCCAGCCTTCAATTAGTTTGGAGAAACTGACCATCGAATTTTACGGTGGAACCAACTTCCCTAATTGGTTAGGAAACTCATGCTTCTCAAACATACAAGTCATGCGTCTCAGCAATTGTAAATATTGTTGGTCGCTGCCACCAGTTGGGGGGCTACCTGCTCTCAAAGAGCTCTATATAGAAAAGATGGAATTTGTTAAGACAATTGGTGTTGAGTTCTATGGCAGAAATGGAGCGTATCTAATTCAGCCATTTCAATCACTGGAGAAGCTGGAGTTTAAGGAGATGGCAGAGTGGGAGGAATGGGTACCAAGTGGAAGTGGAGGTCCAGACTTTCCTCGTCTCCAGGAGCTGATTCTATATAAGTGTCCGAAGCTAAGAGGAAGCTTGCCTTGTGATCTGCCTTGCTTGAAGATGCTTAGGGTGAATGAGTGTGGGGTTTTGCATGATCAAAGGGCCACTGCTACTACTAGTAGTAGTACTAGTCTCACCTACAATTCTCTTGAAGAATTGAAAATAGAAGATGGATGCCAAACAGGTCTGTTATCATTACTAGAGACAAAGCTCCTATCCCGACTTTACATTCGAGAATTTAATGACATACAGTGCTTGCCCAACATCAATCGTCTTCAAAGATTGACTCTCTGGAATTGTCCAACGCTGACGTCGTTCCCTGAAGATGGCCTACCCACTTCGTTGACAGCACTTACAATATTCTATTGTAGGAGATTAGAATTCCTACCTCAAGAGATGTTGGCCAAATTAACATCACTCGACTATTTGTTGATACATAATAGCTGTGATTCAATGAGGTCCTTGGGCATTTTTCCCAAATTGACGACACTTGGAATTAGTCATTGTGACAATCTGGAATCGCTTTGCTTGATTGAAGAAGGAGTGGTTCTCAGTCATCTAAATAGCCTGCGTGTCTATAATTGTCCAAATCTGGTGTGTTTTCCCCAGGGAGGATTGCCCATTCCCAACCTGACTGAATTGGAATTCTTAAAATGCGAGAAGTTGAAGTCATTACCTGAACGCATTCACACCCTCACAGCCCTTCGATATTTGGAAATAAGGAATCTTCCAAATCTGGAGTCAATTGCAGAAGATGGGGGTTTGCCTCCCAACCTCCGAGATTTTAGCATTGATAATTGTGAGAGACTGAGGGCTGCATCTTCATCAGTGGGAGACTACTGTAACTGGGGTTTGCAAGCACTTGTCTCCCTCGAACAATTTACAATTTGTGGCAGGGGAAGTGATGAAATCTTGGAGACGTTGCTCAAGCAACAGCTGCTCCCTACCACTCTTCGCACTCTCTACATCAACGAACTTTCAACTCTGGAATTCCTGCCAGGAGAGGCACTTCAACACCTCACTTCTCTTCAAGAGCTATATATTTATGACTGTCCGAGTCTCCAAGTCCTGCCAGAAGAGGGTCTGCCGCCATCTCTTTCTAATCTGAGCATCCACAATTGTTCTGCCCTGGAGAAAAGGTATCAGAATAAGACGGGACAAGATCATTGGGCCAGCATATCTCACATTCCATGCATCCAGATAAATGATGAAGTCATCTTAAGAGAATAAAACAAACAAGGTATGTACTTCAAAAACTGAAATTCACTGTCCAAATAATCGAAACATTTCAAGCTCAATTTCTAATTTTACTCTCAGCTTTTTGTGAATTACATTGTCACTGCTTCTTACTGGTCTCATGCTACTTTCTTATCAAAATCATTTTCCAGAAAAACACACAAAAACTCAATCTGATTTCTATTATTATTTTGCCCCTTCGAAACTTATATCCTATAGTAAGTCTCAAATGCTGAATAATTAATACTCTTTTTGCAGGACAGCACCTTCTCTTGGAAAACTATTGTCACAACGAGGGGAGACGGAAAGGTTCACCTGGAAACATTCCTACAGACAGGCATCAAATGTCCCACACTTTTAGGTACACTTTCATAATAAAAGCGGCAGTATATTATTGTTTTCATCTTTTTGAAGATGTGAGCATGATATTTACCATTAATATTGTTCCAGTGCCTGAGGGGCACATTCATTGGGAATTTTAATAGGTTCATGCCATTAATCTTGTGTCATTTGCAGAAGGGGTTTTTTTCCCAACGCATTCACACCCTCACAGCACTGGAGATGACTGAACTTCCAAATCTAGTGCCATTTGCAGAAGGCTGTTTGCCTCCTAACTCCGATATTTCTGCATTCTTAATTGTGACAGACTGAGGGCTTCAGTGGGAGAGTACTGGGGTTTGCAAGGCCTCATCTCCCTTGAACACTTTTCAATTGGTGGCAGGGGAAGTGACGATATCTTGGAGACATTGCTCAAGGAACAGCTGCTTCCTTCCACTCTCCACACTCTTCGCATCTGGGGACTTTCAAGTCTGAAATCTTTGGACGGAAAGGGACTTGGACACCTCACTTCTCTTCCAAGAGCTATATATTAGTGAGTGTGACAGTATCTATTATTATTTTGCACAGTAAATTCTCTCCTTCTATTTACCCAATTTCTTTCGAAACTTATATCCTATAGTAAGTATCAAATACTGAATAATTAATACTCGGTTTGCAGGACAGCACCTTCTCTTGAAAAACTTTTCATTTGCAAGGTTTCTGAACGTGTCATTTCCGGGCCATTGTTTATAGACTTTTGTTTTTCTACAAAAAACTATTGTCACAACGAGGGGAGACGGAAAGGTTCACCTGGAAACATTCCTACAGACAGGCATCAAATGTCCCACACTTTTAGGTACTCTTTCATAATAAAAGTGGCAGTATATTATTGTTTTCATCTTTTTGAAGATGTGAGTATGATATTTACCATTCATATTGTTCCAGTACCCGAGGGGCACATTCATTGGTACTGCATGTACGTATAAACGCTGTGTCCTTACTAATGTATATTGTCTTAGTATCAACCGGTGGTCTTTGGTTGAGGAGAGAGATCATTCAGCAATTACAAAATTTTCTTAGAGAATTAACCTTGTTTAAGCTTTGTTCTTTTCTTTGTTATTTCTTGGTTTTTCAAAGTTATGCCTTATCCTTATCCCCCACATCACCCATATTTTTTCGCAGGAACTGACAATTTTTTTTAATGACTTTAGAGTCAGGGGATACAAGAATTTGAAGTCATTACCACAACGTATGCACATCCTCACTGCCCTTCAACGTTTGCGGATACTTGGTCTTCCAAATCTTGTGTCATTTGCAGCAAAGGTTTGCCTCCCAACCTCCAATATCTTCACATTCATAATTGCCAGAGACTGAGACCTTCAGTGGGGTTTGTCTCCCTTCAAAAATTTACAATTGGTGGGCAGGGAAAGTGGCGATATCTTGGAGGCGTTGAGGAACAGTATCTGGGAACTTTCAAGTCTGAATTCTTTGGACGAAAAGGGACTCGGACACCTCACTTCTCTTCAAGTGCTGAATATTCTCCAGTGTGACAGTTTGGAATGCCTGCAAGGAGAGGGACTCGGACACCACACTTCTCTTCAAGTGCTGCATATTCTCCAGTGTAGCAGTTTGGAATGCCTGCAAGGAGAGGGACTTCGACACCTCACTTCTCTTCAACAGATGCATATTTATGGCTGTCTGAGTCTCCAATTCCTGCCAGAAGACTCTTTCTTTTCTGAGATATCTCCATTTGTTTGCCTTGGAGTAAAGGTATGAAAATAAGATGGGAGAAGATTGGGCCAAGATATCTCACCTTCCTTTCGTCCAGATAAATGATGAAGTCATCATATGATATGAGTTCTCTCTCACACCAAATTTTTGCTTTTCGGCATTTCACTCTGTCTGAAAATTTGAAGTCATTGTCCGAACGCATTCACACCCTCGCAGCCCTTCAACATTTGTCAATATGTGATCTTCCAAATCTGGAGTCATTTGCGGAAGATGGGGGTTTGCCTCCCAACCTCCTATATTTTACCATTGAAAATTGCAATAGACTGAGGGCTTCAGTGGGAGAGCACTGGGATTTGCAAGGACTTGTCTCCCTTGAAGAATTTACAATTGGTGGCAGGGGAAGTGATGATATCTTGGAGATGTTGCTCCCTTCCACTCTTTACATTCTCCACATCAATAGACTATCAAGTCTGAAATCTCTGGACAGAAAGGGGCTTAAAAACATCACTTCTCTTTCTTTTCTGAGTATCTCCAAGTGTTTTTCCCAGGAGAAAAGGTATAAGAGAAGACAGGAAAAGATTGGGCCAACATATCTCACATTCCTTGTATCAAGATAGGCCATGAAGTGACCATATGAGATGAGCTCTCTCTCTCTCTTTCTCTCTCTCACATTCCTTGAAGTCATCATATGGTATGTACATCAAGATAGGCCAAATTTTATTTTATTTTATTTTTCCAACAATGGGATGTTTGAAGAATACATGCATTATTTTTGTCATGTTTTGGACGTTTGTAAGACTATTTGTTGGTACTTTCTAAATATAAAACTCAGTAGTAACAAAGCAAATTTCTTACCAAGAGGTTTTGTTCAACTGAAAAGATTGACATAGGAAATTTATTCACATGGTATAAGGAACAGATTCATGAATGGAAAATGCGATCCAAAGCATATTGGTTACTTTTATGACTCTTTAGATTAATAGTACTTGGGCATATCAGCTGAGGCTTTATGACTCTATTATTAATTGCTTAATCTCTTCTTCTTTTTTTCTACTAAAAGGAGTCAGCCTCTCAGAATAAAAAACTACATATTTCAAAAGTGTATCTCCCTGGTCCAGCTGACCTAGTAGCTTTATCTATATAGTTGCAGCTAGTAAGGAGGTAAGATTGAGCTGAGTTAACCCTGCTTCATGTAATGCATTGTTGTGTAAAGCTTAAATTTTTTGGTGGAAAGAAGAGGGCTGGTTTTGGGGATCTGTGATGAATGACAACTGGGCTGTTTGGTTGGATAGGGATAGGAGGTTCTTTGATGATTTGAAGGGTGAGGGGATGTGGATCACTTGTGGGAGAGGGTTCATTTCTTCGGCACCTCATTGGACTCTAGGGATTTTTCTTTCTTCGTCGTCTATTCAAATAGGCAAGCTGCTGTAGTTTAGATCTTCTTTATGCGATGTTTCTGTTTTGTTCATTTGGTGTTTGAGTTGTTCTGTAATTGTTTTTGTTTTGACCTGCTAAGGGTGTATACCTTGCTGGCTGTTGCTATACTCCTTTATTTTTCATGAAAGTTGGATTTCGTAATTGAAAAAAAAGAAGAAGAATTTTTGTACATGTAAAACGATACAGAAATAGGACTTTATAAGTTGAAGGCATATTACATAACTAGAAGGAAAATATCATTTAAGAATCAGTTAACATATTTTTATTGCCTAATTCTTGATATCCGGGAGTATTGACTTCCAACATGATTGAGGTCTTATGCTAATTGGCATATTTATTGCATTTATAA
This sequence comes from Prunus mume, assembly GCF_029339155.1. Classification (NCBI taxonomy): domain Eukaryota; kingdom Viridiplantae; phylum Streptophyta; class Magnoliopsida; order Rosales; family Rosaceae; genus Prunus; species Prunus mume. The sequence goes on from NC_142702.1 coordinate 5,637,888, forward strand.
TATCTTATGTGCAAATGATTTTCTTTTTTGTTTTTACCGTCCCACAAATCATTCCTTCAGCTGCAAAGTTCTATTTGATGACACTTGAAATGTTGTATGTATACTTGCAGACTTGAGAAACTTTCCCATGTTTGGAGGTCAAAGCAACTTGTGTAGGCAACCATGCATGATTTCAGAGTCGAAGCTGCTTCACTGGCCTTTCTGTGCTCGCTTCTGTAAGGGTATATCAGATTAGTTTCTCAGCAAGATTTAATATGGTTCACTTTTTTGTTGCTTTCCTATTACCATCAATTTTCTTATTCCAAATTGGATTGGTAGGATCAAACCAAGCAGGTTCATACATTAAATGTATCACGTCATCAGCATTTCAGACAGAAAATGGGCCTCGAATTGTGTTCTGAGCCAATGGATTTTTCTAGAATCTAAAAGTGCAATGGAAAATTACTGAAGTGATCTACACAAAGAGTAAACATTTTTTCTGTTGGATCCTGGAGGTGCCTCTTATAAGTGGCTAAGTTGCAATATGTGGTGTCATCAAATGCTCTGCAAAAAGGTAAGTCATCAAGTAACTACCCTTTTAATTATTTGATGGGTATATCATCTCAGTTCTTGTAATATGGAGTCGTCACCAACAGGTCCGCCACATTACATTAGTCATATATGGGATTTGAATCATACACTTTGTGCTATTGAACACTCAAATGGAGATAGATTTTTTTGTCTGTGGATGCCACTGGTTAATATTGTCATATCACTGGTTATTTATTGTATTTGAACAGTCAATTGAGATAGATTGTTTTGTCTGTGTTATTTGTTGTCATGTCCTTTGCTTCATTTCTGATGGTTGCTTACTTAAATATGTTCTTCCGCAGTTCAAGTTGAGACCGGAGATGAACAAGGATTAGGTCAGCTGTATATTTCGTGGTAAACACCTCTTTCTATACACATTTCCTACTGTCTACATAGATTAATTTATCAGCATGATTCTATAGTGCATTTAGAACCTAAACATAAAGAATAAATTCCTGTTGTCATTAATTTGTTGATTCGAATTTGGACTTCTAGGAACAGACCCAGCATGTTCATACATGGCTTGGCTCACTTCATCATCTTTTGAGACAGAAAATCAGCCTTCACCGTCTGCTGATTCAATAGACTTTTCTATATATCTCAAGTGCAATGGAAAATTGAAGACTTACATAAAGATTCGCAAAGATTTCTGTTTGAAATTTTCTACTGGAGGCTGGAAATGCTTCTTATAAGTGGCTAAGTTGCAAAAATTTGTAGGATTGAAGGCTCTGCAGACTGCACAGAGGTAAGAAAGTCATCGTCAAGTAACTCCTAAATGGCTGCATCTTAGAAGAATGACACTGAATCTGTATAGCTAATCTTCAATCTAATGATTAGAAGTCACATGAAAAAGTGTTGTATTCTTTTGTCCTCTATTGTTGTTTATTTGGTGCTCTTTTGACTTTCAGAGGTGTTTTCAAATTTGAGAATCCAGTAAATGCATGCGTACATATATTGAAAGTATTCGACATGATTTCTTCTCGAAGAATTTTCGCAATAATATTTTCTTTTCAAATTTGCTGATGATTGCAAAACCTTCTATTTCTTTTTCTTAGCATTTAGAAGTATCTTGCTGAGCTGAGGTATGGAAACGGAAAGCACTTTGGTTAACATCCACATTGAATAGCGGTGAAAAGAAACAGGATTTCACAATCGGATGCTGAACCTGAACACCAGGTTTTGAATAACTGGTGTCTTTTTCCCACCGCATTCACACCCTCACAGCACTTCGACATTTGGAGATGACTGAACTTCCAAATTTAGTGTCATTTGCAGAAGGCTGTTGTCTCCAAACACTACAATTGGTGGCAGGGGAAGTGACGATATCTTGGAGACATTGCTCAAGGAACAGCTGCTCCCTTCTGCTCTTCACACTCTTCGCATCTGGGGACTTTCAAGTCTGAAATCTTTGGACGGAAAGGGACTTGGACACCTCACTTCAGGACAACATGCCTTTTCGTCGAGTGCTTTTCATTTGCAAGGCTTCTTTGTGTGTCGTTTCCAGAGGAGGGTTTACCATCGAGAGCTTTTCATTTGCAAGGACCAACATATCTCACATTCCTTGCCTCGACATAAATGATCGAGTCATCATATGATATGACTCATGAGAGACAAACAAAGTATTGCCTTTCAATAGTTCACTCTCACTCTCAACCTATTTAAGTTGAAAATGCCGAATAATTAGTGGCCTTTTTTCAGGACAACATGCCTTTTCGTCGAGAGCTTTTCATTTGCAAGGCTTGTTTGTGTGTCGTTTCCAGAGGAGGGTTTACCTTGTCCCCTGTTTCTACAAAAACAATCGACACATTCCTACATACAGGCACGAAGTGTACAGCATTTTTGGTCTAGCTTAACTTGTCCCCTGTTTTGTGAAATGTAATGTTTTTTATTTCCTAATTACTTGATCCAAATTAGTCGATGATGGTTGATGGAGAGACCAATCCACAGTAGCTTACGGAGCACACAATATGCACGTGTTGACCAATTGTCTTAATTAGGAATGTCAATGGCCAAATCACATTTATTAATTTGGTGATTTTTTTTTTTTTTTTTGTTCGAAATTAATTTTGTGATTAAGCTAAGGATGATATTCCTCCTCATCATATTACAATGACGCTACAAGCACCAACTTGTTTACCAATCTTTGGATACCAACACATGTGTGACACATGACATGGCAACCCAGGTCTTCTGTCATCGTGGCTGTGTAGAATGGTGTGATGAGAGCTTCAATTCTTCAATGGAAGGACTGCTGAATTTCTAGGATTTTTCAGAGAGGAAGAAGGAGGTTTAACGGTAAACCACAAAGGCTCGGTGCTTTGAGCTGACAAACATAGAATTGGATAGAGAAATACCATGGTTGCGAAGTTGAGCTGACGACTAGAGGAAGAGACGGCGGCAAACAAAGAAGGTCGAGGTCTCTCTCGCACTAGAGGAAGAAAATAAAAGAGAGAAACTCGTTATCTTCCAATACAGAAGATCCACATCCAATAGATGCAAGTTTTGAGCCGAAAAAAGCTTCGGAAAATCCATGAGAATATAAACAACAATGAAGGCAAATATTATACAAAAAACAGTAAAGGCAATTCTTTTACCTGTGTTAGAGAACCCTAAACAATGAATATAACATGTTGAACCACAGAGAACAAATGCAAATAGAATTTAAATACGGAAAAAACTGAAAAACTAGAAAGAAGGAACATCAAATAGCAAATGGAGAGGGCATCAACAATTATCAAAATGGAAATATATAAAATTTTACCTTACTTTTACCCACAAACCAAATAAACAACAATGAGTCGAGATAAGAAGAGAAAGATGAGAAAAAATTATGACTCAGATACAGACGAAAGATGAGATATACCTGATACTGTGATGAGAGAGCAAAGCAAGTACCGAAAAACACAACAATGAGTCGAGATAAGAAGAGAAGACGATAGAACAGTGAGGAGGAGGCGGCTGGAAAGAAGAAGAGCTCAATTAGGTTTTACGAAGTTATCGGGCCGGGCTTAGGGCCTTTTCAGCCTTAAAGAGTTATCGGGCCGGGTCGGGGCAGTCCTATGAAATGGGCCATTATTTCGGCTTTATTAAACTCCATTCGTTTTTTCCGTTTAAAAACTCAATTCCTTCAAATTTTGAAATAATGTTGAAACAAAATTGAAGTAGACTACAAAACAATCAAAAAAGAAAATATTTATTCTGCATCTTGGACAAACCACTCTGGCCATTCTTGTTCATCTTGTACACTCATTTTCTTCTTGTTTAATCTAATTACTTCCACAAATACACGCTTCAACACTATTTGGAGTCAAACTTGCTCGATGGTCACTTATAACACGCCTACCTTTGCTAAAAGCTGATTCATAAGCAACCGAAGACACTGGAATGGTTAGTATATCACGGACCATGGTGGAAAGCATAGGGTAATTTTTTTGCTGTGATTTCCACCATGCCAAAATATTTAAAGGATTATTTTCATCATGATCCATTTCTGTGTGTGAATCAAGATAGCATGATAGTTCATTAGATGAAAAATTGCTTGTGTTTAACCTTTTAGAATCACAAAGGTCATCCACACGACTTCCTTTTTAACTAAATGTTGAAGTGCAAGATGTAGATGATGTGGGTACTGCTTGTTCATGTTGTGATCTATCATGCAAAGACAAATATAATTTATACTCTTCATATAACTCTTTTAATGTTGTGAGCACTTTTTCCAAAATTGTATTTGAATTTTCTTCATAAAGAATTTCACAAAACACTTCTTAAATTTTTTGTTTTGTTTTATTCCTTGGATCTAAAATTACACCCAAACCACAAATCAAGGGCAAATCCCCAAAGTACTTTGCAAATTTTGACTTCATATCACATACATTAAGCTGTTTGTAAAGATCATTGTTTTCAATTTCAAGACAAATGTCTTTTATTTTAGTTATTTCTTTTAGTACTAAAGGAATAGTTGGATAGTTAGAGCCAGAAATTATTTCAGTGGATTCATAAAATTGAACTAAATTTTCTCTCCAAAGTGACGCAATATCCCTTGGTTATTTCTCCGAAGGGTGCTTCTCTTCCTAGCAGCTTGCACGTTAATATCCCTTGGTTCTTTGGGTGTTTTGTGCTTGGAAATTGTTCCTTCCCATGTGCTGGAGCCTTCCAGCAGCTCTGCATATGTGGACATCTTGCTCCCTACGTGGCTTCTATGTTTTCAGCAAGGAGCTGATGCTTTGGCTTCTTCTCTTTTCTAATTGTATGGGCCTTGTCAAAATAAATGGGCTAACCTCAACAAGTGTTGGACTATTTTTGTTGAGGTGTTGGGCTAATTTGGTTAAGCTAATGGGCTATTTCCTCCTTTGTGCCACCCCATGTTTGGGCCTAAAAATGGGCCAGCCTCGAGCCCAAGAACCCGAGACTTCCATTTCTCGCCCATCAATGGGCCTCATGTCGATTTATTACCATCCATACCACAACCCACTCAAGCAAGCCCCGGGCATTTGAGTGGCTTGGGCCCACTTAGGCTTGAAGCGTGGTTGGGTGTGAAATAATGATTTCATTGGCATGGCATGTCGCTTGACATGTTTTTCAATTATGATGCTTGATGGGATAACTAGCATGGGCTTGCAAAGTTGGTGCCTTTTATAGGCCAATTTCAATTCTTAGTGTGCCAAATGACATATTTATTTGGTGTGGCATGTGGTCGTGGCAAGCGTGTATGACAAACTTTACGTGCCCAAATTGGGTTTCTTATTGGTCATGTATCGCATTGGGCCAAGAATATATTTGGGCCTCAACAATATTATATCAATATAAAAAAGAAAAAAAAAAGAAAATGGAGGGCTTTGAATAGAAAGCACTCCAGCCACATATTTGCTGGGACTCCTAGGCTTCGGCCGCATGTGTGATATTTACTCACATATATATATATATTATATATAACAATTAGATTTTTGACCTGTGAATCCTTCAACCAATTCGCAGACCACCAAAAAGGCCCTAGCCGCATTTGGTCCTTTCATCCACCTATTATATATATATATATATATATATGCATATACATATAATAAAACAAAGACTTTTCAGCCTAATTTGCAAAGGGTTCCCAAGCTTCGACCGCACACTAAAATAATCCAAAGACCTCCAGCCGCAATGTCCCAATAGCTTCCGTCTGCAATATTCCAACAACTCCAAATCTCAGTCGTGACACTCCTTCAAACCGTGCTTTCGGCCGCCAAGCTCCTTCGAAATCGGGCTCCAAATCTTGGCCGCCATATTTTGTCAATTAGTGCCCAGCCGTATTTCTCTACCCATTTTTCCTAGCTCTATCCGATCGTAGTACTCTAGCTTCTGGCAGCAATCTCTAGCCAAAGCCCGGTCACAATCACTTCTACCACATTCGAACTTGTCTGGATGTATCCTCCAGCAGATTCAGCCGGACCATCTCAGCAGCCCAGCCAATTCTTGTGCCTGGATTAGGTGGATTTCTACCACCCCTAAACACGTTCTTATCGTTCTTATCACTTTTATTTCGTTCTTGCTTTATTTATCGCTTTGATTTATTTTATCGCACCTCAACTCTTGTCTTTACGTTTATACGCATATTTAGTTTAATTGCATTATTATTACTTAAAACCCTAAAAAATAAAATCACAAAAAACATCCGTACGAAACCTAACCATCCTCGAGCCCGAGGAAGTGAAAGAATCTAGGCCAATAGGAGGTTCCTTGCTTGGCCGATCAATCGTTTGGTCAGAAGTTAGAAGCGCAACACATCCATCTATTCACATTTCATTCAAGCCCAAATTCAAGGCTTGGTGGTGGCACGCCCCGTACTCAAAAAAAGGAGGACCAAAAATTCCTTCCGTCGGCCGCCTCGGCCGAAAAGAGGGAAACATCTTGTCGGGCCACTAAGTGGACCACCCATGCCACTGAGGTGCCGGAGACACCAAAGCAAACTCCACAATCATCCCTAAATTCAAATGACTTGGGGGGATTCATGCCAAGCAAATCTAAATCTAAATCAAAGATAACAAAAAATTAAGCACATAAGAAGATTGAGCTCAACATCCATTATTCACCGATAAACTGACTGCTGGCTTCAGCCAACATGCAAAGCCGTTGACCACCGCCATCAACTGTTGAGGCTAGCTCTGCCGTTCACCTCCATCTCCACTATGAAACACCATTAGCAAGCCTAGTCATCATCATAAATCACCTTCGTAGCAACCCTAACCTCTCTATAGTTATCGAGATGTGGTGGGAGATGTGGAAGCATATATTTCACCAGCCAATAAGAAGACAACACGTGGAAAAGGAATACTCCTTAGATCAAACTAATTACCCTAATTAATTTCTTTTTAATTCGGGAAATTATCTTTGATTTAAGATAGGAATATCTCCATAAATCAAGGAACCAATCTCCACCAAATCTCTTGGAGTAATTCCTATTTTTTTTTTTTTTTGGAAGAATAATCCTAACCAAATAAGGATTATTCTCCCAAAACCCTTGCACACAAGGAAGCTATAAATACATATACATGACATTCAAGGTAATCCTAAACCTAGTTCTAAAACCTGAGAGAAACACCTCTCTCTCTCTCTCTCTCTCTCTCTCTCTCTTGCCGCTCCTCTCTCCCTCTCCTCATAATGCTAAGCACCACCACCACACACGGCTCTGGCCACCTGACTCTCCTCGTGAGAGAAAACTCCATCCTTTTTATTTATTGCCGCATCTTTTCTAAAAGACCGAATTGAACTAACTTAGGTATCGGAGGGTCTTTAGACAACATCCTCCGAGTGTGGTCTTTTACTCCTATTTATTTCGCAAGAACTTAAAAAAGAGAAAGAAGAAAACTCAAAGGATGAAGAATCTACACGTGAATATTCTCCCGTAAGAAATTTTCACAATCAAAACGGAACACTTGCTCATCCCCGTATCTCTTAAATGACTTCACCATAAGTATCAATGTCAGGAAACTACAACAAAGAAATGGACCGCGGCAGACCAAAGGCAACAGTGGAGAAATAAAAAAATATATATTAAAAAAAAAGTGGGAGACGTGCGCATGCTCCTGTCTCCACCATGGCATGAGTGCCAATAATGGAAGTGATGCAAAAGATAAGATAAGATATTTCTTCCTTTAATGATTTCATTATAAAATATTATATGTTGTCATGCCAAATATGCAATCAGGTCAAAAAGTTTATCAAGTGGTGTTTTTGATAGTATCCATCATCACGTGAAGTGATAATTACACCAAACTGTACTGGGGCCAACGAGCTATCGGTCTGCCTATGGCGCTCCTCGATCTCCTGTGGCCAAACCACTTGTCCCAATAGACTCGGGGACGTTTGAAAAGCACAACGACGAATTGTTTTGACGAGACCAGCTTGACCGGCTGGTTCTCGGTTGAGATATAAAAACAAGAAGGAAGATCACCCCATGTGGAAGGGAGAAGCAACGGCTACAATTACAAAGCAAGCCATCAATAAAAAAGGAAAAAAGCAAAAAGAAGCATCCAACGCAAATATAAAAAAGAGATTTTCTATTTAAACCCCGCACTTCTCTTTGTTCACCCCAATACTTAAATAATTAAGCTGTAAGTTTTATTATTGTATAAAAAGACAAAAAAGGTCATCCAACTTAATAATTAACCCTAGTACATCTATACACACACCCCCACACACCCCACCACTCTTTATATTAAGTTTTAAAAACCTCCTTCCAACTTCATGTTTACAAACTCTCTCTCTCTCTCTCTCTCTCAACTCAAAAATACCAAAGTATTAGAATTCCAGTTACAGTTCTTGGAGAGAGGTAAAGTTGTTCTCTTTCTCTAGAAAATATTAAATTTCTGATTTGTGGTTTCATTTGTTTGTGTTTTTTTTTTGCTGAGAACAAAGAAAATTGTGGGATTTAAATAAAAAATCTCTTTTAGTTTTTATTTTTTTAGTTTGGGGTGTATTTAAGGGTAGTTTGGGAAGATAGTGGGGTTTTCTTAGAAATTGTGAAAATTTAAATTAAAAGTTGGGGTGAACTTAGAACATGGGGTGAACTAAGAGAAGTGTGGGGTTTAAATAGAAAATCTCTATAAAAAATATAAAAAAACCATGCGAATGTCAGACTTCATAACAGCAAAATAAATAAATAACATGCCAAGCAAAATTCGAAAATTCTGTGGTACATCGGCTGTACCGGTGCAGCCAGTTATCCAAGGGCCAGTATTGCATTTTAAAAATGAAGGGCTAAGATTAAATGACCTGAAGACTTGTTGTGCCCTTTGTTATTAAATATCACGTGACATACGTGACTAAGAAAACAAGTAAAAAGCTTCAACGAAAGCGCGGAAGCCCTCGCGTGCACTGGAGCTGCTTATCTCTGCGATCGATCTCTCTCTCTTGGAAATCCAATCCTCATCTATGTCCCCAAATCAGAATCTGGGAGTCTCACCTCTGCCGACGCCGAGATGCAACAGTCATCGGACATCCACGCAAGGTTTGCCTGCTTAGTTGTCTTCTTTTTCCATCGGTTCAATTCAGAAGATTACTCGGTTTTTGTCTTTGAAGAATCTTTATCAAGAAGCTTGGAAGCAATTGGGTTTTGGGGTTGATACATCTGGCAGATCACCACATGCTCTCCATTTGTTTGCTGAAATGTCACACTCATGTTGGGTATGCAATGGCGGTACTGCACTTCTTGATTTTGATCTTGGCTGCCATATGGGCATTCGAGCCAATGGTGGTGGTGAGTTTCTCACGAGTTGCTTCATTGGAGAGTTGATGACAGAGAGCTTCGCCAGGACTTGTACTTGCTTCGTTTTGTTCCTGTTCAAGAAGCCTCTACGCCAACTCTAAAATTGCTCAAGGTTATGGTGATACAGGGCTTTATCAAGAATTGTTCAGTTGTCATTTTCCTTGATTCTGGTAGTTCACGAAATTTCATTGGTTTGGCACTATTCAAGTGGTTAGGGTCCAGGATTATGATTGTGTCCACACTGTTTTTACTCTTCCGTTGGGTAATTGCATTCTTGATTTTGACCTTGGCTACCGTCTGGGCATACGTGACCAAGGTGGTGGATTGGAAGTTGATAATGGGCATACTGGAAAAGAAGAAAATTTCTGCAAGGTTTATGGCTATGAGCTTGAGTCGCTGAGAGCTTTACTTCTTTCTCCCAGGGCTCATTCCAAAGGACTTGGAGCCATTGATGTGTTAGTGAGCTTTCCAATAATTGGGGAGTTTTATGTGGGTGGGCTGCCAATCCAGCAGCAGTGAGACCATGAGTATTGTTTGGTTCAGCATCTTTGTAATTGCATGCTCTGATGGTGGCCTTGTTCAAGCCAACCAGTTGATATATTGCTACAACAATATGAGTTCAATGGCACACATCCATCACTGAAATGGCAGCAACTTGTTGGTTCGAATTCCAGAATTTCATCCTTGAGGACAAGGATTGTTTTTGTGGGGAGGGTAGATAGGAATCTCTATATAAGCTGGAACTAGGGTTAGTTGTTAACCATTAGTTAGGCTATGTTTAGTTGACAGTTGGTTAGGTTAACTCTATATTAACTAAGTGAGTCTGTATTTGAGGGAGTTAGTTGAGAAATTGTATCTTGTTCTTTGTGAAAGAAATAATATCATTGTTCTTGAGATATTGAGTTAAGGTAGAAGGCAGGTACTATCAATTTATACAAGAACTGCTAAAACTCTAAACCTAAGATCGAAGTGGAGGATAACGCAGAGCCCAACGCACAACGATGGCTTCCTGCACACTAGGCTTCACTTTCTCACCTGCTTCCCGTGTAATCTCTCTCTCTCTCTGAAATAATTGGGCAAAAATAAAACTAAATGCATACGAAACTCCAATTCTCAATTTGTGCATTGATCCTTCTTATCTTTTTGGCTGCAGAGGGTGCAACTTGAGAGTGGAAAATTCACTGTTTTCCAACTCCTCCTTTAGGCCACAGGTTACAAATTGTTGTCATTTCTCAGTGTGTTTTTTTAGCTTTCTTCCCAATTTGGTTTTAATTATAAACATTTTGCAGGTAACTTCCGGAATACAAAAAATGGCAGTAGTTGGCGAATGTAGTGCCGAAGGAAATTGGTATGAAAGAGAAAACTCCAATTGACTGCTTGCGTAATCTTTCTTGTTAATAGTGTGAATTATATGACAAAACAAAGAAATTTAATTTGGGAACCCAATGTTAAAGTTTTCACATGTCTAAATTGAAGTGTTTTTGTAAGTGAAAGCTCATCATGAAAAAGGTATAGAGTTATGTAAGTTATCGTAAACTCATGTTTTCATACTCTCTCTCCCTAAACCCAGCCTTTGGATGCACAGTTCTGTTTCTAATTGAAGCTTAATATGCTTTGGAAATTAGATTCTTTAAAGTGGGTTTTTCTTCAGGGTATTCTGAAAGCAAAACCCAACGATCTCAGCTACATTTTTTTGAAAGAATTACATAAATTGGTGTTATGTTTCTGCTATTGAGTCAAATTTTGTTTTTGGTTTTTCCTAGTAGGTAGTAGTTTCTATGACGTGGCTCTTTTGCTATGCAATCATCACGCTTCTGGTTTGTAATCTTGAATACTCCATGATTTTAATTAACATTGGCAATTGGAAAAACTGGCTATGGTTTTCTTGTGCAATCGTTTTTAGGAAGGTGAATTCCCAATGTGGTTTTTTCAAGGGCTTTCAAGAGACCAACTCAATCACTTGAAAAGCTAATGGATGTTATGAGGGAAGAGCTTCCTAACACAATGGCTGCTGTTCGTATATCCGGGATGGAGCTGAGTGTCTTGGGTTGACATTACCATTTCAAAGATTGTATTGCTAAATCTGTAAGTGTATGGTTCAAATGTGATTGGTATTGGTTGCTATGATTGCCATAACTGCTATATATTGGTTGCTCTGGCTAAGGATTCAGGAAAAGAGCAATTAAGAAAAGTGCATTTTTGTTACACTGAAATATGTGTTTTGAGATACTATCACAGTGTTTAAATAATCTCTCTCTACCTCCCTTGCATTTGCAGGAAGGGGTATGCTCACTTGTACTTTTCATGCATACTTGGTGAGATTCTCACCTTCTTCTGAGAGCCTAATATTTAGGGGCTAACATTTGTGTACTCCACAAGTTAAAATTGAGCTAAACGTATTACAAAATATTTTAGGTAAAGTGTTTTCTTTGCTTATGTTTCTTTTTTGAGATATTATTTCTTATTTATGTGACATGTAGTCTTGGTTAGAGAAAATAGATGATATGACATTTAATTTTCTATAGCTTTTAGGTACTAGTAGATTATCAGTATTGTCATGCAAATGAACACACACACAAAAGAGGCCCTCTAGCCAAAAAGAGGAAATTTGGTGATCTTTGCATACATTATAAGAGTGTGAGCCAATGAGCCTTCTAGTAAAAACAACAAAGTTAAAAACCAAAAGAAGGACGGAATGCAATTGCATATTGTAAACTAAGAATTGCAAACAGACATTACGAAATTGCATACATATATATGCAATTGCATATTGTAAAATGAGAATTGCACATAGATACTACAAAATTGCATACAAGTATATGCATATGCATATTATAAACTGAGAATTGCACACATGTGCTATCAAATATGCGATATATGCCCAAAAACCATTAAACATGGCTAAATTGTTGATTTAGTCCTTGAACTTGTACCCAATTTTCAATTTATCTCATGACATTTTTTTATAAAATTAAGGATATGAATTTGTCTTTATCGCCAATATCTTCCCTGCCGTTTAATTACCTAATATTTTGTCCAATCTGTCATTAAATATGATGGCAAATTGGTCATTTCATACGTTAAACATAATTGAATTATGTAAAATAAAATAATATGAAAGGATGTTAAATATATGCCCTAAAGCCAAACATGTGATGTTGCTTTCTTTTCTGGATATTTCACCATCATTTATGGGTAAAATCGTTGTTTTCAACTATGATATTTAGTCTAAAATCATAATAGCACAACAATCATTGGAATATGGTTCGTATTAGGGCTATGCAATGAGACTCGATATAAGAAGACTTCTCATACTTCCACTTCATGTCATAAACATTCATGATCATATATTATCAATTAGGCATTGATCATAATCGAAAAAGTCCAATTTTCTTTTTCGTCAATTCAATGTGGCTTAATCAATCGACCATTAAGTAATAATTTTTGTTGAAATTTTTTAAATTTATATTTGTATCAACAATCATATGTTTGATATTATTGATTTTTTTTCAATTAACAATATAGTAATAATTGGAGACAATCAACGAAGTTCAATTTTATTCCCAATAGTTCATTGGGTTAAATTAGTAGTAAATCACGAAAGTTATATTGAGTAATTTATGCCAACAAACCTACCTAACGAAAGCTAAGCAACTCGTTCGTTGGGTAAATGATGTTGCCCGTTGACCACATTACCCGACGAACTCCATGGTTTACTCAACAAACATGGTATTTTACTTTGAGGAAGTAAGGGTGCGTTCGTTGAATAAAATTGGCCATTCCTCATGAAATTGGACCCAACTAACTTACTTTTTCAAACAAATGGGCTATTTGTTCACACGAACGCAAGGGTTGCGTTCATTGAGTAAAGTTGACCGTTCTCTAGAAAAATGAGTCTAACTAACTTACTTTTTAAACAAACGGGCTATTTGTTCTTGTGTTTGTTGACTAAAGTTGCCCGTTCTTCGAAAAAATGGGCCCCACTAACTTACTTTTTCAAACAAACGGGCTATATGTTCACGCAAACGCAGAGATTGTGTTCGTTGAGTAAAGTTGCTCGTTCCCTGAAAAAATAGGCCAAACTAACTTACTTTTTCAAACAAACGGGCTATTTGTTTACGTGAATGCAATGGGCTTCGTTTGTTGAGTAAAGTTGCCTATTCTCCGGAAAAATGGGCCCAACTAACTTACTTTTTCAAACAAACGGGCTATTTGTTCATACAAACGCATGAGTTGTGTTTGTTGAGTAAAGTTGCCCGTTCTTTGGAAAAAAGAGCCCAACTAACTTACTTTTTCAAACAAACGGACTATTTATTCATGCCAACGCAGAGGTTATGTTCGTTGAGTAAAGTTGCATGTTCCCTGAAAAAATAGTCCCAACTAACTTACTTTTTCAAACAAACGGGCAATTTGTTCACGCGAATGCAAGGATTGCGTTCGTTGAGTAAAATTTCCTGTTCTTCAGAAAAATGGGCCCAACTAACTTACTTTTTCAAACAAACGAGCTATTTGTTCATGCAAATGCAGAGACTGCGTTCGTTGAGTAAAGTTGCCCGTTCCACGGAAAAATAGACCCAACTAACTTACTTTTTCAAACAAACGGGCTATTTGTTCACGCGAATGCACAGGTTGCGTCCATTGAGTAAAGTTGTCCGTTTCCCTAAAAACGGGCCAACTAACTTACTTTTTCAAACAAACGGGCTATTTGTTCACGTGAACGCAATAGGTTTCGCTTATTAAGTAAAGTTGCCTATTCCCCGGAAAAATGGGCCCAACTAACTTACTTTTTCAAACAAACGAGCTATTTGTTCATGCAAATGCGGAGACTGCGTTCATTGAGTAAAGTTGCCTGTTCCATGGAAAAATAGACCCAACTAACTTACTTTTTCCAACAAACGGGCTATTTGTTCACGCGAATGCACAGGTTGCGTTCGTTGAGTAAAGTTGTTTATTTCCCTAAAAAAGGGGCCAACTAACATTCTTTTTCAAATAAACGGGCTATTTGTTAACGTGAACGTAATGAGTTTTGTTCGTTGAGTAAAGTTGCCTCTTCCCCTGAAAAATGGGCCCAATTAACTTACTTTTTTTCAAACGAACGAGGTATTTGTTCACACAAACGCAGGGGTTACGTTTGTTGAGTAAAGTCACCTGGTCCTCGGAAAAATGGACCCAACTAACTTACTTTTTCAAAAAAAATGACTATTTGTTCAGGCAAACGCAGGGGTTGCGTTTGTTGAGTAAAGTTGGCCGTTCCCAGGAAAATAGACCAAACTAACTTACTTTTTCAAACAAATGGGATATTTATTCACGCGAACGTAAGGGGTGTGTTCGTTGAGTAAAGTTGCCCATTCCCTGAGAAAATGGACCTCCCTAACTTACTTTTTCAAACAAACGGGCTATTTTTTCTGGCGAATGCAAGGAGTGCGTTCATTGAGTAAAGTTTGCCGTTCCTCAAGAAATTGGACCAAGTAAAATACTTTATCAAACAAACGCACTATTTTTTCACACGAACGCAGGGGTTGCTTTCGTTGTGTATGTTGTGTTCATTTGATAAATTTAAATGTTTGTATTGACAGGACCTGCCCCGAATTTCCCCTTAAACCGGGGCGGACCCGTCTTGGTGCCGACATCACACCGATGCCGGGCCCACTTACTAAAAACCCAAGACATCCTACCAAAATTTTGGCAGAGTCTCCCCTGTAAAATGCTCAAGCCCAACAACATTCAGCCTGCATAATTTACATAACATAAATCCCAACTGCCAGCATGCTTTCAACATACAACAATTCAAAATAAAGTAGCCTCCGGCCTCAAGTAACAACCTAACATGGGCGATAACAGAGCATCTAACAGAATTTGTTTACAACAACAGTAGAGTAGAAGGAATTTACACGAATCCTATCTACAGATGAAATGTTTGGAGCTCGCAACTTGCTTGAGCGCTTCCAAAGCCACTACTGCACAGGCGCAAAACAGAAATATGTGAGTGGACAAAAATAAAGTTTGCATTTAAAACAACATAGTAACCCCACCGTGTAAAAATAATGCTCAAGCATGCAGTTTCCACATCCATAAATCAAATACTCAAACATAAAATCTCAAAGTCCAATAACTCTCAAAAATCTCAAACCACAACTCCATTCCCACAAGTATGCAACTCTCACCAACCCATACATATGTATACATATATAAGTATATATATATATATCTATAATATAACGTATACTTCTCTCCATACTAATGTACCGGGGAAGACAATCCAACCGGGGGATTGTTGGGTGACGCAGGATTTTCGAACATGAACCCGCGTCCGGGATGAGTAGTCCAACCGGGGGACGGAACTCCATAGCTCACATGCCGGCACTGCCAACGACACGTGTAGCTCACAAATCTCATATCAAGTCCTACGCGCGCAGACAGTATCATCACCCCACCGGCACTGCCAACGCCATGTGTGATGATACTAAGCAATATACATACTCTTCCCATACACCGCACTGCCAACGCCATGTATGAGACCAGCAATCTCATGGCTTCCCACCCCACCGGCACTGCCAACGCCATGTGTGGGAAGCCTAGTAACCAGGGAATGGTACTCACCTAACATACTCATACATCTCACAACCATCCCTCAAACTCATATCTTTCCACAATCTCATAACAACAACTCCTCATACTCCATACATAGGCAATATAGATAGACATCCCACAATCCATATAAACATATCCATAATGCTCAAACATAGCCATACTCAAAATATATTGCCAATACGTATATGAATATCCAAAGTCATCAACCAAATACTTAATAAATCACATTTCCATTTAAAACATATGCACAAATCTTTTATCAATAAAACCATGCAAATGCTTGAAAACAAAGTCCACTCACAGGTAATCCCACAAACTTCGAATTATTGAATCGGAACATCCGGGGCTCCGATTCACGATCCACGAATTCCTATAGGATTCTAAGAGTACCTAAATCAACATACTTCAATTTGGAAACGATCCAACGGTTAGAACTTATCGAACCCGAATAACGCTCAATATGCGAAATCCGTTCGATAGTCAAACGACATCCAAATTGAGATCCGTAAAATCCTATGCACTCGTGACAACCTAATGATCTCATCAGGATAAAAAGCAACTTCAACAGCCTTGCCCACGCGCCGCCACACGCGCCGGTAGCGCGTGGGTGTGTAGAGAAATTTCCGGCGACGGAAAATCTCCACACCAACGCTCACCCTTCCTACCCTAGCTTCTTCTCAAGGTCAGGATCACTTTATTCAACTACCACGAGGTCCAATTCGCACGGGAACTGGCCGAAATCTCAAATTGAAAACCGGCGAAAACCTAGGTTTCCAATTCGGTTCCAAAACTCAAAATCGATCCAAACCTACCCCAAAAACAGCTAGAGCATACGGAGAGGGTTCGAAAACATACCAAACTCGACGGAAAAATCGGCCGGAATCGCTGCCGTGGTGAAAACCGGAGAAAAACCGGTCGATATCGTGGCGGATTTCGAGCTTTCGGTCGGGATAACAGTGGGTTTTGATCGAACTTCACGACGAGTCGAATGGATCGGTCTCGAGGGTGAGGTGACCGAGCGTGACGATCGTGAGGGTTTTCGATTCGGTGAACAGTGAAACACGGGGAGAAATCGCAGAGGGAGGAGACGCGGAGAGAGAGAGAAAGTGAGGGGTAAATGTGAAAAATCTGATTTTACCCCAAACTCACTTTGAAATAATTACGGTTCCGCCATCGAGCTTAATTTGCTCGCCAAAACTTCGTTACAACTCCGATTCAAGGCTACTGCTACGTTTCGTCTCAGTACCACCTACGCAACCAAACCACTCGTGGTCCCGAAATCCTTCCGGATAAGAAAATGACCAAAATTACCCTTAACCCAAGAGTAAATTAATAATTCTCTTAATTTAATTAAAATATGAATAAATTTGGAGTCGGGGTGTTACATGTATATTCGGTAAGAAAAACTAAGAGTTCACGAGAAAAAAGAAGACATAATTTTTTTATTTTTTTTATTTTTTGGTTTTGAGTAGAAGAAATTATTATTGTACTAAGGGATATGCACTATAAACCAACTCTACTAAATACATTTTTTGTGTCAATGTGCTGCATGTTGGAGTATATATATATATATATATATATATATATATATAGTTTTTATAATATTAAGGGATATTTGTTGAAATGTCACCTGAACTTATACCTTAGTTTCAATTTGTCACTTGAAAAAATAATTTAAGTGAAATGTCACCTGAATTTTTCAAAATCCATGATTTGTCACCTGAGTTTAACATCATCTGATTTTCCATCTATTTTCAAGGGTATTTTAGTCTTTTCATTTTCAAGGATATTTTAAAAATGGAAAAAATTATTATTAAAAAAATAAAGCTTAAATGTAAAAATGGATGCGGATTAAATGTGAAAAGATATATAATTTTTATAATTTTCAAGGGTCTTTTCATAATTTTTTATATAATTATTTTTCCATTTTTAAAATACTCTTGAAAATAAAAAGACTAAAATACCCTTGAAAATTGTTGGAAAATTGGATGATGTTAAAGGGAGGTGACAAATCATGGATTTTGAAAAATTCAAATGACATTTCACTTAAAAAAAATTTTAAGGTGACAAATTGAAACTAAGGTATAAGTTCAGGTGACATTTCAATGAATATCTCTAATATTAATATATATTATATAAAGTAAAAAAATTTAGGGGGTCCTCAAAAATCAGGGGCCCTGTGTAGTGAAACAACCCGAACGGTAGGACTATCAAACCCACCTTGCTTTCTAACCCATTTAATCATTTTCCACACCGATTTATTGTCCCATGACACAATGGGATCCAAAGACTTATCAACATATACTCCACCATGGAGAATTGAATCGAAATAGAATAGTTGGAGAAAAAGCAGTGACCCATTTACATATGAAACTTTCTTCGCTTGGAACGACCTAACACCTTCACATAAGAAGTTGAATCCATGGTCGGCCTAGTTCTTGGTCTCTATCTTCTCTGGGATCGTCAAGAAAGTTAAATAGTTCCCGATCACTGATGGTGAAGATGTGGGGCAAAGTACAGTGCCAAGTGCAAACATCACGAATCAAACTTTAAAGTCCTCATCCACATGTTCGCACTTTTCCAATTGTTCTACTAAACCCTTTACTAATACTCTCTTGCCATTTCCACCGAAACTCTTCACTAACTATTTCACCTTTTCATCTTCTACAGCACAGTCCAGTTGAACATCCTCGCCGGTGTTCTTAAACCCCATAACACGCCCAAACTCAATGGCACCTATTCCAAACACATTGCCGTGTAGTTCTATAGAGGACGTATCAGGATTGAACTTTTGAATAAAAAATTGGCATAGTTGGCGGTGTAAACGAGTGCAGGACAATGATGCCATATTACCGAACCCAATAGCATTAATTGCTAACCGCTTCTCATTCGACAATTTTTCCACTGTACGATGGAATCGGTCCGGGCTGCATCTAGTGATAAAACCCATCTCATTCACTGAGTCGTCTACTTGCCCAGTCGAACCTTGTACTTTCCCACTCGAACCTTCCAAGGTAGCACCATATGTTGCCTTCTCTGTAGGGTTCAATTTCCTCCACTTGTTAGCAATCTCTTCTTGTACCTGAAAAACAAAATTCTCATTAAAAGAGCCTTTTTAATACAATAAATAATAAATTGACCCAATCAATAGCCATCTCTCACCTTACTGTCCAACTTTGCATTGGCCCCTTTCCCCATTTCAAGTCGTTCTTTTTTCCTGTAAATCATTTATTTTTAATCAAAAAACCATCATAATATTAAGCAACCACATTTCCAATTTTTAGATGTACATGTAACTTACATGAAATTAAAAAATGCATCTTGGCCAACTCTTGATTGTTGCACATTACTCTCGGCCTTGCGCTTTCCTTTCGTTGATCCCCTTTTTTGAGCTTCCATAACTTGCACAAATCAAGTACAAAACACTGTCATGCAATTGTCTCTAGCGCCGAGATTTTGAATACTAAATACACCCTAAACCCCGTAAACACCACAACATCACACATTGCTTAATTATAAAAATACGGGGACCTGGATTTGCACACAGTTGCTTAGTAATTGCATATACTGATATGCAATTGCACGACACTACTTGCAAGTGCATCAGCCCTCGATTATAACATTGCACAGATAACACACACAACCCACCCATGCATTTCTCTATTGGGCCGGGATTCTTACTCTTTTCAAATCCCAATCCAAATCTTAACCAATCCTAACATTACACTTTCGGAACACTTTACTCCCCATAACAAAATATTCAAAAACACAGTCAAACCTACCTACCATGAAATCACCTCACTTGCATAATTTGAAAACTAAACTAGATACTGTAATTGCATTCAATGACTTGGATTTGCATACAGGAGATTAGTAATTGCATATACAGATATGCAATTGCATGAACATTACAACCATGAATGTGAGATACCCACTTCACCTCACGACACTTTCAAAATGAGAAACCCACTTCATCTCATCAATGTGAGAAACCTACTTCCCCTCTTGCCCCAAGTCATCACCACAGAATTTCAATTAACAATAAAATAAAACATAGTGTTGACTTACCTTCACAAGGAACTATTACCAAATGCTTTCAGAAGGGCTCGATTGTAGATGAGAGGAGTGCCAACGCAGTGACTGGAAAAACTGATTTCTAATTCCTATTATCAACCCGAAATACTAACCCTAAAATTTTCCCCAAAATCCAAACCCTAGAATAGGGGGTTTTTGACAATGATGACAAAGAAGAGAGAGAGGTTGCAGAGAGGAGGAAGAAACTTTCTGCAGGAGGAGTTGAAGAAAAGATTATCAGTTTGAAGTTTGAAGTTGCAGAAAAGATTATCAGTTTGAGGAAGAAGAACGTTGAGTGAGCGTGAACGTGAAATCGTTCCCCTGTTCACATCAGCAGCGTCAAATTTTTACCTTGACCAGGTCAGCAGGTTTCCTTGTTTTTAAAAAACCTCACGTGATGGGCTGTACCAGTGCACCCGATGCACCACAGAAGGACTTCTTTCTCTCATCTGACAACTTTCAAATGCCTTTACTAAACTAATATGACAATACTTCAAGCTTTTCAACTTTAAGCATCTTTTTATTGGTAGGTTATATTTTCACCCTATGCATCATGTTCATTACTCTATTCTTATACTATCATACATTAGCCACTGCATCATATCTGATTTAAAACCCCACCACCATCATTTTATGCTCTTCACTAGAAAAAAAGGATGTGGACCACCGTCGTCTAATGTGCTATCAGACTATCGTATAGGTGACTATTGTCTATTGTGATACTTTAGACGACAGTAATTTATCATTATCTGTTAACCACTTAGACGACGGTTTTACAAGATTACCGTTGTCTATTTATCAATTCAGACGACAATGGATCACCGTCCTTTATTTGTTATTTTTTGTCGTCCTAATGGTAATTAGACGACAATAAAATTTCGTTACCGTCGTCTAAGTGGTCGGGGTGGCCCCGAGGGTGTGCAAGTGGTGCCACGCACCCTGATTTTTGAGGGGCCCCGATTTTTTTTATGTGTATAATATATGTTTAACAAATGTTATATATAACTGAGTGAGCAAATTGTTGACACAAATACGTTCCTAGTTGTGTTGGTTTGCAGGGCCTCAACTTTTATTCAGGGTGCGAGTTCAAAACCTGCTTGTGTTAAAGGCTTGTCCGATTTCAACACCAACAAAATAATGCATCCAACTAACTCAACCAAAATAATTGCATCGAATTAATGATGTTCCTAGAATATTTATGCATCCAACTAACTCAACCAAAATAATTGCATCGAATTAATGATGATATTGATACAAAATAAGTTAGGTGTTAAAAAATATTTAATATCTGAATATGATCTATGATGACAAAGACTCATCATCACAATCATGGTGATTATTCAAAAGGTGTAACATCCCTGACCCAATTTAATCAATTTAATCCAATTTAATTCTTTTGTGAAATTTCAATTTTGTCCTTGGGAGTAGGGGTACTTTGGTCACTTTAAGAAAAAAAAAATTATTGTATGGCATTACGTAATAGTGTAAGTTTGTGTTAGCTTATGTGAGGCCCCAATTTAAGGATCGCACAGGGCCTTCAAAATCTCAAGAATGGCCCTGTAAGTGGTGATATTTTGTAATGGTATTGTAGGTTTATATCCTTTTTTTTTTAGGTTGTTTCATTTGCAATTAATAGACTTTTACAATTCTCAAAACATGTTTCAAAATATTTCAATTAAAAAATGAAATCAAATGTGATCTCATACGACAAAATATGCTCCAAAATATAAAAGAATTCATCACAAGCATCTGTTGAGCATAAATTTTTGTCCTCAAGTTAACCAAAATAGAAAAGAATTCTTCTAAGTTACCCATAAAACTCACTCCCAAGGTCTATGTATAACCCCCCAGAAATTCTGCTCCTTCACCACACACTTCCATCAATTTCCTTTTACGGGTAACTTTGATCAATTATCTTCTCCCACTAAAACATAATAAATAAAAAAGGAAAATTAGTCAATAAGTTCAACATCATGGTAAAGTCCTTCATATGACTCATATTAAAAACTTAACAATAGCAACCCCTCTTTTTAGCCCATCAAAGGGCATGTATAAATTGATATATTTTCCATCACGATGAGCATAACCATTTTACTAACCACCAAATTTCACCAAATTCCAGCAAGTTTCACCAACTAACTTTTACCTTTGATGTAGCTTCCTAATGAAATGAAAGACATACATGTTTACCTTTCAGCACATGATACACTAATTTTTATTTTTATTTATCTTGTTTCTCGAACTTCAAATATGAATCGATTTCTTTATCATATGAATTTCTTATCTGAATTTTTATATTTTTGTTTTTACTTTGTTGATGAAGAAAATGAAACATGACTGCTCGGAAAATATATAGTCACAAAAAGCTTTCATGCAGCCTTACCTTTTGAAATCTGTTTAAGAGCCGTAGATTCACAAAGAGATCAACGGCATTCGAGTCTGGTCCACTTGAGGACCGTTGAATGGTCGTTCTTGTCTTGTCATCCTCCAGTCATCAACAACAGTCCAAACCAGAGTATTATTCCTTAGGCCATGTGCGTACACCAACCCACCTACCCAATTTGAATTAATTAATGGTAATGACCCATCCCCCATGTGAGGCCAAAGAAGAGTTTAAAAAACTTGTCACCGCAGAAAGAGACATTTTTAAAAATTAATTGACATCACTTGCGCTAAAACCCTCGAACACTGACAAGACAGCCAACCAACGGCACTTGTATCATTACAATCACAAAAGCTTTCATACTGCCTTACCTGTATTTCCAAGTTGTGTTAGCTGAGAAAAGAATTGCTTCATCCAATTCCCTTGCAAAGAAAAGAAGAGAAAAATGGCTGGAGCTTTGATCGGAGAGGCCTTTATTTCTGCTTCCATCCAGGTGATTTGTGATAGAATTGCTTCACGCGAGTTCAGGGACTTATTTCGGCACAAGAAACTGGATCAACCTCTCCTCATGAAACTGGAGACGACGCTGTTGACCTTGAACGCAGTGCTCGATGATGCAGAGGAGAAGCAAATTGAGAAACCAAATGTGAGAAAGTGGCTTGACGAGCTCAAACATGCCGTCTTTGATGCGGAGGACTTGCTGGATGAGATCCACTATGAAGGTTTGCGATGCAAGCTAGAAGGTGAAGCTCAAACAGCGGACAAATTAACCAAGAAGGTTCGGAACCTCCTCTCTACTTCTCGTAATAAGTTTTATCAAAGCATGAATGCTAAGATACAAGAGTTGTTGCAAAGATTAGAAGATTTTGTACAACAGAAAGGTGCTCTTGGTCTGAGAGAAGATGTTGGGAGAAAGGTTTCACAAAGAACTCCAACAACTTCCTTGGTTCATGAACCTTCCGTATATGGGAGAGATGAAGCCAAACAAAATTTATTACAAGTGTTATTCGATGATGCAAGCGAGGAAAATGTGTCTGTCATCCCCATTGTTGGAATGGGTGGGGTTGGCAAGACAACCCTTGCTCGAATGCTTTACAATGACAATAAGGTGAAAGAGCATTTTACCCTTAAAGCTTGGGCTTGTGTTTCAGAAGATTATGATGCTATCAGGGTAACTAAAACTCTTCTCGAGTCAGTGACTTCAAAACCTTGTAATAAGACAGATCTGAATTTGCTTCAAGTTGAGCTAAGTGAAGAACTGAGGGGGAAGAAATTTTTGTTTGTATTGGATGACCTTTGGAATGAGAAATATACTGATTGGAACTACCTCCAAACTCCTTTTACTTCAGGGGCAAGGGGAAGTAAAGTCATCGTAACAACACGGAACAAAAATGTAGCATCTTTCATGCAAAATGTTCCCACTCAACACTTGGAACCATTGTCGCATGAAGATTGTTGGTCATTACTTGCAAAACATGCGTTTGGAAATGTAAGTTGTAGTGCATATCCAAGCTTGGAAGAAATCGGCAAGAAAATTGCACGAAAGTGCAATGGGTTGCCTTTAGCTGCACAAACACTTGGCGGTTTATTACGTTCCAGGTTAGACTCCGAGGTATGGAATAGAGTACTAAACAACAGCATTTGGGATTTACCTTCAGAGAAAAGTGACATTCTTCCTGCTCTAGGATTGAGTTATCATTATCTTCCAGCTAAGTTAAAGCGATGCTTTATTTATTGTTCAATTTTTCCAAAAGACTATGAATTCAAGGTAGAAGACGTTGTTTTTCTTTGGATGGCGGAAGGTTTAATTTCGCAAGCGGAGAATGGGGACAACATGGAAGAGGTGGCTAAGGAATATTTTGATGAACTGTTATCTCGATCATTGTTTCAAACGTCAAGGAAATCAAGTTTCGTTATGCATGATCTCATCAATGACTTGGCTGTGTTAATGTCTAAAGGATTTTGTTCAAGGCTGGAAGGTGGTGGGGAATCACATGAAGTAGAAAGAGTTCGCCATTTGTCATATGCTAGGGAAGATTTTGATGGTGCTCCGAAATGTGAGGCATTTAAGGGGGCTAAGTGTTTACGGACCTTCCTACCTACCTCTTTACATACTTATCAAGTGTTTTATCTAGGTAAAAAGGTTGTACAAGATTTGATGTCGTCACACAGATGTTTACGGGTGTTATCATTGTCACATTATTGGAATCTCACTCAGCTACCTGATTCTATTAAAAATCTTATTCACTTGCGCTATTTGGATCTCTCTAGTACTGCAATTGAAAGGTTACCTGGTGTACTTTGCAGTTTGTACAATTTGCAGACGTTACTATTGTCAAATTGTTCCTCTCTCGTTGAATTACCTGCAGACTTGAGAAAATTGATAAATTTACAGAAATTAATGCTGGGAGGTTGTTCGTCTCTTGCTAAATTGCCTGTAGACCTGTGGGAATTAAGTAGTTTGCATCATCTTGATGTGCGTGGAACTAAAATTGCAGAGATGCCAGCACAAATGAGTAGACTAAAAAGTTTGAGAACGTTGACTGCTTTTGTTGTGGGGAAATCTACTGGGTCGACCATTGGGGAATTGGGGGAGCTTCCACATCTTCGAGGAAAACTTTCAATTCTAAAATTGCAAAATGTAGTTGATGCTGAGGATGCCGAGCAAGCCAATTTGAAGAATAAGAAGGATCTGAAGGAGTTAGAGTTGGCATGGGGCGATGAAGACTCGAATGATTCCGAAAAAGTGAGAGAAGTACTTGACAAGCTCCAGCCTTCAATTAGTTTGGAGAAACTGACCATCGAATTTTACGGTGGAACCAACTTCCCTAATTGGTTAGGAGACTCACGCTTCTCTAACATACAAGTCATGCGCCTTAGCGATTGTAAATATTGTTGGTCGCTGCCACCAGTTGGGGGGCTACCTGCTCTCAAAGAGCTCTATATAGAAAGGATGAACTTTGTTAAGACAATTGATGTTGAGTTCTATGGCAGAAATGGAGCGTATCTAATTCAGCCATTTCAATCACTGGAGAAGCTGGAGTTTGAGGAGATGGCAGAGTGGGAGGAATGGGTACCAAGTGGAAGTGGAGGTCCAGACTTTCCTCGTCTCCAGGAGCTGATTCTAAAAAGGTGTCCGAAGCTAAGAGGAAGCTTGCCTTGTGATCTGCCTTGCTTGAAGAAGCTTCGCGTGGATGAGTGTGGGGTTTTGCATGATCAAAGGGCCACTACTACTACTAGTAGTAGTACTAGTCTCAACTACACTTCTCTTGAAGAATTGGAAATAGATGGATGCCAAACAGGTCTGTTATCATTACTAGAGACAAAGCTCCTGTCCAAACTTAGCATTTCAAATTTTGATGACATACAGTGCTTGCCCAGCATCAATCGTCTTCAAAGTTTGGATCTCTGGAATTGTCCAACGCTGTCGTCGTTCCCTGAAGATGGCCTACCCACTTCGTTGACATCACTTACAATAGTCTATTGTAGGATATTAGAATTCCTACCTCAAGAGATGTTGGCCAAATTAACATCACTCGACCATTTGGGGATACATAATAGCTGTGATTCAATGAGGTCCTTACCCTTGGGCATTTTTCCCAAATTGACGACACTTCAAATCGCTTCCCTTGACAATCTGGAATCGCTTTCCTTGATTGAAGAAGGAGCGGTTCTCAGTCATCTAAATAGCCTACTGGTCTATAATTGTCCAAATCTGGTGTGTTTTCCCCAGGGAGGATTGCCCACTCCAAACCTGGAATCGTTGAATTTCTCTGGATGCGAGAAGTTGAAGTCATTACCTGAACGCATTCACACCCTCACAGCCCTTCGATCTTTGGAAATAAGGGATCTTCCAAATCTGGAGTCAATTGCAGAGGATGGGGGTTTGCAAGCACTTGTCTCCCTCGAACAATTTACAATTGGTGGCAGGGGAAGTGATGAAATCTTGGAGACGTTGCTCAAGCAACAGCTGCTCCCTACCACTCTTCGCACTCTCTGGATCCAGGAACTTTCAACTCTGAAATCTTTGGATGGAAAGGGACTCGCACACCTTACTTTTCTTCGAAGTCTATATATTATTAGTTGTAAAAGTCTGGAATTCCTGCCAGGAGAGGCACTTCAACACCTCACTTCTCTTCAACGGCTATACATTAATGACTGTCCGAGTCTCCAATTCCTGCCAGAAGAGGGTCTGCCGCCATCTCTTTCTTATCTGACCATCTCCAGATGTTCTGCCCTGGAGAAAAGGTATCAGAATAAGACGGGACAAGATCATTGGGCCAGCATATCTCACATTCCATTCATCGAGATAAATGGTGAAGTCATCTTAAGAGAATAAAACAAACAAGGTATGTACTTCAAAAACTGAAATTCACTGTCCAAATAATCGAAACATTTCAAGCTCAATTTCTAATTTTACTCTCAGCTTTTTGTGAATTACATTGTCACTGCTTCTTACTGGTCTCATGCTACTTTCTTATCAAAATCATTTTCCAGAAAAACACACAAAAACTCAATCTGATTTCTATTATTATTTTGCTCAGTAAATTCTCTCCTTCTATTTACCCAATTTCTTCGAAACTTATATCCTATAGTAAGTATCAAATACTGAATAATTAATACTTGGTTTGCAGGACAGCACCTTCTTTTGAAAAGCTTTTCATTTGCAAGGTTTCTGAACGTGTCATTTCCGGGCCATTGTTTATAGACTTCTGTTTTTCTACAAAAAACTATTGTCACAACGAGGGGAGAAACATTCCTACAGACAGGCATCAAATGTCCCACACGTTTGGTACTCTTTCATAATAAAAGTGGCAGTATATTATTGTTTTCATCTTTTTGAAGATGTGAGGGGCACATTCATTGGTATTGCATGTATGTATAAACGCTGTGTCTTTACTAATGTATATTGTTTTAGTATCAACCGGTGGTCTTTGGTTGAGGAGAGAGATCATTCAGCAATTACAAAATTTTCTTAGAGAATTAACCTTGTTTAAGCTTTGTTCTTTTCTTTGTTATGTCTTGGTTTTTCAAAGTTATGCCTTATCCTTATCCCCCACATCACCCATATTATTTCGCAGCAACTGACAATTTTTTTAATGACTTTAATGACTTTAGAGTCAGGGGATACAAGAATTTGAAATCATTACCACAACGTATGCACATCCTCACTGCCCTTCAACGTTTGCGGATACTTGGTCTTCCAAATCTTGTGTCATTTGCAGAAAAGGTTTGCCTCCCAACCTCCAATATCTTCACATTCATAATTGCCAGAGACTGAGGCCTTCATTGGGGTTTGTCTCCCTTCAAAAATTTACAATTGGTGGCAGGGCAAGTGGCGATATCTTGGAGGCGTTGAGGAACAGCATCTGGGAACTTTCAAGTCTGAATTCTTTGGACGAAAAGGGACTCGGACACATCACTTCTCTTCAAGTGCTGAATATTCTCCAGTGTGACAGTTTGGAATGCCTGCAAGGAGAGGGACTCGGACACCACACTTCTCTTCAAGTGCTGCATATTCTCCAGTGTAGCAGTTTGGAATGCCTGCAAGGAGAGGGACTTCGACACCTCACTTCTCTTCAACAGATACATATTTATGGCTGTCTGAGTCTCCAATTCCTGCCAGAAGACTCTTTCTTTTCTGAGATATCTCCATTTGTTTGCCTTGGAGTAAAGGTATGAAAATAAGATGGGAGAAGATTGGGCCAAGATATCTCACCTTCCTTTCGTCCAGATAAATGATGAAGTCATCATATGATATGAGTTCTCTCTCACACCAAATTTTTGCTTTTCGGCATTTCACTCTGTCTGAAAATTTGAAGTCATTGTCCGAACGCATTCACACCCTCGCAGCCCTTCAACATTTGTCTATATGTGATCTTCCAAATCTGGAGTCATTTGCAGAAGATGGGGGTTTGCCTCCCAACCTCCTATATTTTACCATTGAAAATTGCAACAGACTGAGGGCTTCAGTGGGAGAGCACTGGGATTTGCAAGGACTTGTCTCCCTTGAAGAATTTACAATTGGTGGCAGGGGAAGTGATGATATCTTGGAGATGTTGCTCAAGCAACAGTTGCTCCCTTCCACTCTTTACATTCCCCACATCAATAGACTATCAAGTCTGAAATATTTGGACAGAAAGGGACTTAAAAACATCCCTTCTCTTTCTTTTCTGAGTATCTCCAAGTGTTTTTCCAGGGAGAAAAGGTATAAGAGAAGACAGGAAAAGATTGGGCCAACATATCTCACATTCCTTGCATCAAGATAGGCCTTGAAGTGACCATATGAGATGAGCTCTCTCTCTCTCTCTCTCTCTCTCTCACATTCCTTGAAGTCATCATATGGTATGTACATCAAGATAGGCCAAATTTTATTTTATTTTATTTTTCCAACAATGGGATGTTTGAAGAATACATGCATTATTTTTGTCATGTTTTGGACGTTTGTAAGATAATTTTTTCTATTTGTTGGTACTTTCTAAATATAAAACTCAGTAGTAACAAAATAAATTTCTTACCAAAAGGTTTTGTTCAACTGAAAAGATTGACATAGGAAATTTATTCACATGGTATAAGGAACAGATTCATGAATGGAAAATGCGATCCAAAGCATATTGGTTACTTTTATGACTCTTTAAATTAATAGTACTTGGCATATCAGCTGAGGCTTTATGACTCTATTATTAATTGATTAATCTCTTCTTCTTTTTTTCTACAAAAGGAGTCAGCCTCTCAGAATAAAAAACTACATATTTCAAAAGTGTATCTCCCTGGTCCAGCTGACCTAGTAGCTTTATCTATATAGTTGCAGCTAGTATGGAGATAAGATTGAGCTGAGTTAACCCTGCTTCATGTAATGCATTGTTGTGTAAAGCTTAAATTTTTTGGGGGAAAGAAGAGGGCTGGTTTTGGGGATCTGTGATGAATGACAACTGGGCTGTTTGGTTGGATAGGGATAGGAGGTTCTTTGATGATTTGAAGGGTGAGGGGATGTGGATCACTTGTGGGAGAAGGTTCATTTCTTCAGCACCTCATTGGACTCTGTATCCTTGGACTCTAGGGATTTTTCTTTCTTCGTCGTCTATTCAAATAGGCAAGCTGCTGTAGTTTAGATCTTCTTTATGCGATGTTTCTGTTTTGTTCATTTGGTGTTTGAGTTGTTCTGTAATTGTTTTTGTTTTGACCTGCTAAGGGTGTATACCTTGCTGGCTGTTGCTATACTCCTTTATTTTTCATGAAAGTTTGATTTCATAATTGAAAAAAAAGAAGAAGAATTTTTGTACATGTAAAACGATACAGAAATAGGACTTATATAAGTTGAAGGCATATTACATAACTAGAAGGAAAATATCATTTAAGAATCAGTTAACATATTTTTATTGCCTAATTCTTGATATCCGGGAGTATTGACTTCCAACATGATTGAGGTCTTATGCTAATTGGCATATTTATTGCATTTATAATATCTTATGTGCAAATGATTTTCTTTTTTGTTTTTACCGTCCCACAAATCATTCCTTCAGCTGCAAAGTTCTATTTGATGACACTTGAAATGTTGTATGTATACTTGCAGACTTGAGAAACTTTCCCATGTTTGGAGGTCAAAGCAACTTGTGTAGGCAACCATGCATGATTTCAGAGTCGAAGCTGCTTCACTGGCCTTTCTGTGCTCGCTTCTGTAAGGGTATATCAGATTAGTTTCTCAGCAAGATTTAATATGGTTCACTTTTTTGTTGCTTTCCTATTACCATCAATTTTCTTATTCCAAATTGGATTGGTAGGATCAAACCAAGCAGGTTCATACATTAAATGTATCACGTAATCAGCATTTCAGACAGAAAATGGGCCTCGAATTGTGTTCTGAGCCAATGGAGTTTTCTAGAATCTAAAAGTGCAATGGAAAATTACTGAAGTGATCTACACAAAGAGTAAACATTTTTTCTGTTGGATCCTGGAGGTGCCTCTTATAAGTGGCTAAGTTGCAATATGTGGTGTCATCAAATGCTCTGCGAAAAGGTAAGTCATCCAGTAACTACCCTTTTAATTATTTGATGGGTATATCATCTCAGTTCTTGTAATATGGAGTCGTCACCAACAGGTCCGTCACATTACATTAGTCATATATGGGATTTGAATCATACACTTTGTGCTATTGAACACTCAAATGGAGATAGATTTTTTTGTCTGTGGATGCCACTGGTTAATATTGTCATATCACTGGTTATTTATTGTATGTGAACAGTCAATTGAGATAGATTGTTTTGTCTGTGTTATTTGTTGTCATGTCCTTTGCTTCATTTCTGATGGTTGCTTACTTAAATCTGATCTTCAGCAGTTCAAGTTGAGACCGGAGCTGAACAAGGATTAGGTCAGCTGTATATTTCGTGGTAAACACCTCTTTCTATACACATTTCCTACTGTCTACATAGATTAATTTATCAGCATGATTCTATAGTGCATTTAAAACCTAAACATAAAGAATAAATTCCTGTTGTCATTAATTTGTTGATGCAGGACGCGTAGGACCTAAATTTATTAGTTTCCTAATATATTTGTTAGTTTCCTATATTCTCTAGTTTTCCAAATTCTAGTAGGATTTCTACTTTTCCAGATTTCTAGATTTCTAGTTTTAAGTTTCCTATTTTATTTGGGTTAGGATTTCTGTTTAAGCAAGGGATTTTTATCCTATTATGTCTAGGTTTTAGTTTGCTATAAATACCCCCATGTAGTTCTTTAAAATTCAGATTTGAATGTTGAGTAAACCTTTTCCTAGAACTCTCTGATTTCGTCCCTTCGATCTATATTTTTTCTCCTCGATCTCCGATATTCTTCTTTGTTCTACTGTTTCTGTCATTTATCTCGTCTTTTCGATCTCTATTTCTTCTCCTCGGTCTCTTATATTCTTCTATGTTCTATTGTTTGAGTGCTTAATCTAATACCTACGTACGGGCTGTTCTACATCATTTTTTGATTCGAATTTGGACTTCTAGGAACAGACCCAGCATGTTCATACATGGCTTGGCTCACTTCATCATCTTTTGAGACAGAAAATCAGCCTTCAACCGTATGCTGATTCAATAGACTTTTCTATATATCTCAAGTGCAATGTCAAATTGAAGACTTACATAAAGATTCGCAAAGATTTCTGTCTGAAATTTTCTACTGGAGGCTGGAAATGCTTCTTATAAGTGGCTAAGTTGCAAAATTTTGTAGGATTGAAGGCTCTGCAGACTGCACAGAGGTAAGAAAGTCATCGTCAAGTAATTCCTAAATGGCTGCATCTTAGAAGAATGACACTGAATCTGTATAGCTAATCTTCAATCTAATGATTAGAAGTCACATGAAAAAGTGTTGTATTCTTTTGTCCTCTATTGTTGTTTATTTGGTGCTCTTTTGACTTTCAGAGGTGTTTTCAAATTTGAGAATCCAGTAAATGCATGCGTACATATATTGAAAGTATTCGACATGATTTCTTCTCGAAGAATTTTCGCAATAATATTTTCTTTTCAAATTTGCTGATGATTGCAAAACCTTCTATTTCTTTTTCTTAGCATTTAGAAGTATCTTGCTGAGCTGAGGTATGGAAACGGAAAGCACTTTGGTTAACATCCACATTGAATAGCGGTGAAAAGAAACAGGATTTCACAATCGGATGCTGAACCTGAACACCAGGTTTTGAATAACTGGTGTCTTTTTCCCACCGCATTCACACCCTCACAGCACTTCGACATTTGGATATGACTGAACTTCCAAATTTAGTGTCATTTGCAGAAGGCGGTTGTCTCCCTTAAACACTACAATTGGTGGCGGGGGAAGTGACGATATCTTGGAGACATTGCTCAAGGAACAGCTGCTCCCTTCCGCTCTTCACACTCTTCGCATCTGGGGACTTTCAAGTCTGAAATCTTTGGACGGAAAGGGACTTGGACACCTCACTTCTCTTCAAGAGCTATATATTAGTGAGTGTGACAGTATCCAATTCACTTCTCTCCAACCGTTATGGCCTGGAGAAGCGGTATGAGAATAAGATGGGACAAGATTGGGCCAACATATCTCACATTCCTTGCCTCAACATAAATGATCGAGTCAACATATGATATGACTCATGAGAGACAAACAAAGTATTGCTTTTCAATAGTTCACTCTCAGAGACTCTGCAAGTAACTTTATTTGGGGGTTTGCCGATCAAGGCCCAGCAGGTTTGGATGTTTTGGCTACTGAATGTGCTGCTATACACATGGGATTATTGAAGGCTGCTGAGTTGGGAATCTCTGATTTTTTGGTAGCATCAGACTCGCAGGAAGTTGTGGCTTTACTGAAGGGAAATGGAGAGCTATGGAGTAATTTGGGTAATATTGTGGATGACATTAGAAGGTTGCTAGTAGAACTGTGTGTTAGTGATGTTATTTTTCAGCCGCGTTTGGGTAATCGGGTAGCTCACTCTTTGGCGCAGTTTGGGTTGCGAGAACAGCATCATTCTTTCTGGGCTGGTCTTCCTCCTGACTGGCTTGTATCACTGTTAGTAACAGACATGGAGGGTGGGTAGTTGTTTTGGTTTTCGGTTTCGGATGCTGTGGTACTCTTTTTCCTTGACCGGATTTCCTCCATTGGAGGTTTTTATGGCAAGGTTTTAATGAGGCCACCTCTTGTTGCATCTATGTTTTGATTGCAAATTGTATGGTTGATGGTTGGAATGAAAGTTTCTTACTCTTTGATAAAAAATAAAAATAAAAATAAAAATAAAAAAGTCTCAAATCAAACAAAGGTATGTACATCAAATAACTGCTTTAATTGGTTTTCTTCTAATTGAATACATATTATATTTCTGTTTAAAAAAAAAAAAAAAAAACCAAATTAAATGTCCAAGTAAACCAAAATACACATTTTTAACTATTTTTATGTCCCCACATTTATTTAGTTGGCCCAAATTGTATTTTATGTCCCCACATTTGGAAAGGGATTTGCCATTGATTTTGATTTAATGCTGCTTCCCAGATTTATATTCTTCATTTCTAGCTTATAATTACATTCTGACTGTCAATTTCAGTTTCATTTTCAAGAAAAACACTCAATCTGATTTCCATTATGATTTTTCTCTATAAAGTGTCGTTCTATTTACTTTATTTCTCATTGAGGTTGTTAAGCCTATTTAAGTTGAAAATGCCGAATAATTAGTGGTCTCGTCGAGAGCTTTTCATTTGCAAGGCTTCTTTGTGTGTCGTTTTCAAAGGAGGGTTTACCATTGTATATAGCCTTTTGTTTTTCTACAAAAACAATTGACACATTCCTACATACAGGCACGGAGTGTACAGCATTTTTGGTCTAGCTTATCCAGTAGATAACTTGTCCCCTGTTTTGTGAAATGTAATGTTTTTTATTTCCTAATTACTTGATCCAAATTGGTCGATGATGGTTGATGGAGAGACCAATCCACAGTAGCTTACGTAGCACACAATATGCACGCGTGTTGACCCAATTGTCTTAATTAGGAATGTCAATGGCCAAATCACATTTATTAATTTGGCATGGTGATTTTTTTTTTGTCCGAAATTAATTTGGTGATTAAGCTAAGGATGATATTCCTCCTCATCATAACGGAGGTAATAACAGCATGACAACGATGATGATGACGATGACAACGCTGTTTTCGGGTTTAAGGATAATGAAGTCGAGGGAACCAGGGCAAAGTGAAAGGATTTAACGAAATTGGCAACCAGTACAAATGAGCAGGAAGAAGAGTGCCTGCGTGTGAACCAAACTAATGGCAATCTCTGGCTGCATGCATGCATACAATTGAATGTGTACTTACTAAAATATCTACACTAAAATAAGAGCTGTAAAAAATAAAACGACAACGTCATAGTTCATAATTCATGTACCAACTCCTTAAAATTATGTTCCAATATTAGACATAAAATAAAACACTAGTTCATAGGGAAAATTTTAAAAACATGTAAAACTTAGAATTAGGATGAGTTCTTGATGAGATGACCCTCTTCATTTTTCTATTAATGCCACATTAAGGTACTGACAAAACAAAAGTGGACCAACGTAATTGTGATTATTGACCATTGAAGCAATTGTTTTTGTACAATTTGTTATTAAACTTGCAATATCAAAAATCGATGAGACTAAAATAATAAATATGTCCACTGAGCAAAAATGGTGGTTTAGTTTATACCAAGAGGGACTTCGATACCAAGAATATTGACCTCAAAAAGCTCAATTCCATATCAAAATCCTCAAATTCTGCCAAGCCCACTTCAATTTTTAGTCTCACTTCTAACTAGGACAAGAACAAAATAACTAAACCCACCACCACAAAACTGTTAGCAAGATCCTAGCTTAATTAGGATATTTATTTCCTAGTTTATTACAATTATATTTCTTTCCTTTTGTATAGATATTGTGTAATTAGGATTTTATTTTGTTTTCTAATTTGACCATACTAGGGTTACATCCTTATACTATAAATACATTCTTTTGGAGAATGAAATACAACCTGAAAAATATTCTACCCATATTGTTTGACTTGGCATCAAAGCCAACTTTTCTGGTGACCTGTGTGTTGTGCTCACCCGTGTTCTATCCTTATATTTTTTTTCTCTACCTGTGCCGTGTGTGCCCTCCTGGGTTTGTGTGTTGTGTTGTAGTGTTCGTGCCTCTACTGTGTTCGTGCAATTCCTGTCTTCGTGCATCTGCCGTATTTGTGCCTTTGCTGTGTTCCGCTGTGTACTCTGCTGTGTTCGTGCGTCTGCCGTATTTGTGCCTCTATTGTGTTTT
This sequence comes from Prunus mume, assembly GCF_029339155.1. Classification (NCBI taxonomy): domain Eukaryota; kingdom Viridiplantae; phylum Streptophyta; class Magnoliopsida; order Rosales; family Rosaceae; genus Prunus; species Prunus mume. The sequence goes on from NC_142702.1 coordinate 5,673,035, forward strand.
GTTGTATACTCTGCCGTGATCTGTTAAGTTTCTGCTGCAATCATGGGTGATAACTCCATTGTTGGTGCTGCCTTAGCAAATTTGTGTGTTTTTTATTCTATTCCAGGTACTGTCTCCAATACTTGGATAATTGACACTGGTGCTTCTAATCATATGACTTATGATGCTAAATTTTTTGATGATTTGTCTAGTAACACCCGTGACCCATACATAACTAGTGCTAATGGCTTGCCTTCTCCAATTACTATTGATGGCACAATCTCTCTCACTCCTACTACGTCCTTGTCTCATGCGTTACTAGTTCCCAATATCCATTGTAACTTGTTATCTGTTGGTCGATTATTTGATACACTTAATGCTTTTGCTACTTTCCATCCTACGCATTGCTCTTTTCAGGATCTCAAGACTCACGAGTCGATTGGGCATGGTAAACGGATAGGGGAGTTATATTATTTGACATTGCCTTCTGCACCAGTTCTTGATCGTGTCGTTAATACTATTCAAAGTTGCAGTGTCAAAGACAAACAACAAATTTGGTTATGGCATCGTCGCTTGAGACACCCGTCATTTGGCTACCTTAAACATATGTTTTCATCTTTATTCCGCTCTTGTGATGAGTTTAGTTTTAAGTGTGACACATGTATTTTGGCCAAGAGTCATTGCACTATGTTTCCTTTAAGTGGCAGTAAAACTGTAAAGCCTTTTGATTTAGTGCATTCTGATGTGTGGGGTCAGGTTCGCGTTACTTCGAACGGATTTCATTGGTTCATCACATTTATTGATGATTGTACTCGACTTACTTGGGTTTTCTTGCTGAAAAATAAATATGATGTTGCTTCCATCGTTCCAAAGTTCTGTAATATGGTGTATACTCAGTTTCATGCTCGGGTCAAAATATTCCGAACTGATAACAGAGGCGAATATGTGAATAACACTTTGACATCTTTCTTCCTTGCTCAAGGTATTATTCACCAATCGACAACCCCATTTACTCATCAGCAGAATGGTGTGTCTGAACGCAAGAATCGTCAGTTACTTGAAGTTGCCCGCTCCCTTATGTTGGACATGTATATTCCCAATCATATTTGGGAGCATGCTATTTTACCTGCTCACTATTCAATTAATCGTACTCCTAGCCGGGTTTTTGATTTCAATACTCCACATGATGTGTTTGGTGACCATGTTTCCCCTGTCTTAATCTCCAAGTTGCCCCTTAAATTTTTTGGGTATATTGCCTATGTTCATGTCTACTCTTATCAACGAAGTAAACTTAATCCTTGTGTTCTGTGATATGTCTTCATTGGTTACTCTTTTACTCAGAAGGGTTATAAGTGCTATCATCCACCTACCCAGAAGGTGCATGTTACTTTGGACGTGACTTTCCATGAAGAAATGCCCTATTATGTCTCTCCCTCCTCTCTAATTTAGGTGGAGCGGGAGAGTGAATTGGAGAGTCTTGGATTGGAGAATCTTAGACTTGAATTGGAGAATGATGTGTTTGAAGATATTGCTCTCGGGAAGGAAACGACCTGTCTCACTAAAGCAAGTGACCAGTCGCCCATATATGAAGATGAAACTTGTGGTCTCTGTGAAGAAATGACTGATCGCCTTTTGGAACTCTACCGGTCGCCCATATCTGGAGATGAAGCAGGTGCTCTCGGTGTTGAAATGACCGGTTACACTGAAGCAAGTGACCAGTCACCTATATCTGAAAATGATGACAGTAATTCTTGTATGGATGAGTTCGATGCAATACCCATCTACGCTGCCAGTGCCCCAATCTACTCGTGATAGTGAATCAAGTGAGGTAATTTCTAATGATCTATCTGTATTAACTTATCAATTACCCACATGAACCACTAGTGAGAAACCTAAAGTACAATATTCTCCTGATATACATACAAAGTCTAAATATCCCATTAGCCATTGTGTATTAACTCATCGTTTGTCTAAGTCATATGCATCATATTTGTGTCAATTATCTAGTGTATGTGCCAAGTAAGCTACATGATGCTTTATCTAACCCCAAATGGATGGATGCCATGAATGTTGAAATGGATGCCTTGAACAAGAATAAAACATGGGATTTAGTTCCTTTGCCCCGAGAGAAGAAAGCTGTTGGATGCAGATGAGTGTTTACTTTGAAGCATAAAGCTTATGGTTCCATTAACCGTTACAAGGCTAGATTGGTAGCAAAGGGTTATACTTAGATCTATGGAGTGGATTATTTGGAGACCTTTGCTCCAGTGGCAAAACTCAATACTGTGCGTGTACTATTGTCCCTGGCTGCTAACCACTACTGGCCCTTATTACAATTTGATGTCAAAAATGTGTTTCTACTTGGTGAACTCAAAGAGGAGATTTACATGGATCTCCCTCCTAGTATTCATGTAATCTCTAAGAAAGGTGTTTTGTGTAAGCTGCGGAAGCCTTTATATGGATTGAAGTGGTCTCCAAGAGCGTGGTTTTGGAGATTTGCATCATCTATGAAGAAATTTGAGTATGTGTAGAATAACTCATACCATACTTTGTTTCTAAAGTGTCATGAAGGTAAATTGATAGCTTTAATTATTTATGTTGATGATATGATTGTGACTGAAGATGATTAGGCAGAAATGCAAAATCTTCATAAGTAAGTTTCTGGCTTCCGAGTTTGAGATGAAGTCATTAGGTGATTTGAAGTACATTCTTGGGATTGAAGTTGCTAGATCTAAACATGGTATCTTTCTGTCTCAAAGAAAGTATATTTTGAATTTACTTGCAAAGACTGGAATGTTGGATTGTAAACTGATTGATACCCCTAGTGAACAAAATCATAAGTTAGGGTTGTATCCTGATCAAGTCCCTACATATAAAGAGCGTTATCAACGACTTATGGGGAAATTGATTTATTTATCTCATACACGTCCTGATATTGCATATGCAGTGAGTGTAGTGAGTAAGTTTATGCATTCTCCTAGTGAATATCATATGGGTGTTGTGATGCGCATTTTAAGGTATCTGAAAGTAACTCTTGGAAGGGGTTAATGTTTTGCAAGTATGGTCATACAAATATGGAAGGGTATACAAATGCTGATTGGGCTGGTTCAGTCATTGATAGACGTTCTACGTCTGGGTATTTCACATTTGTTGGTGGTAATCTTGTTACTTGGAGGAGTAAAAAGCAAAAAGTGGTATCTATGTCTAGTGCCGAGGCCGAGTACCGTGGGATGGCTCAAGGTGTGTGCGAGTTACTATGGTTGAGAAGATTGTTGAGAGATCTTGGGTTTGGACCCCAGAAACCCATAGATTTGTATTGTGATAATAAAGTTGCAATTTCAATTGTGCTAACCCTATGCAACATGATCGTACAAAGCACGTGGAGGTTGATTGACATTTTGTTAAAGAGAAGTTGGATGCTAAAATTATTTCTTTTCCGTTTATATCATCCGAGTATCAACTGGCAGATGTTCTTACGAAAACTGTGTCTACTGCGGTCTTTCTCAACTCACTTGACAAGTTGGGCATATGTGACATCTTTACTCCAACTTGAGGGGGAGTATTAGCTAGATCCTAGCTTAATTAAGATATTTATTTCCTAGTTTATTAGGGTTATATTTATTTCCTTTTGTACACATATTGTGTAATTAAGATTTTATCTTGTTTCCTAGTTTGACTCTATTAGGGTTATATCCTTGTACTATAAATACCTTCTTTTGGAGAATGAAATATAACCTGAAAGATATTCTACCCATATTGTTTGACTAAAACAATCCTAAAACCTTGTGGACTCTACCCAAAAATAGAGAAAAAACCCCCCAACAAAAACCAAAAATCCAATTGTACTAGCTGCATTAGCTGCTGTCCCTATTCCTTTTTTTTTTTTTTCTCCTTTTGCAAAGCCAAAACGACATATTTTGGTCTTTTTAAAATAAAAAGGTTTAAGTAGGACGACGACGTTTTGATGTCATGCAAAAGGAAAAAAAACAATAAGATGCGCTGAGTGCAAGTAAGTGAAAGCTATGCGCCCTTAGGGGCCTTTTCTCCAACAGATGATGGGCATGAATTGCCCATCCATTCAGCTGTTGCAGGGGTCACAATTCTTTCCTCAAATGGCAGATTACAGCATTGTGGGGGCCACTTGACCACTCTTACTCATTTATGATCCGGGTTGAATACTTGGAAAAAAAAAAAAAAAAGGAGATGAATAATAAATTAATACTCGGAATTGAAAAGCTTACCTGAAATCAATAATAAAATTAATTTTAAAGTGAGGTTGAAATCAATATCAGGCTGCAGAGTATAGTAGATGAAAAACAGATGGAGCAAATAGAGTACAAAGCATTTTTGGTTTTTCCTGGTGGAACGAATATGTATGAATTAATATTCAAACATTAGGAATTAAGATGCTAGCGTATCCAAACAATACATATAGGATATTTTAGTATTTGCATAAGTCAGTTTTTGGTAGGGCTGGGCATTTCAAGCCGAAATACCAAAACCGAACACTAATACCTTAACAAACCGATTTCGTATCGTTTCGTTTGGGATTAGGCAGTATTCGCTACGATACCGTTCTGCATCATGGGTGTATGGTACGATAACGGTACCATGTATTGGTACCGGTCAGTACAGTACCGTACCGAATACCTTAAGTTGTATAATTTTTTCCATTCTCTCGACTCAAACCTTGATCTCTATTCGAAGAACTTCTATCCTCCATGCCCAGCTCTCTGTCTCTCTCTCAATTTCACTCAATTCAAGCTCTCTCCAAGCCAAATCCTTCTCTCTCATCTCGATCTCACTCGATTCAAGCTCTCTCTCACTCTCTCGATCTCTGTCTCACTCTCACTCTCTCGATTTCTTGATCTCTCTCTGTCTCACTCTCTTAAACTCTCGATCTCTCGCTCTCTCTATGAACTCAATCTCGTTCTATCTCACTCTATCTGATCAGTCACACTCTCTCCATCTTTCTCACTCTCTCTCATCTGTCCCAGGCTCCAAGCCCTCTCTCAGCTCTCTGGAATAACGATCAACCCAAAATCACTAGTATGAGTTTTAAGCCATAAGGCATTTGGGTTTGTAAGCCATAAGGCATGAGTTTTAAGCCATATGATGAATCTGTTGAATTGGTTTATTTTTTTAGTTGAATTGGTGAATCAGTTGAATTGGTTGATTATAAGGCATTAGTTATTTGGTGAATGAACTGTTGAATATGTTGAATTGGTTGATTTGGTTGATTTTTCAGTTGAATTGATGAATATGTTGAATTGGCTTATTATAAGGCATCACTTATTTGGTGAATGAATATGTTAAATATTGAATTGGTTGATTTTTGAGTTGTGTTAGTTTGGTACTGAAATGGTACCGTTTCACACCGATATCGAGTTGGCATGGTATGGTACACTACCAACTTTGGCAAACGATAATCACATACCGTACCATACCGATTCCAATTTTCGGTATCGATAGCAGTATGAGCTCAATATCGTACCGTACCATACCATGTCCAACCCTAGTTTTTGTTGTTTTATGGATTTTATATAACAATTTTGAAACGGTGTGAGTAATTTTTGGGACCTCACCTTAAAAACCTTAGGGGTGCTAAAATATGAATATGATTTGAATACTTCAGGTTAGTTGTATTTTTCTCCGCAAGGAGGAATATATAGGAGTTTACAAGTGTGTGTTATAAGGAAATATATACATGAACTCCTAATTATACAAGGATTGTCAACTATATGAAAAAGAGGAAGTAAATCACCTAATTAACTTGGGAAATAAATCTCCTTGATTTGTTAGGTTAATTCACGTCAACGCTCCTCCTCAAGCTGGTGAATACATGTCACCAATGCCCAACTTGGTTAGTGAGTTATAAAACACTCGTCCAGAGACAGCCTTGGTCAAGACATCCGCTAACTAATCTTCTGATTTTACAAATGGTAGGCAGATTGTTTGGGATTTTTCTTGTTCCAAAAGGATTCAAATGTGAGTACAGCTACTATGTGGTGGATATTTTTCAGTCGAACATGTGGTGGATGATAATAGAAATGTTGTGAGATGGGAGATGGGGAGAGAAGCATAAAGTGTTATTGCCTGAGGGGATCATGGAGAGGTAGGTTTGGTGGTTTGATAGTGTTCGGCAACCAGCTCTCGCATAGGTTTAGTCTTGTGTGATAGAGTGTATTAGGGTGTATCAAGGGTATTTTTGGTAATTAAATAGGGTGTACTTAGTTAAGTTTACATTTTGATTTAAATATTAAGGTGTACTTAGATCATAGGGTGTACTCAGTTAATTTTAGGATTCGTTTAGCAACACTATTACTTAAATTGAAGACCACAAGGGCAAAAATGATTAAATTGAAACCACAAGGACCTTAGTGGTAAAACTGGTAAACTACATGGACCAAAGTGACTTTTTGGCCTAGAATTAATAAAATCAAAATAAACTTTCAAATTCTTTATTGAAAAATTTGTACTTGAAAAAAAAAAGGCACTAAAAGAAATAGTGTATTTATTGCTTGTTTGTTACAAAATTTTCGAAAAAATGTATACAATATGTAAACAAAATAAAAAGTTTATTAGTTTATTATACATATTACATTATTTTAATCAAGTATAAAATGAGATTATGGAGTGCATAAATTAAATATTTATTTTTTTTAAAAGGGCATACACGGGCCGCCCTAGGCGAGGCTGAGGGTTTCAAATCCTAAGCTCAAGCCCCACTCAACCTTAAAGCAGGTCAGGCTGAACGGTCCTAACCATAAGATTAGGCCGAATTTTGACCTATTGGATCTCAAGTCTGTCCACTTCGGCCCACAGGCCGCGTGCCAAATGATCTTCCCTAAATAGGAGCAATAGGAGCGAAACTAACTTTACCTATCACGATTGTATATTATTTTTGTGTCTATCTATTTATTTGTGTAACTAAATTTGGTGATAAAAAGAGATAGAGACGCTCTTTGAGTTTGAATGAGAAAAGTTAGATGATGGTGCCAAAACTTGACTTGGTAAATATAAATGAAATCATATGTAATTTTATATTTTGGCACAAAAATCCAAAATATATAAATCAGTGCTGCACCAAGCATGCTTACTAGGAAAGCAAAATAATTTGTACATACATACAAATTATTAATACAAATTTATAAATAAACCCAAACCTAAACATGTATTTATAAAAAAACTCAAGCACTATTTAAACATAGAAACACACTCAAAATCAACCCCAAAGTCAACTTTTTGGGTGTGTTTATAAATGAGTTTTGAGTGTGTGTAATGATGGGTTTTGGGTGTGTTTATAAAGTGTTTTGGGTGTTGGATTTTTTTATAATTTCAACCTCCATTTTGGGTGTTTTAGTGAAATTCCCAATTATTAATTAGGAACATAATTTAATTATTACACTCCACTAGCAAAACAATCGATAACATTGCTAAGGTTTGCAAATCTTATAGTGCAGAGGCAGTCCAAAGGCAGAACAAATAAATCTTTTGTTGACCAAAATAAAAACCCTCAAACTCTCGCAATACAACAACTTCAGCACCTATGAAATAGGACACTGCTTTTCACCAAAAATAAATAAATAAAAGAGACTGCTTCTTGCTTGAAACCTGCAACCTCCATTGTTGTGGCCTAGAAGTTGGCGGTTCGAAACACGAAGGAGCGCCTCTCATCACTTCGTTTGAAGCCTCAAAGTGAATGCCTGCAAGGCCAAAAGAATTTCCTTCAGCCTCTCTTTGTCCTGTTCATCCACCAAGTTGCCACTGTCAAACTTTTCAGGAGACTTGAGTCCATCCAAGAAAAACTAGGGCTTGTTGATGAAATGAAGGTCGAGAGACACTCCTACTTGCCGAAGATGATATTGGGATCGGCCGCCACCAAAGTCTCCTGAGGCACTTACGACTGCGGCAGCCTTATGGGGGGGTGGTGGTTAAAGGATAGTAACCATTTTTTTAGTGAAATAAAAAATGAAAAATAATACCTGAGATGGAGTAATTGTACTCGGAAGAAGCAAAGAGGATGCTATCAGCTTCTAAAATCTTCCGACGAAATGCTTCCACGGCAGGTGGAAAACTCCCATCCTTACCCTCCAGATCCACGTTCAGAAACGGCAGCGCTGTGATGTCCACGTACTCTTATCTCCAAGCCGTCGGTCGACGCCTTGCTTATCTCAATTGCCACCACCCCAAAACGCCACCGTTTCATATCATCCATTAAAAAACATTTTTTTTAAAAAAATAATAAAAACTTGTAAGCTAATTTACTAACCAGAACGAATGAGGCAGCGGTTGTATGAAGCTCCACGAAGCGACCCACAAACTGCCGCAACTTTTATGACCGAGTTTTTATTTATATTTTTAGTTTTGGTCATTATCGGGGCAGCCCGATGCCCGAACAAACAAAAACAACGGCACAATGGCCCCAGACCTACTTCGACTTTTACAACCGATTTTGCTGCGACCGAAGAATCCTCCACCTCCATTTCTGATTTCTTGGGTTCTTCGCAAGAAGAAGAGATATTATAAGGAGTTTTGATGTGCAGATGATGAATTATTTTGTGCATTTATGAACGTTGTGATAAGAACCATTATTAGATTTATAGAATCATTTTAAATGGAAGGTTTCAGAAGTAATGGATCTTACCTACTGGTTCAGAAATAATGAATGGATGCATGTGAAAGATATAGTTTTCAAATGGGTTTTTTTGTTTGTGAGTGAATGAGTTAATGTTTGTGAACAGCTAAATGAGTTCCTGTTTTTAAATTATATTTTATTCTTTTTTTATTTTGTTGATGTACAATTAAAGCATCTCGAATGATATCAGGAGGAGTCTCATGCCATAAAGATGCAACACTTAAAGCATAACGAGATAATCTACGAGCAACTAAATTGGCTTATCTAGAACCATAACTAAAGAATAAACATTCAACTTGTATAACAACACTCTGCTCTGTCAAGCAACCCCACACAGGCTTTTCCTCAGTCAAACAAAAATAGCTTGGATCAAATTCTTGACATCCCTTTCCACTCCACCAATTTTATAACACTTGTCCTTTATTTGATGGCACGAAGTAAACCATAACTATACTGTCTGGAAAGATTAGTTTGAGATATTCATGGATCTATATGTAATGTGCACTTAAAAACCTTAGTCATAATGTTATCAATCAATTGGTGTCAGAGCACTAGCTATTAATGTTATTATTTGAAAGGCTTTTAAAATTTTAACGTTTTATTTTCTGTTTTAATATTTTGGCTGTTTTCTTTTATTTATTCTATGAATTACAAATTGTTTAATTTTCAGTTTTTATTTTCTATTCATTGCCTTAATTTTCTAGTTTAATGTGTGTCTGGATGTTATGAGTGTTGGACGCCTATAAAAGTCCACTCCTCCTTCATTTTTGAACACACCACAATCAAATTTCTCTATTCTCGTACTTTCATATATTCCCTACTTTCCATATTATTTTTGGGCAACGGTTCTGTGACTTTGAGATTTCTATCCGACTGTGAACGTGCTCATATCGGACCTTAAGCCTGCGTATTGGGATCGCATCTTGGAGTCCTGTAGACCGTCATTACCTGCACATAGGGAGGTTACAAAGGCTTTAGGACAGCGTCTTTGACGTGCTTTCACTATTGTTGAGGCCCAAAAAAGTCCACGGTTGGGCTCAAATAAGTTTTCGGTCCAGTATGCTACTGTATTAAGAAAAATCACATATCTGAGTACACGAAGGCTAGTCATATACGAGTCACACCACACGTGCCATGCCAAATAAATTATTCATCATGTTAGGAATCGAGATTAAGATTATAAAATGCATTATCTTTGCAAATCCATGCTAATTATCCCGTCAAGCATAATAATTGAAAGCATGCCAAGCGATATGCCATGCCAAGCGACATGCCATGCCAAGTAGGAAATCATTATTACACACCCAACCATGCTACAAGCCTAACTGGGCCCAAGCCACTCAAATGCCCGAGGCTTGCTTGACTGGGTTGTGGCATGGATGGTAATAAATCAACATGAGACCCATTGATGGGCCGAGAAATGGAAAGTCTCGGGTTGCTTGGGAGCCTCAAGACTTGTTGGTAATTTTTAACAACAATATTTAAACATTGCAAATGCACAAATCAAATGATAGTATAGTAAGCAAGCAAGGGTCATTCCCACAGAGATTGTAATCTAGAGAGATGTTTATCAATGTCACGCAACGAAAACACAAGGACTTCCACACACACGCCAACACCAAGGGGGTTTTTGATTTGATTTTGTGAATAAAACAAAATAAGGAAAACAAAACAAAATAGAATTTAAATAGAGTTTAAGAGAAATTGGTTTATAATCAATCAAGAACAATAGCTAGGACTCACTATCCACCTCTAACCAATCAATCAATCCATAAACAACAATAGATAATCAATTTCTAGCAAGCGTATGATGACGACACTCACAACAAGATCATGGCACTTGACTCGAGTTGTATGATTCTCTCTTAAGTGCATGTAAAGTGTATGACATTTACATCAATATGTGTATTCTTAATTGAAATCTAGTATGGCATTTACTCAACTTAACAATCAAGAATCCATTAAGATCAAAGAGAATATGAGTGTCACAAAAACCCTAAAACATGGCATTTGTTATTAGGAATTCAAGAATCGATTTCTCATAACTAGTTCTTAACCCAATTATTCGTTGCAAACAAGAACACATTCAATATGGCAATTGACCTATGTTCTACAACAATTTAATTCCAATACATGCTTCAAAGTTAGCTACTCAAAGAAACAAAATATCAGAATTCACATAACATAGAGAAACCGAAATCATCACGCTTGTAGAAACAGAAAATCCATTCAAACTTGTTTATAGAATTGAAATCATGTTTAGGGCTTCAAGATTAAGCCCTAACTAACAAGAAATTAGTTACTCATGCTCTTGGATGAACTCAAAAATAAATACATAAGAACTGAAACTTAAAAGAAGAAAGGAAAAGAAAGAACTCGCTGACAGCTTTCTCCTCTTACGCGGTTGATCCCTTTTGGACGTGAATCCTCTGTATCGGGGCCTTGGCTGGCCTTTTATATCACTTATATCAAAGTTATAAACCCTAAAATTGACTGAGAGTCGTCCAAGAAGTCTTGGTAAACAAGGAATCCAAATAGGAAAGTAAAAATCACAATTCCTAACTTCACAGGGAAATACAGCTCAGCCCAATTGTCACACGATTTGGGGATCTTTGGCCTTGTAGAAAAATCATTAAAAATATATTTTAGAAAGATAAATGTCTTATCTTTCCAACCATATATAGCGCGTAACTTGGAAAATTCGGGAAGGATTCCGTTTCTTCACATTCACGTAACATATATGAAACTGTCTTGTCTGCACTTGGGCTAACTTTACTTGTATTACTGTACCAATTGGCTTGGTAGAAAATTCTAGAAAAATCACATATTGAACTTCAAGATGTTAGCTTTCATCTCTAATTGGCCTTGCGCTAAAATTCCTCCAAAAAGTTAATTTTTCCATAAAAACCTTCTAAGAGCGCAGAAAAGCTGAAAAATCAGAAAAGTAAAGTAGTAAGCCCTTTCTAAATCTAATTCTCCTACAAAACCTAAGTAAAAAGAGTACATAAATGAGTATATTTATGGACTTATCAAGACTCAAGCCCATTTCTTAGGCCCAAACATGTGGGTAAGCACAAGAGAGAAAAGTAGCCTAATAGCCCAAGCAAAATAACCTAACCAAAAATAACCCAACCAAAAAATAAGCCCAGTCAAGAGGCCCAATGTTTAACAAAAAGCTCATTTGCTTAGGAAACCACCTTGGCCCATATAAAATCCCAAAATAATCCACAAAAGCCTCAGCTCTTTTGAAAAAATAGAAAACACGTGAAAGAGGTTGGCAGACTCATTGAGCAAAGCTGCTGGGAGCAAGTTCCAAGCCAGAGACGCTCAAAGAACCAAGGAATATCTGCCGCATGTCGAAGCACCCTTAGACCAGCATATACTTTCACTTCCTTTCCTTCATCAGATTTAGCGAAAGCAGGGGAAGGAAAGAAGAAAAACAGTAGCCAAGAATGGAAGTTCCCACTACACAGCTGTGGGAAAGGGGGACGTTGAGCTCCCAAATCTCTTGAATTCATGCAAATAGATAGAGGCAATTTTTGCCAGGATAGGGAAGTCAGAGAAGAGGAGGAGAAAGGAGGAAAAAGCTTAGCCAAAATGAGTAGAAGCCATTAGGGTTTCTTGAAAAAATGGTGATTTCCAGCAGCTATAAATTGAGGCTTCCCCTACCCAACAGAGGCAACTCAAATTCAGGGAGCAAGCTTTCTCTCTAACTTGCAAAAACCTAACAACCTCGTGCACTGTTCACCTTCTTCTCCAATTTGTTTTTCTGGCAGTTGCCAGAAGAACTCTGCCTTTCATTTTCCCTTTCCTAGCCAAATCTCTTACAAAACTTCTCCTTCCTTACCCTAACACTTCCTTTTCCCTCAAAGCAAGCCTAAATTTTCTCTTAATGCTAAACTCATGTTGATTTTGCTCCCATGCCACATGCCACTCACGCTGAGCTTGAGAGTTTATCTGTAAGCATGAAGAAATTACCTATAAGCTGCCATTATTTTGGTTGGTGAAGGTAACCAAAATACTTCCTAAGGCTCTACTGCCCTTTCGAGGTATTTTGGGGCTTAATTTTCGAACTCAGGCAAAGGGGACAATTTCATCAGTCTACCCTTTTACAGCAGCCTAGCCCATTTGCATGCTGGAGGAAAATGTCCCCTACAGCTATACCAGGCTTGTTTTCTTACTCTTGACTTATTTTATTTATTTATTTGTTTCTTTATTTTACTTTACTGTTTAAGCTTTATTTTACATATTATTTATATCCAAAGGTTTGAGTAAGAGTTTTACAGAAAAGGAAAATACAATTTTTAATTACAAAGAGTTTTACATAAAAGAAAAAACACAATTTTTAATAACAATTAATACAAATAGAGAGATCCTAGGGTAGTTTTTGGTTTCAGGTGTGTCAAAACCATGGAAAGACAGCGAGTTGCAAGATCTTTAACACTTCTCCTTTATTTGACGGCATCAACTATACCCTAACTATACTGTCTAGAAAGAGAAGTGCACTTTTGAATATAGATGCATATGAGGAATGCACTTTTGAATATCTGACTATTGAATGGAGATCCCTTGTGAAAATTATTTACAATGAATTACTGCCTAAACCAAGAGCTAAGGGAGCAATAGCTGAACTAATTTCTTCTAGTTCAAACAAAAAGGCTAGGTATAGTCATTGCCTTTTTCTAGTAACGTAGTTCTCTCACATCCAACATTGTCTTACTGCTAAGCAAACATGTGATTAGTTTGGGATTGTGCATGAAGGTGATAACAAGGGAGGTCACTCAAACTTCAATTGGTTCTAGCTAAATTTGAAGAATTGAGAATGACATAAGTGAAATCCCCATGATGTAGGATATATGAATTGAAGAACAAGGTAGATTAGCGAAAGCGAAAACAAAGAAAAACAAAAAGACTTATTTACTATTTCACCCCCTGGGACTCGAGCTCGTTCTCACTTAACCACCCAAAACTCAAATTTCCCCACCGTACCGCCTATTCTCCCACTCCGTCACAAATATTACCCCATCCCCTCCACGTCGTCTCATTTTCCCGTTAAATGACCTCTCTCTCTCTCTCTCTCTCTCTCTCTCCCTCCCTCCTCCCCAACCCAAACCCCATCGCACCTACCCCATCCCCCTCTTCTCTCTTCTATCTTCTCTCTGCCTCTCTCTTCACTCCCATTCCCTCCCCAGATCTAATCCCCAATGCACCTCCATTGCACCTGACCTCTTCCCTCCCTCTACCTCTCTCTATCTCTCTCACTCTCACTCTCTTTGCCTCTCTCTTCTCTCTTATCCCCTCCCCATACCCAACCCCCACCACAGACCTAACCATCCATGAAATTACTCAACACACCCAAATTACCACCACTCAAAAGTTATTAAAAGAAATGTATCATCGACAACCATTCCCCATCTTCTCTCTTGGCAGAGAGTGGGAGAAAGAGGCACATAGAAGAAAGAATATGGGAGGGGTGGGGTGCGATGGAGGAGCGCTGGGGGGTAAGGTCTGAGGATGGGATGGGAGAGAAAATATAGGCAGAGTGAGTGAGCGAGAGAAAGGCAAAGGAAAGAAAAAGGGTAGGGTGTGCTGGGGGTTGGGGTTTGGGTTTAAGGAGGGAATGGGAGATAATAGTGAGTCATAGAGAGAGAGAGAGAGAGAGAGAGAGAGAGAGAGACATGTAGAAGAAAGAATATGGGAAGGGGTGGGGTGCGATGGAGATGCGATAGGGGTTTGGGAGGGGAGAGAAGATAGAGGCAGAAAGAGATGAGGGGTAGAGTGTGATGGAAGAGCGTAGGGAGTAAGGTCTGAGAATGGGACAGAAGAGAAAATAGAGAAAGAGAGAGTGAGCAAGAGAGAGGGAAGAGGGTAGGGTGCGCGAGGGGTTGTGTCTAAGAAGGGGATGAGAGAGAGAGAGAGAGAGAGAGAGAGAGAGAGAGAGAGAGAGAGCAAAGGGAGGGAATGAGTGAGGTGCGATGCGGGTTGGGTATGTGGAGGGGATGGAAGAAAAGAGAGAGGCAAAGAGAGTGAGTGTGTGTATATGTGTGTGTGTGTGTGTGTGTGTGTGTGTATATGTGTGTGTGTGTGTGTGTGTGTGTGTGAGGCAAAGAGAAGAGAGAAGATAGAAGGGCTAAAATTACTAGAATGCCCAAGCCACCTTAACACACTCAATGGTTTTGTGGATAGAAATAGACGGAAGTAGTATAGTGGGAAAATTTCAGCAATTTTTAGAGATTTAGGGGGTAGAGTGAAGAAATTTAAGTTTCGGGTGGTTAACTAAGAGCAAGCTTGAGTTCTAGGGGGTGAAACAGTAAATAAGCCAAACAGAAAATAGATGAATAAAGATTTTATCCTTGCTAAAAGCAAAGTCCTAACCCAAATAAATTTGGAAACTAGAAATTTGGAAAAAAGAAAAAAAAAATAGAAACCATGCTAAAATATGGAATATTAAAATTTTACTGAAATATGGAAAACTAGCACTCTGTTTGGATGAAGGAATTGAAAATTAGATAGAATTCTAAAATGAAAGAATTTAGATTTCCATCATTTCAATTTCTGGCGATGGAAGATTTCAATGTTTGGATTTATGTATGTCAAATTTTTTAAATGACAGAATTTTGTAAACAGCACTATGGAAATTGTGAAATTATGCCTATTTTGGTGGAAATTAAACTTAGAAATTTGATACTCCAATTTCCTCGATTTTTTCCACGCACCATTTAATAAATTCCGTGCTTAAGTTGCCAAATAAAGGAATTGTCAATTTCTCCTCTTAAATTCCCAACTTTTAGCTAAATTTCGAGTTATTTTCCCTCATCCAAATGGAGGGTAGAGAACCTAGGAAACTAAAAATATATATTTGGAAACTAATAAATGATGTATGCATCAATTCCCCTTGGCTGAGAAGAGCTCGACTACAACAAGATAAATTTGTAATAAAGTTCCAAAATGTCGAGATCAATGCGCTGCAGGTTCTTCTTCGGAACCCATGTACTATAAGAATCAGATCTAACTTCCACTTGAGTAGGAACTTCTTCATCTTCCCTAAATTAATTAAGAGTAATTATATGAGGAGCTTTGGATTTACCTACTTTGTCATGCACGTCCGTATTTGGTGTGGATTGATTCACGAGCTTCGATTGCAGTAGTTTCAGGGTGACAACATATATTTTCTCGACCAAAGATGGTAACATTGTGATCTTCAATCCATTGTCTTCACAAGAGAATATGACCCACATCCCTTGCCACCACATCACACCAAACATGGTCCTTGTAGGAGGAAAACTCAATAGGAACTTGGCATCTTTATTTCTTGGACTTAAAAATTCACAAATGACCCAATTTCATGTAAAGAGAGATGATTGAGCCTAGAAAATAGAGGTGTTTTGAAGTTAGGCTTGGGGAAATATTAGTTATGGGATTAGAAATTTAGTATTGGACTTAAATAATTTATACAGCTGGTCTGGTTTGGTCCGGTCTGATTTTGTAAGGTGTGAAACTGACATTGAAAACTATTTGAACCGGTCTAATCCGGTTCGGTGCTGACTTATTGACTTTTTAGTGAACACGGTCGTTTTTTTGGGTATGATACGGCTTCGTGTTCCGATTTTTTGGTCTCGGTGCCCACCCCTATTAGAGAACCAAGGAAACTAACAAAGACATTCTAAAACTAATCAATGGTGTCTGCATTACCTCTGACTTTTATGAGAGACTTGAATGTTTAACAAATGATGCCATGAGTTTGGGTAAACCTATTGCAAAAATTGCCGTTGTATAGAAAGTTCTCTCGGTCTTACCAAAGAGGTTTCAAGCAAGGAAATTGTTGGCTGCGAATAACATTTTCCTAAAATAATAATTAGTTATGTATAAAAACATAATTTTACAACTGCATTTCATTAGCAAAACAATTTCATAACTTTGCAAGAGTATGCCAATCCTGGATAGCACACTTTGCTGGGCGATGGATACATTTTATTAGCATATGTTATGCCAAATCAAAGGTCTAAATTCCAATTCCAGTGGCAGAAAGAAATAAATCATAGCATAAACTATAAAGCATCAAACTCCTGCAATGCTAACATGGTAGAGCCAGAATCATACAGCACCTATAAGTCTGAGAGAATCACATACAACTTCAGCACCATGAAATTAAAGGGCAGCCAGTGCGAGGCTGCTGCCATTGCGAGGTCTAAGGATAGGCAGATGTACACACAGCCCTGTGAAGAGACTGTTTCTTGTTTCAAACCTGCATCCTCCATTGAGACTTAGAAGTCAGGTGGTTCGAAACACGAAACAGCTCCTCTCAGTGCTTTCGATGAAGTTTCAAGCTAAATGCCTGCAAGGAGAGAAGAACTTCTTTTAACCTCTCCTTGGCCTGTTCATCAATCAAGTTGCCATCACTGTCAAACTTGGCAGGAGGCTGGAATGCGTTCAAGAAAAACTCGGGCTTGTTAATGAAATGAAGGTCAAGATAAACTCCAACTTGGCGAAGATGATATTGCGATCGCCCACCTCCAAAGTCGCCTCCGGCACTTACAATTGCGGCAGCCTTATCAGCCCAAACATTTGGTGGTCTTGACGCCCAGTCAATTGCATTTTTTAGAGGTGCTGGTATATACAGTGGAGGTTAAAAAATGTTTAGGCAGTTGATGCAGAAACTTGCCAATAAACCAAATTAAGATAGTGATCAAACTCCATATACTGCGAATTTGAATTTCAATAACATAAAAGTCACAAAAGCATTTCTGTTCAGTGGATTACAAAAGCACTTCTGTTTAGCGGATAACAAAAGCATTTATGTTTTTTAGTGGATCACAAAAGCATCTCTGTTTTTTTTAATGAAAGTTTTTTCTTTTTGATAACATGCTAACAAGTATGTTGTATTTATTAACATATTTTAACAAAACAGCATGACCCATCAAGTAGTTGTGGTATGCGTTTATTAATATTGATATTTTATTGTATATATATATAAAGGCAAAGAATGGTCAAACTTTTTTTTTTTGTTGAGCAATGAAGAGAGTTTTATTAAAGACGAATAGAAAGGTTTACATCACTAGCTAAAATATCTAAAATCCACTCAGGCCACACTTGGTCCCAAAGGTGGTTACCACCTACTTTAGATACAAAGAATGGTCAAACATTCAAATACGATAAAATGCACTTGGTTAATAAAAATATTAAGAAATGAAATATTTATTAAATAAGGATAATATAGTAAATTAACAATTTCCATATTAAAAATAATAAAAACAAAATAAGAACATGAGTCCTAATTTCATGAGACACACCTAGACCCATTTTCTCTTTCTTATAAACAAACAAACAAACAAACAAAAAAAACCAATTGGAATTAAAGAACTAAGATTTAAAAAAAACCAATTGGCACATTAAGGAACTAATTATTATCATGTCCATACTATATATAAGAAAATGAATTTGGCCCCATTAAAGATTTTATGTTAAGAATTGGTTAAAGACTTCATATCTCAACTATTGTTTGCATGTATGATATATATAAAGGACATAAAGTAATTTTTGGTTCCTTAGGTTTGCTGGTTTTTTCACTTTGGTCACCGTAGTTTCGTTTTGTCAATCTTATGCCTGTAATTTTATATTCATATCAATTTAAGGACACGTACAAGCCCGGTCAAATTTCCAATTCTGTTACAGTTGACCATAACATGGAGAGGTATTTTTGTCCATTCGAGCCAAATTCATCCCACTTCACCAAAATTTGAATTCAGTTAACATATCTAATGAATGCTTGAGATTAAAACTTTTTAACTATTTCTCCCATTAGTCATATCATGTATCAACCAAGGGCGGTCTTGGCACGATGCAAGTGGTGCCACCGCACAAGGCCCATGAAATTTTTTTACTTTATATTATATATATTAATATTATAAACACTCTATATATACTCCAGCGTGCTACAGTTTGACACAAGAGTGTATTTTGTGGAGCTGATTTCTAGCGCACATCCCTTGGTAGAAGGCCTAGGTTGAAGTCTTAGTGAGGTCATTCTATTTGAATTTTTCTTCTTTTTTCATTAAAAAAACATAAGCACGTGAAAAAATAAATAAATAAAACAAGGGGAAAGATCCAACTAAACATATTTGAATTTTTCTTCTTTTTTCATTATAACAAACAAATTTAAAATAGGTTTTTTTTTTTTAAACAAAAGCACGTGAAAAGGGGAGGGGGGGGGGAAGAAAGATCCAACTAAACTAACAACATTATAACATTATATATCACACCCATTCGCTTTCTCCTACCAAAAAAAAAAAAGTACTTTCTTCCACTCAAAACAAAACCAAAACAGAAATTCATGTCATTCTTCTTTCTCTTGAACTCTTATTTTTTTTACCGAACATACTAATATTTAACTTTATCAAATGAAAACATTAAAAAAATTATGAATTTGATTTGTGATTGTTGTTCTATGCTAATTAATGAATTAGCATAATAGCCAAATAGTTTTTTTTTTTTTTTAAATAAGCACGTGAAAAAAAAAACACACGGGGAAAGATCCAATTAAATTAACAACATTATATATCACACTCATACGCTTTCTCCTAAAAACAAAAAACAAAAAAGTACTTTCTACCACTCAAAACAAAACCAAAACAGAAATTCATGTCATTCTTCTTTGGGAATTTCACTAAAACACCCAAAATGGGGGCTGAAATTATAAAAAAACCCAACACCCAAAACACTTTATAAACACACCCAAAACCCATCATTACACACACTCAAAACTCATTTATAAATACACCCAAAAAATATACAATTGTTGATTTTGGGTGTGTTTCTATGTTTAAATAGTGCTTGGGTTTTTTTATAAATACATGTCTAGGATTGGGTTTATTTATAAATTTGTATTCTTCTTTCTCTTGAACTCTTATTTTTTTACTGAACATACTAATATTCAACTTTATCAAATGAAAACATTAAAAAAATTTATGAATTTGATTTGTGATTGTTATTACATGCTAATTGATGAATTTTAGTTATAAAAAAATTATTTTATGATATTAACAAAAAAAAAATTTAGCATTTTTATATTATATTATATGAAGGCTCTAGTTTAAATTTCGCACAGGATCCTCAAAATCTCAAACCGACCTTGGTATCAACACACACAAGTAGTCGCCATCAAAACAAAATAAAAAACACACGAGTAGTGTGTGGGTGTGTCATCTACTGAAAAGTAAACGAATGTGGCAATATCCATCATTATTACAACATTAATTAAATAATTATCTAATTTCCAAACGCTTTTGTGACTTTGATCATCAAAGGTTAGGCAGTAAGGGCATGCATTGTCCAATTGCAAATTAATTATAAATAAATAAATAAATAAAAATTGTACCCGTGAAGGAGTAATTGTACTCGGGAGAAGCAAAGAGGATGCTATCAGCTTCCAGAATCTTCTGACGAAACGCTTCGATGGCAGGTGGAAAACTCCCCTCGCCTTCCAGATCTGTATTCAGCAGTGGCAACGGTGAGATGTCTATGTACTCTATCTGCAGGCCGTTGATCGACGTCTTGCTTATCTCAATCGCTACAAACCCAAAAACGACGCCGTTCAATTGGAAGAAAAAAAGGAAAAAAGAAAATGGCGGTAAAGTAACTGACCAGAACGAATTAGACCACGGTTGTAGGAAGCTTTACGAAGAGACCCAGAAAGGCCTGCAACTCTTATGAGCGATAATGCGGAAACGGAAACTGCCTCCATTTCCTTTTCTGGTTTATCTCTATTCTTCTTCTTCTTCTTCTTCACTAGTCTCTAAGTGGAAGAAAAGAGCCAAAACTAAAGACTTATTACTTTTTCAACGTGAATGTATTTTATTATTGATTTAAAGATTATCTATGCAAAATAAATTCAAATTTAGTCCACCACTAAATTAAGGGTTGTCATTGTTGTGTTCTTAAAGAAGCTTCGTACATGTAGACGAATTTAGCTATTGGGCTATATGGGCCACAGCCCATGCCGATTGTTCCTTTTTAATTGCTTGTCTCAATCGCTGCAAAGAAAATTGTGGGGTGAGAATAACATTTTCCTAAAAGTAAAAAAGATTAAATAAGCGAAAGCTTTTTATCGATAAAGAAACAAAAGTACAAAGCACTGATGTGCCAAATATAGGTAAATGTTCTCCAGTGACCAAAACGCAGCACATATTGAATTGATTTGGAGAGAATTACGCACAACCCAAAGAACTAAAATTCCCGATTCAAGAACTAGAAGCACATATACTCAAACCTACAATACAGATTTGTCGCGCAACAGTAAAAATGACAAATCTGTATCCAAAGCCAAAGCTAAATAGAAATGAAACATCCTAAAGATAAGACAAACCACAAAAAAACTCCTGAGAATTACTAGACTTAAACAAAATAAAAAGCACGTCAACCACTCCACATCCTTCCGAGCAATCCGAAGAGAGCCATATAGGCTAAACCCATAGTGCCGCACCGACTAGACCTAAACCCGAAGTATTATGAAAACATAATTTTACAATTGCATTTCATTAGCAAAACAATTTGATAACATTGGAAGTGTATGCCAATCCTGGATAGCGCATACTTTGCTGCGATGGATACATTTTATTAGCACACGTTATGCCCAGAGAAACATAAACACAAATCAAAGGTCTAAATTCCAATTCCAGAGGCAGAAAGAAATAAATCATAGCATAAACTAAAAAGCGTCAAACTCCTGCAATGCTAACATGGCAGAGCCTGAATCACACAGCACCTGTAAGTCTGAGAATCACATACAATTTCAACACCATAAAATAAAAGGGCAGCCGGTGCGAGGCTACGGCCATTGCGAGGTCTAAGGATAGGCAGATGTACACAGAGCCCTGTGAAGAGACTGTTTCTTGTTTCAAACCTGCAACCTCCATTGAGACTTAGAAGTCAGGCAGTTCGAAACACGAAACAGCTCCTCTCATTGCTTTCGATGAAGCTTCAAGCTCAATGCCTTCAAAGAGAGAAGAACTTCTTTTATCCTCTCCTTGGCCTGTTCATCAATCAAGTTGCCATCACTGTCAAACTTGGCAGGAGGCTGGAATGCGTTCAAGAAAAACTCGGGCTTGTTAATGAAATGAAGGTCAAGAAAAACTCCAACTTGGCGAAGATGATATTGCGATCGTCCACCGCCAAAGCCTCCTCCGGCACTTACAATTGCAGCAGCCTTATCAGCCCAAACATTTGGTGGTCTTGACGCCCAGTCAATTGCATTCTTTAGAGGTGCTGGTATATATTGTGGAGGTTAAAAAACATTGAGGCAGTTGATGCAGAAACTTGCCAATAAACCAAATTAAGATAGTGATCAAACTCCATATACAGTGAATTTGAATTTCAAATTATGAAACTTGATTAGTGCAATGGAAATTAGCAATGTTTTTCTATTGGAGTGGTCCATTCATCATAATTAAATTCTGGCCAAGTTCATGCATTAGCAATTAGCCTTGCTTAACTAATTCTTTTATTAAAAACAAATTCAATCAATATGTATGTAAGGTAATGAAATGCGTCACAAAAGTCCCAAAAGCACTTCTGTTTAATGGATCACGAAAGCATTTATGTTTTTTTGTGGATCACAAAAGAATCTCTGTTTTTTTTAATGAATTTTTTTCCTTTTTGATAACATGCTAACAAGTATATTGTATTTATTAACATATTTTAGTAAAGCAGCATGACTCATCAAGTAGTGGTGGTATGCGTTTATTAATATTGATATTATTGCTACAACTATATATAAAAGCAGAGAATAATCAAACATTCAAATACGACAAAATGAGCTTAGTTAATAAAAATACTAGTCCATTAGCACATGCGTATATTTAATATTTTATTTTTAGAAATAAGAAAAGATAACACGGGTAGTTATGTTCCATAAAAGTATGACCTATTATCTGATTTTATTTTTTATTTTTTTAATATGAAAAAAATGTGAATTTATCATATTATCCTCATTTAATTAATAATTTCAATTCTTAATGTTTGAATTAACTAAGAATATTTTCTAGTATTTTGAATGTTTCATCATTCTCTACCTTTTGCTTTATATATATAGATTAAGAAATGAAATATTCATTAAATAAGGATAATAGAGTAAATTAATAATTTACATACTAAAAACTAAATAAGGATAATATAGTAAATTAATAATTTACATATTAAAAATAAAAAACAAAATAAGAACATGAGTCCTAATTTCATGAGACACACCTAGACCCATTTTCTCTTTCTTTAAAAATTAAAAAAAAAAAACAATTAGAATTAAAGAACTACGATTTAAAAAAAAAAAAACAAACAAACAAACAATTGACACGTTAAGGAACTAATTATTATCATGTCAATACTATATATAAGAAAATGAGTTTGGGCCATTAAAGATTTTATGTCAACAATTAGTTAAAAGACTTCATATCTCAACTATTATTTGCATGTATGATATATAAAGGTTAAATTTTTGGTTCCTTTAGTTTGCCGGTTTTATCATAGTTTCGTTGTGTCAATCTTATGCATGTAATTTTTTATTCAGATTAATTTAAGGATACGTTACAAACTCTTGTCAAATTTTCAATTCCGTAACATAGAGGGCTATTTTTGTCCATTCAAGCCAAATTCCTCCCACTTCACCAAAATTTGAATTCACAAACATATCTAATGAATGCTGGAGATCAAAACTCTTTAACTATTCCTCCCATTAGTCATATCATGTATTATCATCACACACAAGTAGTCGCCATCAAAACAAAATAAAAAAACACACGAGTAGTGTGTGGGTGTGTCATCTACTGAAAAGTAAACGAAAGTGGCAATATCCATCATTTTTACAACATTGATTAAATAATTATCTAATTTCCATTAAAATGCAAAAAACAGAAAGAAATGCTTTTGTGACTTTGATCATCAAATTCAAAATCATTATAAATAAATAAATAGAAGAGAATAATAATAATTAATTAATTAATTATACCGGAGATGGAGTAATTGTACTCAGGAGAAGCAAAGAGGATGCTATCAGCTTCCAGAATCTTCTGACGAAACGCTTCGACGGCAGGTGGAAAACTCCCCTCGCCTTCCAGATCCGTGTTCAGCAGTGGCAACGGTGAGATGTCTATGTACTCTATCTGCAGGCCGTTGATCGACGTATTGCTTATCTCAATCGCTACAAAACCCAAAACGACGCCGTTCAATTGGAAGAACAAAACAAATAAAAAATAAAATAAAAAACATTGCAGCAAAGTAACTGACCAGAACGAATTAGACCACGGTTATAGGAAGATTTACGAAGAGACCCAGAAAGAGCTGCAACTCTTATGAGCGATGATGCGGTAACGGAAGCAGGCTCCATTTTCTTTTCTGGTTTATCTCTATTCTTCTTCTTCTTCTTCTTCACAAGTCTCTGAGTGGAAGGAACTCAAATATATAAATAAAAGAGAGAGAAGAGCCAAAGCTAAAGACTTATTTTAGTGTTTTTTGACGCATCGTTCAGGGAAGAATCCAGCTATTGGGCTGCCATGCCGATTCTTCTTTTTTAATTGTCAGTATGTAGTCTCTCTCTAACCCATGCATTTGTTTTTTATAAAAAAAAATTTGCAATACCTATGTTCTCTTTCTCTCTCTTCTTTTCCTCCTTTCTCTCTTTTTCTTCCTATTTCTTTTTTTCGTCGGCTTTTCTCTTCTTCTTTTATCCTTCATTTCTCTTTTTTTTTTTTTTTTTTTGGCGTCTATCTTTTTTCTCTCACTATTGAAATTTCTTACGTCCGTAAAGTAAATTTAACTCAAGCAGGTTTCAAATCCTGGATTCATCCCTGTAGATATCTTAATGACATTTAAGTTGTTTAATTTTTTGCAAGCATGATCAATAAATGAAGACTTGAAAAATAAAATATTCATATTATTGAAATAAAATGTGTCCCTTATATAATATTATTCAAAGAATCCCAATATAATAGGACTATATATATATATATATCAAAATTTGTTATGCACGACGTCACCTTATCTGGTGACCTAGCTTGGATTGGGTTGGATTTGAATCCGAGCCAGTTGTTATCAGTTTTACTCCTCTAGATTGGAGTTGTAAGACACAATATGGTCAGTTTATTTTCATTAAAATAGTCCAATGCAGTCCCACCCACTAAACGTAACTTTAAAATTCAATTCTACTAAAATTTATTACCTATTTTACCTAAATTTTTTGAATGTTGATCTTGTAGAGTTTCGATTGTAATATTTTAAGTATCAAAGTCAGAACATATATTAGTTTCTATTTTTTATTTTTTTAAAAAAGAGATTTATCAAATAGATAATGCGCACATTGTCCCAAAAACATTGGGGCCACAAATAATATATGTTACACTTGCACCCCCGTCTCAATTACGTTGCATTACTTTAATTAATCAAAGTTTTTACATTATTAAACACAAATCTCCTTATTATAAACACACACACACATATATATATATCAAACCAGTGGACAATCCAATTCCCGAGTCTTGATTTAGGGTCGACAATGCTTGATAAATTTGGGATACCATCACGGTAGCATTCCCGTTACATGTAAATTCTTCTTCAATATTAGATATTTAATTGTAAGTCAAGTTTTACGATGTAATTTAAAATATGATTGGATTACATGAAATTGTAAAGATGAGAGTAATTTTTACATGAAGTTGTAAAAATTTGGTGGGAATTTGTTGTTGGTGTTGGGCATTGAAAAGATTAGGAAAACAAATTTGCAAAGGTAAAAAGAAGTCGCCAGACTAGAGGGCTTTTGATACCACAAAAGATTTCAAAACACAAGCAAATATGTTTGGCCAAAATTCACATTGAAGTTGTGTGTTTTCTCATGCATATTTGTAGGACCTTATATATACAAATAGTTCCTAGACATATCAACTATTATCATGGTAATTCAAATACATTGAGCCACTCATATATAGTAAACAGTTTCTGATTGAGGTCCGTTTGAGATTGTTTTTTTGGGTAAAAAACTTACTTTATTTTAAAGTTAAGCCGTTTAAGATGTTTGGTAATAATAAAATATCTCGATTATTTTAAAAGAAGTGGTCTTTTGACAACAACTTTTAAAAGTAAGCTCTGGGTAACTTTTTAAAGCTGCTTTCAAAAGAAGCATAAATGAACTTTTAATGAATTTTTTTAATTCCCAAAATACCACCATTAATTTTTAATAATGACACCACCACCTTCATCACCTCCGCCACCACCATCACCATCACCGCCACTGCCACCACCACATCCTCCTCCTCCACCACCAACACCAACACCACACTGCCACCACCACCCCCTCCCAATCTTCACCACCTCCACCTCTACAACTGCCATCCCACCACCACCACTATCACAACCACCATCTCCACCTTCATCACCACCACCACCACCACCTTCACCTTCATCTCCTTTACCACCACTACCATCACATAACTAGCGCATAACACTTTCAATATTATGTCTATTTTAGTTATTATTCACAGTTACAACATTTTTATATTAAAATTTACCAAATGGTTTTGACACTGCTTTTTGTACTACCAACACTTTAAAAATATTGTTTACCAAACATGGAGCTGCTTTACTTTACAGCTAATTATTTTCAAAGCACAATAAAAGCAACTTAAAAAAAAAAAAAAAAAGCAATTCCAAACTGGCCTGAGTGAAAAGAATTCAAATTCAAATCACATATCCATGAGGACATTGAAATTCAAGCCATTAACTTATTCAACCGTAGCGTTTATATATATATATATATATATATATATATATATATATATGTGAGAGAGAGAGAGAGAGAGAGAGAGAGAGAGAGAGAGAGAGAGAGAGAGAGAGAGAGAGGAAGGGGTAAGCTTGTTTTAAATCCGGTTAGGCGTATCTTGTAATTACACTTTTTTCTTAAATTTTTTGTGGTACCGTAGTCATAGCTGAGGGTGTAACCACTTTTTTTTTTAATTAAAAAAAAATGATTTAAATATAAAAACTATATATGGTTTGATTAAGTGGTTATGCAATGTTGGTTTCATTAAAACGAACACCTGCCTTGGTCGTATAACTAACTGAAAAACTGTACAGTGTAACGATAAGTTTGCTACTGTCGTTCTTTCTTACATGCCAAAAATAACCTAATACAGATACGTACAGAAATGGGATGCCTCAGTTCCTAACTGTTGCAACAAATTATATATGCCTGGCGTATATATATGTATATACGAATTACATGCATAAAAATTTCATTGTCTCTCTCTCTCTTGCTATCGCTCTCGCTCTTAGCTTCTTTGTATAAGGCTTCCGGATGCAAATGTAATTCGGAAGTCAGGCAGAGGAAGAGGAGAACGACGGCGCTGCTATACATATAAACATAATGGGTAGTGTAACTGGTACAAGGTCATACGCAGGGGAATCTTATACCGTATTCGCCGACTCAAAAGATGAACTAAGGGCATGTTATAACAAAACAATATCCCCAACTGGGCTATGGCGTGTGGAGAATCCGTTGATGCAAGCTCTCCCAGTCACTGTTATAAAACTCGTCATGGCCATGGTCAGCACTCGTCTTGCTATGCTCCTACTCAAACCCTTCTACCAACCGCGTATTGTTGCCGACATTCTTGTGAGTACTGCATGCATCCATATCCTTAGTAATTAACAATGGCTTTTCTTTTGATAAAAAATAGATGTTAGGTAGAAGGCCCGTGTACTTCTAAAAGAGATGGTACAGTAAAAAATTACGTTTCGTAATAGAAGTAATAGGTGCATTATTTTTTCAACATAAAATTGTATGTAGACTATTATAATTATAAAACAATAATATAATAGATCATTAATCACGTATATTTCTTAAACAAAATATTTTTTTGTTAAATAAACTGATTAGGTATGTTAAATATGAATTTATTGTTAAATTTAGAAAAAGTTTCCAAATTAATTCCTACATCCATTTGGAGATCTTTCCAAATTCACTTGTGTCATTATTTACACTCCAAAAAAATTATTTCTATATTAGTTCCTACATATACAAGCAATAAGGCTTAATTGAGGGTATTTTAGGAATCGAAAAAGTACAATAATTTCAATTTTACGCTTGATCAGGTAACTTACCAAGTTGGATCCTAGTTATCGGGTTTTATTTAGAAAAAAATAAAGAGATAGGTTGTAGTTGGGGAAAAATGACTTTCAAGAAGTTAATAAGCTAAATTTACTATAAAAGGAATATTTGTTGTTAACTTATGGATTAATAGTTGGAATTAATTTTCAGGGTGGCTTTTTAATGAGTCGGAATATGAGGGGTGATCTGTACCCACAACTATTTCCCATAAGTAACACGGTGGTTGCCGAGACCTTAGCAAACTTGGCACTCGTTTACCACATGTTCCTGGTGGGTTTAGAGCTTGACTTCAAACCAATACTACGTGCTCGTAGGAAGGCTGTCAGCATTGCCCTTACTGGCATGGTCTTTTCCTTCCTTACTGGTTGGGTCTTGTATCGTTATATACTCCTCAAAGACTTTGCTAAACAAACAAAAAACTTGGGCACTAAGGACGGCTCATTCTTTTGGGGAATTACTCTTGCCACAACCAACTTCCTGGACCTCGCCAAAATCCTTGCAGATCTCAAACTTCTCTATTCTGATGTTGGAGGACTCGCCTTGTCTGCCTCCGTTATCTCCGATTTGTGTTCATGGATTCTTCTTTTGCTTGGAATGGCAGTAGTGAAAAGTAGACCATTGCTTACGGTAGGCTCCACCTTGGCTTTTGTAGGACTCTGTGTTTTTGTAGTACGACCAGCTCTCGTGCGGATCATTAATCGCAGGAGGGGAGCCCAGGAGAATGGCAACGATAATGAGCTTGCATGTTATGTTATGGCCGGGGTGGTGCTTTGCGGGTTAATTACCGATGCGTGCGGGTCCCACTCCATCGTAGGGCCTTTTGTATTGGGAATCATCATACCTAAGGGAGAGTTCTCAAGCATGCTTATAGAGAACATGGGAAATTTCGTGCGTGGGATTCTGATGCCCTTCTTCTACTTGATCAATTCCAGAAGACTGAGTTTCCAAGATATTCTGAATACGAAAGATCCAGAGGAGGCAAAAACAGGGACTAACATATATCGTGTAGTGTTAATAAACCTGGTTGCCTACGCAGCAAAAATCGTGAGCACTTTCGTTGCCTGCTTGTTGAACAAAATGTCACCTCGAGATAGTCTGACTGTTGGAGTGCTCATGAACACCAAAGGCTTATTGGCACTCATCATACTTAACTCTGCTCGAGACTTAAAGGTACGTACGGTGCATGCATATTCATATGATATTTTGCAAGGTTTGTATGGTTTATAATGAACGAATGACAATTGTGTAGATCTTGAACAAACAATCATTCACACTAATGATGGTGGTGATTTGGATTACGACATTCTTCGTGGGGCCGTTTCTAGCCCTTTTTTACAAGTCAAGTGCTAGGCCTTTGGTGCAATACAAACAGAGGAACGTGCGAAGCGTTGGACCTAATACCGAGCTTCGAATCCTTGCATGCACCCACACCTCACGGAAAATGTCTGGCATTATCGACCTCATTGATAGTTCTAACCCAACCGAAAAATCCCCTATTCATGTCATTGTCACACACCTCGTGGAGCTAACTGGTCATGCTTCAGCCATGTTGGTTGTGCACAACACTTGCAAACCGAGTAGCACAAACACAACAACCAGTGATACGCACTCAACGGACTACGACTCCTCAAATGGCTTTCAACTCTATGCCCAACAAAGAGAAGGAATCGTCACGGTGCAAACAATCACCGCCGTGTCCCCTTATGCCACGATGCATGAGGACATATGCAACCTGGCTGAGGAGAATCGTGTTTCCCTCATAATCATCCCCTTCCACAAACAATCTGCCATATCGGATGGAGGAGCAGCGATACAAGATTCAAACTACTCGCATTTAAAGAGCCTCAACAACAACTTGATTGCACATGCGCGCTGCTCTGTGGGTGTTTTTGTGGATCATGGTCTCGGTACGTCAAACTCGGGCCACCACTTTGCCATTCTCTTCATCGGAGGGGAAGATGACCGTGAGGCTTTAGCATACGCAGGGAGGATGGTCGGGCATCCTAAGGTTATGATAACAGTTATACGATTTAACTTTAACTCAAATAAAGGGGCACCGAAAGTTTACTCCAATGATAATGGTGGTGATGGTGACAGTGATAGTGATAGCGATGGTGATGGTGATGGTGATGACGAAATTTTGGAGGCAATGACCAGTACTGGAAAGCAAAAAAAACTTGATGACTTGTTCATAGATGAGTTTAGGTTGAGGTCAATGAGCGATGACTCCCTAGAATATTTAGAGAAGTCAGTAACAAGTTGGGAGCAAACTCTCACACTAATAAGTGCAATGGAAGGTGACTATGATATGTTCATAGTTGGAAGAAGCCATGGGAGCAACTCAAACGAAACCTCCACAATGTTACTAGAATGTAGCGACTCTAATGAGATGGGAGTTCTTGGAGATGCATTGGTATCTTCGACCTTTTCGGGTAGTACATCCATTCTTGTAGTGCAACATGGTGAGGATTTAGATATTGTTTGAGGGTTTGAGAAAATGGGATCCACTCACATTTGGGTAAATCATATCATTACTTGGCAACCTCTTGTAAAAACAAATTAACAAAATAATAAACAAAAGAAAAGAATTAAATAAACAAAAGCTTTTTAAAAAATATAATAAAATTTTATGTCCCTTCCCTATTTCCCCTACTTCTCTATAGAAGCATGTTGTTATACCTTGAGAACAATATGCTTGAGGCTTAATAAACACTGCGGACCTAGCGAAGGAAAACCATGGGATGTTTTCCTGACTAGAAAAGAATATAGGCGATTATTCATATAAACAATATTGTAAATTATGGTTATTTTTGTTGATATATTAAAACAAAAATCCCCCACAATGGGAACCAATTAGTACCACATCAAGGTTTCAACCATAATAATGTAATAGTAGACCTGTGTCGACGATCTATCATAAGGAGAGGTTTTTTTCTAAAAAAAAAATTAAAAATATAAAATTAGTTTCTTTACTTTTGTTTTTTGGCCTACTTCTTTAATTTAATATATGTAATTAAGTAATATCTTAGCCTTTTTGAATTACTTTAATTATTATTTAATATATAAAAAATTAAAGAAAAAGCCCACAAAATAATTAATTTCTATTTATTAAGTCTTTTGTGAATTCGTTTGTGTGTCTCAATTAAATTTCTCCATAGCCCAAGAGCCTTATCAATTACTATGAGGCCATTATTCGAGTATCTATTGTTCCTTTTTGATTTTTCACTTTTCCAGAGTTATTGCCCGTATAAAGATTTTAGCACTTTCATGTTTAATAATGTATTATCCTCTGCCTCGCCACCACTAATACTGATAGAGAAACTCAGAGAATTTAAAGAGAAAGCAAAGAGGAAACAAAAGAAAGAAAGAAAACCACCATGGCTAGCCTACAAGATCTTGAAATCGCGAGTCTTCTTGGGGTTCCAGATTTATTCCGACTAGATCCATGTCGTGCAATCTCAAAATGGTAGGAACCATTGTTCGATAATGGCATAGGTTGTACGATGTCAAAGTGGGTACATTTTAGAAATTTGGGTCGTTGATTTGTAAACGAACATCATAGCTGGACCCGATGCAGTCTGGAAATGTGTGGGGTGGAGAAAATAAATAAAAGTTATCTAGGGAAGAGGAGCCATAGAAGTGTACCTACAGCAGAATCGAAGCCACGAATCTTTCAACAGGGAAGGGAGAGGAGAGAAAGGAGACGCCAAATGTAACACCTCAACTCCGATTATTTTTCTATTTTAATTTAATTAAGAGAAAATATGAATTTACTCTTGGGTTAAAGGTAATTTTGGTCATTTTCTGATCCGGGAAGATTTTGGGACCACGAGTGGTTTGGTTGCGTAGGTGGTACTGAGACGAAACCATAGACGGGCGGTAGGCTTGAATCGGAGATTTAATGAAGTTTTGGCGATCAAAATAAATTCGATGGCGGAACCGTAATTATTTCGAAGAGTTTGGTAAAAATCAGATTTTTTTTCATTTTTACCTCACTCTCTCTCTCTCCTGCGTATGCTATCTCTCTCCTCCGTTTCTCTGTCCCTGACTCTCTCTTTCTCTCTCTTCGATTCTCTCAACTCCGGCCACGGAAAGGGCCGGCACCATCCCATTAGGTTTGTCTCGACGTCCCGATCACGACCCACCCCATTTCCCGCCGGAAACCTCGAATCCCGACGTCAGTTCCGACTAGTTCGAAAGATGCCAAGTATTTCTCTAAGATTGATCTGAGGTCAGGATACCATTAGTTGAGGATTAGAGAATAGGATGTCCCCAAGACCGCATTCAGAACGCGGTATGGTCATTATGAATTTCTGGTGATGCCGTTAGGACTGACGAATGCTCCAGCAACATTTATGGATCTCATGAACAGAGTGTTCCGACCATACTTGGATCACTTTGTGATTGTGTTCATAGATGATATCTTGGTTTACTCTAAGACTTTGGAAGGGCATAAGAAACATCTAAGGTTGGTATTGAGGACTTTAAGGAGGAAGCAACTTTATGCCAAATTTAGCAAGTGTCAGTTTTGGCTGGATAGAGTGGTGTTCCTTGGACATGTAATCTCAACGGAAGGGATTTATGTGGACCCACAGAAAGTTGAGGCTATTGTAAATTGGGTACAACTCACAAGTGTGACGGAAGTACGGAGTTTTCTGGGGTTAGCAGGTTACTATCGTCTATTTGTGGAAGGGTTCTCTTCGATAGCAACACCTCTCACGCGGTTGACAAGGAAAGATGTTGCATTTGAGTGGACGAAAGAGTGCGAACAGAGTTTTCAGGAGTTGAAGAAGCGGTTGACCACCGCACCTGTTTTGGCTCTTCCTGATAACTCGGGGGGCTTCGTGATCTATAGTGATGCATCTTTGCAAGGATTGGGATGTGTTCTGATGCAACATGATCGGGTGATTGCTTATGCCTCAAGGCAACTCAAAAAGCATGAGCGAAATTATCCAGTCCATGATTTGGAACTTGCTGTAGCAGTGTTTGCTTTGAAGATTTGACGGCATTACTTGTATGGTGAGACATGTCAGATTTTTACAGATCACAAGAGCCTCAAGTATTTCTTTACCCAGAAGGAGCTGAATATGAGACAACGGCGTTGGTTGGAATTGATCAAGGACTATGACTGTACGATTGAGTATCACCCAGGCCGAGCTAATGTGGTTGCAGATGCATTGAGTAGGAAGACTACTGCGAACTTAGCCCATATTAGGACGGCATATCTTCCGTTGTTGGTGGAACTACGGAAGGATGGAGTAGAAATGGAGATGACTCAACAAAGTAGAATCCTTGCTAGCTTGCATGTGAGACCCATTATGGTGGAGTGGGTAATTGCAGGCCAGTTGGAAGATCCTACACTCTGTAGGATAAGGGGAGAAGTAGAAAATGGAACATGGAAGTATTATGCCATAAGGGGAGACGGAGCCTTGGTAAAAGGAGCTCGTCTATATGTACCTAGTAAGAATGCTGAGTTGAAAAGAGAAATCATGGAGGAAGCTCATTGTTCCACTTACACTATGCATCCGGGTAGCACGAAGATGTATCGGACGCTACGGGCATATTATTCATGGCCGCATATGAAGGGAGACATTGCCAAGTATGTGAGCAGATGCTTGATATGTCAACAAGTGAAGGCGGAGCGACAGAAGCCATCGGGACTCATGCAACCACTTCAGATTCCTGAATGGAAGTGGGAGCGTATTGCCATGGATTTTGTTTTCAAGCTTCCACGTACTTCAAAGGGTCATGATGGAATTTGGGTGGTAGTGGATAGACTCACCAAGTCTGCTCATTTCCTACCCATCAAGGAGACCTATCCTTTGACAAGGTTGGCAAAACTTTTTGTGGATGAGATTGTCAGATTGCATGGAGCACCTGTGTCCATTGTATCGGACAGGGATCCTAGGTTCACTTCTCGATTCTGGAGGTGTTTACAAGAAGCTATGGGTACTAGATTGCAGTTCAGTACCGCTTTTCACCCACAAATCGATGGACAATCGGAAAGAACTATCCAGACTCTGAAGGACATGTTGAGGTCCTGTGTGTTACAGTTTAAGGATGCATGGGATGTTCACCATGCCTTGGTGGAGTTTGCTTATAATAACAGTTATCATTCGAGTATTGGGATGGCTCCTTATGAGGCATTGTATGGGAGGCAGTGCAGGACTCCTATTTGTTGGAATGAAATGGGTGATAAGAAACTGGAAAAAGTGGATAGTATCCGGGTAACAAATGAAAAGGTGAAGATGATAAAAGAGAAGTTAAAAACTGCACAAGACCGACAGAAGAGTTATGCAGATAACAGGTCTAAGGATCTTGAGTTTGCAGTTGGGGATTGAGTGTTCCTGAAGTTATCTCATTGGAAGGGTGTGATGAGATTTGGGAAACGTGGGAAGTTAAGCCCTCGTTACATTGGACCCTATGAGATTACGAAGCGAATTGGACCTGTTGCTTATAGACTTGCTTTACCCTCAGAACTATCTCGAGTTCATGATGTGTTCCATGTATCCATGCTCCGGAAATACATGTCAGACGCTTCTCATGTATTAAAATATCAACCTGTGGAGTTAGAAGAAGATTTGTCGTATGAGGAACAACCAGTACAGATCTTGGATAGGAAAGAACAAAGGTTACGTTCTAGATCCATCTCGGTAGTGAAAGTTTTGTGGAGAAGTCAAACTGTTGAAGAAGCTATTTGGGAACCCGAAGAGCAGATGCGGGCCAAGTACCCTTATCTCTTCCATTGACAGGTACGTGAATTTCAGGGACGAAATTTTTTTCAAAGGAGGTAGAATGTAACACCCCGACTCCGATTATTTTCCTATTTTAATTTAATTAAGAGAAAATATGAATTTACTCTTGGGTTAAGGGTAATTTTGGTCATTTTCCGATCCGGGAAGATTTTGGGACCACGAGTGGTTTGGTTGCGTAGGTGGTACTGAGACGAAACCATAGACGGGCGGTAGGCTTGAATCGGAGATTTAATGAAGTTTTGGCGATCAAAATAAGTTCGATGGTGGAACTGTAATTATTTCGAAGAGTTTTGTAAAAATCAGATTTTTTTCATTTTTACCTCACTCTTTCTCTCTCTCCCGCGTACGCTCTCTCTCTCCTCCGTTTCTCTCTCCCCGACTCTCTCTTTCTCTCTCTTCGATTCTCTCAACTCCGGCCACGGAAAGGGCCTGCACCGGTCCCGTTAGGTTCGTCTCGACGTCCCGATCACGACCTACCCCATTTCCCCATCGGAAACCTCGAATCCCGACGTCGTTCCCGACCGGTTCGAATCGGAGGTTTTTGTGCTATCGCACCGCTGTCTCCGCCGTCCCAATTCTGGTGAACCAGGTGAGGTTTCTTCTCCTTTTTACGTGCTCTAGCTGATTTTGGGGTAGGTTTGGATCGATTTTGAAGTTTGGAAGTTGATTTTGGAAGCTAGGTTTTGGCCGGTTTTCAATGTGAAATTCCGGCCACTTGCCGTCCGAATTGGACGTTGCCGTAGTTGAAAAAGATGCTCCATTCGTCGAGTAGTATCTAGGATTGGAAGGGTGGCTTGTGATTTGGAGATTTTCCGTCGTCGGAAATTTCTCTACACACCCACGCGCTGCCGGCGCGTGTGGCGGCACGTGGGTAAGGCTGGTGAAGTTTCTCTTTATCTTGATAAGATCCTTAGGTTGCCACGAGTGCGTAGGATTTTGCGGATCTCAATTTGGATGTCGTTTGACTATCGAACGGATTTCGCATATTGTGAGTTATCCGGGTTCGATAAGTTCTAACCGTTGGATCGTTTCCAAATTGAAGTATGTTGATCTAGGTACTCCTAGAAACGTATAGGAATTCGCGGATCGTTAATCGGAGCCCCGGATGTTCCGATTCAATAATTTGAAGTTTGGGGAATCGCGATAACCGTATGATTGGAAGCGATTCCCAAACCTGTAACAGGACCTTAGGATATTCCTTTGGACTTCCACGCACCGGGAACTTGGGGATTTAAGTATTTCCTTTTTGTGAATTTCCATTTTTGAAGTGCGTTATATTAATCAAGAGTTCATATCTCGAAATAGGTACTTCGGTCGATCATTCGCAGCAGGCAGGACCTTCTCGGGGCCCGGCAGCTTGGGATTATTTGTGAGTGGACTTTGTTTTAAGCATATACATGGTTTTATTGATAAACGACTTGTGCATATATTTTAAATGGTGATTTTGATTTAATAATTATTTGGTTGATGGATTTGAATCTTCTTATGCGTATTGGCAACATATTTTGAGTATGGATATATTTGAGTATGATGAATATGTTTATATGGATTTTGGGATGTCTATCTATATTTCCTATGTATAGAGTATGAGAGGTTGTTGTTGTGAGATTGTGGAAAGATATGAGTTTGAGGGATGGTTGTGAGATGTATGAGTATGCTAGGTGAGTACCATTCTCTAGTTACTAGGCTTCCCACACACGTCGTTGGCAGTGCCTGTGGGGTGGGAAGGCCATGAGATTGTGGGTCTCACACATGTCGTTGGCAGTGTCGGTGTGTGAGACACTTCCCATACGTGTCGTTGGCAGTGCCGACGTATGGGAAGAGTATGTATATTGCTTAGTATTATGACACACGTCGTTGGCAGTGCCGGTGGGGTGATGATACTGTCTGCGCGCGTAGGACTTGTTATGAGATTTGTGAGCTACACGTGTCGTTGGCAGTGCCGGCGTGTGAGCTATGGAGTTCCGTCCCCCGGTTAGACTACTCATCCCTGGACGCGGGTTAGTGTTCGAAATCCTGCGTACCAGCTAACAATCCCCCGGTTGGATTGTTTCCCCAGTACATTAGTATGGAGAGAAGTATATATTATATTATAGTTATAGTTATATACATATATATATGTGTGTGTGTTTACGGGTTGAGGAGAGTTGCATATCTTTGGGAATGGACTTGTGATTTGAGATTTAGAGATTTATTGGACTTTGGGATAATGTGTTTTAAGTATTTGGTTTATAAATTGTGAAACTGCATGCTAAAGCATTATTTTTACATGGTGGGGTTATTATGTTGATTTAAAATGCAAACTTTATTTTAGTCCACTCACATATTTCTGTATTGCGCCCCCCAGGCAGTAGTTGCTTTTGGAAGCGTTCGAGCAGGTTGCAAGCTCCAAACATTTCATCCGTAGATAGGACTTGTGTAAATTCATTCTACTCAACTGTTTGTTATAAACAAATTCTGTTAGATGCTCTGTTATCGCCCATGTTAGGTTGTTACTTGAGGCCAGAGGCCACTTTATTTTGGATTGTTGTATGTTAAAAGCATGCTGGCAGTTGGGATTTATTTTATGTAAATTATGCAGGTTAAATATTGTTGGGTTTGAGCATTTTACAGGGGAGACTCTGCCAAAATTTTGGTAGGATGTCTTGGGTTTTTAGTAAGTGGGCCCGGCATCGGCGTGATGTCGGCACCAAGACGAGGTCCGCCCCGGTTTCAGAGGAAATTCTGGACGGGTCCTGTCACCAAAATCAAAACTAAGTACAAGAAGACACTCACGAGTGTCAATGAGTGGAGTGGATTTCGAAAATAGAAGCAGATTTCAAAAGCTATTTGCAAACCTCATTTCCAGAAGCCATGAATACTTTGAGACAAACCAAAGAGAAAATTAAGTTTTCCAAAATGGTGCAAATGAAATAGATGAGGTATTAAATCTTTGATATGCAAAGCTATGGACAAATTTTTTAAAAAAGAAGTAGCTTTCAAAATGAAATCTTGAAAACCCATTTCTATGTCATGAACACTCTCGGACAAACCAAAGAGAAAACAAAGTTTTCAAAATGGTGCAAATGAAAGAGATGAGAGATTAAAACTTTGATATGCAAAGCTATGGTCAGATTTTCTCAAAAAGAAGTAGCTTTTAAAGTGAAATTTTGAAAACTCATTTCTATGTCATGAACACTCTCAGACAAACCAAAGAGAAAAACCAAGTTTTCTAAAATGGTGAAAATGAAAGAGATGAGAGATGAAAACTTTGTATTACTAACAAAAGTTTGAGAAATGAAATTTCAATGAAAGACCAAAAGGAATTCAAGAACCCATGAACTCTTCTCTCCAAAAGTAAAACCTAATTTATGCACAATGTCTCACTAGAACTCTCTCTCTCTCTCTCTCTCTCTCTCTCTCTCTCTCTCTCTCTCTCTCTAAAAACCCATATGAAAAATGTAAAATGAGAGAGTTAGTGAGTCCATACCAGCCCTGGCCTTTTTGGTAGGTCAAAAGGACACTTGGGAGCTAAAGATTGGACCTATAATAAGCAAAATCACGTGTCTTGGTTAAAAATCTCGTGCTGGAAATATTGGCCTATATGACTGGTCATCTAGGCAAATTATTGTGATGCAGATGTTGATTTTCCTAATGATGCCCATTATAAATGAGTGCACAAATTATCTTGTCCCGACGAAACTTCAAAGCAAGCATACTCAAACCTTGAAGAAAGAACATGTTTCGGCAGCATCAGGAAGTTCAAATGCCTCAACGAAATTAGCTGGACAAACCTTGCCGAATGGCAGATACTTCAACCCTACAATCCCCATTTAGGTCTTACATGTGGACGACTCGACCAATCAACAAGAATGCGGCGCCGGTCTCGTCCTAACTGCGCCTGATGAGGTCGAGATTGAATATGCCCTCCATTTCAACTTCAGAACTTCCAATAATGAGGCCGAATATGAGGCCGTCCCAGCTGTCCTTCTGCTAGCAGAGGATATGGGTGCTAGGCAGATCAGCATACACAGTGATTCCCAACTCGTTGTCAACTAGGTGACAATTGACTTTGTCGCCAAAGACACATCCATGACGGCCTACGTATCAGCAACACATTAGCAACTTCGAAGATTCTTTGTCTACGAGATTCGACAAATACTAAGGGCTGAGAATAGTCATGTCGATGCCTTGGCAAGACTAGCTCTTGCCATAGACTATAAAATTAGGCTGCAGGTTCCCGCAGAAATCTTGACACAACCAAGCACATCTGATTCCACAGTATGTGTTGTACGGTATGTTGCCCACCTACTCTTACTTGGCGAACAACATCCTACCAAATGACAAAGCCCATGCATGGAAGATACGATACTGATCGGAAAGGTATATAGTCATCAATGATGTCCTCTACAAACATGGCTACACTACCCCTTATCTCAAGTGCATCACTTCCGAACAGGGGTACTACGTCCTTCGGGAAATCCATGGGGGCGTCTACAGTGATCACTCTAGCTCCCATTTCGGGCTAATAATGCATCGCGACTCAATCGCTCTGGTAAATGCCAGAGATTCGGTAACATACCCCATGTACCTGCCGAACCTTTAACACCAATTATAAGCCCATGGCCTTTTGCCTAATGGGGACTTGATCTCATCGGCCCAATGCCGCAAGGAAAAGGGCAAGTCAGGTACGCAGTGGTGGCTGTAGACTATTTCACAAAGTGGGTAGAAGCCGAGGCACTAGCGGCTATCACTGCAGCAAGGATAGAAGATTTCTTCTAGACTCACATCTACTGCCGATTTCACATCACATATGCAATCATCACTGATAACAGCAAGCAATTTGATTTCGACCTCTTTCGGCAATTTTGCAATCGCCCAAAGATCAATCTCATCTTCGCCTTACCAGCTCATCCTCAGTCAAACGGCCAGGTCAAAGCCATAAATAAAATATTAAGAAATTCAAGAAACGACAACTAGACAACGCCATACATAAAATATAAAAATTATAAATATATATATATTTTTTTTAAAAGGACCTCTGTACAGAACGGCTAGACAATTCGTAATAAAAATTCTTTTGAAAAAACAAACTCCAGTAAAGCCGTTCGGCTATACACCTTTTAAATAAAATACCGTGTATAGCCGATCGGCTATACTATTTTTGAAAACCACAGTAAAGCCGACCGGCTCTACATGTTTTTTCCAAAAAATACCGCGTATAGCTGCCGGCTATACTATTTATCTAACTTTTTTAACAAAAAGAGGACCCACCAAGCGCCCGAACCCAAAGACTCAAAGACTCAAAGACTCAAAGACCAACTCTGGTTGGAACCCATGTGTCAAATTATAGTATAGCCGCATGGCTATACTCGTTAAGGAATATACCATTTATTCAAACAAAATTATAAACAAGGACCCATCCATTTGCATTTGTTTATACTTTATAGATATTAATTTGCTAGTTTCGATATATGTACTTTATAGATTTAATTTTTTTAAAAGAAATTATTTTTCTTTAATATTATGAGAAAATTATGTGTATAATATGTGAATTTTGTGTGTATGATTGAAATTTTTTTAAAAAACTAAGTGTGTTAAACATGAAAATTACATACGTACGTGTACAATACGAGCATTAAACATGAAAAATACTAATTTCTTTATACGGGTAATAACTCTGGAAAAGTAAAAATTTAAAAGTTGACAATAGAGACACGAGTAATAGCCTAATAGTAATGAATAATGCTCTAAACTACCGATAAACAAAAATCAAGGAAAAACACTTTTTAAAAAAAGATCATAGTATCTTTGTAAAGAGTATAGCCGCACGGCTATAGTATTCATACAAAAAAGTTGTAAAATAATAATAATAATAATAATAAAGGAACCCCATACAACCGCCCGGCTATACATTTTTTATAAAAAAGATCTGGAGTATAGCCGCATGGCTATACTATTTATTATAAAATAAAAATAAAATAAAAAAAGACTCGCCAAGCGCCCAGCACCCAACTAAAGCCCTAGAGGCCACGTGTCAAAAAGAGTATAGCAGCGGCTATACATTTATAAAAAGAGGACCCTTCCATTTGCATTAGTTTATACTTTATAGATATTGATTTGCTAGTTTTGTACAAACTCAAGTGTATTAAACATGAAAATTATGTGCGTACGTGTACAATACGAGTATTAAACATGAAAAATACTAAATTCTTCATATGGGTAATAACTCTGAAAAAATAAAAATTCAAAAGGGAACAATAGAGACACGAGTAATGGCCTAACAGTAATAGATGATGCTCTAACTACCTATAAACAAAAATCAAGGAAAACAATTTTTTTAAAAAGATCATAGTATATTTCTAAAGAGTATAGCCATTCATAAAAAAATAAAAATAAAAATAATTGAAAAAAAAGACCCTATTAGAGCCGCACGGCTATACGCTTTATATATATATATATATATCCCGTATATAGTCGACCGGCTATACTATTTATTTATAAATAAATTATTTAAATAAATAAAAAAGAGGACCCCCCAAGCACCCAACACCAGTTTAATATCTTTAATTTAATAAAATATTTAAATACTAATTATTCACTAAGTAAATAATAATTAAAACATAACTACTAAATAAAGTAATTAGAAAAGAGATATCAAGATTATGGTATTTAAAGAGTAGGGCCTTAGGAAATGGGTTGGGCTGCCATAAGAAGCGAATTGATGAAAATATCCCCTGTACTTGAGTTCAGAAATCAAACCCCAAGAATTCCTTGAAAGGAAGTAGGGTCTTAGGAAATACCTTGATTATCTTCACCAACAAAAATAACAACAGCTTACAGATGAATTATTAGTGCTTACAGGTAGAATCTTAGCTTGGCATGAGAGGCTTGTGGCATGGGAGCAAAGTTATCATGAGTTTAGCCTTAAAAGGAAAGAGCTGTGAGTTTCTATGAAAAACAAGGGTTCTAAGGAAAATGAGGAAAGGATTATCAGAGGTTTTGGCTGAGAAGAGGAGAGAGGCTAGGCAATGAGTGGCTTAAGTGTTTTTCGGCAGCTCGACAGAGGTTCTCAAGTATCAGAATGATCTGCCAAGAGGAAAAACAAGGGTTAGATGGATGAACTGAGCACGAAATTGCTGGGTTTTGGAGGTAAGAGAGGAAGCTTGGTATCTGGATGTGGTTATTCCTTTATTGGGTATAAGAGACCTTATTTATAGCCGTTGGAAGCTATTCTTTTCCAAGAATAATGGTTTCTATCCAATTTGGTCAAGCTTTTCCCTTTCTTTCTTCTCTCCTCCCTTGACTTTCCTCATCTTGGTGAAATTCTCTCTGCCCATTTGCACAAAATCAGGGATTTTTGGGTGCTCAAGGCCCTTTCCCGCAATTGTCTCAGTGGGAGACTCTCATTCTCAGCTATTTCCATTTTTCTTTCTTTCCTCCTTCCATGGCTAGATCTGATGAAGGAAAGATAATAGATATACATGCTGGTTCGAAGGGTGCCTCTCCTCTTGGCAGCCTGCATGCTAAAATCCTTTGATCTTTCGGATGTTTTTTGCTTTAAACTTGTTCTTTCCCATGTGCTGGAACCTCCCAGCAGCTCTGCGCACATGGACCTCCAAGCTCCCTTTGTGGCTTTTGTTTTTCAGCCAAGTGCTGAGGCTTTTGCAAGTCTTCATTTTAGTTACATGGGCCTTCTAAGATAATGGGTTGGTTTATCAAATAAATGGGCCAACCTCACCAAGTGTTGGCCTATTTTGTTGAGGTTTTGGGCTAATTTGGTTAAGTTAATGGGCTATTTTAGCTAAGGTAATAGACTATTTTCTCTTTTATGCTTACCCACATGTTTGGGCCTAAGAAATGGGCTTAAGTTTCGAGGCTCCCAAGCAACCCGGAACCTCCATTTCTAGGCCCATCAATGGGCCTCATGACAACTTATTACCATCCATACCACAACCCACTCAAGTCAGCCCCGACATTCGAGTGGCTTAGACCCACTTAGGCTTGTAGTGTGGTTGGGTGTGCAATAATGATTTCCTGTTTGGCATGTAGCTTGGCATGCTTTTAATTATGATGCTTGACAGAATAATTAGCATGGATTTGCATAGCTAATCCATTGAGGGATCCCTCAAATAAGATTATTTGAGGGACACCCCTTGTAGGGCCCACTCCGGATTGTATTTCACTAATCCAAATCGTCTATTTTGTAGATACACATTCAAAGATCATCTCTACAAAAAATCACTTGA
The DNA here is from genome assembly GCF_029339155.1 of Prunus mume. Lineage (NCBI taxonomy): Eukaryota > Viridiplantae > Streptophyta > Magnoliopsida > Rosales > Rosaceae > Prunus > Prunus mume. The sequence goes on from NC_142702.1 coordinate 5,715,779, forward strand.
ATCCGATATCATTTGACCATTCAATTGAGTTATTGAAATTTTAGTACTTTCTTAAAGCACCGTGTTCATTGATTTTGTATGACACAATTGCATGTCGAAACGGTTTCCAATTTATCTTATTTTTTGTAAGGATGATCTATGAATGAAGACCTAAAAAATAGATGGTTTGGATCATTAATTTTTTTTTTATAGGATACCTTAAAAGGCGTCCCTCAAATAAAATTATTTGAGGGATCTCACAATAGAAGGGGACTGCGTGGTTGGGTGTGCAATAATGATTTCCTGTTTGGCATGGCATGTAGCTTGGCATGCTTTTAATTATGATGCTTGACAGGATAATTAGCATGGATTTGCAGAGCTAATGCATTTTATAATCTTAATCTCGATTCCTAGCATGACGGATTATTTATTTGGTATGGCACGTGGAGTGTGACTCGTGCATAGCGGACTTTTGTGTTTCCTCAGTAATGTGTCGTTTTGGGCCGGGAATTTATTCGGGCCCAACCATGGATTTTTTGGGCCTCAACATATATATTTCAATAAACATCCTGGAAATTTTGTTTTGGTACCCAAGTATTTTAGTTTTCCAAAAATGGATTTTAGGCATGAAACTTAAATTCAAGTCACAACATGATTCGATAATATCAATTAGTTGTTTGCATTTGCTTTGATTTACCCGAACTAACTTTGTACAAAAATAAAATAAAAACATAGTCCACAAAATAATTTAAAATAATTAATTACTATTTATTAAGTAATTTATGAAATGAATAAAATATTTAAATATTCACTAATTAAATAATAACTAAAACATAATTACTACTTAAAGTAATTTAAAAAGACTAAGATATTACTTAACTACATATATATTAAATTAAAGATGTTGGCAAAAAATAAAAGTAAAGAAACTAATTTGAGATGTTTAAAATTTATAAATAACATATATTTTTTGAAAGTAAGAAAATCTCTCCCAATGAAATGTTGTTGGCATGCCGGCAATATTTGCCGGATTCGACCTCTCCAGACAAAACTCACCTTTGTCGACGAACAATCGTCGGGAGAGGTCTAGTCCGTGAAAAGTTCTCCAGGATAGATATGTGCGTTGCTTTCGGTATGGATGATGCCTTGGTAGCCATTTTGTATGCCCAATGTAACAATTTTTACGCCCATCTTTCAGCCTATAAGTTGGTGTCTCATCGCCGCATATTAGACAAGCTTTATATCCTTTAACAACACAACCGGATAAATTTCCATATGCTGGAAAATCATTCATTGTCCACAATAATACAACTTTTAGTATAAAGTATTCTCCTTTATGTGCATCATAGGTACGAATTCCATTCCATAAATACTTTACATGAATCAAAGGATCTAAGTAGACGTCTATGTCATTGTCGGGTTGTTTAGAGCCCGAAATCAATAAGGTTAACATCATGAACTTTTGTTTCATGCACAACCATGAGGGAAGATTATAAGTAACTAGAATAACAAGCCAACAACTGTATCTACTGCTTAGAACGCTATGAGGATTGAAGCCATTAGCTAAGAGGGCTAATCTCAAGTTTCTTGGCTCTTTACCGAATTTGACCCACTTATCATCAATGAGTTTTCAAGATGGGGAATCTGTTGAGTGACACATATGGCCATTAATTGACTCTTTTTTCAGCATGCCAAGTCAAATTCTTCGTTGTCCTACAAGAGAAGAACATCCTTTTAAACTTTGGGATAGGGGGGAAAATACCACAAGACCTTTGCATGCATGTCATCTTTCACTATATCATCTTTGCCCATCTTCCACCTTGAGATACCACAAGTAGGACAATTACTAGAAGTATCCTTTCTGTACAAGATGCAATTATTAAGGCAAGCATGAACTTTCTCATAATCAATCCTAAAGCACACAAAGTGTTTTTTGCTTCATACATAGAGGAAGGTATTTTGTTTCCTTCTGGAAGCAAATCTCCTTCGAGTATTAACAACTCTATAAAACATGCATCATTCGTACCATATTTTGCTTTCAAATTGTATACTTTGATTAAAGCCGATAACTTGGTATACTTACTACAACCTGGGTCTAATGGTTGATCGCCAACCCCAATTACATTGGAAAACTCATAAGGATCAGATCCAATGTCTTCCAAATCATTTTCCTTCATACCTATTTCTTCAAAAACAAAACTATATCTTCCTTCAGGACTAGCTTCCATATCTCTACTAGCATTTGTAATTGTTTGGTTACTTTCCTCGTGCATTACCCAAATATGATAACTTTGATTTACTCCATTAAAATATAGGTGGTCCTTTATAATTCCAACTCCAAATTGCAAAATATTCCCACATTTAGCACAAGGACAATGAAACTGTTCACGATTTTCAACATTTTCAAGGGCAAACCTTAAAAATCCTTCAACCCCTAACTCATATGCTTTCGATCTTCTATCAACATACATCCATGACTTATCCATCTTCCAAATACATTTTCAAAAGATAAAGAATTTATTCAATAATAAGCCAGTGTTCAAAAGTAAAATAAAAAAGAAGAAGAAATTATTCAATAATTAATCCCATCAGTCCCCATCCATATATTACTTTTAAAATTTTAGAAGGATGCACTTTGAATGTGTATTTTAATTTAATAATATGTCCTTGTAAAATAAGATTTGTGGGGCTGATTATCATATTATTCTATTGACTATATTTAATTCCTCATGCTTATGTAATTGTCTTGAATGAAAACTGAACACAGCAGCCCAATATTTCATATTATCCAAACAAGTTTACACAACATATGTATATTGATACAGGGATGGATCCAGGAATTTTCCTTGCAGGGATCAATGTCTAAAAGGGTAAAAACTTTCTATACAAAAATAAACCCATAAAAATGAAACGATAATTTATAATTCACAATTAATAGAAAAAACCATATTACAATTGTTCACGACGAGTTTTAATATTCTGAAAACGTCCCATTATAGTTTCATTATCAATACAAACAAACACATCTTTCTCAATATAAACAAGTAAGCTATCACTCAACCATTGATCTCCCATTCGGTTGCGAAGTGGACCTTTGACAACATTCATAGCAGAAAATGCTCTCTCCACCGAAGTAGTTGCAACTGGAAAAGTTAAGGCTAATGTCAGAAGCAAATAGACATAATTAAATGTTCTATGCAACCCTTTCTCCACCATTTTTCTTGCAAGGGCACCAATCCCTTTCAATTGAGAAAAATTGCTTCTTGTACGCATATGATGAATATAAATCCCAAGTTGATCTTCAAGTGCCAAGAGATCTCAGGGAGTAAATTCTCAAGGATAAAATTCAGCAAAACGAAGAAGCTTTTGTTTGTCAAAAGCTATGAATGAATCATTTGGACTCAAACATGCCAAACAAAGAAGCAACTCAGTATTTACCTCACTAAAGCGATGATTTAATTCCGCAAGTTGCCACTCACTGATTTGAATAAAGATGTCCAGATGATAATGATGGATTTGTGTTATTCTAAGAGCTCTGCGATGTGATCTCCACTAAGCTACATATTCATCATCCATGTTTGGAACCTCAATATCATGTTTGCCACAAAAGGAAAATACTTGATCAAGCAAGGCTTCAAATCCATTATCTCTCATATCTTGTAATGTGTCCTTGCAATATTTGACTAAAGACATTGCATTCCCAATATCTTGGTCTTTACTTTGTAATGCTTGTGACAAATCATTTGTGGCTCCCAATAAAGATCTCATAAAAAAGAGGTGAAATGCAAACTCAAAAGATTGTATTTCTCTCAATGACCTATTTGCTTCACATATATTATCAGTGCAGCCTGTAAGATAGTTTACTATCTTAAACTCACGAAAGTGGTCTTCTAATCTATGTCGGATTGCAAGAACTCCAGATTAATCTAGGACTTAAATCTGTCTTATCCAGCAGTCCTTCTATCAGTGTTCTAAATGGATTACAAGGCTAAAGGGGTTTCTAGTTCTATTAGAATTAGGAGTCACTGTTCTATTGCAATAAGGAAAACTCAAGGAGTCTCTTGATGGGCAAGACTCCTTGAGTGATGCATATAAATAGGGCATCTCCCTCTAAGAGTCGACATACACAACTCATCAGGATATTCACCCCGTCTAGAATTCCAAAGCTAAGGCAATCGGTTATCTTAGAGAAGAGCTGCTCCCCAGGTGTTCGACAGAAGACTTCAATGGCAGAACAAGGTTAGTGTTCAAGTTATAATAGCTTAGAAGACTTACATGTGGTATCAGAGCTTAAGTTATTCTATCTTCTACCTAACCAATTTTGTTGCAGCATTTAGAACTTGAAAACTAAAGGATAATTAAGTTTTCAAGGTTAAAGAAACTTGACACAGCAAGAGTTAACACCTTGCTGTGACAAACAAAAATTGATCAAAGTTTGTGTGGTTCCTGCCGTGCTCTGAGCAAGCCAAAGCAACTTAGACACAGCAAGATCTGTACATTCAAGGTTTTATGATTAAATTTGTGTTGGAAATAAAGGCATAATGAATGATTCACTGTCCAAAGATGTGAATGATTTATCGTGCAATTATTTTCAGTAGAACAACATAAGAGATGAAATACGTAGGCTATCAAGGTTGTTCTTCTATCCAAAGATGTGGAACTTTTCTTGTACAGGAAACTTATGTGATTTTCATGTCTTAATGTTGATAAACATGTTTTGATTTCTTCACCTAAAGGTGAGAATCGATCATGTTTTAAGGATATGGGGTTTTTCAGTTTTTAAATATATTCATACTATGTGTTTTTCAGTTAATCACAACTCGATTGAAACTCTCATTGGCTCCAACTACTCCAAATGGAGGGAAGATGTGGAAATTGCTCTAGGATTGCTGGACTATGAGATAGCTATTGAAGAAGATGCTCCTGCAGAACCTGATGCAGACGCATCTGCTGGAACAAAAGCAAAATATGCCAAGTGGATTAAGGCAAACAAAATGGCTATTTTGATCATGAGGAGGTCAATTTCACCATCTGTCAGGGGAAACATTACATCATGTGACAATGCCAAGAAGTTTATTGATTCCATTGGGGAAAAGTTTCGGGAATCAGAAAAGGCTGAGATTGGAACTCTAATGGGACAGCGTACTGATACAAAATACAATGGGGAGAGATGTGTGAGAACACACATACTGAACATGCTGGAAATTGGGAACAAACTGAAGGCACTCAAAGTCAATGTGGATAAAACTATGATGGTACACTTTGCTATAAATTCTCTGCCTAGTACTTTCAAGCATCTTAGAAGCACGTATATGGCTCAAAAGGAGAAGTGGACAACGACTGACCTCATAAGCATCTGTGTGCAGGAAGAACAGAATATGAAGAAGGATAAGGCTGAAGAAAAGATTAATATGGTTCAGAACAGTTTCAAAAGGGATTTTGGAAAAGGAAAAGATTTTGGGAAGAAAAACAAAGGAGAAAAGGAAACTAAAGGTCTGAAACCAGAAGGACTCAAATGCTATTTCTGCAAGAAGTTTGGACATATGAAGAGGAATTGTGATGATACAAACGCTGGCTAGATAAACAGAAGGCTAAAGGTAAGTCTGATCAAATAAATGTTTGTTTTGAGTCCAATGCAATTGAGATTTCTTCAGATTCATGGTGGTTGGATAGTGGTGCAACAGTTCATGTGGCTAATTGTTTGCAGGGGTTCAAAACAAAGAGGCTGCCAAGCAAGGCTGAGATGAAGGTGTTCGTGGGAAATGGAGAAAGAGTCAAGGAATTGGATTAGCTAGGATTTAGTTAGAATCTGGTTTTGTTTTGGAATTAGTATATGTAGTTTATATTCCTTCCATGAAAAGGAATCTTATTTCAGTTAGCAAGCTTGTAAAGTCAAACTTACAGTTTGAGTTTGATGTTTTTGGATTCTCCATTTTCAGAAATAAAGTTATGATTGGTAATGGTTTTCTAAATGATGGAATGTTTCGATTAAATTGCAAGAAACCAAATCCCAACACTGGAAATCTAAGCATCAATGTGATAAGCACTAAAAGAAAAGCAGAAAAGGAAGAATCTTATAAACTTTGGCACAATAGACTAGGACATGTCTCGGCTAAAAGAATGAATTTGCTTAACAAAGAAAATCTGTTGCCACCACTTAACCACCATGACAAAGACAGTGTTTGCATAGAATGTGTTAAAGGGAAATTGACAAATTTGAGAAAGAAAGGTGCTACAAGAAGTGAAAAGGTGCTGGAAATCATACATACAGATATTTGTGGTCCTTTTCCCACTCAAACACATGATGGTTTTAAGTACTTCACAACCTTCATAGATGATTACTCTAGATATGGTTATGTATACTTAATATCTAAAAAATCCAATGCACTGGACATGTTCAAAGTTTATAAAGCAGAAGTGGAAAACCAGTTGGATTCAAGAATCAAAGTAGTAAGGTCAGATAGAAGAGGAGAATTTTATGGTAAATTTGATGAGAGAGGAAGGAACCTTGGACCCTTTGCCAAATTTCTACAAGAAGAAGGTATAGTGGCTCAATATACTAACCCAGGCACACCACAACAAAACAGAGTGGCAGAGAGACGAAATATGACCTTGATTGAGATGATTAGGAGCCAAATGTGCCGCAAAAAGCTTCCAAAATTTCTCTGGGGAGAGGCTTTAAAAATTGCAAATTATTTGCTAAACCGAATTCCTACCAAAAGTGCAGACAAAATTCCTTATGAAACATGGTGCAATAGAAAGCCCAGTCTCTCACATCTTAAAGTCTGGGGAAGTAAGGCAGAAGCAAAGTTCTATAATCCATCAAAAAAGAAGCTGGATTCCAAGACAGTAACATGCTATTTTGTGGGATATCCAGATAGAACAAAAGGGTATAGGTTCTACTGTCCCAACCACACCACAAGATTCATGGAAACTCAAAGAGCTATTTTTATTGAAGATGAAAATGATTCAGACACTGAGGAAAATTTTGATTTTGATGAAATTTTGGAAAACAAGGAACCTGCTGAAAAGGAAAATATGCTGAGAGATACAACTATCTTACCATTCACTGACTTGAATGACAAGCCAGTCTCACCAAATCATGATCCAACAACTGAAGCTCCACAAATTGCACCAGAAAATATGCAGACAGATCAACAAGAACAGCAGCCTTCCAACCCAGAACTGAGAAGGTCACAAAGAACTAAGAGACCTGCTCTATCAAACAATTATTATGTCTACCTGCAAGAATCAGAACATGACATCAATATCATAGAAGATCCTCCGTCTTATAAGCAGGCTATTCAAAGTGACAACTGTGATAAGTGGATAGAAGCAATGGAGTCTGAACTCCAGTCAATGAGCAAGAATGGTGTATGGAAGCTTGTTGATTTACCTCAAGGATGTAAACCAATAGGATGCAAATGGGTTTACAAGACTAAAAGAAACTCAAAGGGACAAATAGACAGATACAAGGCATGACTAGTAGCAAAAGGGTTCACACAACAAGAATGAGTGGATTACAATGAAACTTTCTCACATGTGTCAACAAAAGATTCCCTAAGAGTTATAATGGCATTAGTGGCACATTTTGATCTTCACCTTCATCAAATGGATGTTCAAACTGCATTTTTGAATGAAACCTTATTGAAGAAATCTACATGAAACAACCGGATGGTTTCATTCAAAAAGGGGAAGAAGATTTGGTTTGCAAGTTACAAAAATCAATATACGGATTAAAACAGGCTTCTAGGCAGTGGTACTTGAAGTTTGATGAAGTAGTGAAGTCTTAAGGTTTCATTGACAATCCTTTAGATGAGTGCATTTACCAAAAATTTCAAGGGAGACATTATATTTTTATGCTGCTGTATGTTGATGATATTCTCTTAGCAACCAGCAATCTGTCACTACTACATGACACTAAGAGAATGCTATCAAATCATTTTCAGATGACTGATTTGGGAGAGGCAAACTATTATGTGCTAGGAATTGAAATAAGCCGAGACAGAGAAAGGGGGCTACTTAGTCTATCACAAAAGGGATATATAGAAAGGATACTGAAAAGGTTCAACATGGAAAACTGCACAGGTTGTGATGTTCCATTCTCGAAGGGTGATAAATTAAGCAATGAACAATCTCCCAAAACCGAGCAAGAGAAGTTGGAGATGCAGGACAAGCCCTACGCCTCACTTGTTGGAAGCTTAATGTATGCTCAAGTTTGCACAAGGCCAGACCTTGCTTTCAGCATTAGTGTTCTTGGAAGGTTTCAATCCAATCCAGGCCAAGCACATTGGGTAGCAGGCAAGAAGGTCTTGAGGTATTTGCAGAGAACTAAAGAATACAAGCTATCGAAGAGTTGAAGAATTGAAACTCGAAGGATATGCAGATGCAGACTTTGCTGGCTGTTTGGATACACAAAAGAGTACATCAGGTGTTGTGTTTTTGTTTGCAGGAGGAGCAGTGGCTTGGAGAAGTGTCAAACAACAATACATATCAACCTCAACCATGCAGGCTGAGTTTCTAGCAATTTATGAAGCAACTTCAATGGCTATGTGGCTCAAAAATTTTATGTCAATGTTAAAGGTCGTTGATTCCATACAAAGGCCAATCCAATTATGGAATGACAACAGTGCTGCAGTTTATTTTGCAAAAGGAAATAAGAAGTCAGGAGGATTAAGACACCTGCAGTTAAAGTTTTTATCAGCTAAAGAAAAGATCCGAGATGGTCATACAGCTTTAGATCATATTGGAACAGATTTTAATATTGCAGATCCACTGAACAAAGGCTTGCCTAATCATGTTTTTCATAGACATGTTAAAAGCATGGGTTTGCAGATCAGTTTTGATAAGTCAGTGGGAGTCAGTGGGAGCCAGAGTTAAGTCTGTTTTCATTTAATTAGTTTCAATCGAAGTTGTTCTTACAGTTTACATTTTGATAATGTTATTCAAAGTTTTCTTAAATTGTGTTTTTCCAATTTATAAATGTTTTGGCATATAGATGAAGGAAGAATCTGCAAAATTTGCTAGCACCTATGTTTTGCATTTTCGTATCCATGAAGGAGCCATGATAGTTTTGCTAAGACCTTGGTAGTCTTGTAAGGATGAGCTAAGAATTGTTTTGATCATCAAACACATCCTAAGGCAGATCTCAACAATTATTTGATCCTAATTCAGTTGGCAGCCTCATATGTTGTTATAGACTTATATGTGTGGTTGCAAATGACTTGAATGTTATTTATTCAATGTGCTTTGACAGTTCCGTATGAGTTCATACCAATGACAGTGGCTTGATAAGAAACTGAGAAATTTTAAAGTCCTAAATTGACCATTAAGTGATTAATCTTGAGTCACAATGATTATTTGACCAAGTGGGAGAATGTAAGATAGTTTACTATCTTAAACTCACGAAAGTGGTCTTCTAATCTATGTCGGATTGCAAGAACTCCAGATTAATCTAGGACTTAAATCTGTCTCATCCAGCAGCCCTTCTATCAGTGTTCTAAATGGATTACAAGGCTAAAGGGGTTTCTAGTTCTATTAGAATTAGGAGTCACTGTTCTATTGCAATAAGGAAAACTCAAGGAGTCTCTTGATGGGCAAGACTCCTTGAGTGATGCATATAAATAGGGCAGCTCCCTCTAAGAGCCGACATACACAACTCATCAGGATATTCACCCCGTCTAGAATTCCAGAGCTAAGGCAATCGGTTATCTTAGAGAAGAGCTGCTCCCCATGTGTTCGACAGAAGACTTCAATGGCAGAACAAGGTTAGTGTTCAAGTTATAATAGCTTAGAAGACTTACACAGACATCCTCAATAATCAATTTAAGCACTTTCACCATAGATTTGAACATGGAAATGATACTAGGTAATGTACTATAATGTGAGTTCCAACTTGTATCACCGGCAAGCTTAAGAGAAGTTTCTTGATTTAAGCCTCGCCCTATTGGAAGATTACCATTTTCAAGAGCTTCTGTAATATCCTTTTGTAGTTGATCTCTAAGCATGTCATGTCGCCTACACGATACTCCAACAATATTAACCAAGCTATTGCAAGATGTGAAGAAAGTCGCAAACTTGAGGGAGATCAGTGACCTCCGATGGCATATGCAATACAAGGAAGCCCAAGGAACGACAAATCGACAGTAGCCAAGGGCAGCGAACATGAATGTCGACGGCAACACAACTCGAAATCGACGACACCAACAACAGTGAACTCGAAGACTTCAGAGATGTGATAGAGAGGGAGAGAGGAAATAGACTTTTCGTCGAGAGGGAAGTTAGAAGATTGAGTGGGCGTGAAACATTAGGTCTGAAAGAGTGAGTTTAGCGTGTTTTTGGATCCAGGGCGTTGTTTCATAAAACTGTTATGCTTTTAAAATGTATTTTATTTGACCATGGCATTAGACACTCTACTATGGCGCTTGTCTAACAACCGACGTGGTTTGTAGCATATTTTACAACCACGTCACTTGGATGAAAATCATACGTCTTTTAGGTGGCTCGGTTTTACAATATTGGCATAGTGGAGGTGTTGATGATGGAGAGTTAATAGAAATGAATTTGTGAGGTAGTGGATATGAATGACATAGAAGAGGCTCTTTTGGCATCAACGATTTTGTCTTCTTTAATTATAAATAATTCCAAAATTAATTCTTCAATATAATTCACCAGCAATTTTTTTTTACATTTGGCTTGAATTTCGACAAATCAATATCTCAATCTTTTAGCATTCCAGCTTCAAATAGGCCTCCTACAAAACCTAAAATCATATAATTAATAAGTTCACCAAATTAAGTATAGAAAGTTCAAAATTCTAAATGATTTGAGAATAAAAATGTAACTTAAAGTGAAATTATCATTATTAAATCAAATTTGTACCAAAAAAGCCTATAAAAGAATATTAAAAACTTGTATTTTGAGAGTCTCATCGAGTGAATAGGTGTATTTTACAGTTTATCTCTAAGCTTAAAACCATCCACAAAGATAACAATGCAATTATGTGTGAATCAAACACATGCATATGACAACCTATAATCAAAAGGATTAGTAATCCCCACTCTAGCAACACCTTCATGCCATTCACACATAACGAAGTTATCAAATTGCGAGCACAAAGGTAAGGGTGAAATCTTTCCTGCAAGCCTCAATCGTTAAATTTGTTAGTAGTTCTTCCAATTTGTGTTTGTTGTTTTACATTAATTTCATGTAAGTTTAATATCGTATTTGGTTGTTACATTTTTAATGAGAATTATTATCTTTAAAGGTGATCGAGACAAGGGAGGTCAGAGCAGCTGAAAATCATCCCGTCTCATCAGAAAATGGGGTGGAATATGAGCTAGGGCCGAAATAAGGGATATGAGAAGAAAAATGCACCAACCCAAAAGGTGACTGACTTCTATTGCGCAGCCCGAACAAGTACCGACCAGTCGTTTTGCGAATTTCTAAATTAACTGATCTCTGCTAAAACTGACCAGTCGCCCAATAATTCGTTGAATTCTAAGTTCTCCAAGCATTTTCAACCGGTCACCCTATCTTTTCCGACCAGTCAGCCAAGGTATGTACTATAATTCTAAGTGTTTAAACAAGCAATCTCCTAAATGCAAATGAAGATTATCTTAAAAGCCAAATTTCTAGGATCCCTGTTATGAACATGTAATGCATGAAACGAACATACGCATACTGGACATCCGGGATATCCTTTCCTTTGTTTAGTCATAGTTAAAAACAGAAAACACAATAAGTAAAATAAAAATTAAAGATAGGATGTCAAAAAGATGAGGACATCTCTCTATTTTGTCATAGTTAATTTATCTTCGAAAGATGAGGACATCTCTCTATTTTGTCACTTTAATAGCCTCGCATTCTCTGATAACAATTGAAATAGCATGAGAAATGAATCACACATAACTTGAGCAACTATCTTCCTTGGAGTCTCAAAGTAAAAGCCTGCAAGGACAGAAGAACTTGCTTCAGATTCTCCCTGGACTGTGCATCAATTAAGTTGCCATTTTTGTCAAACTTTGCAGGAGGCTCAAGTGCCTTTAAGAAAAACTCTGGCTTGTTGATGAAATGGAGGTCAAGAAACACTCCAATTTGGCGAAGATGATATTGGGATCGTGCACCACCAGAGCCTCCGAAAGCACTTATAATTGCAGCAGCCTTATCACCCCAAACATTTGGGGTTCTTGATGCCCAGTCAAGTGCATTCTTTAGAGGTGCTGCATTAGAGGGGCTGAAATTGGTCAGCAAATAACAGAAACTACAAGTCAACAAGTTCTCTGGTCCATGGAAAATGGAAACAAGCATGCGAAGAAACCTTTTTTTTTTTCTTTTTTTTGTCCTCAACACTATAAGAATTGAGTTTGTGCCAAAGAAAATAAAAACCATGATGGTGTAACTTTAGCTAAAGCTATGGGGAATAAACCATGCTGATGTTGCTTTAGCTAAAGCTATGGGGAATAAACCATGATTTGGAGAACCCGAACTAATGTGGTGAAACTTAATACAAACTATATTATAGGTCAACAACCTCCAGCAATCGGAAAGTTAAAAAAATTGTGGTGGATTCGTTGGTTAATCTTAAATTCTCTATTAAAATTCCAAACTTTTTTTTTTTTTTTTTTCAAAAAATCCCAAACGTGATTAGGAGTGGGCATCTGTGCCGAAGAAAACTGAAAACCAATGGCAAACCAACCGGTTTAATTTGGTGAGCCAATTATTTATTTATTGTATTCTGTGCCATCCAAATCACAACCGAAAACTCTTATGCATCACTTAAAATAATCACTTTCAAGCATATGGGAGATACTTCTTTTCAGAAGTGATTGTGCCCATCGAGAATCACTCCCGGACGAGCTCTTATAAGAAGAAAATTCGAATTAAGGTGAAAAAGGCGAGAACAGTCCGACCGCACAATTGCATTTACATAGCCTTTTTAGAGCAGTCATCTCTAATCCTTTACTAATGAGAGCAAAAACTTTAGAAATTAACATTGAAAGAAAATTTTGGATTTTGATATTAATTGAAAAGCTCTAGAATTAGACGTAAAGTGACCAGATAGAATGGAAAACAATCAAACTTCAACCTCAAGTTGAAAATATAATTGTAAAATACCTGAGACAGAGTACTTGTATTCAGGGGAGGCAAAGAGAATGCTATCAGCTGCTAGAATCTTCTGACGAAATGCTTCAACGACCGGCGGAAAGTTCCCCTCGCCCTCCAGATCTGTGTTCAGCATTGGCAGCTCTCCGATCTCCACGTGCTCTATTTCCACGCCGGGGATTGACGACTTGCTTATCTCAATCGCTACAATCGGCACCGCCCAATCACAACCCAAAACTCACATTCAAAAATTAAAAAGCAAAACCAGATGCCAGATCAGATGCAACTAACCAGAACGAATGAGACCGCGGGTACATGAATCTTCAAGCAGGGACCCACAAATAGCCGCTATTTTAATCCATGGTTTTGCTCCCGCTCCAACTGCCGCCGCCATGTTCTGTTACTTTTCTGTTACTTGTTGAGTTTTTTCTAGTGGGGAAAAAAATTGGGAGGAGTATTCAAACTCAGGGCTAGAGTGGGGAGTAAATTCGCTCTATTTATACCTGAATTTTTCCCCTTAGACCTACAAAAAGAAACAACGTGGCAATAACCTAGTGAAGTCTAGTGTTGGGCCCTAAGAGCAACTCCACCCATTTGCTTAAGCGAGGGAGAGCGTGCACTATTCACGTGAATAGTGGTTCTTAAAATCCAATTTTGTGTTTCACCTTGCCTTCTTGCTAAGGCATTACTATTCATTTTTTGTTTTATTCACAACTTTTTTTACCTCAATAATTAATTTTGATAATATTTTCAGATAAGATTTTCGGGTTTCTACGTGTCAATACTATTCATATCTCATAATCGGATAAAATTTTCAATTTCAAATTTCAGATAAATTATAAAAAAAAAAAAAGGCTGGTATTTATAGAAAAAAATTCATTAATTTTTGGGTATTTTTAAAAAAATTTGAATTTTTCCAGATTTTATTGCAAAAAATTGGCTTCCGTTGGATTGGAGGAAAAATCATATCGGAGAGCTCGACGACGCCACGCGGCAACAGGAAAAAAATCAAATCGTAGTCAGTAGCGATCATCAGAAGTGTAGCATTATCAGAGCGTATCGTAGCGCTTCTGAACCCCTCGCTTTGGACCTGTAAGACTTGCCTTGGGCCACCCCGAGGAGGTGGGTCCCACACCGGGCTGCTCCATTGAACGCCATTTTTTTCCCTAGCCTTGGTGGGCTGCAGCGGTGGAACCGCTCTAAAGGATGAAATGTCCAAATTCAAAACAAAATCGATATCAAAATACTTGATCAAGCAAGGCTTCAAATCCATTATCTCTCATATCTTATAACGTGTCCTTGCAATCTTTGACTAAAGACATTCCCAATATCTAGGTCTTTCCTTTGTAATGCTTATGACAAATCATTTGTGGCTTCCAATGAAGATCTCATAAAAAATAGGTGAAATACAAACTCAAAAGATTGTATTTCTCTCAATAACCTATTTGCTTCACTTATATTATTGGTATAGCCATCCTCAATAATCAATTTAAGCACTTTCACCAAAGATTTGAACATGAAAATAATACTAAGTAATGTATCATAATGTGAGTTCCAACGTGTGTCACCAGCAAGCTTAAGAGAAGTTTCTTTATTTAAGCCTCCCCCTATTGGAAGATTATCATTTTCAAGAACTTCTGTAATATCCTTTTGTAGTTGATCTTTAAGAGCATCCACAATGAGCTCCCTAAACCACCTCCTTAGACAAATTTTAGGGAGGAATTATAAAAATGCAACTCCAACCATGCTCCCTATCCACCTCCTAAAATAGGGAGTCCTCTAGGAGCTCCTAAATCTGAGGAGAGAGAAAGGACTCCTAGTGGCTCCCTATAATTTAATGCTGCTTTATTTAATGAGTATTTCAAACCTTTATTTAATGCTAACTATTTTTTATTTTATTTTTTAATAGAGATTGACCAATAAAAAAAAGTTATAGCATTTATGACTCTCCAAATTATGGAGTATGGTTGGAGTTGAAATTTTTTAGAGAGCTCCTAAAATAGTTTTCTTATATTTTTAGCTAAATTTTAGCTAAGAAATAGAGAACATCATTGTGGATGCTCTAAGCATGTCACATCGCCTACAAGATGCTCCAATAATATTAACCAAGCTATTGCAAGATGTGAAGAAAGTCGCAAACTTGAGGGAGATCAGTGACCTCCGATGGCATATGCAATACAAGGAAGCCCAAGGAATGAGAAATCGATGGTAGCCAAGGGCAGCAAACAAGAGTGAACTCGAAGACTTCAGAGATGTGATAGAGAGAGAGAGAGAGAGAGAGAGAGAGAGAGAGAGGAAATATGACTTTTCATCGAGAGGGAAGTTAGAAGATTGAGTGGGCGTGAAACATTAGGTCTGAAAGAGTGACTTAAGTTTA
The DNA here is from genome assembly GCF_029339155.1 of Prunus mume. Classification (NCBI taxonomy): domain Eukaryota; kingdom Viridiplantae; phylum Streptophyta; class Magnoliopsida; order Rosales; family Rosaceae; genus Prunus; species Prunus mume. The sequence goes on from NC_142702.1 coordinate 5,731,239, forward strand.
GCATGTTTTTGGATCCAGGGTGTTGTTTCTTAAAACCGTTATGCTTTTAAAATGTATTTTATTTGACTATCGCATTAGACACTCTACTACGGCACTTGTCTAACAACTGACGTGGTTTAGGTGCCTTGTTTCACGGCCCACATGTTCAAGGCCCAACCCGTTGTCTTAGCCCACATGTCTAGATTCGTTGTACAGTAGTTGGTAGACTACGGTTGGTGACAGTAGTTGGTAGATGTCGGTAGGTGATATTGTATCTTAACCACCTACTGTGGTGGTAGGTGGGATAGGAACAGTATATAAGGGGAATGTCACATTTTGTATCCTCACCTCACAACTTGTAAAGCATTTGAGTGGCAATACAAGCAGATATTCTCCCAAACTTTCTTTAGCATTCTTTTGCGTTCTTGCTCTTGCGATTGTTCTTTGCTTGGTTCGATCTTGTATTGTAGGAAGGAGGCTAACTTAGCTTGTTCGAGAGGCGATCAAGTCTAAGGCCGCACGGAAGAAAGACTCCAAAAAATTCATCCTGTGACAGTTGGTATCAGAGCGAAAGCTCGAATCATTCGAAGAAGCGTGTCGAAGAGCGGATCCGATGTGAAGACTAATCTGTCCAAGGTCAATATGGATCGTGGGGGCAAATCAAAGAGGGAACGATCTAGAGATGTTGTAGCCATGATGGAGAAGCGGCTTTCTAAGATGGAGAATGTCGTGGTCGAGTTCGATTAGCGACTCAAGGAGGACGTCCTTACGAAGAGTGATTTCGAAGCTGCGGTGGATGAGCTTCAAGGCCAATTCCAAGGAGCCCTCAACTCCACTCTAGACAACATACGGCTAGATGTCCAAATCAAGTTGGATCACTTCTTAGCGGAGCTTACTTCGCTTCGTGAGAAGGTGAAGGATGTGAAGGTAGATTGGGCTTTATGCAAGGAAGCTATCTTGAACAAGACCCGGATTCCAAAGGAACCCAAGGTGTTAGATTCTTTCAAGCCCAAATCCTATAATAGGAAGAGGGAGGCGAAGGAGCTAGACACGTTTTTTGTGGAATATCGAGAGGTATTTCAAGTATCTGAAGCTCGAGGATGATGAGCCCAAGATCAACACGGCAACGTTGTTTCTCACCGACAATGCTCTCATGTGGTGGCGTCGTCGATCCATGGAGATCGAACAAGGTACGTTTACATTTGAGACTTGGGATGAATTTAAGAAGTATATTATGTTGCATTTCTATCCAGAGAATGCCAAGTATGAGGCAAATGAGATGCTGAGATGGCTAAAGCAAACGGGGAGCGTGAAGGACTACGTCGCCACATTCACCAACTTATTGTTTGAGGTGCCTAGCATAACAGAAGAAGACAAGCTCATGTACTTCATGAGTGGCCTACACAATTGGGCCAAGCTGGAGTTACAAAGGAGACACATCCAAACCTTGTCAGAGGCAATTGCTGCAGCTGAGTCTCTTGTTGAGTTCAAGAGGAATGATCAAGGCGACTCCAAGTTCAAAGGAAAGAAAGATAGCAGTGGATCCGGTGGGGGAGACAACAAGCCAAAAGAGGGTAGCAAGTCAGGAGACAAGTCTGACGGTCACAAGTCATTCAGGAGGAAGAATGACAAAAGTGACAAGGGAAAAGACAAGTCGAAGCTAGCTTGGTACTTGTGCGATGGAGCACACATGATGCGGGATTGTCCGCAAAAGAAAGCTCTGAATGCTATGAACCAAGAGAAGGAAGAGGAGGCCGACAGGGAAGCAAGAATGGGGGTCATTAACCGCTTCAATGTCGTATAGGCCAAAGTCGCTCAACCATAGGTTCAAGCTAAAGGAGTGATGTTCGTCGACGCCATGGTGAATGGCAAGACAACCCGTTGCCTGGTGGATACAGGTGCCTCGCACAACTTTATGTCTGTGCAGGAAGCAAAGAGACTTAGGTGTCGAGTCTCGAAGGAAGCAGGCAGTATGAAGATGGTAAATTCAACTGCCAAACCAATTGATAGGGTAGCTCGTGGTGTGAAACTACACATTGCTACTTGGAAGGGAGTAGCTGACTTCTCCGTGATCCCAATGGATGACTACGATGTCGTGCAAGGAATGGAGTTCATGGACGAGGTAAAAGCATTTCTCATTCCATTCTACAATACTACGTGATTGCACAAGGTGGAGCAATGCCATGCATGGTGCCAGTGGTGAGGCAACAAGGCGAGTCGAAGCTCTTTTCAGCCATGCAATTTTCCAAGTCTTGGAAGAAGGGCAAACCGACGTTCCTTGAAACTATGAAGATGGATATAGTTCAGAAGGAAGTCCAACCCATCCCGAAAGCTATGAAGGCAATCCTTAAGGCGTTTGCAGAGGTCATGCCCAAGGAGTTGCCCAAAACCTTACCACCTAGAAGGAAGGTGGATCATGTCTTTGATGAGTTGAAGAGGGCACCTATGGAGGAACCAATGCTGAGACTACTCGATCTTAGCAAACCTTTTGAGGTACACACTGATGCATCAGATTCTGTTATTGGTGGTGTACTCATGCAGGATGGACACCCATTGGCTTTCAAGAGTCGGAAGCTCAATAACAAGGAGCAGAGGATATGAGAGGGCTTGTTGCATGATCCCCAAGAAAAAGTCTGTTGGAGCTTGTCAAAGATGGGAAGACAATAAGATTTTGGCCCGATGATGGTGTTCTTTATGCAACAAGGAAGAGGATCTATGTTCCAAGGTGGGACAATCTGAGGCACTATGTGAGTGCCAACCAGCGAGATTGGGCAAAGTTATTAGATGTTGCTCAGTTCTCATGCAACTTGCAACGGTCGGAATCAACAAGGTCAAGTCCTTTTGAGTTGGCAATGGGACAACAACCTATGACACTGAACACAGTGGTGTCAGGCTACATTGGAGTAGCCCAGCTGCATACAAGACAGCCAAGGAGTGGCAGGTGACTAATGAGCTGGCTCGGGCTCAATTAAAGAAGGCAACTCGGAAGATGAAGAAATGGGCAGACAAGCATAGGCGAGATGTTGTGTTCCAACCAGGTGATGTGGTCTTTGTGAAGCTCAACCCCTCTCAACACAAGTTCACTAGAAAGTTACACAAGGCGTTGTTGAGGAGATATGAGGGCCTATTTCCTATCATCCAATCAGTGGGAAGAGCTGCTTACTGTGTGGAACTACCACCCCGATTGAAGATTCATCCGGTGTTCCACGTGAGCAATCTCAAGCCCTACCATGCCGACCCCGAGGAGCCAAGTCATGGAGAGTCTCAATGAGCTCCACCTTTGATGGTGACTTCATTTGACAAGGAGGTTGAGTGCATCATGGCCAAGCGAGAGGTGTGACGCAAGGGTGTACCGAGGAACTTTGAGTACTTTGTCAAATGGAAGGGCCTGCCAGAGTTCGAAGGCAACTGGGAGAAATAAAAGTCTTTGTGGAAGTACAAAGACATCATCGAAGCATTCGAACGAGAAGGATCTACCGCGGCGACGAGGACGTCACCGGATTAGGTGGGGGAGAATGTCACTGCCCGCATGTTCAAGGCCCAACCTGTTAGATTGATCATGCTAGACCTCTTAGCCCACATGTCTAGATTCGTTGTATAGTAGTTGGTAGACTACAGTTGGTGACAGTAGTTGGTAATGCCGGTAGGTGACATTGTATCTTAGCCACCTACTGTGGTGGTAGGTGGGATAGGAATAGTATATAAGGGGGATGTCACATTGTGTATCCTCACCTCACAACTTGTAAAGCATTTGAGTAGCAATACAAGCAGATATTCTCCCAAACTTTCTTTAGCATTCTTTTGCATTCTTGCTCTTGCGATTGTTCTTTGCTTGGTTCGATCTTGTGTTGTAGGAAGGAGGCTGACTTAGCTTGTTTGAGAGACGATCAACTCTAAGGCCGCACGGAAGGAAGACTCCGAAAAAGTCATCCCGTGACACTTGGTTTTACAATAGTGGCATGGTGGAGGTGTTGATGATGGAGAGTTAATAGAAATGAATTTGTGAGGTAGTGGATATGAATGACATAGAAGAGGCTCTTTTAGCATCAACGATTTTGTCTTCTTTTTCTCCCTCTCTACTTGTCTCCTCTAATTATAAATAATCCCAAAATTAATTCTTCAATATAATTCACCAACAATTTTCTTTACATTTGGCTTGAATTTGGACAAATCAATATCTCAATCTTTTAGCATTCCAGCTTCAAATAGACCTCCTACAAAACCTAAAATCATATAATTAATAAGTTCACCAAATTAAGTATAGAAAGTTCAAAATTCTAAATGATTTGAGAATAAAAATGTAACTTAAAGTGAAATTATCATTATTAAGTCAAATTTATACCCAAAAAAGCCTATAAAAGAATATTAAAAAAATTTGAACAAAAAATCAAGAATATTAAAACTTGTATTTTGAGTCTCATCGAGTGAATAGGTGTATTTTACAGTTTATCTCTAAGCTTAAAACCATCCACAAAGATAACAATGCAATTATGTGTGAATCAAACACATGTATATGACAACCTAGAATCAAAAGGATTAGTGATCCCCACTCTAGCAACACCTACATGTCATTCACACATAACTAAGTTATCAAACTGCGAGCACAAAGGTAGGGGTGAAATCTTTCTTGCAAGTCTCAATCGTTAAATTTGTTAGTAGTTCTTCCAATTTGTGTTTGTTGTTTTACATTAATTTCATGTAAGTTCAATATCGTATTTGGTTGTTACATTTTTAATGAGAATTATTATCTTTAAATTCATATTTTCTATTGTTCCGTCAATAATGTATTAAAGGTGATCGAGACCATGGAGGTTGGAGTAGCTGAAAATCATCCCTTCTCATTAGAAAATGGGGCAGAATATGAGCTAGATCCGAAATAAGGGATATGAGAAGAAAAATGCACCAGCCAAAAAGGTGACTTTGACTTCTGCTGCGCAGTCTGAACAAGTACTGACCAGTCGTTTTGTGAATTTCTGAATTAACTGCTCTCTGCCAAAACTGACCAGTCGCCCAATAATTTGTTGAATTCTAAGTTCTCCAAGCATTTTCAACCGGTCACCCTATCTTTTCCGACCAGTCAGCCAAGGTATGTGCTGTAATTCAAAGTGTTTAAACAAGCAATCACCTAAATGCAAATGAAGGTTATCCTGAAAGCCAAATTTCTAGGATGCCTGTTATGAACATGTAATGCATGAAACGAACATACACATACTGGACATCCGGGATATCCTTTCCTTTGTTTAGTCATAGTTAAAAACAGGAAACACAATAAGAAAAGTAAAAATTAAAGATAGGATGTCAAAAGGAAAAAGGAAAAAAGGAAAAAACTGAACAATCCATTTTAATTTATCTTCGAAAGAGGACATCTCTCTCTTTATTTTGTCACTTTAATAGCCTCGCATTCTCTGATAACAATTGAAATAGCATGAGAAATGAATCTCACACACACACACATAACTTCTATCTTCCTTGGAGTCTCAAAGTAAAAGCCTGCAAGGACAGAAGAACTTGCTTCAGATTCTCCCTGGTCTTTGCATCAATCAAGTTGCTATTTTTGTCAAACTTTGCAGGAGGCTGAAATGCATTTAAGAAAAACTCTGGCTTGTTGATGAAATGGAGGTCAAGAAACACTCCAATTTGGCGAAGATGGTATTGGGATCGTGAACCACCAGAGCCTCCGGAAGCACTTATAATTGCAGCAGCCTTATCACCCCAAACATTTGGGGGTCTTGATGCCCAGTCAAGTGCATTCTTTAGAGGTGCTGCATTAGATGGGGTCAAATTGGTCAGCAAATAGCAGAAACTACAAGTCAACAAGTTTTCTAGTCCATGGAAAATGGAAACAAGCATGCGAAGAAACTCTTTTTTTTTTTTTTTTTTTTGCTTTAGCTAAAGCTATGGGGAATAAACCATGCTGATGTTGCTTTAGCTAAAGCTATGGGGAATAAACTATGATTGGAGAACCCAAAGTAATGTGGTGAAACTTAATAAACCAATGGCGAACTAACCGATTTAATTTGGTACGCCAATTATTTATTTATTGTATTTTGTGGCAACCCAATCTCAACCGAATACTCCGGTAAAAAATTGGTTGATAATGCCCAAGTTATGAGGAGAAACACCTCTTATGTGCTCAACCCATAATCACTTAAAATCACTTTCAAGCATACGGGAGATGACTCTTTCTAAAAGTGATTATGACTGGTCGCATATACATAGCCTTTTTAGAAAGCAGTCATTGCTCTAATCCTTTACTAATGAGAGCAAAAACTCTAGTAGTTAACATTAAAAGAAAATTTTGGATTTTGATATTATCTAGAAATAGACGTAAAGTGACCAGATACAATAGAAAACAATCAAACTTGAACCTCAAGTTGAAAATATAATTGTAAAATAAAAAAAGAAATTCAGAAAAATACCTGAGACAGAGTAATTGTATTCAGGGGAGGCAAAGAGAATGCTATCAGCTTCTAGAATCTTCTGACGAAATGCTTCAACGACCGGTGGAAAGCTCCCCTCGCCCTCCAGATCTGTGTTCAGCAATGGCAGCTCTGCGATCTCCACGTGCTCTATTTCCACGCCGGGGATTGACGACTTGCTTATCTCAATCGCTACAATCGGCACCACACATCACAACCCAAACTCACATTGAAAAATAAAAAAGCAAAAACAGATGCCAGATCAGATGCAACTAACCAGAACGAATGAGACCGCGGTTATATGAACCTTCACGCAGGGACCCACAAATAGCCGCAACTTTAATCAATGGTTTTGCTTCGGCTCCAACTGCCGCCGCCATGTTCTGTTACTTTTCCGTTACTTGTTGAGTTTTTTTTTTTTTTTTTTTTTTTGCGTGGGAAAAAAGGGAAATCAGAAACTCCGTCTCTCAACAAGAACAGGCCAAGTGGATATATATATATAGCGTTGGAAATGGGCGTAGTTTGAGTACGATCATAAAACGAAGCTACGAGAAATTGTGGGGTCGAGATCTGACGGTGGCGAATTGATCTTGGAGGATCAACGGTCTAAGTTGGTGATGTGTGCCTGTGGTGGTCGTCGGATATGCGTAAAATGTGGAGATGTTTCACTTTTTACGTCAGCAGTGAGGTGGTGAGATGGATGTGGTACGTGTGCAATGAGGTAGCAGGGGAAAAAGCAATTTTGAATTTTTAAATTTGTTGCTCCCAATGCCTTGGAACTTGTCTGTGTTCATTCACCGTGGACAAATACGTCCTTCTCACATATAAATACTCTGTTCTTTTTAGTGCAGGATTTTTTTTAAAAAAAAATACAAGCATAATTTAAACTAATCTAAACGTTGGAAGGAGGATTCGAACTCAGGCGTAGAGTGAGGGGCAAATCCGCTCCGTTTAACCTTAATTTTTTCCAATTGGATCTACAAAAAGAAACGATATGGCAATAACCTAGTAAAGTCTAGTGTTAAGCCCAAAAGGATGAAATGTCCAAATTCAAAACAAAACTGAAGGATCGAGATAAAGCCCACGGTTGTGACACAATGGGCCCAGCCAAATATTAAAAGCTAGGTCCAAATTGCCAAGACTAATATTATGTCCGTGATCCAAAAACTTATAGGCCTCGATCTCGACCCAAGAATCACGATGTTCGCGCTAAATCTGAACAGATAAGAGTTTAGGCTAACTTACAAGTGTGCTGATGGTGAAGGATCGGAGTGACCTTCTTCCGTGACGTCAGAAGGTTCGAGCGGGGTGGATCTGAGCGAGGAGGATACTGGTGTGGTACCGCCGAAGGTACTCGATGCCAAAGTTAGTAACTAAGAGCAATTCTATTGACAGTGGAAGCACTAGTCAAGTCGAAAATCTTACCACTTGGCTGGGCCAAGGGGCTCTATTTATAGAGAGCATTTGTGATGCTCTTAGCACTTAGTTTCGATGTGGGACTCGTGGGAGTGTCTTTGGAGGTCGACACGTGTTCGGCTGAGTTCGGCGAAGTTACAGGGCAATTTGTCGAATCAGATTGACATGATGGCTCGTCGCTCGGCAGACCATGCCGAAGATTGGCGTAGGGACCGATGATGCGTAATCTACCCCATGAATCGGTTCATAGTGCCGAAAGAACATTCGGTATGGTCCGGTTGAGCTGGTCTCTGCTCTAAGGGTGTTCCACGTGTCACGACATGAGTGGGTGGTCAGATATAGTACAAACACACGATAATGACTAAAACCCTTGGCCAGACCATATTTCACGATGAAGCTCGGCCAAAGTCAAAGCTTGGAGATTTGTTCCTTGGCCGAGTAAAATTGCGAGTACCGAGTTAGAAAAAGGTATCATATTACTTACCTCGAACAGAACGCCACACAAAGAGCAAAAGAAATGATGTGGTCGTTAGCTACTTTTTGAAACTTAAAGCAACTTAGATTGGAAGCTTGAAGACTCACAAGGAAGACGTGTACAAAGGGATTAACCTTGGAACCAATGATAATCCTCCAGTACCACTAAAACCAGTAGCATTGATTCTACTTTCATCTGTGTTAACTTTGCACGCACCAGGTCTGGGAGTTTTCCATTGGAGCTAAACCACAGTGTACTCTAGAGTGCCTATAATTGGTTTACAAGCATTGTATTGTATCAATCTAACGCATGGTAAACTAGGTGCAAAGGCTCATAAGGCATAATAAAAATTTGGTAAAAAATCAGATTACATCTCTATTTTCATATATACCATAGATAAATTGAAAAGACTAAGTACCAAGGCAGGCCATGATATACAATCTTTTTTTATTGAAGATTCAGAAGAAGCCAGTCATCAAATTCCATGAGGGGATGACAGGGAGTATGTCAATATGAAATTGTATTGACATTTCCTTGAACTTAGTATAGGTTTGGAAGTGTCATTTAGCTTCAGAATTGTGACTTAACACATATGATACATTTGATCTTAAGGGTAAGACATGTAATTTTTCATGCACTCATAATAGGAACATTTTTCTAGAGTCAGATATGATTTTATTTCTTTGATCTTCCTTTATTTTAATCAATTAGAATCCATTTAAGAGTGCATCTCATTTAGGCATATTTTGCAATATCTTTTTACTTATTCTTTCTTTCTCTCATCCATGATTTGTTACTTATCTTTTAAGTAATTTACTTGGAAATTAAGTTTTAATCAGATCACATTATTAAAGGTGTTGAGATATTCTCGGTAGTTGACCTAAGAATATTAGGACTTCTTTAATGGCGGGATTATCATAAATTTCCTTTGTTGGGTTTTTATTTTCCTATTGATTGGACTATACATTCCTTAACTTTAGAATAGGACAAAAATCTTTGGTGATTGAATTTATTTGTCCCTCATCTTTTTTAACGTGGTTTTATTTTTTTGGTGGAGCAAAAACCATATAAAAGAAGACCGTTGTCTTCTTCATCTTGTACAGCTTTTTAACAATAATTTTGAGTGCTTAAACGTCTAAGAAAGCTGCGTTTTTATTTGAGATAAATCATCAAGTGTTCCATGTTTATTTGGTGATTTATCAAACACTTTATCATTCATATTGCATTCATTTGCAGAGTTCGGTGACTCATATGATTAAGGGCACCAAGACCGTGGTGGCAGTTTTTCTCCGGTGAGTTTGAATCGATCCCGACCAATATCAGGTTCCACATAAGGAGAGTTGGAAGGTCATTCCGTGATAGAAGTTGAGTTACGAAGAAGTCGGTAAACATTATCTAGAATGTGCCTAGGATAATTATGTGAGTACTTCTTGTAATCATCGTTCTATAGTGGATTTGTTTTGGACTGAGAAGTCCCAAGAGGTGGGGTTTTACCATGTAAATTACCTCTCTTCGTGTTCCTTTATTTTATGTTATGCCCGTTTTAGGATTGATAAGTCATATCAATCATGCCACCGAAGTTTATTTTTATTTGTTGATTATAATTTTCAATTGGCCTATTCACCCCTCTTTAGGCACTATTAGTCATCCTACAAGTAATTTCAGAGTAGGACCGCCACCACCAATCCTATTCCAAAGGGAGAGGGTAACTTGACAGTACTTTGTGCATGCATTCATTGTCATAGCCTTTTTTTATTAATTGATGTGATATTGGAGAAAAACTTAGTTGCAACGGGGATAACACTACTTTGCTATCCCCGACCAATAATGCTATGCCACATAGAAGTGTTATCACATGTGTTATAGTATTATTGGTCGGGGATAACAAAATAGTGTTATCCCCTTTTCATGGAAGTCTTTCTTGTGATATTATTATCTGCAGATCATATTCCCACTAGAATCCAATAAGTTGTAAATAGACCTCTCCAAACATATGAGAACATTAAGAAATTTGGTATTATTATCTGGTCATGCCATCAAGAACAAGGTTGAATGATGATACCTATGAAAAATAGTTGGTAGTTAATATGAGAGGTTCTTATCAACTTCAAAGATTTGAATGGAAAATCAAGAGGAAGGCATATATATATATATATATATATATTCTTTTTCTTTTTCTTTTTTGGCACATTTGGCTTCCTTGTGGTGTTGAGGATATGGGAACAAATATTTCGGCTTCAAATCACAAAGCGCTACGTGGACAAGAAGAATATCTCCTAAGTCAATTAATTGAGCTCATTTATTTGGCAAATTAATTGATACTAAAAATGGGGATATTATCTTTATTTAAAAAAGATAATATCACCAATTATGATATTATCCTAATTTGGAGATATCATCATCAAATTAGGAGTTCGAATCTCAATCAAATCCCTAATGGACTCAATATCTACAATTTGGGGATAGAATAAATTCCTTCCGTATAGAAATTATTCTTTGAAAAACCCTAGATGCCTAGAGCCTTATAAATACATGGCTTCATTCAACACACAAGATAATCTGAAACTCAATTTGAAACCTAGCTCTAAAATACCTGAAATTCTCCACTCTCTCTGTCCTAGCCGACCACTCTACCGTTGCCTCTGGCCATGCCTCCCTTATCTCTCTGTATTTTCATACACAGCTCCGACAACCACACATTGTTATGGCCACCCGATTCTTATCCTAGAGAAAATTCCATACCCTTTTTTAGCTATTGTTTCACCTAGATTTAATTGAACTAACTTAGGCATTGGAGGGTCTTTGGTCAACCCCTCGGGTGTGGTCTATTTACTCTGGTCTTTTTCATAGGAATCGAGGAAGAGAGAGAAGGAAGTTCTAGACACGAAGGATCTTCAAGCGGATATTCTCCTGTAAGAATATTTGCACAAACATTTGGTGCTTTCATTGAGAGCACGAGTTATATTCAATGTGTGCTCTTGAATCAAAGGAATTTGTTTCCTCCATTTTTCGCTCAACAAGCCTTCTGAACAACCATGGCCGAAAGCAAGCACAAAAGGAGCAAGACTGACGCAATGGCACAATCCACGAAGGGCTCAGGCCACCACGATGTTGCAGCTTCGAGACGGTCCCATGTTGCGGTGCAGCCGAAGCCATGGCAGCCCTCACGATGCCGCAGCTGCCACCTCGGCCCCTGCTACTATCACAACTCCTCCTTTAGGTTCTGTGACCGAGATGATTAGCTTTGCACGCACCGCCGAGCTATCTCATGACTTCACAATGGAAGGAACACCACAGCCACTAGGCTTTGCTGCTAAAGCCACCACGCCATTGCACGGCCCCGCGGTCGAAACTAGTACACCCTTCCGTAGTGACATCGTTGCGACCTCGCTGCCGTGCCACCACGAGCTTGGCCCGAGCAATCCTTCACCACTCGACCTTGCCGCAGGATTCAATGCTCTCCATCACCACATCGCCCCCTGCAACCAACTTGGCATCATCACCAATTTTGGCCCAATCTGGGAGAAACTTCACTCATTCCCTCATTTGTCGCCACACTCGACATATGCTCACGCGTACAGTTTCAATAAAACCCTAGCCTGTGTACAATTGGGCTCCACACAATTCTCTCATCTCATTCCACAAAGTCAAGTAGACCTCAGTCTTTTAGTCGACCAGCTGACCTAGAGAATAGATGACCAAAACGACTTGGTGAGGCAAATCCTTAACCAAATATACTTGGTCTAAAACCTTGTCCTTAGACCGCATGTCGAAGAGAGAAGGATGGAAAAATGCACCGGCAGGCAATTCGAGAGGTCACATGTAGGTCGAGCATGAGCAAGCAAACAAGGAGAAGGACAAGAACGTGACCAAAATGATGGCATGTCACAAGCATCTGCGAGCCAAGCTCAAAGCAAGTGAAGTCTCTAATCTGGATTGAGTTCAAGAACCAATGTGCCTGAAAGGTTAGGCTCGTGACCTGACATTCATTCCCGCCTAAGCCCACAAGGAAATGTTCATGAGAGGCTAGACCCTTAGGGGGGTGAACCTAATGACCCTCAAAATGAGATTCGTGAAGAAAGGCGCTTCGCAGCCCATTCTAGAAGAACCAATTCCCGTCGACAAGCCATAAGGAATCCCTCGCAAGTGCATTCCACCAATACGCCACATAGGCAGGACAACTGAGAAGGTTGGCCCTTATAAGCCGACAAGGAAGTCAATCAATGCCGCCCAACTCATGAAGGTCACTAGTGTGATCTGCAGGCCATGGGCGCAAAAGACGTCAAGAAGCTTGTGAATAACCGACTTCAAGACCTGAAGATTGGAGGAGATTTCAAAGATGCTCTGTGCAGGGAGGTGGACCAAGCAAACTCCGCACCATTCACTGCCAAAATCGAGCAGGCTACTCCCCTAAAGCGATTTTCAACGCCTTCTTTCACACACTTCAAAGGGGATTCCGATATTGAGAGCCATCTAAAACACTTCAAAAGTGTTATGATTCTCTACAAGGCCAAATATGCTCTGATGTGCAAAGTGTTTGTCATGACTTTATGAGGGGCAGCTTTAAGGAGCTAGCTTTTGTCTTCACCAAAGAATACATTTCTTACTAAACGATCAAGAAGAACCCTGACCACATGTTCAATCTGCACAAGAAGATTGATGAATCACTCTGAGATTACATTAAGAGATTCAAAGCAGGAAAGGCAAACATTGTAGGGTGCAATGACCAAATCAAGTCCTATGCCTTCAAGAAAGACTTGTCAGCTGAGCATGACTTATACCGAGAGCTGACTATTACTCTCAGCCAGACTCTGGCAGAGGTCTTCCCGACCGCAAAACACTACGCACTCTGGAATAACTATCGAATCGTCGCGAAAAAGTGTACCAAGTAGGCTAATCAACCAACCAAACAGGTAGGTCAGAAGAGTGATAGGTTCAATAACATGAATAATGGCAAGCGCAAGTAGCGCCACCGAGAAAACGCTCTGGCATAAGAGAACTACACCAAGTTCTTCATCCCCATACATCATATCTTAGCCCAAGTGAAGGATAAGCCTTGGGTAAGGAGACCACCACCCTTGAAAAGAGACCCGGATAAGAGGGATGCCAGAAGATATTGTGCCTTCTATGGGGACATAATAAAATCCATAATGGACTCAATATCTACAATTTGGGGACAGAATAAACCCTTCTAAATAGGAATTATTCTTTGAAAAACCCTAAATGCATAGAGCACTATAAATACATGGCTTCATTCAAAACACAAGGTAATCTGAATCTCAATCCGAAACCTAGCTCTAAAACACCCAAAATTCTCTACTCTCTCTCTCTCTCTCTCTCTCTCTCTCTCTCTCTCTCTCTCTCTCTCTAGCCAACGACACTACCATTGCCCCAGGCCACGCCTCCCTAATCTTTCCATATTTTCATACACGGCTCCGACCACCACACATGGCTACGGTCACCCGGTTCTCACCCTACAGAAGACTTCGTATCCTTTTTTAGCTATTGTTTCACTTAGATTCAATTGAACTATCTTAAGCATCGAAGGCCTTTTGGCCAACACCCCCAGGTGTGGTCTATTTACTCCGATCTTTTTCATAAGAATTGAGGAAGAAAGATAAGGAAGTTCTAGAGATGAAGGATCTTCAAACGAATATTCTCTCGTGAAAATATTTGCACAAACATAAAAGTCTATGATTAGTATTAGGGAGTACATGATTAAGTGAAAATCAATCTTTATCCGATACCCCTACCACATGCTCTGGCTACTTTACTCGACACCGATGTTGAACCCACCTGTTTCACATAAGCTGCTTTATCTTTTGAGTGGAGACAAGCCATGCACGGTGAATTCAACGCCCTTATCAAATAGGGCATCTGGTCCTTGGTTCCTCCTTCTTCCACACATAACATTGTTGGGTGAAAATGGGTATTCAAGGTAAAACGGCGATCCGATGATACTGTCGAGTGTTACAAAGCTCGACTTGTGGCTAAAGGTTTTCATCAACAGTATAGGGTAGACTATTTTGATACGTTTAGCTTGGTTTTTAAACCCACAACAATTCGAAATGTGCTCAGTATTACAGTTGTTCTAGGTGGCCTATTCAACAGCTCAACGTCAAGAACACCTTCCTCTTTGGCCCTCTATCTGAAGAGGTATATATGTAGCAACCCTATGGGTTTATGGATCCTAGCCGGCCTCAACATGTCTACAAACTTCACAAGGCTATCTACGGCCTTAAACAAACACCACACGCTTGGTTCCAATGTTTTAGTTCATTCTTGCTCCATGTTGGTTTTACTCAAAGTCACTCTGATGATTATATGTTTGTTTATCAGGATCAATCTCATAATATGATTTTACTTGTCTACGTTGACAACATCATACTCACGGGGAGCAGTCAGTCACATTTACATGCCTTTATTGATATGTTAGGTGCCGAATTTGACGTTAAAGACCTTGGCAAGTTACATTATTTCCTTGGCATCGCAGTCACCTATCACTCTGATTCTGTTCATCTCAATCCAACCAAATATGCCCTTGATATTCTCAAAAGAAGCAATATGCAGGATTGTAAACCGATCTTTACACTAATGGCTTCTAAAGGCAACCTTTCTCGCACTAATGGCACGGCTTTGCCCGAACCCACTGTGTATAGACAACTTTTCGGTGTTCTATAGTACCTAACCATGACTCTTCTTAACATTTTCTATGTCGTATAACATGTTTTCCAGTTCTTTGGTTCCCCCACTGATGTTCATCATGAAGTAGTGAAACGCATTATGCGTTATCTCAAAAGCACCCTCGATATTGGCCTTCCTATTCATCATTCTACGGACTCCTCATTCCTTGTTGCCTATTCAAATGCCGATTAGGCAGCTAGCCCGGATACTCGTCGGTCCACCACTGGATACTGTGTCTTTTTATGACCAAACCTAATTTCCTAGAGTGCAAAGAAATAATTCACAATTTCTTTTTCAAGCGTCAAAGCTGAGTATCGCGCCTTAGCTTGTGCTTATGCAGACACTATATGGATTCTAAGTCTATTACATGAACTTTGGCATCCTATTCCACATCTTGTTATTCTCAATTATGATAATCTTTCAACCACATATCTTGTGGCCAATCCGGTGTTTCATGCCCAGACCAAACACATAGCTATCAATTATCACTTTGTTGGGAATGTGTTGCCTCAGGAAGTCAACGGGTTCGTTTCATACCTTTTACTTATTAACTTGTAGATGTCTTCACTAAAGGATTGCCTACAGATCGTTTTGCCCGACATATTTCCAAACTTGTCTCCTCAGCAATGTCAAGTTTTTGGGGGAGTATTAGGGAGTTAGAATAGTATTTCAGTTACAATAGTTAATCATACTAATGATAGAAAATGGTCAGTTATCAATTACATTGTTATTAGGCCATAACTCCATATTTATGTTTATGATAATGGCTTATTGTAACTGTGGGTTGTTCTATATAGATTTGTATATATATCTTGTATAATGGTCTTGTGAATGATTAAGTGAAAATCAGTTTCTACAATTAGCAATCACTTAGCCTCCACCCACATCACACTCAAAGGATATTGTGGGAATTCCTTCAGTCTTTGTCAATGTCTTTGCCATTGTAGGAGAAATCCTCATCGTTCGCCATCTTCAAACATCTCTTAAAAATCGGTGTAGATATTCGCCATCGTTGTAGATCTCCTACCTATCATCGTAGATTTGCACCCAATGTCAAAGATCTCCTCCTGCTCATCGATGTGGAGGAAACCAACTGCAACCCAACTGCAAATGGTGGACAAAATTGTTTTGTCATGCCTCATATCAGGTCGACATGTGACCAACGATTCTTCGCACCAACATGGTCAACACTGAACCCTCCCACGTTGTTATGCCCATCTACAGTTGCGCTTTTATAAATAGGCCTAAACTGAATCAACCATGGTTTGATGAAATTTGAAGTTATTGATTTTTGGGTTGTAATCAACTTTGAAAATTTGATGGCATATTAGATTTTAATGTGTTAAATGAAAAATGTATGGCATGTTATGGACATTTTAGTTGTAATTGGGCTAACAAAGTTGAAAAATGTAAAAGAAAAACATATTAACTTGGACCTAAATTGCCTGAAATAATTTTTATTAAAACCAAATCGAACCAAACCAGTTTATTGCATTTGATCTTACTGTATTTTTGAATGCGAACCGTATAATACTTACTGATTGATTCCATAGTTTTGAACTAACCCTACCACATTATGTACATTATGTTCTATTTGTGCAAACTTTTAGACTTCTCCTTATTCCATATTTTTGTTTTCATTATCACAATTGTCGATCCGTCATAGGAATAAACCGAGTTTGGGTATGCAATTCCTCGATTTCGAGATTTTCTGTTGATTTCCTTTTAAATGTCAAATAGATTGATGTCATAGGAATAAACTGTAAAACAAAAGCAAGGAAACAAGAACCTGCCAATAAGACAAAAAAAGAAAAGAAAGAAAAAAGGTAAGTAGGACTGATTATTGTATTTTTTTATTTTTTATTTTTATCTTCTGACAGAAATGTGTTCTAATGATTTTCTTACATCAATTAGCATTTTTTATTTAATTTTTTTTGGGAGTTTCACTAAAACACCCAAAATGGGGGTTGAAATTATAAAAAAATCCAAGCACTATTTAAACATATAAACACACCCAAAACCCATCATTACACACACTCAAAACCCATTTATAAACACACCCAAAAAGTTGACTTTGGGGTTGATTTTGGGTGTGTTTCTATGTTTAAATAGTGCTTGGGTTTTTTTATAAATACATGTCTAGGATTGGGTTTATTTATAAATTTGTAATTTTTTTTTGGGAAGAGATGCTTTACATCAAAGCATTTGACGTCCGACCAAAAAGAAAAGAAAAAAATAATTTAGCATTGGACACATTGGTGTATACTATAATCTATGTAATAATTATTTTTTTTAAACCCTAGGACTTGAAAATTAATCCAATAATAGTTTGACATGATGTTATAAAAAGGTTGCTCAAACACCAACCGAAAAAGACAGACAAGGAGGAGTCGGAATCTCCATAACCCGCACTTTTGTCAAATCGACAAAATCCTTACTTTATTATTTCTCTGATCCGAATACCCGTTTTCCAATCTCTATCCTTCCCCCCCTGCGCGCAGGTCAAGGTCCCCTCTCTCTCTCTCTCTCTCTCTCTCTCTCTCTCTCTCTGTATGTCTGTATGTATCTGATCTCCAAAACCCATATTGTTTGAGCTTTATACCTTAATAACTGAGACGACTTCTACATTTTCTTACTTCCTTTAATCTTTCATTTTGCTTTTGGGTTTTTTCTGGGTTCTGGGTTGGTTTCTAAAGGTATGAACTTGTAGTTGGTTTCTCAGTTCTTTGTACATTGAATATCTAAATTCTTATGTTCTGGTTTTACTGATTAGAGTATGTTAACTGTTCTTATAATATGAATTTGGAAAAGTTTGAAAAAATTTGAAGCTTTGAGTGTGTCTGATCTATATGCTTATGATAAGCGTAATGGCATCCAATTCACATTGGCATGCAAGAGTTAAATTTTGGGAATTCTATTGACAGCCCCCCAAATGAGCAGGTGTAGAGAGCATTTGGAAGGGTGACAACTGAGTTCCCCTTGAATTTTTGTTTGTATGTCTTGAATTGTGGATGCTGCTTTTCCCACCCTCCTTTTCTTAAGGACGTTGTGGGTTAAAGATACTCCGGAGTCCGAATTAGTGGAAAGCAGAGGAATTTGAAATTGATTATATGAGTTTACTGGTTCACTTATTCTTAATGGCATTTGTCATCATACTTGTTTAAAATTTGATCCAAAGTGGTCCCCATTTCCATACTTTAGTAATCTTAAGATTGATATGTTGTCCTCAATTTGATATAAACTGCTCATTAGTGCTCAGAATTTGTGGGTTATCTCCTGAAAGTTCTCTTGAAATTCTATGATAACAGCTGTTAAACACTGATTGCTACTCTATCACGTAAACAACCTATGAATTATTAATTGGAATGGGTTTGGTAGAGTGGGTTATTTCAATTCATAAAAGTGTTTGGGTCAAATTCATTGAAAAGTTCTTGCATAATTTTTAAAAAAAATTCTATTTACTGGTGATCTCTTGTGAACCAGTGGCCTTAATTTGGTCATCATATCAATTCTTTTGGGCTAATTATTTGGAGTTGCTTAATGTAGGTATCTCCAGAAACTTTTTCGGAAGTTGTACAAGATAAAAGAAGGGTTTAATGCTGCTGCTAAATTATGTTCTGAACAGCTGAATTTGAAAATTCTCATTCTATGCTGTGATGGAATAGGAAAATTACTGTGTTATTCATTTGGGAAAGCTGAGATTTTTATCCATTTGTAATAAACAATGATTGGGAGGAAGAACATGGGACGAGCTTCACCATTACTTCTGGTTCTTTTGGCTCTTGGGTTTTTCTTTGCCACTTATAATTTTTTAACTATGATAATCCACTATAGATCTGTTGGGAAGTGGGTAGGTGATAATTCGCATGGTGGGTTACTGTCTGACCCCATTATTGGGATGCCTAAGAATGTGAAGAAATTCAAGAATTCCAAGTCACCATTCCATGTTGCCTTAACAGCCACCGATGCTCCTTACAGCAAATGGCAGTGTCGCATTATGTACTATTGGTATAAGAAGAATAAGGACTTGCCTGGATCGGAGATGGGAGGTTTTACCAGAATTTTGCATTCAGGAAATCCTGACAACTTGATGGATGAGATCCCAACTATGGTCGTTGATCCTCTTCCTGCAGGTCTTGATCGGGTTAGGCTTCTTGCACTATAACCTTTTGGTGACTATATTCCATGTCTTTGTATGTTTCATTCATTTGTTCTTTCTTTTCAACCTTTTAGTTGTGAATTCTTACTTCTTCCCTCAGGGAGTAACTTCATTATATCAATTGGACGTGATTATGTCTGTTTGCACAATTCTATGTCTAATCTAAAGTCAAAATAAGGGGCTTGGCAATATTAGATATGTTTTAGAATTTGCTGAAAATAAAGGAGAGTAAAGGAAAAGAGCCATAAAGAAAAAGCTAAGATTATGCCTTTTTTATTCTTTTTTGGAGCTGAAGCTAAGACTGATGTTGAGTGCGGGAAAAGCAATGAATCATTAGAAGAATAGCATGTATTTTGATTTTCACGGTTCAAGCTGATCCAGGTTATTGATATTTCAACGATTTGCTACTCACTGGAAGATATGTGAAACTTATTAATTTAAGTTCCGCGTCTAATTATTATATCCTTTAAGCAAAGATATTTAGGTTACTGTCATGAAATACTTGCAGAAATGCAGCCATTTTAACTTCTTGGATCTTTCCTTAATGATGACGTATATGGTATTTCTTATGAATAAATGGGTTTAACTGTAACTTGATTGATGTGTAAATCGTAGACCTTGTAACTCTATAGTTGAAGATTATTGCTAATCCTGTGTAAACTGTTTTGATTGAAGCCTTTTTCAGAGTCAGAGTATATATCTCTACCTATCTCCTATCACAATCTGTCCATATGATGTTGTTGATTGGGTTCTGTTTCCTTATCTATCAATCAAATATGTTTAAGAGTAGCAACACCCCCTCCTTTTCTCTCTCTCTAGGTGATTTTCACTAACTTTTATATGATTATCAAATAAGTTTAATAAATTTTATGCAATTATAAAAGAAGTTTAAGTAGTTATTATCATTCTGATAATTTATACTATGTACATTTTATCAATATATATATTTCCTGACATAATTGCAAATTTTTTATACAGGGATATATTGTCTTAAACAGACCATGGGCTTTTGTTCAATGGCTGGAAAAAGCTACAATTGAGGAAGAGTGAGCGTCTGCATATTTGATGATCTTACGTTTTCTTATGTTTAACCTTATACTTGAGTATTAAATCCTTCTACTTTCGTTGTTGCAGATATATTTTGATGGCAGAGCCTGATCACATTTTTATAAATCCTCTTCCTAATTTGGCTCATGGAGGATATCCAGCTGGCTTCCCATTTTTCTACATTAAACCTTCGCAGAATGAGAAGATCATAAGAAAGTTTTATCCTGAGGAGAATGGCCCAGTCACAAATGTTGATCCAATTGGCAATTCTCCTGTAATTATCAGAAAGGTAGTATCTTTTGGTAAACTGTACTTTGTTTGGCCTTATTTAGTATTTGTGATGGCCCTTATTATGTTTGAGACATTTAAAAATGTTGATGTGCCAATTTATTTTGAGTTTCTGAACTGTAATGGTGTTTCTAGTTTTCCGTAATTTTGTCCTCTTAAAATTACTCATTGTCATCATATATAACTCCTGGAACTACTATTGCTGATCTATATCAAACTATCTTCTTTTGTTGGGTAAAGTGAACCATGTGATGACCGAATAAATGTAATCATTCAGGATTTGCTGGAACCACTATTGCTGATTTTTATTGATTTAGTTTTGTAGGGCAAAATTGAGCCATGTGATGAATGAATAAATGTAACTATTCAGGATTTGATAAAAATAATATTTCTGATTTATATCAATTGATCTTGTTTTGTTGGGAAAATTTGAGCAATGTGATGAATGAATCAATATAATTATTCAGGATTTACTGGAAAAGATTGCTCCGACATGGATGAATGTTTCTTTGAGAATGAAAGAAGACGCAGAGACAGATAAAGCTTTCGGATGGGTGCTAGAAATGTAAGTTTGACTGACTTTAGTTTTAACTATATTGAGTTCTAGCAATTAGAGGTACCAGCTTTGACGTGTCTCTCTGCTTCTGATTTTCTTTGATGAACTAAGGTATGCATATGCTGTAGCATCTGCTTTGCATGGAGTGCAGCATGTTCTTCGGAAGGACTTCATGCTGCAGGTTTGGAATCATACTTAGAGAAGCTCTTCATATCAAAGTTGATTTGCATTTTTATTTTATGTATACATTGTGGTTAATAATGTCCTTGTGTCTTTAAATTTTCAGCCCCCATGGGATTTGGAAATTGGTAAAAAGTTTATTATTCATTATACTTATGGGTGTGACTACAACTTAAAGGTATGCGTGGCCCTTCCCCTATTTGTCGATTCCTGTTATGAATTTGCGCTTATAAGTACAATGTTAAAGTTTGGACGTGCTTTCGGGTTAGCCATTACTGAGAGCCACCTTCTTCTTCCTCTTTGTTTCTTGTTTTGCACTAAACGGATGGAATATAGATAATATATATCCCGTTGTTAGTTCCCTAGTTATCTGAAGTTTCCAACTTTTTAGGGTGAGCTAACATACGGCAAAATCGGGGAGTGGAGATTCGACAAGAGATCATATCTACGTGGACCTCCACCGAGAAACCTTCCCTTACCCCCTCCCGGTGTTCCTGAGAGTGTGGTATGTCTAAGGAATGTTATTGTTACAAATTACAATTTGCATCTTCTGTTTTAGATGATTTGGTGTACCTTGTATTTTTATTTATTTGTGTGCCCTAGTTCTCTTCATTTATACAAGAAAGTTGGTAGCATTATGTTTCTTTGAATGTTGCACGCAGAGAAGTTATTTCCCCTTAACACAAAGGGCTGCCTTGTCTTTACATTTTTGTTTTAAATATTTGTCATCTGGGTATGCCATCATGGATGTAGTCTGAAAGGCAGAAATCCAAACCATACATTCTTAAATGAAGAATGAAGAGTAACCTGCCTCAGAAATCCCCTGCTCCGATGAAAATAAAATTAGTAAACTAGCAGAAAACCCCTTGTATGCCTAGTGATCATAAACCTTATAAGATTGGGTACTTTCTTAACCATGAGAAGCTGTAATTTACTCAGCCCATGTAGGGAGTGGAAAGCCAACAGTTGTAGTTGATGGGTAAAGGGAAAGTCACAGTAAGGTGAACTGAAGACGAGGGAGGGGGAGGGCCGGGGTTTGTGACAGACTCATGCTGAGGTGATATGTTCACGTCGTGGCTTGTGTTGGTGCTGGGAATAGCTTTAAGATTTTTTCTGCAACCAGTTAACTTTCTGGACTGACTGACTGACTGACTTACAAAATACTTGTAATTTCCTCACTTACAAATTTGGATTCCTTTTGTGGGAGAAATGTTTAGAAATGCGGAGGTGTAGTGTACTAGTGAACTGTAAACTGTTGGCAACCATTTTTTAACCGATTTTTGGATTGAAGTTTTCATAGTATATGACATGTTTTATGAGTATTTTTTTAATCTCTCTCTCTCTCTCTCTCTCTCTCTCTCTCTCTCTCTCTCTCTCTCATGCTCATGCTCATGCTCATTTTGTCTGCAGGTCACCCTTGTAAAGATGGTGAATGAAGCTACTGCTAACATACCTAATTGGGACACACAATAGATATCAGCTGCATTCCATTCAAGATAGATTATGATACACCGATGTTTAGAGAAGGAAAATCGTGATTCAAGTGTAGCCTCTTAGAAATAGGAATATACACAAATCCCAGATCGTAAATTGAAAATAAGAAGGTTCTGATGTCTCAAATGTATGTCTGGGTTACACTTGGATTTTAGGGGAAACTCAGGGTGTTTGAAGGGTAAAGGTTAAGCTACTGAGCAGCATAGTTTAGGATTTTGTGATTGCTGCAATGTGGATTATTTCGAGTTGATTTTATGCAATCATTCATTGTAATCCCTGAGCCAACAGGATCCAGCCTTAGAGGGGGAACTGGCTTTAATTTTGGATCAACACATCCCCTCGTTGAGATTCTGTTTAATTTCCTCGGAAGGAGAGGAGCTTTGTTTTCTTTTAATCTCGTTTCAAAGCATTTGAACATTGGTACTTCAAATTGTGGATGATATAGCGACAATGTTTCAGTTCCTTTTGTTATTCACTTTGACAAAATGTGTGTGACACAGCCAAAACTATATTAATGTACCTAATTTGGTACAGTAACTGGTCTAAGAGATCATTGGTATTAAAGTAATAGTTGAACTACCACGTATTTCGTGCATTGGATGAACCATTCTGTTTGGACTTTATTCTATCTTGGCTGTGTTTCGATGTGTGTAACGTGTTATTTAGGATGAACATGTGTTTGGCAGATGCATCAACTCCAGCCATGATCCAAAAATAATTGCAGTAAAAGATATTTTAGCTGAATTACTTGATGATTGCAATCAGCATATGTCGAAATTGTTCTTGTTAGTTATTGTTTTGTTTTAATATACATCACTCGTGACTGCTACGTTATGAGTCTTTTAATACGAATAGAAACAGAACTAATACTGATTTAAAAAAAATATAAAAAACATAACTAGTCCGATATTCTCCCAACCAAGGTATTAAATATCTAAGGTTTTGGAAATATTAGTGGTCCAAAAACATAGAAATATCGATGAAAATACTTACAAAATGTCGATATCGGTAAAAATTGAATAAAAACGACAGAAATTGTGGGAAAAACATGGAAATTTTCAATAAAACTTTAGAAGATGTTCATTTAGTCAATTTTTTATTGTTTTGACACACAAAAATTGAAGAAAATACGTTGTATGATGGTTTTTATGATTTAAATTGAGTATAGTGCGAGCTAACAAACGCAATAACTTAAAAAATGAATAATATGCAAGTAATAAAAGGGGTTTATATACTATTATGTATGTTAAGAATAACACAAATGTAGAGTAACAAATTTTTTTATAAAAAAAAACATATGATAATTTCTTTGATCGAGTAATTAAATCTATATGTTTTTCTCTTTAAATCAAAAAAGCAAGGGCATTACTGTAGCGCAGGTGGAGAGTAAAGAATTGCTGTCATGTCAAGTATGTGTGTGTAAATAGCAACCAGCAAATGTCAAATATGTGTGTATAAATATTAAGAGAAATTTGCATAAATACTACCTGAACTAATAAGGGTGTGTGTATTTACCACCCAAAGAATAAAATTTGACTGATTACCGCCTGGACTTTAACTTTAGTGCAAATCTACCACCTCGGTTAGATTTAACAGAAAATCTCTGTTAAATGAAGTTATGTAAGGGCAATTCTGTCAATTACTATGCACTTAAAAAAATAAAATAAATTTAAAACAAAAACAACCCCACACTCATGTCCCATGGTAGCCCGCCCCACTCACTGCTCAACAAACACCCTCTCTTCTCTCCCTCTTCTTCCCTTCTGTCAATTAATTTCAACAGAAATTAAAGAGGAGTAGAACATAAAAATAAAGATAAATTATTAAATTAATAAAATAATTTTGGGTCTGTGAATTTATAGGTGGGTAGGCAACAGCGGTTTGAGAAGGTGAGTGGTGGGGAGGAGGGGGAGGGGGAGGGGGAGGGGCTGGGTTAGGCAAGAGAGAGAGAGGTAAAAGTGTGTGATTGGGGAGGGGTTACTTGCTAAGCAGTGGGTGAGGAAGGAGGGAGGGAGGGGGGTCTGGGAGTTTTTTGAATATGGGAGAGGAGAGCGGGGCTGTTGTAGGTCGGGGAAGGGCTGCAATGGTAATATGTTTTTTAATGTTTTTATTTATGAATTCTAGGGATAAAATGGGAATACTGACCCAAAATTTTAGTGAATTGGTGAACAGAGAAAATTTTGGGGTGTATTTGGAACTTTATGACGGAAAATTAGACGGAAGTTAATAGAGGTGGCACATTAACACCAAAACTGAAGTTTGGGTGGTAAATAATTCAATTTATTGTTTGGGTGATAAATACGCACACCCCTAATAGTTTAGGTAGTGGTTATGCAAATTTTCCAAATATTAAATACAACCAAAAAGGAAGAATATAACAAGTTAACATATAGCTCAGTTGGTAAAGGCGCCAGAATTTGCCAAAATATCCCCAGTCCAAAAAAACCAAATTATCTGTGATAGCCCAAATAGATGGTAAACTTGGCCAAACAAGCCGCATACAATACTTCTGCGGTGAATCCAACCGTAAAAGTTGCCTTAAATTATCCAATCGTATTTCCTTTAGCCGTGAACTTGAGAATCTTCATAGCTAGCAAGTACTCTTCTTGAACACATCATATTTGCACCTAGTAAAAAACAAACGTGTTAATCACTTGCTATTCAATTTGGTTTTCTCCAATATCCCACCTCAAATAGCCATTAAACACATGACATCTTTTTTCTCCCTCCGAACTTATCAAATTCTCACATTTCTCTCTTGACCTGTCAAGAGAACTCATTCTCAATTATAACGAACCACACCCATACTTTGCGATTTGCCATTGAAAACGAATATTTTCATGCCAAATGGTCATGAGAGAAGAATGACAAATAAATTCACTCATTTTCCATGCACATGATTCAATCTATAATCAATGCATCGCATGCCTAATTGTTGAAGTACATATTGATTTGATTACCAAACGTAGTCTGGGGTTAGCTTATGTGCCCACAAAAACTACGACCCAAATCCAAAAAAAAAAAATTTCTTTTTTCTTTTTGGTCCGATGACCCAAATCTCACATATGTATCTTTCCCATTCTCATTTTTATTTCCATTTCCCTTCCGTTCCCATTTCTCCATGGTAAACACAGAGACATGGCAACCAACACCTAAGATGGTAAACCACACATACATGGCAACCACAAGCCTGAATCATTCATATCCAGCTAGCCCCTAGAGGGGAATGAAAGGCTTAATTCCAGATCTATTAAATAAACAGATTAATTTCAGAAACTCGTATTATCTCATTTCTATCAGGCTCAGACCACCAATCTGTGAAAAAATAACGGTCTGCGGGTTACAAAATGGGGCCAATGGGTGCTTCAATTTTACAAGAATAATGGGAAAATATAAGTGAATAAATAAAGAAAATGTACATCGTTCCCCCACCAACTGAACTATCACAATTCTTCTAATTTTACCTAGGACCGTCCTGTCGAAAACGGACATGGTCTTGATTTGGGCGTCACAGCAAACTCTCACCCGCTTTTGCAGAAAATTGAAGTTCTATTGAGAATTAGTGAGGAAGAATGGCTCATTTTTTCTCATTTTGACCATCACTGAAAGCCAAATCAAATATCTGATTGTAGTCATCTACAAAATGAACGTCAAGACCTTCTTTTACATTGGGGGCAAGCTCATCGAAATCCCTTTTGTTAGCTAAAGGGAATATGATGGTCTTCACATCGCTCCTCCTTGCTGCTATTGTTTTCTCCTTAACCTATATTGTTGACAAAAATGTAATTTTTATAAGTTTGAGATGCAACACGATGTACTCAAACACAAAGATAACGAGATATAGAAATAGAAACCAGGCATCAATCGAAACCTACAGGACCATGCGTGTCAATTGGAAATCATTTTTACAAAGCTTTCATGAAGTCAAAATCACAAACACCAAAAATACGCAAACATGGAGCTTGAAAATTCATTGTAAGGAAACCAAAAGTACACCCTGAAGCATAACATCAGATGTACTGAAGTTTCCTAAATATAGAAAATAAAAGTAAATCGCGTAATTTAAGTCATAAGATATATATAACACTTATACTAGCAATACATGGAAACATCCTCTTGCCAGACACTGGCTACATAAGATGCTTAGGTTTCCAGAGCATTTACGTCAATTTTGCTTGAATGTGTGGCCTAGATGACAGTCTAACAACATATGCACTTCACGTTGTTAGACTGCCTTGCATGAGAACATACCCTGGCATATGCCATCAAATCAATACTTCATTGGCCACCTCTGATTTTTAGTTTGTTGGACAAGACTTTGTAATACAGTCTGTTACTATATGTATACATATACATACAAATACATACATACCTACATACATATATATACACAGAGAGAGAGAGAGAGAGAGAGTCAATTAACATACCCCACCAATTGGAAGGATCCTCCCAGTTAGTGTTACTTCCCCTGTCATTGCTAAATCCCTCTTGATAGGCTTCTTCATAGCAACGGACAACATGGATGTGATCATGGTGCAACCAGCACTAGGCCCATCCTTCGGCGTGGCCCCTGCAGGAACATGGAGATGAAGCTTGGAATTGGCAAAGAAAGTGTGGTTATCTGGATCTTTATCGAGCAATATTGCTCTGGCAACAGTGTGAGCAATTTGGGCACTTTCTTTCATAACATCTCCAAGTTGACCAGTGACATGAAGGGCTCCTTTCCCCTCTGCTTCCTCAATCTGAGTGGTTTCTATATATAAGGTGGAGCCACCCATGGCAGTCCAAGCAAGACCCATAACAACTCCAACTGGAGTCTGATCATAGATGCGTTCAGCATGGAACACAGGTTTGCCAACAAAATCAGCCAAGTTTGATGAGTCAACCAAAACTTTCTCAACTGTTTTTGTTGCTTCACCCTCTTGAATTTTCTCAGTTTCTTTTGCATCCTTTAAATATAGCTACAACAAATTTTTAGTGGGTGAACACATAAATTCAGACATCAATACAGATGGCATGAAAACATTGAAGGGAAAGAATGTCACAAGGAAAAAGATGAGCACCAAAAAGGCAAATTTAACAAGCTTTAATATTATGTGGAACTTGCATATCATCCATGGTGTCTATATAGTTTCCTTTACCACAACAAAAAAAAGGGGGAGGGGGGGGAATATATTATTTTCCAAAAAAAAATGTGGCCAAAAATCATATAAGTCTTTTCCTTCATTTTACATATGTAAAATGAACTAAAAGAATCTTTCTAAACTCTCTCATCTTGGAGATCCATAAAGAATGTTAATTACCTCTCAATAAATACCTAGCTGCATAGTAAGTTTACAAAAGAGAATTATACCAACTGCATTCAAGAAATTTCTGATGCAGAGTAAATCAGTACCCAGACTTTATAGTTTGTTACATACCTTTGAATCCACGGGTTCATCAGTATCTGCAACCTGAACTTCAACAACTGCAGGTTCATCAGGGAGAGCCATCTGAATAGTGACTTCTTCTGCAGAGGTTTCAGAACTATGGTCATGATCATTGTTCTCCAATGATTCAGCTGCAGTCTGGTTCTTGCTAGAAACCACTTTTTGATCTAACTTATCATCTTCTACTTGGGTTTCATCAGTATCCACAAGCTGAACTTCAACAGCAGCGGGCCTATCTGGGAGAGATTCTATTTGATCAGCAACTGCTGCTTCATCTGATGCTCCTTGTCTAACAAGTTGCAGAGCTATCTGCCACAGCATAAAACGTAGGTTAAAGCATATTACTGTTCAAGGACCCATATCATTGTTTAACAAAGTCGTAAATTTGTTCAGCATTTCAGAAGTAGCTCCTTGGACCTAAGAAAACCATGGGGAAACTTTTAAATCATGTGGAAAAAATGTTTTCAAGTTTATGATGATGATCAAGATTTAGATATTTTTACAAACCTTGCGGTAGATCTTCTCTATGTGCTTTTGGAGGTTCCTAACACCTGCTTCTCGGCAATAATTTTCAATGAGAGCAAGAAGAGCTGCATCGGTCACTTCAACCTGAAAAGATAGTAATTTTAACACACTAAAGCTAACTGAAATATAGCATACAAACAAGCGTGCATGTCCACACACCTACACACACAGACAGATACCAGTACCTGTTCAGGTTTAATTCCACAAGCTTCACGTGTGGTCTTCTCCAAATAGTCCCTAGCAATGTGCATTTTCTCATCAGTGATATATCCAGCGATTG
This sequence comes from Prunus mume, assembly GCF_029339155.1. NCBI lineage: Eukaryota > Viridiplantae > Streptophyta > Magnoliopsida > Rosales > Rosaceae > Prunus > Prunus mume. The sequence continues at coordinate 5,760,170 of NC_142702.1, forward strand.
AAATCACCTCCATTCTATCCAAGAGGGGATTAGGTATCATCTCCACAACATTCGCTGTACAAACAAAGAGAACCTACAATAAAAATTTCAAAGTATGATTCCTCAACTTAGTAATAAGGATTCAAAATAAACCATCCTTGATTCTTATTACATTTCATCCATGCTACAACTTACATGGACACTTCTCAGATGCATCATGTAAAAACTGAATGTGTGAGGAAAGAACATCAGCCCTATGGTGTTGACTACAACCAGACATCTATCACACGAAAAAATAATGTTCCAAATACAACCAATTTCTTCAACTACTTCATGATCAATTCCATGTTACAATGTTTAAACTTTAAAGTACTAGAGATATGATGCATACATTTATCTGCACTAGGTAGACAGAGTAAAAGAATTGGGAACCCAAAACATCCCGTTTCCTTTCCGTATTGTAAAGTTAAGATTATACCAATTTAACAATCATACACACATACACCAGATGGCATGGATATGGCAACCTAATTTTTTTTAAGAAACAAAATTTATTGCATATAACAATAAAATAGCATTTTGCTCTGCAAAAAGTAGAATTAGCATTTTGTTAACCTTTGACAGGTCGATTGGAACATCAAGATAATGGTCTAGAAAATTAGCATTTTGCTCCGGATCAAGAAGCTCTAACAAAGCACTTGCTGGATCACCAGCATGTCCCCTTCCCAACTGAAACAAAACAACACAAATTTCAGATTAAACTATCAATAATCTATGTAAATAAGTATTTTATAAAACTACTCACTCTGGACTATAAAAAAAAAACCAACAAATAGGATGTGTTTCAAATACAATATGAAGAAAGCCAACCCGCCATATATATACCTTGTCAATCTCATCAATCAGAACTAAAGGGTTGGCTGTTCCCACATTTTTAAGGCATTGTACCATCTTCCCTGGCATAGCACCAATATAGGTTCGGCGATGCCCCTGTATGTAATTTTCGAAGTTAATTGTATAAGATATAGCTGCATGATACACAGATGTTTATCAATATTTCAGAGTAAAAAGGTTTCCAAATACCTTAATTTCAGCAACATCAGACAAGCCTCCTACAGAAAACCGAAAGAAGTTACGGTTCAAGGCACGTGCAATTGAACGACCAATGCTGGTTTTGCCCACTCCAGGTGGGCCAGAGAGACAGATGATTTTCCCTGTGATATATAATCAAAACATCAATAATTCGGGTGTAATGAGAACTAGCAGTCTGCGGCATTGGTTAAAACCAAAGAGAAACAAACGTAAGATAAGAGCCAAGATCGGTGTCTGAAAAACAGGGCCAACCCATGGCATGCAGTGAGCAATGCCCATGAATCAAGACACACAATTACGAAAGTATAAAACTATAATGACCTTGTGAGATTCCTCTGAGTTTTCCAACTGCAATAAATTCCAATATCCTTTCCTTTACATCATTTAATCCATAATGATCTTCATCAAGAATTTTTTGCGCCCGAAGAACATCAAAGTTCTCATCACTGCATTACGATTGAGATAAGAAATATTATTATATTGAAAATTGTATAGAAATGTAAAATTGCAATAATGGGGCACATTTCTTCAATAAAATAATGCACTAACTCAACAAAATAGTACACCCCATTTTAGATTATATACTAGATATCTACTTATTACCAAGGTTTTAAAAGACGTTGCGTAGGCATGCCTTGAGGCAAGGCATTATGAATCGCTTTGACACACACTTTGTTTACCATTAGGGGTACAAGAAACTGTTGTGCCGTTATGAGGCCAATGTCGACCGAGGTGTAAAAAGGGAAGAGAGAGATAACTTCATGCCCTATTTTCCTTAATGTTTTGATGCTAACCCCGTTGTTTCGTCCTAGTAGCCCAAGATATTTTAAAGTGAAATAGCAAGTTTCACTTGAAATGGAAGAAAATAAATAAAGAACTAAAAAAACCCCTCCAAACGCTGTGTTTTGTTCCCTCTTCCATCTCAACGCCAAACCTACCCCATACTACAGCCCCAAAATAAAGTCCTAGCCCTATATTTCCTCCAGCAAAACCGTAGCTTCTCCTCCCAAGTCCTACCGATCCATGTCAACTCCCAAAACCAAATATGATAAGCCCGTAGGATTGATTATTGTATGAATGTTGTGTGCAAAAAAAAAAACATGAATATTTTCTGTGCTGTGATTGATATTATGCTTACATTACAATTAGTAGTTAATATATATATATATATACACATTTTCAAAAGCCTCAACGCCTCTCCTTTTGAAACATTGCTTGTTACACATTCCTCTTTGACCCTGGAATTCATAGTCATGCTAGTACCATGGTCCTCCAAAATCGTTTGCACCACATCAGTTTCTTACTACCCATATTATCCTACCCTAAAATATATAAAACTAAGGGCACATTGACAAGATGAAATCCTAAAGCATTATGAAAAATAAAAATAAAAATCACGTGTGGCAACAGTATTAATAAATGGTCATCTATTCTAGCCAAACAATACTTATAGTATAGCCTCAACAAATTATTAAAATCTTTCAGCAACTCAGTCACAGATAGGAGTTCAATATATTTGAATCTCAAAGATTGCCCCAAAATAAGATTTGAAGTATTGCAAAGACCTGTAGTTTCCCCAAGGGAATTGAAGTCAACCAATCTAGGTAATTGCGTGTCACATTAAATTCACTTGAACTGGCCTCCAACAGCTGCAGTTTTGTAAGTTCTTCTTCTATAACTTGCAAAACATGAGGTGGGCAGTTTTCCCTGTTTGGTTCAAGCCTCTCCCTAAACTTTTCTGCAGAAGATCAGAAAAGTGATGCAACAATTACCTTTATGTACATGAACAATCAATATTCAGAATAATTAATGTTTGCCACATAAATGCTTAAGTCATACTTAGAACTAATGGACAGAAAACACCAAGAACATACAACCATGATGGACGCAGATTGCAACCAAGCTACTTACAAAATTTAGACACTTTGCATACATACATACAAGTGTACATAGACACACACACACACTCACACACACAAAACAAATAAAAACTAACCAGAAAGTGCCGTTTTGTCATCTGTCTCTAATCCCAGTTCCTGCATTATATCAAGCGAAATAAATTCCATAAAGGCCCAGGGTTGAAATAAAGAAACTGATACAAAGCCACCACAAAGCGAAGATTATTTAATAAACTACTGTCAGTGAAGAAGCAGTAATTCATGATATACAATAATGTCTCTCGACGGTGGAGGCGAATACCTTCTTTATGGCTTTAAGCTGTTCATTCAACAAGTATCGACGCTGTTCACCACTTATCTTCTCTTCAATTGCTTTTGCAATAGACTCCTAAGTATGATCCATAAGGAAAGTTCAAAAGACAATTAAATTGTAATGGAGAACACATGCCAAGTACAAAAACAATGGCATATTGGCATTTCATACCTGAATCTTGCTGATTTCTATCTCTTTCTTTACTAATTCCAGAGTGAGCTCTAAACGTTTATACACCTGAGGAATAATGGAAGAGTTAAAAAACATTTTTCGACATAAGAAACTTGAATATAAAGGCTTGACAAAGTTCTATTTTTAAAAATAAGCAACATAACAATTGAGCTCTCTAATTATAAGCCACTCTACTGTAATCAAGATAGAGTGATACTCACATCTAACTCTTCAAGCACTTTCTGGCATTGCAATTTGTTTGCACCAGATATTGCAGCTCCAAAATCTGCTAACCTTGGAAAATTAAAATCACCTATATGCTGCAAAAATGGAATAAAATGAAAAATTTATCATGAACAAAATTATATATCCAAGTGATTTCAATACACAGAGATGTATGTAAAACACTTTTTTTCTCACTAGGCCAACTGTTATCATAAAGCTATGCATCACATACTATAACTTCATCAACTCATTTAAAAATAGGGAAAACCAATTAGAATGGACAGAAAGTTTCACAGAAGTTGCAAGGAAAGAGATTGGTGATGAAGCAAATAAGCACACAAACAGAACAAACCTGAGTGTATGTTTGAACATGATCTCTCCAAAGGGAACTAGTCTTGAGGACATCTCTTAAGGTTGATATAACCTCAAATGATGTTGCCTTTATGACATCATCATCTTTGTTATATGGTTTATCCTGCAATATAAGTATATGGCCCAAAAATAAGAAAGAAAAATATATGTGGAACCTTCGAAAATTAATATTTTATATGGGATAAGATAAAATAAACATGCCTTCAGATGGTCAACTTTTACAGTCAGGGGATCCTCATCAACCTGTAGAGGAACCATAACTTTTCTCAGTTTAACAATCTTTATCCCAAAAAGTTTATACTAATTTGTATTAATATACATGTAATTGAGTGTACATAAATCTTGAGGCATTCAATTCTAAAATGTCCACAAGAGCCAACCGTTTTAATCAGTTCAGGAAAAAATCTGTAAATGAATATGAGGAAGGTCATGGAAAATGGTGCCTTAAGATGGATTTTCAAGATTACTGATTATTTCCACGCACCATCTCTGTAATTCGAAGTCTTCTATGACCAATAAGGACTACTTGGTCTCCTTGGATGCTTGAAATCTGATACACGAAGATACAAGTAACTACAACATAAAAAATTGAAAGGAAATTCTAACAGATGCATATCAAGTTAAACCACAAAACTAAAGATGCATGAAACATGAAAGCAAAGTTAGATACCTGGGCAAGCGTGCCAACTTCATGCAGACGATTGAACAACTCTTTTCCTTTCAAGTCATGTATGTTTTTATCTGTTTCAGAACCTGACACCAAACTAGGATCAGTCCCCGGTTCATCCTTGAGAAGAAATGCACCTGCATAAGGAGCTTGTCGCTTTCGACTTTCTTGTAAAGCTGCTAACAATTTAGGATCCTACATGAAAAGCAATTCACTATTTTACATTATTTAGTTTCAATCCCCTTCATATTACCTCAGAGTTATTTCTACGAGTGCATGGTCAAAGGTGGTTATTGATATGCTTAAGTAATTTAAAATTGCATAAACCTTGAAGTAACAGTAGGTAAAAAGTTGACCCAACAATGAGATAACCAAAAGAACAATCTGATTTTCACTTTACTCGAGAATCTCATGTACCTTCACATAAATTGGCATGTAGAACCCAGGAAAGAGTGGTCTATGCGGCAATGGCAAAGCTAAAACCTGCCACATATAACAATACCAACAAACAAACATGTTAGCACGATGGCTATGGAAGAAACCCTCACGCAATTTATACATGGAGAATTAACAAAAAGCCAAGACATTTTCTTATGTTTTCTCGGAATCCGAACAGACCACTTAGCAAAACCAGATTCCAAAGCCAACCAACCGTAAGATAATCTTCGGGTCTAGGATTGGTGGACACAATGGCTGACGAAGACTTGGACTCTGCTTCGGCCTCGGCCCCGGCCCCCTTGAACTCAATTTCCACCACCTGATCAGACCCGTCGCCGCCGTCCGAGCAAAAAAAGGCTCGGCGAGCCGAGTTAGGGCTCGGCCGAGTCAACCCAGTGAGCGAGCCGAGAACACGGAGAACCGGCGAGGCCAGCTCGGTGGGCCCGGGGCGCAGGCTGTGGAGCCGGCCATGAAGGCATGACGACGAGGAAGACGAGAGAAGCTTCAGCATTTGCTTAAGGCAGCAAATGGATTGAGACTGTCGTTAAAAATCGGAACTTCAATTTAACGAAACCGCCATTTTTGTGTCTCAAAGCCCCTCATAAACCCTTGTTTTGCTTTCAGACGAACAAAGAAGAAAGAAGGAAAAGTTAATTTTTTTTAAATTGACGGAATCAACCCTACTGTTTGGAGGTAATTACTTGACGAACCAAACGTAAGTATAAAAGGGCGCTGTCGGCAAACGTGTGGCTCCAGTTGTCCAGACTCCAGTGGACTTACAGTAAATACAGTCTGTCAATCAACTCCAAGACGACCAGACAAGAGAAGAGATCAGGTACGCTAACATTTCGTTCTATTATGCTCTGTTTGGTTTCTCGGAAAATTGAAGTAAGTTTGTTTATTTCTTTAAAGAAAATGGGAATGGAACTTTGATCTTCATGTACCGTTATGTTTCTCTTGAAAGTTGTTTTCTTTGTGTGCATTGATTAAATTCTGAATGCCGATTATGTTCTTGAATTTGGGTAGATTGTTATTGTAGAATTGGATTTGGATTAGATCTCTTTGCATCATTATAGCTCGGAATAAGCATATCGCAGCTCAGTTTGTTGAATTTGTTACTTATTGTAGAACATCCTGGCTTTTTGCAGATGGATGCGGTGTTTTCTAATAACGTGGGGAGTGAGCAACGGTCTGAGGGGGATGGGTCGGAGCACAGCTCCTCCAGAAGTGGAGTTGGAGGAGGGATGTTTGAGTATTTTGGGTGGGTGTATCATCTGGGTTTGAATAAGTTAGGGCATGAGTATTGTCACCTCCGGTTTCTCTTCATCCGGGGCAAGTATGTGGAGATGTACAAGCGTGATCCTCACGAGAACCCCGGCATCAGACCCATCCGGCGGGGTGCTGTTGGGCCTACACTGATGGTAGAGGAGCTCGGGCGCCGAAAGGTCCAGCATGGAGGCAAGGGTGGGGATATTTATGTTCTACGGTTTTACAATCGATTGGATGAAACAAAAAAGGGAGAAATTGCTTGTGCTACGGCTGGAGAAGCCCAAAAATGGATGGAGGCATTTGATCAGGCCAAGCAACAGGCTGAGTATGAGCTTGCAAGAGGAGCTAGTGCCAGAAGCAAACTGAACATGGAAGAGGAGATTGATCTTGAAGGGCATCGACCTAGAGTAAGGCACTATGCACATGGATTGAAAAGGCTTATAAAAATTGGGCAAGGCCCGGAGACGCTCTTGCGCCAATCCTCAAGCTTGGGCCCAAATAGCTCAGAGGCGTACTTTCAAACGGACTTTGGAGATGCAGTTGAGGCATATGAGTGGAAATGCGTGAGAACAGTTAATGGTGTTAGAATATTTCAAGATGTTGCTAACACTGAGAGTGGTAAAGGTGTTATCGTCAAGGCTGTTGGTGTTATTGAAGCAACTGCAGATACTGCTTTTGAAGTGATTTTAAACACTGCTCGACATCAGAGATATGAGTGGGATACGCTGACAGGTGACTTAGAGCTGATAGATTCTTATGATGGATACTTTGATGTTGTCTATGGGACATTTGATCCTATGTATCTTTCTCGGTGGCATTCCAAGAAAGATTTTCTGTTTTCTAGGCAATGGTTCCGAGGACAAGATGGAACATATACAATCTTGCAATTCCCAGCAATTCATAAGAAGAAGCCTAAGAGGTCTGGATATCATCGTACAAAAATAAATCCATCTAGTTGGGAGATTAGAAATTTGAACGCATCCATGGGTTCAAATACTCCACGATGTCTTGTCACACAAATGGTGGAGATACCTTCTAAGGGCTGCTGGGGATGGAAGAAAAATCACTTCTCAAACTTTGAAAAGAGTGTACCTTATGCATTGTTGTGCCAAGTGGCAGGTCTGAAGGATTATATTGGAGCAAATCCTGCACTCAAATTCAAATCCGCTGCTTCCGTTATCAAATCGAAAGTACCTGACGGTCACGTTTCCAATGCTGAATATGAGGCTGAGGCAGTGCAGGATGAGTTTTATGATGCAATTTCAGCGGGCTCTTCATCTTCTGATGAAGAAAGTGAGAGTGATGAGCTTGACCAGAAGGATGCAAAAGTGAAACTGAAGAATGTTGCATGGGCCATCTCGAGCTTAGCTCTGAAGCGAGCTTCAATTGCAAATGCTAATAAAGAACTGGATCCCAAAGCAGCTCCTATCACAATTGACACAAAGCAGTTCCATGGTTCCTTCTGCCAAGGGAAGGATGAGGCCGACACAAACTGTTGGACATCTCCAAGTGGTGTGGGATTTATGATCAGAGGAAAGACCTACCTAGAGGACAATTCGAAGGTAAAGGGAGGAGATCCACTTCTCAAGCTCATAGCAGTAGATTGGTTCAAAGTTGATAAAAGCATAGATAGGTTTGCACTGCATCCCAGGTGCCTTGTTCAGTCAGAAGCTGGAAAGAAGCTTCCTTTTGTGCTAATCTTTAATCTCCAGGTTCCAGCAAAACCAAACTATAGTTTGGTACTTTACTATGCTGCTGACAGACCTCCCAATCCAAATTCTTTGTTTGCTAAGTTTGTGGATGGGAGTGACATGTTTCGCGATGCAAGATTAAAATTAATTCCAAGTATTGCTGAAGGATATTGGATGGTCAAGCGTGCTGTTGGAACAAAAGCCTGCCTACTGGGGAAAGCTGTATCCTGCAAATATCTCAGACAAGATAATTTTCTAGAAATTGATGTGGATATTGGATCGTCATCCGTGGCGAGGAGCATCATCGGACTTGTCCTTGGATATGTCACGAACATAGTGGTTGACCTTGCAATTTTGATAGAGGCAAAGGAGGAAGAAGAGCTGCCTGAGTATATTCTTGGGACTGTTCGACTCAACCGTGTGAAGCTTGAGTCTGCTGTTCATTTGGAGGTTTGAGGTTGGATTGGCATTCTTCAATCACGTTATCCACATTTGTCAGAGTTATTACTGCAACAATATTTTTCGTCCAATTTACAGCATACTGTAGAATAATAAATTGTAGACTCTCATACATTTTCTGTTATATGTTTATAAAATGTACTGTACAATTTTCAAATTCAGGTGTGTTAATGTAGACGTATGGACAGCATAGGCATTCTGCATATGATCATCTATTGGTTGGAAAGATTGATGAAGGCTACATCACAGGGTTGTGTACATTATTTACAGTGTCAGTATGTAGTTAAATACGGAATGATTTTGTAAATGATGTAGAAGATACTTTGCCACTCAGTGGCTAATACTATGTGTTACAGAACATATTAAAATTCCCATGTTCGGAATTTCACACTTTGCACTACAATATATAATATCTTGGGCCATTTAAACCCTGTTAAAGTTTGAGCACCATTAGCTGCTAAATAAACCCTAAAATTAACTGAGGACACTCTATAATTTAAGTACACTCAAATATTGTAATCAAAATATAAAATTAACCAAGCACACCCTATCTAACTACCAAAAATACTCCTGGAACACTCTAATACAAACTCTATCGCACAACACCCTAATGCCAATCTTAAACCAGGTTTTTCTTTTAACATGAATTCGTGCCCTCTTTTTATATTTTAGGTTTGTATCAAAATCTTTAATTTTGTAAGCTGGTGTGGAGTAGATTTGCTAGCTCCTTCAATTTAAAGCTTGATTCTTATAAATCCTTGTGATTTTCTTTATTTATTTCTTATTTTTTGGATTGAAGTTGTTGCCCTCCAAATATGTTCTATCATCTTATGAAAGTTTTATGAGTTCCTTTTCTTTTTTCCGGGTAAAATGAAAGTGTTTCGCACTTCTTTTACAGAGCAAGAAATCATTCATTGATTGTTTGTAAAGCTTTGTGGTCAAAACTCCCAAAGAATATTTGTCTTTACATATTGAAATCTTAGATGACTGTTTCATCATCCCATGAGTAAACAGATTAATCAGATTATTACTATTATTGAAGATATTATAACTAATAAAACTTAAAACTACAAGAATCTCAAAGCATAGGAATCGGAAGTCAACCTTAGCGGGTTTTGTTCATTTTGTGGCCTTGAAATGAGTGTTGATATTACAACCCACCTCCTTGAACCTTCGAACATTCAACGACACCTCATTGCGTTTCCATCAGTGCTAGCTGCGTTGTTCGTGGGCACCAAGCAATACGAAAACTTCTCTACATTTGATTAGAGTTGAATATGATGAGTAGGGTGTACTTATTATATGTGTTTCACAATTCAATATATCATTTTTGGTCATTTTATATTAGAGTAAATTAGTAATTCAATAAATAGTTTGGTAGTATGGTGTACTCAGTTAATTTTTGAGTTCGTTTAGTAGCACTCTTTTTATTTTGTATACAAGTGATATTAACGGGAGGAATCAAACCTAGAGCCTAGAGTGCAGAGTGAATACTCTTAACCACTTAAACTACAAGCTCCTTGCTTAGTTTGGGTTTGGACAAAGTGCAAAAAAATTTGGAAGGACTTTCATGGAGATTTTGGAATTGTAGCGTGTGGGATTTAGGATTTATAGAAAATCAAAATTTAGTCATCCTATTAAATACACAATTTAATGCATAAAATCATCAAAATGAAATTGAAAGAAAAGTTTAGAAAAACCAAAACACAGTCTAGTCTAGAACTTCGTTCTATCTCCTTAAGAAGAAATTGCTTCTCACTCATGCTTCAAGGTTCCAATGGCAAATGTCTCCCATGATACAACAGCCTCCTTATGGTAGTAGCACTCTAAACCACAAGAATAACGAACGTGTGTTTGAACTCTCTCTTAAATCACTCTTAAAATTCTAAGAAACTAATGTATAAAATGCTTTAGAAAACTAGATATCCATAAATTGATTGAATCTAAACTAATGTAGTGGACTTCTCTATTTATAGATGATGAAGAGCCATTTCCCAAAGTATGTGACTTAATCTGAAGAGGCAAGTAATGCATCTCTTCACTTAAAAGATGCATTGTTTCAAACTTGGATAGTCACACCTTTTCGATTTTAATTTCTATTTAATAACAGAAAACAAGATGGTTAACCCAATCATAACTCATCTTTTATAATTTGGGCTCAAGTTTGAGTTCGGGTTTCATCGGAAAAAAATGTTAATCCAATCAAATTCATTTTGAATTCGGGTTAACTCAAACTAGGTCTAGGCTGCCCAATTTTATGGGGTTGAGCTAACTCCATATTGACATATTTTACAATATTTACCATGGCTTGTTCTGCAAATATTTTTGTTTTAAAAAATTGATAATAATCTACTACAATGACAAATGAAATTATGTATACAAAACTTAAGGGCTCGTTCGGTTAAGTTTTAAGGGGTTGTTTTCATTTTCATAGAACAAAAACACGGCAAGAACCTATTCCGCTGGCCACAAGAAGAAAACATTGAGTACTTGTAGAAAACAAACAAAAGATGTTTTCATTCTCACGAGAAACGCTCAAAACAGGGGAGTTTGAAAAAGAACAATTGTCGTTGCTCACTGTTGTCAATCTCTCACTCAATCTTCTCTCCCCATCAGACCAAAAAATAAAAATCTTCCCCCTTGCTCACCATTCTCTTCTCTCCCCTTTACTCGACCCAACAGCCACCACCCAATAGCCACTACATGTCAATCAAACCACAATCACCACAACAGACTGGCCACCTGCTAATTGCACCACAACCCAATCGACCCTACCATCAATACCACCACTCACTCAGCAAACTGTCAGGGGAGGGGGGGGGGGAGAGAGAGAAATCAGGCATTGGATGGGAAGGAAGAAGAAAATAGAACGGAGAGAAAAGGAGAAAAAAGTAAAAGAAAGGGACGATGTCGACTTAAAAAATAGAAAAAATAAAAAATAAAAGAGATAAATATAGTTTTAACTTTTAAAAAAACCATATTATTTTTTATTTTTTAAATTATACATTGTTAAAATATCTTTTTAGAACATAAATTCGCAAAAATAAACTAAAATAACTCACATATTATTATTATCAAATTGTTATACCAGACACATTTTCATTGTTTTTGTTTTCTGAATCTGTTTTTTAATTAATCTACCAGACGCATTTTCAAATCCTAAAATGCAAATTCGTTTTCTTGTTTTCATTCTCTAAAAATATTCTAAGGAAACATTTTTCGAAAACATTACCGAACGGACCCTAAAAGTCCAATTCAAAAACATTGAAAACACAATTGGACAACCACTTAAAACAACATTGCTAGTAGCAATAACCCAATACACGTTCACAAATTCTTATTTCTTCTATAAAGTGAATTAAATATGTGTAGAATGTGCATATATCCATATAAATATAATATATTAGAAATTGGGGAGAATTGAACCTAAAACCTTGAATGCAAAGATAAATTCTCTTAACCACTTGAACTACAAGCTTCTTGTGGATTGAAATCGGATTGAATTCGAGTGAGTTTTTACCTAATTTTAATCCGCTCAATCGGGGTTAAAGTTGGGTTGACCCTACCTAGTTCCACCCTCAGTGTCGGCAAAAGAAGGAAGGCCCGTGACAATGTGACATACTCAAAAGGAAAGAAGAAAAAGAGGGGCCCCTGCAATTCCTGCAGAAGTTGGTGGTATTTATTTTCTTATGATTTTGGCTTTTACCTTAATTTACTACAGTGCTGTGCTGTTTACCTTACACTCTCACACCACCACCACCCACCCCCCCAAAAAAGAAAAAAACACCACCACTTTGGCATTTACCTTCAGTTTCAGAGCTAGGGAATTCTGTATTGCTTTTTTTTTTCTTGTTTAAATTTCTGCACACACTTTTCCCAATTCTCCTGGAAATTGTTGCTCTAGGTAGTCTTTGTCCTTCTTTCTGGAAATAAGGAACAAGTTTAAACAAAATATATATTAAAAACAAAATAGCTGCAAAAGAAAATAAGGAAAAAGGTGAGTTTTTGTCCTTTTTTTTGTTTGGTTATTGTTTGTTTTAGGGGATTTTATATGTTTTGTAAATTCTTCTCCCTCATTGAGAAAATGGTTGTTTCTTATACTTGAAAAAAAAAGACAGAAAATAGAGGAAAGAACATGTAATTATAATAAGTTTGGCCTCAATATGCTAACTTTCTTTCAAAACATCACATGTTGTTAGTCACTTACTGATAGTGCATTACAGAAAGGAAAGAAGTAACCATAGTTTGATGGTCAGTCGTGATTGGATCAAACTATCTCTTTACCATTTAATTAATAATCAATTATTTTTAAAAGAGTTCATAATTTTTCCTTTGCCAAGTGATAGAATCATGAATTAGTCCACAAGCAGAAAAACTTGTATAAAATGGGATATCATTGTTTTGTTATCTTCAATCAATCACAAACTGACACGTGAAAAAGTTATTATGCGTGGTATGTCGTGATTAGAATAGAAAATAGTATTATTCCTGTTTCACACAAGTGTTTCACAATTCACGAAAACTAAAACCATACATAATGATTTCTAGACAATCCGAGAAAAGGATTTGGATAAGCAATACAAGGACCCTTTATCTCTGAAAGAGAGTCCAATGTGTTTAAAATTAACCCATATCACATCCACTTTTTCCTTAAACATAGATGACATCTTTAGAGCATCTTCAAAGGAAGATGTCAAATACCAACCCTTTTTAAAAGACTTATAAATTAATTATAAAATGTACACACATAAAAATATTTTTTTTTTTTTAAACAAACCATCTCCACGTTGGTTAGACTTATGATGAAATTTTTTTTTTTAGGAATTTTGTTCGAGCACAATTTTTTTATTTAAGGAAGTAAAATTAGAGAGATATATGTATAAACAAAAATTGAATGTGAATAGAAGGAAAAAAGGCTGAAAAGGATCATAAAAAAAATCACCAAAATGAAGTGAAGTGACATGAAGAAAGAAGAAGAAAAGAGAAAAACAACAAATGAAACCAAATGAAGTGAAGTGACATGAAGAAAAAAAAAAAAAATAGAGAAAAGGATTAAACAAAAAGAAAAAGCAAAAACATGATCTGCAAAGAAATAATAAAATAATCACACGCCGTATCAAAAATCAAAAAATCAATTGATATCTTCAACATCTTACGTTAAATTTGACAGCAGAGGTTTCAGATGCTTTTTCACATAAATGTAGCATTTTCGGTTGTAGTAAATTTCAGCTAGGTTTTTCACCCGTTAAATGTGCCACATAACATTTAGCATCTTCTTTTATCTTTATCTTTATCTTTTTTTGATTTACGGGAAATGGGGTCTCGAATTTGTGATATCCTTCTTATTAGCAAAATGCTCTTATGCTTTTAAGAATATTTGTTCTTACACTCGAAGTCCTAAATGTCTTTTTTGAATGCGATAGCAAAATGCATTATTCAAAGAGTTATTTTGGCGCTTGAGCACGAGGACAAGTCTAGTCAATAAGAAACCTCGGCCACAAGTTAGAATTTGGAATCATAGAGATAAAAACAGGATGAACCCACACCCCAAGTTAGAATTTGGATTGGGTTTGATAAGGAAATAGACAAAAAATCACATGCAATTGCCTTACATGAATGTTATATATGAGCAAATAGACAAAAATCAAACATTTCTTGGTTGACTCTTATCATAGCTGAGCTTGAGCTTGAGCTTGACTACACATTAATGTGAAATGTTTTTATTTGATTTTTTTTATAATTTTGTTTTAATATCCCTGGCAAGTCTGAGAATTTAATGTGAATGGGGAGAAAGGGAAATCAGCAATGTGACAGAAACTCCCGTCACCCAAACATGCCATAAAGCTTTTTTGCTTTTCACCTTTCCCATTATAGAATGGGAAAATTCTGACCAAAAAAAAAAAATACCATAATGGGAAACTAGGATAAACGGCTATTTTTCCTGTAAATTATACAAAACTGACGAATCTATCATTCATTCTCATATTCCTAACAATTCGATCTAAGACACCGTTACATAAAGTCAAGTGTTCTTGACTCGCTTATGAGGATCTCCTCATCATTTCACGTCATATTCTTTATAAAAAGTGACTCAAAACGTCAACAAAAAAGCATGAGATGAGCTTTTAAACTCAAATATTTTTTTATGTTTGAACACTCACAAGCATGAAAATATCCGAATTTATTATATATGTTTTCTTTTATTAATGCAAAGGCGGGTTCGAAAACTATGTTTCAACATTAATAATAATATTTTTCTTTTTTCTTTTTTCTTTTATTTTTAGAATTAAGAAAAGATAATATGAGTAGTTATGTTCCATAAAAGTATGACCTATTATCTGATTTTGTTTTTAATTTTAATTTTTTTAATATGAAAAAAATGTGAATTTACCATATTATTCTCATTTAATTAATAATTTTAATTCTTAATATTTGAATTAACCAAAGGCATTTTCTAGTATTTTGAATATTTCACAATTCTCTGCTTTTTGCTTTATATATATATATATATACCACTAGACGAAAAACTAGTAAATTAGCTAAATGTATGCACGAGTAAATTCTCGTTCTAAGTTTTTTCTTCTAGAGAAAATTTGGCATCCCATGCTAACATGCATTTACATTTGCCAATATAAAGTGGGTTACTTAGAAAATCTATATTTGAATTAAAATAATATGGCCCTACATTATTTTACCCTTTGTCAACATCATGGAATTTTACACAGCATAAAGCTGACAGATCTTAATCTGGCTTAGCAACTTCGGCATTACAGTAAACTAGTATTTATTCACACTTACTGGGGGATGGGGTAGATTCCTTTAGATTCCACAGCATGTTCCTAGTGGAAGCTTTGCTACACTAGTTAATATAATAATACTAGTATTATTGGAAAGGACCCTCTGATCTGCACCAATAATATATATACACGTGGTTGTAATTCCGATCGTCCGGATACCTTGCTTTTTTTTTTGGGTCAGAAAATACTTAGTTATGACCTCCTTATAAATACTCTGCATTTCTACAAATCACAATTTGACATATGTATAAAAATAATTTATCGAAAACAAAAAAAAGAAAAATTTATACATACATATACTGACATTTTGCAGAAATATAGAAGTTCGTACTTACAAGGCAAGGAGGAAAGTATTTTTGTTTGCGATATTTGTGTTTCAATTCAAGAAAGTCTTATGGTACATATGAACCCAAAAATAATATTTGTCATGTTGAAGAAGCACATCTTGTGTGTGCCAGAGGACATCCAGATTTGCGTGCTCATTCTTCAAATCTTCAGATCACGAGTGATGTTATTTTAAGAGACAACATGTGACTGAAGACATAATAATATACTAAGAAAACATTTTTCATCAAATGACAAAGTAATTTATTTACCATTCTGTCGGTGTGTTTTTGTTTTTGTGACCCACTCCATTTTGTAGCTCATGATCAAAACCATTTAGTTTGTAAGCATCAACTCGATGATATCTTCGGATTTGAACATTTGATGTCTTCCAACAATGTAAAGTAGACGGTTCGAATTGTTGAACTATAATACGGAGTACATGCGAGTACAACTAATTATCCATATCTCTAAGTTGTGTTTAACAAAGGCATGACGCTCATGAGAGTGTAATAGTCAACCCTCCACTACACCTAAAGCTTACCATCCTTCCCTATCAATTTTAGTAATTCAAATTATAATAATTAACCCCCTTAGTGCATGAGAAAGACTTTCCCGACCAATAACGCTATAACATGCATTATACGACATAACATTATCGACATAATATAGTAAAATAATGTTATCCTCATTGCAATTCAATTTTTCTCCTAATGCACACCGTACCCAAATATCACCTACAAATGTGCAGTGTTTTTATTACTTACTATAAAAAGCCATATGTCGGGCTCCAAAGCACGTGGGGGTCAGAATTCAGCTCATCACACTAGACATAATGAAAGTGACTCTTTGTGGCGTGCACCAAAATGTAATGTGGTTGCGGCCATGCCACGAAAGTGAAATAAATAATTATGCAATGTATAGTATGGTCATTGGCATTGGAAAAGATAGCATCAAGATACATTATAACCGTGAGTGTCAAATAGCATGAGGAAGGCTTCCTATATAAGCAGAGGTAGGACAACTCTGGTAGGCAGGCTTTGTGTCGACTCAGCAATTTACACTTGTATTTGTCCGATCGTTATAAAATACTAACTTAGACATCGAAGACTCTTTGGTACTATATTCTCAAGAGTTCTTCAGCTCGTGTACTTTCTTTTTTATCTCAAGCTGGGTGGTTCGTGGGCAATCTTTTGTAAACATTAATGTAAATTTGGGGCTATTAGGGTAGGAAAGGGTCACTGTTTTGGGGCCGTGGCATTGACATGACATCCGTGACTTTTGGTCTTTTTTGGTAGTGCAATCATCCAAAATGGTCCTTATACTTATTTGGGAACAATTGCCCACTTTCATTATACTTATTAATCTGTAGGATTTTCTGAATGGGTTGGGAGAGATTGGTATCTAACCACTTCCTTGAACATCACACAAATTCCTCGAAATTTAACAACTTCCTTGGGTTAACCACACCTAAGGTATAATTCTCTCAGTCTCTCTAATCAAATGGGGTAAAATTAGAGCAGGGAGAAGTGAGAGCAGAGTAAAAGATTTGAATATCAGAACAAAGACATAAGAGGAGGGCCAGGCTACAAAAGAAAATGGAGTACAGTCTGTTTCTGTTTTACCAAACTACTCCACTAACCCAATCTACATTACAATATATGTATGCCATCCACTAGACATACCATGACTTATCTCCCCTTTCCTCCATCCTAGCAACTCAAAACTCTCTCTCTCTCTCTCTCTCTCTCTCTCTCTCTCTCTCTCTCTCTCTCTCCTTCCAAGGAAAAAATATCCTTTCCTATAAAATAAAATTTTAAAATGAAATAGAAAAAGGAAAACCCACAAAAGAACTGTGCCAAACTATATTTATATATACTCTCTCCTACACACTAAATCATCACACACTTCTACTCTCACAGCCATGGCGACCCTATCCTTTGTTGCCTTCTCAGTATGCCTCCTCTTCTTCTCCTTAGCCCAAGGCCTCAGCAACAACCCCCAATGTAGTGAGGCCAAAGACCAGGGCTCTAACCTCCAAGTCTTCCATGTCTACAGCCCATGCTCTCCTTTCAGACCCACCAAGCCAATGTCATGGGAGGAGAGTGTGCTCCAAATGCAGGCCAAGGACCAGGCCAGGCTCCAGTTCTTGTCCGGCCTCGTGGCCCGGAAATCGGTTGTTCCGATTGCCTCCGGCAGGCAGATCATTCAGAGTCCTACGTACATTGTGAGGGCCAAGATTGGCACCCCACCTCAGACCTTGCTCTTGGCTGTCGATACTAGCAATGATGCTGCTTGGGTCCCATGTAACGGCTGCGTTGGCTGCGGTTCCAGTGTCTTTAATTCTGCCAAATCCACAACCTACAAGACCCTCGGTTGCCAAACTGCTCAGTGCAAGCAGGTAAATCATATTTTGTTCTTTTCTAATTTCTTCTAATTAAACAACCCTTCTCTTTATACTGCAAGTAGACACTTTGACATGTTATTTTCGACAATTAAAATGAAAATCTGGACACTTCATTAAGTGACAATTTACTTAAATATGTGACTTATAGTGACAGCTAGACAACGTAACATCTCAAGTATGTGTCAAGTTTTCCTTTTTAGGTATGGTTCAGCTAAGCCTAAGCATATCTAGTATCTATTTTAATTATGCTTCACAAAAACTAGATCTATCACATGGTTTAATAATGAATCAGATCTCTTAAAGTAGATCCTCTTTTATAAACTCTATTTTTTTCTGGGTTAATAATATGTGTACTTCATCAAAATGGGGCAAAATGATACACTAACATGCATGTGAACCCTTCAGGTACCCAACCCCACCTGCTTAGGCAGCACCTGCAGCTTCAACACCAGCTACGGCAGCTCCACCCTAGCCGCAAACCTCTCACAAGAAACCTTCACCCTAGCCACCGACGCCGTCCCCGGGTACACCTTTGGTTGCCTCCAGAAGACCACGGGCAGCTCCGTACCGCCGCAGGGTCTTCTGGGCCTGGGCAGGGGCCCATTGTCCCTTCTATCTCAGACTCAAAACCTCTACCAATCTACATTCTCATACTGCCTACCTAGCTTCAAGTCCCTAAACTTTTCTGGGTCATTGAGGCTTGGACCTGTTGGGCAACCCAAGAGGATCAAGTTCACCCCACTGCTCAAGAACCCTAGAAGATCATCACTCTACTATGTGAACTTAAATGCAATTAGGGTTGGTAGGAGGATTGTGGATATCCCTCCTGCTGCCTTGGCTTTTAATCCTACCACCGGTGCAGGGACGATCATTGATTCAGGTAACACCTTAAAATTTTGTTCTTATAAGAATTTTGGTCATGAATGCTATTTGGGACCATAGCTGAGAATGTGGTCTAGTCACAGAGTTGATATTTAAATGTACATTTTCTGTGAACATGTGACTAGCCCACATGTCTAAAGGACCCCTCTTGGACTTTTAATTGGTTTTAACCCTAGAGACAAAACTTCCCTTGCTCAAATTATAATTGTCCTATTGTTATGCCGTGTCTCGGTTGGTTTCATTTTTGTGAAAATTTGATTGGCCTAGTTAGTGTATTTTAATTTCATAAGATAAATATGTTTAACTTTTTAAAGTGGCCATACTTGATTAGCAACACTTTTAAGTCAAAAAGCTTGTGACTTAATCATGCATTTGCCACTGATTAGTTATAATAGTATAGACCCAAATTTCGAGATCCCTATGTGAACATGATCTTTTCTTTATAGTTGAGTGGTAAAGCATTTATCTCACTTTTGTAATACAAATTTTTTAAACTAAAGTTTCTTTTTTCTCTCTAATCAGGAACCGTATTCACCCGGCTAGTGGAACCGGCCTATGTGGCAGTACGGAACGAGTTCCGCAGACGGGTCGGTATATACCCGTTTCAAACCCTAGGTGGGTTCGACACCTGCTACTCAGTGCCCTTTGTCGTACCCACCATAACGTTCATGTTCTCAGGCATGAACGTGACACTGCCTGAAGACAACATTGTAATCCACAGCACAGCTGGGAGCATCACATGTCTAGCCATGGCAGCGGCACCAGACAACGTGAACTCTGTGCTCAATGTGATAGCTAATATGCAGCAGCAGAACCACAGGGTGCTCATTGATGTGCCCAATTCAAGGCTTGGGGTGGCCCGTGAGCGCTGCACTTAAATCCTTTGTTTGGTTCCCAAGTCCCATGACTACGTTTGGTAAACTAGGGTTAGCTTAGTACTTGTACTATTTTGTTGTTTTTACTTTGGATTGGGGTTGTGGCTTTGTTGGGGTATTTTGGCCTGCATGTCAGAGTTTTAAATTAATTGCTGACTGACTGTGAAGGTCTTTTCTAAAGGTGATCTGTAGCAAAAGTCCAGATTTCAAGTGATTTGTAGCTTTGTACCGACATATATCACGAGAAAGGGATCTATAGCTTTGTGCCCTTTCTCATGTGTGATTGAGATTTGTTAGATAGGTGGTCGTACAATGTCACGGGTTATTTTGCAAAAGGCTTGCAAGAACCCTGTATCAAAGGGTTTTGAGTAATAATTTATCTGTTGTTTGAGCTTTGATTAAATAGTTCAGATTTGCTTATAAGAAAACTATTTTGCTTCACTTTTTTTTAAATAAAAATCTTACATGGAAAAGGAGTCCAATCATTAACATATCTAATCCGATTCATGACTCATTTCACTACAGATGTGCTCTCACTTAAGCTGACTACAAAGGACTTAATTGTTTTTGCATCACTCTACATTTTACATGTTTCAATTGCTATATGCATAGATAGGGCAGGTCTGGTCACCAAAAAACAAGTAATTAAGTAAGGCGTTGACTAACCACTCTTAGAGACAAGTTGGTTCGAGCTGATGCATTCTTTAGGTTGGAAAAAGCCCTTAATTAAGTAGGGCGTTGACTAATCACTCTCAGTGACAAGTTGGTTCGAGCTGACCTATTCCTCATGCTAAAAAAAACCTGTAATTAAGTAGGGCGTTGACTAACCACTCTCAAAGACAAGTTAGTCTGAGCTGACCCATTTTACAGGCTTAAGAGCATCCACAATGATGCTCTCTGTTTCTTAGCTAAAATTTGGCTAAAAATATAATAAAGCTATTTTAGGAGCTCTCTAAAAAATTCCACACTTCCTAATTTGGAAAGTCATAAATGCTATAACTCTTTTTTGATTGGTCAATCTTTATTAAAAAAATAAAATAAAAAATAGTTAGCATTAAATAAAGGTTTGAAATACTTCTTAAATAAAGCAACATTAAATTATAGAGAGCCACTAGGAGTCTTTTCTCTCTCCTCAGATTTAGGAGCTCCTAGAGGACTCTCTATTTTAGGAGGTAGATAGAGAGCGTGGTTGGAGTTGTATTTTTACGATTCCTCTCTAAAATTTGTCTAAGGAGGTGATTTAGGGAGCCTATTGTGGATGCTCTAACAATGAGTAATCTCCTTAGCTAGGTAAGTTGATACATCAGAGATTACGCCAAGCTTTAGCCCATTGGAGTTTCCAATAGGGTTTCCACCTAGGGATCTAGGCTAGCGTAGGTCAATGCTATAAACTAACAGAGTGCGTAGGAGATGATATAACACAAGAGATTTAACGTCGTTCGACCGTTATATTAAATTTGTAAAGAATGATTTGAAGGAGATGGATGACATGTTGTTACAAAAAAGAAGACATAATAATATTTTTTTCTGAAATTTTATGCCACAAAGTACATAGATAAGTGCCTGGGTCACATTTAAACTTCTACGCTTCAAAGAAAGCATGTTTCTCTCTAGCTCCGGCCCAGATGCATTGTTTTGTCTTGTTTTGCTACTTCACTCCTGGAAGCCTGAAACCTCAACTCAACTTCTAACAACGTCAGCCCATTTCATTACCCAAGAGAGTAGGGGGCCCGTCGGCCCATTTCTTACATAAGTCGCTGTCCCGCGTTTCGTGATATCAGCTCCTTAAAAACACTTCCAAACATAGGTGGTTGAAATAACAAACCTCCATCCAAATACATACATAATAAGGAAAATTTATAGGAAATGAGCTATTTCTCTCGTCAATTAAACTATTGAACAACCGTTGTGGATACTCAAAAGATCCAAACCAAAATCATTTTAAATCTTTAACAATACAAAAGTCCATATTTTTAAATTATTAATTTACTTCGGAACAACAAATATGCAATTAATCAAGCACTTCCTTCAAGAAAATGTTTAATTATTCTAGTTTGATGGTTGTTTGGTTGTCAACTATATGACATTTCAAAGAAAATATGTGTAGATTTTTTTTTTCTTGTTAAATTATGATTACATGCAAAGGCAAATTAAGAACCTCAGTTTAATTTTTGGCCTTGAACTACTCAAAAGTCAGACGAGAGGAGAAAGGACTGTAACTCTTAATTTTACCATCATAGACTATCACGCGGAAAAGTTTTTATATTAATCATGATTGTTACTATCATATGACATCAAAATAGTAAGAGCAGTGTGCAAAAGTAGTCTGGCGTGGGAGCACTTGTAAATAGAGTAGTCCGGCGTAACATACGGGTTACGCGGTGGTCCCGAGTGGCTCCCGACTGCATACCTGATCAGGAATATTTCAGAGAGTATCTATCTATAAAGAGCAAACACTGACGTAATACTCATATCACGCACACCACCCCCTTCGTTTGACCCAATCCCCTCCAAACATTAAACATAAACTCCTCATCTTATCCTTGAGAGACAACACAACACAACACAATATTTTATTCCTTCACGCGCCAACCTACATTTCTACGTTCGCATTTATACAGGTGGGTGCCTTGTCATCATCACCATTAAATAAAATAAATTATTTCTCCTAAACCTACACATGTTTTCAGGATTCATTTATAGCCGTTCGATTCCAATCTTATGGTTGATATCTACCAAACCAAACCAACAGCAATCTACTCAATTGGCCGGCTGTCCCCGGATCTTTTACGGAAATCATGGATCCATTGGTGAATGCCGATTGAAACCAGCCATTCCCATTCCCGATTCCGCACTATCATTAAATTTATATATTAGGTCATCTTCTTTTGACAATTTGTATGATAAAATACATTTCCCCACTATGTAAACACTTAATATTCCTTCTATCACAGAGTTCAACATTTCTTTAGTGGTTAGATTGTTTGTTGGTAGGGACATCTAATATGAGAGAGAGACTTTCATGTAATGAGAATAACTTTTTTTGTTATTTCTAACTAATAACGTAATGACACGTATGATATCTGACATTTATTACATTAATTCTCTCAAATTTCTATACATTATATTTTCAAAGAAACAAAAACAATAATGTCATATTTCATAAAAACAAATAGAATAACTGATACTTTAACTAATCGAGGACATAACTGTCAACAACCTTTGTATGTAGTTTTGTAATTTCCTTGAGGAGTGATAGCTATCTTCCCTCTCTTGCCCTCCTCATTCATTTTTTGTCATGTGTATTCCACTTATGCATAAATCTATATTTTGGTTTGCTTGGAAGGGATCCTCGTGGAAAAGGTTTGACGTCTCTTGTTTCTCACTCCTCATGTACTGTTCTTTATGTTCCCTGTAAAACTAATGGAGTTGTGGATCGCATTGCTTGATTTAGTCTTCGGCAATAAGGGCTTTCGTTTTCGTTGGATGATGGCCCCCCTTGGCATCTAGATTGACTTAGAGATGATTGTCCTGATTTGTGTATTTGATTTAACTCTTCTATTAGTCTGCAATATGTGTGGTACTTTTTCTTATCTCGGAATTTTATCCATGTGGTTTTCGCGAGGAAGGTTTTAAAGATGCAACTATTGACATGTCAGTTACTTTATATTGATTTCGTGATATTAATGAAATCTCTCCCTCTAAAAAAAATCTATATATTCAATGTAAAGTACTAATATTTTGTTTGTAAATACAATAAAGAATTTGTAAACACATTAAATACATAAATTTATGTGCGATTAAAATACACGTGACACGAAATAAATGAGAAAAAGGAAAAAAAGGAGAAGGCAAGAGGGGAAGCTAGCATTTCTTAATTTTATATCATTCTGATTGTACGGACATATCTTTGTAATTTCCTTATTTGTTAAAAAATAAAAATTGTTGGAAATATTTTATTGTATTTGTGGGAGAGAAGTGTATAAATACAAGTTTTTAATTTTTGGTCTCGAAAGTGTATAAATACGAGTTGGACATGCGATATTCTAGTTTTTCAGCTGCCACTTGGTTTTCAAACTCAACAAACCCACCGCCACCTTCCCCATCCATTTTCTTCAACTTGATAGCTATTAACATCAATCAACTCAAATCTTCTTCTTATCCCTTCCCTATTCGAACCCAAAATTCCCAAATTCCCAAAATTTCCAACAAATCCAGACGCACAACAAATGGAAGTGAAGCTGCGAACGTCTCGCTCCTTGGTCTCCAAGCTCAGCTCAGTCTCGTCCCAAACCCGTGCCGACGCCTTGAAAGAGCTTCGGCTCATCACCAAGCTCGACCCCGACAGCCGCCCCCTCGTAGCTGAAGCCGGAGCCATCCCCTACCTCTCCGAAACCCTCTTCGACTCTTCCCCTTCCCTCCAAGACGACGCCGCTGCGACCCTCCTAAACCTCTCCATCTCCTGCCGCCACGCTCTCATCTCCACGCGCGGCCTCCTTGACGCGCTCTCCCACGTCCTCCGCCACCACTCCTCCCCCTCCTCCTCCGCCTTCGCCGTCCAGTCCTCCGCCGCCACCCTCCACAGCCTCCTCGTCGTCGACGACTACCGCCCCATCATCGGCGCCAAGCGCGACATCGCCTACTCTCTCATCGACATCGTCAAGAGCCTCAACTCGCCTCCGCGGTCGGTGAAGGACGCGCTGAAGGCGCTCTTCGGGATCTCCCTCTACGCGCTCAACCGAGGCGCGTTGGTGGAGCTCGGGGCGGTTCCCGCGCTTTTCACGCTGGTGGTGAAGGACGGGCGCGTGGGGATCGTGGAGGACTCGACGGCCGTGATCGCGCAGGTGGCGGGATGCGAGGAGAGCGAGGAGGAGTTCCGGAGGGTTTCGGGGGTTAGGGTCCTAGCGGACCTGCTGGATCCGTCGACCGGGACGAGCCTGAGGAGCAGGGAGAACGCGGTGGCGGCGCTGCTGAATCTGGCGAGGTGCTGCAGCGAGAGGGCGGTGGGGGAGGTGAGAGAGGAGGGGATGGGGGTGGTCGATGGGGTTGCTGACGTGGCGGAGAATGCTGGGCCCAAGGGAAAGAGCAAGGCGGTGGCGCTGCTGAAGGTGATTGATGGCGGGAGTGGAAACATTGCTAGCGTTTTCAGAGATAAACGGTTTGATTGTTTGCTAAATCAATCGTCGTGAATTGGGTTTTGTTTAGATTAGATGATGATTATGTAGATATCGTTGTTTTACGAGCTTAATGTTACATAGGAAATGATTGAATTAACAGTTTCACGCAATGCTTTTGCATTCATTTTTGGTCTGAGAATTCTTATTCATTTTTGCCAATCCATTTTTCTTTTTGCAACAAATTTCAAGATTGTGATAAGGGAGAGAGAGAAGAAATGGGCCTCGAGTTTTATATGTTGGAAACTTGAATTTTCAACCAAATTCTATCGTAATTTTGGAAGCAAGCAAAGAAGCAAGATCATCAATAAAGAATTTCTCAGGGGACTTTGGAAAAACATAAAGGAGAGAGAAATTTTGTAAAATTGACAAAATTGCCCTTATTTATTTTTGAATTTTCTAAGGAATCTTTTACATTTGTATATCTTTGATTTAAAAGTTAAGAGGTTTTTCTGTCTTTTTTGAAAAAACTTTGGCTTTTTTCAAAAGTTTTTTTTTTTTTTTTGGTTAAAACCTAAATTTACTGAATTTCTTTTGATGATTCTGATTGTTATGATTGGCGCTAATTAAGGATTCTCATGCACATTAAAAAGAAATTAACAGGGGCTTGTATAACTCAAGTAGTTAAGAGCATTTATCATATGTTTGAAGTCCTAGATTAGAATTCCCCTCCCCACTTACGCCTAAAATGCAATTTTCTTCTTCTGCATATTAAAATGTGAATGTTCAATCCAAAACAAAGTGACAAGTGAGAAATGCCTAATATCTTTTAAGCACTATTGGAAGGTTTTCATCTTCTATGTAGGATACTCTCAACATATTATGAGTTCTTTGGGAATTTGAGATCAATATATAGATATTCAGATCAATAAGTTAAGGATTGGTTACATACTTCTAATCTCGGCTGTTGGATTGCATTCATTAGATGTGCTGGTAGATTTAGTATGCAACATATTTGTAATCGAATGACCGAAATTGAGATATTTAGTTATATACCCATTTTTAGCACTAGTGATATAGATAAACTCTACACCATTTAATTTCTATAAACAAACCAAAAAAAAAAAAAAACTCAAAAAATGACAGCTGACCCTATTGAATTTAATTTTGATTATTAAATTACTTTGATGCCCTATAGAAGGTTTTAGGCTTTTTTTAATGAGGTTTTGAGATTGGATTTGTTTTAAGAATCGATGGCAGTTTTGTAATTTATAGGAATTTCAAAGTTTCTTTGTTATGTTGTAAATGGGTTTTGAGTGTGTTTCTAAGGTTAGAATTTTTTATTTATTATTATTTGGGCACATATATTGGGTATAATAGTGAATCTCCCTTAAAAATATATAACCAATCCTTAATATAAAATACTTATAAAAGAGAATACCCATATAGATATTACCTTGAGATGGGTTTGGTGTTTTTGAGTAAATTGTAGTATTGTAATAAGGGGGCCTCTCATTGAAGACCCAAAAACATTTAAAGAAATGCTTCGAGGGGAAGTGGGCTGCACTTCAAATTAGGGTCATGCATGAAGTCGATGCCATTGAGGATAGGCTTTTTTTTTCCCCTCATGTTCATGATTTATATGCATTGACTTCAGGACAGAGGTTTTCATTAACATAAATTTATAAGCTGTCGAGGTTGGTGAAAGTTATAGATTGAATTAGTGTATTTCAACTTCAATTCTGGTCTAATTAATTCGTATTTCCATGGACTAAGTTATGTAAAACGTTTAAATATTGCAATTGCATCATGTTCGTGACAGAAACAAGCATTTTAAAATCACTTTTGTATAGCACTTTGGTGAGAAGCGTCTTCTAGCTTCTTAAATGACGCCAGAGAAGAGTTTATCTCGTTGACAAAAAAAGCAGTTCACGTGTGAAATGAGGGCAAAGAAAAGTTTATGCCCAAATAAACGAAAATGACGGAAAATGGATGCTAAAAATCTTATCAAATGTAAGATTAATTCAAAATTGTACAAATACAATGCACTAAGAGGAATCTCAAGCATTAGTCCATCTTCGTCATCAACACAGTCACTTCGTTGACCATGATGATCGACCCATTAATTGTTATTTCTTGTAGGAAAAAAAGTAGAAGGGGTGGGCGGGAGGTGGGCAATATATAGGAATAAAATCTTTTCAGGTTGCTTTCTAGGAGGACCAACAAGATGGTCAAACATTTAATTGATTTTAAAGAAAATGTTTTTTTTACTAATGATCAAACTTTTAAAAATGCTGCTTTGTTTGTGTATCAAATTCGTTTTTTAAATGCGAAGGATTTATAGCTTAAGTGGTTAAAAGCATTTACCTATACATTTGAAGTTCTAGTTTTGATTTTCCTCTCTTCCAATATTGTTTATGTTGGTGTGACATATGACTTTCCTTGCACACCAAGGATTCCCATATTAATTGTAATTGGTTTCCCTTTGATTTCTGATTTCCTATTATAAATAAAATTAGGAGTTATTACTTTTCTTCACTTTCAAGGTTTTATTGTATTATAAATATGACCTCTTATGAGGAGAAAAATATACAAAAAAAATTACCACAAATAATATTATCTCATAGTTTCTCATATTTTAGCATGGTATAAAGCGGCGATCTTGTGATTTTTGCTAAACCTTAGCCAAACACAAGCCGACGCTGCCATGGGGGATCACGATGTGATCATCCCCATGGAGGTAGCACCACTGATTCCTTTACCACCCATACTAAGAAATTAGAAGAATTGAAGACCCGGATGACCCAATTTTTGAAGATCCAAAATCAGACCCTTAACCGAGAACCTTGAATAATTTAGACCCAGATACTAACCAAGACTCAAATCCTAACCCAGACTCAAATCCCGACCCCAATCCTAACTCAGATCCAAACCCAAATATCAACCCATACTATACCATATGAATTTTTCGATGCACATGTTACGACTTCTCGCATAGAGCCCAGACAAATGGAATAGATTGCACATATTGTTCCACCTAGATATACCAATTATACTCAGACTGGAACAATATGCAAGTTGAGAAATGCTTTGTATGGATTGAAATAGTCACCTCATGAATGGTTTGAATGGTTCACCATGGCAATGAAGAAAAATGGTTTTCGGCAGAATAACTCATATCATACTTTGTTCTTGAAAATGGAAGGTAACAACTTTAATAATTTATGTTGACGATATGATTATTACTTGGAATGATGAACATGAAATATCTTAGTTACAAGACTATTTGGCTACTGAATTTGAGATGAAGAATCTAGGTGGACTGAAATATTTCTTGGGGATTGAGGTGGCTTGATCAAAGTAAGGCATATCTCTCTCTCAAGAAAAATGTCTTGGACTTGTCGATAGACACTGGAATGTTAGATTGCAAATCTGCAGACATTCCTATTATTCAGAATCATCATCTTGGAGAATAGTCGGATCAAGTTCCATCTAACAAAGAAAGATACTAAAAGCTAGTAGGAAAACTAAACTATTTGTCACATACTTGACCAGACATTGCTTATTTTGTGAGCGTAGTTAGTCAGTTTATGCATTCTCCAAGTGAAGACCACATGAGTGCAATTCTTCAAAAACTTAGATATTTGAAGTCTGCACTCGGAAAAAGACTTATGTTCTCAAAACATGATCATCTGAATATTAATGGTTATATAGATGTAGATTGGGCAGGTAGTGTAACAGATAGAAGATCCACATTTGGTTACTTCACATTCGTGGGAGGTAATTTGGTGACATGGAGGAGCAAGAAACATAAGGTAGTAGTTTTAACTAGTGCAGAAGCCGAGTTCAGAGGTATGACTAAAGGAATTTGTGAGCTCATTTGGTTAAGGAAGTTGCTTATTGAACTTGGGTATGAACCTACATCCATAATGAATTTCTTTTATGACAACAAAGCTGCAATAACCATTGCACAAAATACAGTTCAACATGATCGCAACAAACATGTTAAGGTGGATCAACACTTCATCTTACAGAAGTTTGAGGCTAAAGTGATTCAGCTCCCTTTCGTGGAGTTCGAGGATCAATTAGCAAATATTTTGACAAAGGCGATTTCCGGTAAAGCATTCTATACATCACTAGATAAGTTGGGCATTGTCGATATCTATGCGCCAACTTGAAGGGGTGTGATGGTGTGATTGTGACTTTCCTTGCACACCAAAGATTCCCATATTAATTGTAATTGATTTCCCTTTTATTTCTGATTTCCTACCATAAATAGAATTAAGAATTATTACTTTCCTTGGCCTTCAAGATTTTATTGTACTATAAATATGGCCTCTTATAAGGAAAAGAAAACACACAAAAATTTCACAAACAATATTACCTCATAGTTTCTCATATTTTAGCAGTTTATATATCAACTAACCAACCAAAAAAAAACCATTTAAAAAAAGGCAGGCTACTAGCTACAGATTGTTGGCAAGGTGTATTTGATCCGGCATGGGCAAAGATTGTGTTGTTTTTCATACTTATAAAACTCATGTCTTACTTGAAAATCCTAGTTTATCCAGAGTTGCCTGGAACTGGATTCGACGGATAGCAAACAAAGCGTCCAATGCTCTTTGGATTTGTTCTTGAAAATTGGGATTATAATAAGTCATTGGAGGTCTAAGTCCAGGGTCTGTAGGAAGATTAGCCAATATTTCATCCAACTCAATGACCTCCGACTGTTTTGGACTATTTGAATTATTCAAGGGAGGATGTGAATTAGCCGGATTATTTGAAGGAGAATTTGAACTAGCCGGATTATGTGAAGGAGGGTTGGAACTAGCCAGATTATTTGAAAGAGGATTTGAACTACCCGGATTATTTGAAGGAGGATTTAAACTCTTTCTCTTAAAGTACCGTTCCATAACTGTATAACTAAAACAAAATAAGGGTTTTCTATCTATAACTATGACTAATTGAGTATAGTTTATCAATTAAATAAACAAATAAACAATAATTATACTTCGAATCGTGTGTCACGCAGCCTCTTCCTCCTCGAATTTGCTACTGATATTACTAATAGAGAAAGAGCTAAATAAGAAAAAAATTATTAATAAAAATGAATAAACAAATTGGCGTTTGCTCAAGAAGAAAAAAAATATGCATCCAACTTACTTTGGATTAGTGTACTCAAGAAGGAAAAAAACAAAAGTAAAAAAACCATAGGATTCTTGTGATGCATGCACACTTTGATAAAATTGGGTGATATTAAATTTGTCCTTTATAAAGAGAATTCTCAATCCCACTTAATAAGGAATTGTGCAAGCCTTATTAAAGCCCAATTAAATAAAAAGAACTCCCAATCCTATTCAAATAAGGAATTATAGAGGCTCTATTAAAAGCCCACGAAATGGCAGCATTTTACTTTTTTTTTCTTTTTTTTTCCTTTTTTTTTTTTGTTTGTTTTAAAGCTTGGTCCAAAATGATGTCGTTTTGGCCAGAATTTTTTTTTAAAAATGAAGGAAGCGAACTGTAATTATAAAGTTTTATAGCATTATATTTCAACTGATATTACAGCAAATGTTTAAGAGTTATTACAGACCTGTATGTATGTGACTCTACCCCTGTGTATATATTTCTTCCCTTTTGTTGTACTTTCAGTTTCTTCACCAATGTCGTATTTGGTCTTTCCTGGTTAGACTAGACTTTTCCCTCTGTTGTGTGCTCTTGGGGTTCTCCCTGTTTAATGGAGTTGCACTTTTAGGAAAAAACAAAAACAAAAAGAGTGCATAAGCATATGTTTCTATGGCACTGTGGTGGCAGTGAGTGGCTTGTTGACTGATAATTACAATGCGCTATTATTAGCTCAGTGCCCGAGCACACTGGAATTGTAGTCAACTTGACACTGAATTAGTGGGGCACTCGTATTTGAAACGAAAGCGGTTCTACACATTAAATCGATAAGTTCCCAATTTTTCTATCAGGTATAGATTAATCACAGTCCAATACAACGCATTTCCTGTACGAATTTGCTGGCATTGAAGATGCACCCCAACGCCTTCATCTTTTGTAGCCCTCTTTCCTTGAGGCTGTTAGGTGGCTGTCAAAACCAAACTATGGATGTAGCAGACGGTACGATCTTAGACAAAGTCCATGTTATATAGTCAAGAGGTAGTTGTTGGTAGGTAGGGAGTTGAAGCATCACATATATATGATCAAGGCAGAGACGAAATGCTTATACATAAAATTTTGGAAGCTCACTGGTGACAACCCTAGGGATAGAGCTTTGATTCATCAATGCAAAATTCAGAAGTCTTTGGCCAATTGGTCAATTTTAACTGGCATATAAGAGGTGTTGTGGAAGCAGCTTAACTGCAGCTTGATTTAGCCAACGGTCCATAATTTAGTTGGCTCAAGTTCGAACCCTAATAACACCTCTCCTGCCCTTCAAAACTTTGACCAAAAAAAAAAACAGCAGCCTGATATAGACGCTGACTGCTTGAACATTTTAATTTTGACCCTGAAGATATAATGCTTTTGAAAAGTCTGCTGGAGGTTGATGTTATTTGGCTCCCCAACTAATCATAATTTCATCATTAAAAACTATATGACAAAAAAGATTTATCAGATTTTTAGTTATTTTAGTAATTGGTTCTGAAATACCTTGTGGAAATGTCTAGATTGAGGAGGGTCAAAAGAAAAGATTCATTCCCACCCTTCAGCTTAAGACCTGCAGCTTTATCTAACATTACTTTTCCAAAGGCCAAAGCCACAGGCCTAAGAACAATCCGTGATTCGTAAGTCTAGTAGTTAAGAACATTTACCATTATACAAAGGTTCCGAGTTAAATCTCCCAAACTGTTTTAGTTTTTACAACTATCATTGTCACAGTGTGTACTAAACAAAGTCCATTTAGGTGATGCTTAAGTGCTTTTCACCAATCAAATCCAATCGCCGAAAGCTTATATGCTTTAGGAACTGAATGTGAATCGGTACCATCCGTGGTTTCAATGTTAAGCTGTCTATTAAAATTGGACCAGAAGCCATACTGTTAGTTGACTGGTTAGGTTCTTTTTAGCTGGAGCCACAATCTTCTGCTAGAATGCTTCTCCTTTTAGAGGTGCTTGGTCAAGTTGTTGGCTTTCGTGTCTGCATTTTCAGAGCACATGGCTTTTGGCTTTTGCATTAAGTGGATTTTTCAAAAAGAAGTGGTGGATCCAGTATATGAGAAGAAAGGATTGGGCTAATGGGAAGATTCCACATATCATCAGTTACCTTCAAGAGGGGGAGAATGATTCTCATGGATGGTTCAGATTATTAGATTAAATTATGGGTTTTCAACAATGATGTTCACAAATAAGCCTAATGATTTTAGGGTTCAAGGCCATGAGGAAATTTTTACTTCAAAATTTTACTATAGTGACTTATGTTCTACTTTGAAAAGTGACTTTTTGTTAGTGAGTATATGACTGACTCTTTAAAGGTGACTATTTTCTTTTTCTGCTTTTATTTTTGCAGCTTTTGGGTTTTTCCTCCTTTTCACTTGTATTATGTGGTTCGGTTTGGTTAATAAATGAAATTCGGCTACCTCAATTATAAAAAAACAACTAATCAGTGGTAAAGTTCTATAGTTTTTACATAATTAAGTTCAAAAGATAATGAGCCAATGTTGCACGGCATTTCTAACAAGTGGAGAGGAGCTCTCTAGTTTGGTAGTTGTTCTATAGAAAATGATTAATGCTACACGCACTAGTTCTTTTAATTTTTTCACATAGAATACACCGTATATAGATTATTGATTTTATAATCTCACATCATGTAAGAAAGTTGTAATAAGAGTGGGGATAATGTTATTATAGAGACAACTTATTCCATATGACTCAACAAAAAACAATCAACAATTAGTGGCGAAGCCAGAATTTCATGTGTCTGGGGGCCTCTCACAAAATCTAAATAATAAAACCATCAACACGATAATGATGGGCTGAGCTTTACGTTTTGGTCTCCCTCCACTGGAAAAAATATCATCCATTTTAGGAATTTCAATATGATACTTACCACAAAAGAAAAAACTTGATCAAGTAAAGAATTCCAACCATTATCTATCATACTTTTGCAAACAATGTGTTTGCTAGCCTGTTTTGGAAGTGTTCTTACCAACGGTTATGGAGGCACCAAGTGAGTTCTTCGTGGTGCCTACTTCATCATTTTTAAAAGGGGTAGTTCCAATTCAATTAATGGGAGGAGAATATTTATTGAGACTTATAGTGCTATGCAACCATTTGACAGGGACAGAAAAAATAAAAATGATGCTAAATATATTGGAATTATGTGGATTGCAAAACAGAAAGATTATGTAAGACAAATATCTGACATAGGTAACCTAAAAAAAATCCCATTAGATCCGGGCAGGTTATTCTCCACTTAACTTTTTCTAACACATTTTCTGTTCTGTTAATCTCAAATCCATCCAAAAAAAGAGCTTCCTAATCGACTTCTAAGATTAGGGATTAGGCGTACATTCCCAAAGTTTTTTCGATGTTGTATTTAGGTTAGTCTGAATTTGAGAAGATCACTGAAATCCGGGAACCCTTTCGTAAACTCCAAGCTTTGTAAAGACTAAGCTAAAAGGTTCTTAATCATTGCTTCGTCAATTTTGTTCCATGCTGACCCAACTTTGGTATCATATTATCATTAATTAATCTAATCTTTGTCAGCAACATTGTCCTAATAAGTCTACTGAAATCCAAATTACTTTGTCCAAAGTCTACTCGAATTCAATCAGACTATCGGTCCACTCAATCACTTGAAAGTTCACCACTTTCTCCTCTTCTTTCATTATTATTATTATTATTTTTTTTAAATCTTTTTTTCTTTCTCCACAATGATGTAGGCTTCTCACTTTCGGTTATTTTGGTTCTATTTGTTTCACTTTTCTTCAAAAAGAAACTTAAGAAAGGGGGAGAAAAGTGGTATCAGATTGATCAGTGCCCAATGGTACCCCAAAGCTATTTCCTTTTGGTCATGTTTGGGATCTCCATTCAGTCATTGAAATGGAGACGTCTACTTGGTAATTGGTACATCTTCGCTGTGTCGATTATGATCTGCAATCTTAAATTTAACATAAAAAGTTGGCCATTTCTATATTATTTTGTTGTTGTCTCTTCTGTTTATGAGCTAGTTTATTGTCCAAAATTGTTAAGAGCCGTTGGATAGAGCGAAATCGGCTCGTGAAGGAAAAATGGTCAAGAGCTAATATGAGTAATATTGATAACGTACAAATAGTATTTGTGAGATAGCACCGATCAAAAGCTGGAATAGCTCAGTTGGTTAGAGCGTGTGGCTGTTAACCACAAGGTCGGAGGTTCAAGCCCTCCTTCTAGCGCAACAAGTGTCAGTTTTTTTAATCTTTACACGTTCCGAGATACAATAAGATGTTTCCTTCTTTTTTTAAAATTTTTATTTATTTATAGAAGATGTTTGTAATTATAAATATTTGTATGAAATTCGTTCCAGCTTAAAATCGTATGAAGAAGACATCTGCCAATATGAACACCGCTCTTGAACCAATGGGTGTTATTTAGATTGGCTCAGATTTTTGGTGTGCTTTCAAGTGATCTTGGGTTCAAATCATCATAGTACTCGTGTATGTGAGTGTTTTCCACTTCCTAAGGCTGACAATGAGTCGTGTCGTGTCAGTATCATATACGTGTCAAGAATACTCAATCTAAACACGACCCGTTTAATAAACGTATCGTGTTGGATTGACTAGTTAATTTTCCGTGCAGGATTTCGAGTCGGGTATTAGGTTGAGTCGCTAAGTGGTAGCAACTAAAATTACTAAAAACAATTAGAAAAATTAAGAATAAACAAAGAAACAGGTTAGCGGGTTGACGGGTTACACGAGTATTTTAACGGGTTGGCGGGTTGACTCGTTTAATAAAAGGATTACATAGTTATTTTAGCGGATTGGCGAGTCGACTAGAAACTCACATGTTTATTAAACGGATCATGACAGGTTGGCCCAAAAATGACCCAAAAATTTAATCGTGTGGGTTGACCTGCTAATTTTCCTCACGGGTTTTGAGTCGTGAACCAGACAACAACAAAAAAATGAATGGTTCAGATCATGGAATAAACTAAAAGAACTATATGATTGTTTTCACCCATTCCACACTATCATCTCATGATCCGAACAATTTATTTTTAGGTCATTATACAAAATTCACTCCTGCAGCCAATAAAAAAAATAAAAAAAATCCTAAATTAGACAACATTTAGTCATCTAACTTCAGTCAAATAAATAGACGACTCACAATACTATTCATAAACAATGAAAATATTCACGACAGTAATCAAATAGTTCAACGATTTACGAATCGATTATTATTAACTAAATATTCACGATAATAATTAAAAGGTTTTTTTTAGGTGATAATTAAAAGGTTAAAATTACATAAACTTCAATTGTATTTTGAAAAAAAATAATTTGTTTTAATCCAACCATGGTGGTCACCCACCATGAAACTTTGTTCTTTCAACTTGATTTACTTCTTCAATATTTTCTTATGCATAGTACTACTAAAGGCACATTTGCTATGTGCTTGGTATTGTACTTTTGAGTATGATGATCAAAAGTATCTCGATCCCTTTTTTGAGTACGCGAAAGTAGGCCCAAAGTGTCTCGAAGAAGAAGTAAGTCCTAGGAACTATTTGGTTCCTATGGCTCTTGGGTCTCTTAGGTGGCTTTTGAGATGCTTGAAGGTGATTTGGCCGCTGCAAGTGCTTTCCGATCACTCAAAATGATTCACACCGCTCTTCAAAATGATCGGGTGGCTCTTGAAATGCTTACAGCCACTCCTTAATTGAAAACAACAATGATGATCTTGAAGAACAATAGAAGATTGTAATGTGAGACATAGCTAGAGAGTGTGTGGCGAGTCAACATTATACCAACGGTGGATGATTCCCAAAAATCTTATCTGAGTGATGTTGCTGATGATGTTACTTATCTAATTATATTATAATTAATATCGTACAAGTATAAACTCTGTTGAAGAATATGAGTCGCACATCAAAAATTTGACTAAATAAAATACAAAATATAATGAATGGTTCTACTACTAATAATACGAGGTTTTTTGTGATAAAACCCCGCACTTACTGGGCATTGTAGGTGGTTAAGTTGGGGACAATATCGATGTTGTTAGTAATAGTCTGCTCGTCCATCTCTTTGAATTTAACAAACTCGTCGATGACATTATAACATGTGATAATATTACGATTACAAACAAAACATTTCCACTCGAATTAGTTTGAAGAGGTTTCAAATTAAATTTTTTGTAGCAGAATAAAAAAAACCGCTTTTGAGCAATCTTTCTTTAATTATAAAATCAACTAACAAATGAAGTTTCATGCCTAGATGTGCCAGTGGCACCACCAACAATGAGCAGGCGGAATCAGTAGTTGGTGCCAATTGGATGAAGGTGGTTGGTTATATTACAAGCCGTTGCTCGCTAAAAAGGCCTTACAACTTACTCTCTCATCTCAAGTGGTGATGAATCCACCAAAAGTTCTCAAAAGGGCATAAAGTAAAGCTAACAAAAAAAGGGAGGACCCAAAAGGGAAGCTAAGTTTGAATGGCGATATAGCATATTGGATGGTGGTGGTGGAGGAGATGGAGAGATGAAGAGAGATGGTGATCGTGGTGAATTGGTGATTGGGATGGAGAGTGGGTGACAGACCCACGTGACTGACCCACCACCACCACTAATAGGAAGAAAACCTCTCCCTCTCTCTCACCTCTCTCTCTCTCTCTCTCTAATATGAAGAAGGAATAGGAGGAGGAGGGCCAGTGGATGTCTTGGTTGGCTTCATATCAACGCTAACAGCCAAAATAACCCAACCACAGCAATAAAACCAATATACCCACAATCACATAACACCACCACCCCAAAAAGTGAAAAAGAAAAGTTAACAGGTTCACATCATTAACTCATTTGACAAAAGTGATCCCATTTTCCTTGGTTGCCTTGCCCACTAACATTAAGCCTGCCTTTCCCTTCTCCTTTCTCCTCCCCCTCATGCTATAGTCAGCAGCTAGTGGGTACTCTCTCTCTTCCCCCTCCCCCTCTCTCTCTCTCTCTCTCTCTCTCTCTTTGATCTTTTATTTTTGGTTGGTCATTTCTACTTACTACCCATTATTCTTTTTCTCTCTAAAATGCTAGTGGTTCTCCTCCCTCTTCACAATTTCTTGTGCTTAAACTTGTTTGGTGGCTTCAAGATGTTAGCAGCTTAAGCCCACAAAAGGGTAAAACTTATTGAAGCATTAGGAGAGAGAGGGAGAGAGAGAGAGAGAGATGGACAACGAAACTAACCAAGAAAACCCATCTCTCCCCCCAAACAATTACACCTCCACAACCAAGGAATTAGAGTCTCCAAGATCAAAACCCCAACAACCTCTTGGTGTTGGTGGCAGCAGTGACAGGCTAAAAAGAGATGAGTGGAGTGAAGGAGCAGTTTCTAGCCTCCTTGAGGCCTATGAGACCAAATGGGTTCTCAGAAACAGAGCAAAACTCAAAGGCCATGATTGGGAAGATGTTGCAAAACATGTCTCGTCTCGTGCCAATTGTACCAAGTCCCCCAAAACTCAAACCCAGTGCAAGAACAAGATTGAGTCCATGAAGAAACGATACCGTTCTGAGTCTGCCACTGCTGATGGTTCATCATGGCCTCTCTATCCACGGCTTGATCTTCTGCTACGTGGCAGTGGGCCATCCCCAACAGCAGCATCAGCAGCAGCAACTGTAACAGCTGCAGCTATACCACCACCACCACTACCACCACCACTGCCAGTACAACTGCATCCTCCGCCGCCTCAGAACAATCATCCTTTGATGCTACTGGAGCCATCAGCGTCGCTGCCGCCACAGCCACCACCTACTGCTCCTCCTCAACCTATAGGAACTGCCCAAAATTCATATGGATCCAATGGTGTTGATCATAGGGTGGCCAAGGTCAGTCTACATGACCCCCCCACCTCTGTTTTGTTTTTTCACACCTATTTCCTTTTGTTTTTTGAATTTTCAATTGAAATTAACCAGATAAACACTTCTTGTTACCTGAAGATTGTTGTCTTTTAGCCCTCACAATTGTTTTCTGGAGATAATTGGGTATTAAATTGTTTCCCTACCCTAGTCATATTATGTTCTTGGAACCCAATATGTCCTACATGAATGCCTTGGTGGTCTCACAGATAAACATTTTTCAAGCTTAACATTGTTATTTCTGATCATATTGTGACATTGAATTCATCATAGTTCAATATGAATGAAGATTTCAGATGCTTTGTCCAAATGCTGTGAAATTACTGAATCATGTGCAGAAGCCCTTCATAAAATCAAAATTGAACAGACAGAGGAAATTACTATCTCTGTTTTGGAATATAAATTAAGAAGGGTTAGTTGGCATTAATTTAGATATTAATTTCACTTCACCTAACATAAGGATGCATCATGTTTGGCATCTGAATTTCAATGAAGGTACAAGCTTTGCAGTAATTGTACAGGAAAAATTGTAGTACAAACACTTGAGGTTAAAGTTCCAATTATTGTAGTGCAATTGTACACACATTTGAGGTAAACAATTGAAGTTACAATGCACTCTAGAAGGCCCAAGTAAACCAATTGTACTCCCCAAGATGTTCTTAAAAAAATTATTAATGTGTATGTGATTGTTTGTAAATCTTACTAAGTTAATTTAACCTGCAGTCATGTTAACATGCAGGAAGATGGAATGGGGATGAAATTGTCAGACCATGCATCAGACAAGAACCCTTTGGAGATAGACAGTAGCACCCCAGCTCTTTACAGTGACAAGGAAAAATTAAGGTCCAAGAGAATGAAGAGGAAGATAGAGAAAAAGAAGCGGCGAAGACGGGAGGAAGTAGAGATAGCAGAGAGCATAAGATGGTTAGCAGAGGTTGTGGTGAGATCAGAGCAAGCAAGAATGGACACAATGAGGGAGATAGAGAGGATGAGAGTTGAGGCAGAGGCTAAGAGAGGAGAAATGGATCTCAAGCGCACCGAAATTATTGCCAATACACAGTTGGAGATTGCAAGGCTCTTTGCGGCTGGTGTTGGCAAGGGGGTTGATTCTTCTTTAAGAATTGGAAGAAGTTGAGGAACAATAATGGTCAGGTTTGTGAGTAAGTATGATATATAATGTATAGAATTTATGTAGTATGTAACACTGAGAGAAAAGAAAGGAGAACCTTTTGGAAGCAAAGGTGAGGAAGAGTCAACTAATTAACATGTAATATATAATGCGAATTAAGTAGTTATTGTAGGTACAATAACATATCTACCTCATTGTAATGTACATGTTCTCTCTTTCAGCAAGCAATATCAGTGTTTAGACCTAGAAAAACTTGCCTATCCCATGTTTCACGTGATGAGAGATATAGAGAAAAGTGTATGAAAGATGTTAAATGGAAGTTTTACGAGAGGAAAAGGACAGCCTTTGAGTCCACCTAACTTCTAAGTGTTGAGGAATCTAGATACTTGCTCCATGATGATTTCGTACTGTAAGTTTTCCAATATGTAGATGGGAGTGTATGTATGCCAAGCAAGTTTTTTTAATTTACACATAGTTTTTTTCTATTATTTGATCATGGTTCCTAGTTAATCTATATCATCAGTCTGCTCAAGCTTCCCATGAGATGCTCTAGCGTCTAAAGAGTTAGGTTTCCAAAATGGATAAAGTACCTAATCGCCTAAATATGCATGAATTAGTCTATTAATCTTCGCTTATTTTACATCGGGGGAAAAGTGTGTGACTTAGTTATCTAAATGAAGTTGTATCTTCAAATTCAAAATTCAATCTTTAAATCGTGTGGGGAATGAATCTTTCCAATAGTATGTAAAGACCTCGGTACTCTGAAATTGAGATAAAAAAGGCAAGGTTAGTCCTTAGACACATTAGTGTGATTTGAGCCAAAGAGCCTCCGATGTCGAAGTAAGACGTAAGCTTTAAGAAAAATAAGGTTTTTCAATTCAAGGAACATTTCCCTTCTCCAGGAGATGGTGGTGGTTTAAATATGACTCTTTGTTGGGTGGTTTATCACCGTGAGAAGATGCATGTTCAACGTTGATTGGGGGTGTTAAGTCTCATTGATTGGAACGTCAATTCGATTAGCCGTTTGACTTGGACGTGGGAGATTTTTACTCAAAGTGCGTGACTGTAGTCCCCTTAGTTCTTGTTGCTGTAATTGATAAGCAGATCTTTAGGATTTGCGCTGATTTTGCCAGAGGCGTGCTGTCCTTGCAAAGCACTTGTGCCTGTGCTGGGATGACTTCTTCGTAAGCCTTGCTCGGTCAGAGGCATTGCTAGGCCTTCTTGTATCATGTGGGCTCAAGCGGAGCCCACACTTCTTATTACCCCGGCAGAGAATAGGAGGTTTAGTAAGGCTAGGCAGTAGAAAAATCTCCCTAGCCGCCACCCACCTTTTGGGGTGGGTGGCTTCCTCCCCTCCCTCCTCTCTCAATCCTTCCCCTCTCTCCACTCTTCCCATTGCTTTGCTTCCCCTTTGGCTTCTTGTTGATGTTTTTCCCTTTTGGTTAGTTTGTTGGATGTGTTTGGTTGTTTTTGTTTGTTTTCTTTTTGCAGATTTGGAGCTCCTGCTTTAGATCTACTCCAGATCTTTGTGGTTCGTTTCAACTTGTGATTCGAGATAGACAAGGGTTTTGGGTGGCTAGTGGTAGTGTTCTCTATCTCGGCGGAGGCAGCGAACGTCAGTAATAATGCTTACTGCTCTTAATTAATGCATGATACGATGCATTCCACTTTCTCCTGTCCCTAATCAGGAGAAATTTAGTTCATGTGGTCATCTTGATGACCATGTGATGTCGTGTTATTGACACGTAAATTTTTGCTTCCACAATTAATTCTTGGGCTTCACTTGAAATTGAATCAACACGTAAACTTCACACTTCAAAGACTAGGTACCCAAGTTTAACCTACAGAAACCCTAACTCCTAAAATTATTATTATTCTTCTTCCTCAAGTCAACATCGTTCAATTTTTAGCCTAAAAGTGGGGCACCCTAACTCCGGTCTAACTCTACTTTACTTATGGAAGAAAAAAGGTGCTCTTTACTTGAAACAGAAGAAGAAGAACAAAAAAAAAAAGAGGTGCATAAACAACTTTTTTAAGTACATACATAGCATCCCATTCTGATAGTAGTACGAAGCATAGATGGCATCAAAATGTCTCCTAATCTTTGAGACCATCTCTGTTAGTGGAACGAATATTTTCTGAAAGCAGCACGTTCTCATGTTATTCATCGAACAAGTTGATGTAAGGGCAACACAGCATGAGGTCAAATTCATAAGTGGACAGGTTGTAGTTATGCTAAATGTGCCATAACTATATCAGTGAAATGATACGATGTGTCTAAGTCATGAAGTAGGCAAGGATTCTTTGTTTTATATATTTATTTAAGTTTTGAACTGATGTAGGCTAAGGACCATAAATATGAAAGTTGGTAATGTGTATTGGAAACAACTCCAAACACGTCATTTTTGTTCCTATTTCTTCAATTCTATTTATGTCCCCGTTATTATGCCATACATCAATGTCATACTCGATATCAAATTCGTTGAATTTTCTGTTATCAAAAGCAGGTGACCAACTTTTAAAGGGCAAATTTGTCTTAACACTTCCACCTACGAGTATTGATGTTGGTCACATACCTCACACTCAGAAGCGAAGTTAGAATTTTATATTATTAGGGGCCAAATGATAACGATAATTAATTACATACTCGTTTTGGCCTAATAAAGAACTATTGCAGTATTATATATTCATGTCACCTTGTAATTTTACACTAGATATACATGTCAAAATGTGACTTTGTAAAATATATTTTGCTGGCTAGGAGGGCATAAGCTTAAGAATGGTAATTTTGCACTATATTCATGAAAAGAAATCCGAGCTAGTCCGTGTCACTTATAGCATGTACTTAGCTCTATCCTTATTCTCACATGATTAATTGACATCAAGAATGACATTGATGCATGGCATAAGAAGATATAGATGACATTAATGGACTTAGAACAGGGGCAAAAATAATATATTTCAAGTGACACAGAGACTACCCGCGATTTAAAATAAATAAATAAAAGAATGTACAAATAGGCTTTTATGTGGGCTTGCTTCTCAACTTACAGTCCACAGGAATCAAACCCAAAAGAAATTTTATGCGCTTTGGCGATGGATTTTGAAGCTTCAAAAGCCCAGTCACTATATCCACAACCAGATTGCCTTTTTTGTTTATCTGGGATTTACGAGAAGATTACTTCGATTGCTTTGGCTCTGTAAAAGGATGGCTCTCTTCCAAACCCAAACAGCTCCTCCTACCCATAGCTATGGCTTTAGCTCGAAAACCCGTAGTCACTCTCCCATGGTCTTATCATTTCATTCCCCTCCACCTTCTCAACTTGTTACTCACTCCTCCGTGAAAACCCAGCAGCGAAATTCACTATTTTCTTTCCAGAACACACCGCTTTCACTCTCAACAGTTACAAGGAAGTTGCTTTGCAGACCCCCTCAAGGGAAACATGTCAGAGAAGACTATCTTGTGGTAAGTTCTCCCTAGAAATGCTTATTTACTTTAGCATTGGAATTACCCATTATTTGTTGGTTTTTTTCTTTAATTCATATGTTTTTCCTCCTTGATATGGTAATGATTTTATGGGTCAGTTTGTATATTCAAATTCTTTATCTGGTTGGTGAGAAAATGTAGGAAACGTAAAAGGATTACAGTTTATTGAATTGATATTCTGGGATTTACCTCTGTATGGGAAATGGGAAAGCATGGAACTTTTCTTTTGATTTGGCTTAGTTTGAAAGCCAACTTGGCATATAGAGTTTTAGTTTATTATTTTCCTTTTATCAGTTATGGAGGCATCTGATAGAAGCAAGCAAGCATAGTTATTAGTTAGTGAGATTGAAACAAAACAATTATTGGTTTTAGGAATTCTCTGATCTTTCTTTATTTTTAAATTATAAATTTGAGCTTATTTATTTCTTTTTTTGGGAAGCGCAGAAGAAGGTGTCGGCCCAGGAGGTCCAGGAACTGGTAAAAGGAGAAAGAAATGTACCCCTTGTCGTTGATTTCTTTGCAACATGGTGTGGACCTTGTATATTGATGGCTCAAGAACTTGAAATGGTATGCTTTACACATATGCATACTACTTTAGCGACGCTACTTTGTATTCATATCTGGCTTTTTTTTTTCTTTTTTTTTTCTTTTGAAGTTTTGATGGTTCATCTGTGCAATTTGATAAAATACTAGTATTTAGTACTTTGATATGGATTTCAAACTGGTTGTTAGAGAAATTCCTTTCTAGACCTTCCTAATCTTTTGTGTGTGGAGAGATCTTTTAAGGGGGAAATTTGAAAATTTGAACTGCACACAGTATGCATGCCCACTATGTTTTAAACCATTGTCACTTGTATGTTTTAGTATTGTAGAAAGAAAACCACTCTCACTTGTATGTCTTAATCGTGTCTGTAGAAAGAAAACCACTCTCACTTGTATGTTTTAGTATTGACTGTAGAATGAGAACCACTCTCACTTGTAAGTTTTACTCTTGACTAACAACAACCCAATATCACTTCTCGTAGATTAGGACTTTCATATGCTGCCCAAGTGTAGGGGTCCTTTTCTTGTATGGTGGCTGTTTGATCATGATTGGATGATTTTGAGTGTTTCTGAAAAGCAAGAAATATTATTAAAGGTACCCCACCTTTTTTTAAAACATTCATGGCTGGCTGTAAAAATGATGTTGATTATATGAATGAGATTTTAGAAGTGTTCCTCTTCAAGTGGGTGGTAAATGGAGAAAATCCGGATCCAACATGTTTTAATTGATGACAACATCTTCAAGACGAGTGTACCTTAGTTAGCGT
This sequence comes from Prunus mume, assembly GCF_029339155.1. Lineage (NCBI taxonomy): Eukaryota > Viridiplantae > Streptophyta > Magnoliopsida > Rosales > Rosaceae > Prunus > Prunus mume. Next base: position 5,804,103 of record NC_142702.1, read on the forward strand.
TTTAATCTCATCTGAAATGCTGTGATATGACTGAATGAAGTGTGAACCACAAGTGTATTTCCTGGATAGCAGTTTCTAAAAAGCTGAAAGTGAAATATAATACGTGAGAAATGTGGTGTCTTTAGATGTGTGAGGTACATTATTTGCACAAGCTATTTCTGAACATTAGCTAGTATATGTCTTTAACATGTGATTAACATTTACTTTTAAGATGCTCACTGAGTGCTAGTTACAATGGTGATTAGATTAAGACTCTTTCCATGCTGCCAAATGTGGATGCCCATTTCGTGTAAAACATTAAATATAATAAAAGTTGGCCAAACTTTTTGTGAAACATTTCTTGCCTGTCCAGTTGTTCATATGCATTTTGTGATCTGTGATTCTGCATGTTTTACTTGATTACAAAATCTTCAGAAGGAGAGAACCATTGTTGTTGGTTACTGGAGGGGATCTATGTTCTTATGGTCGTGATGCTAGCTTTTTATTCTATCAAATGCTAGAATATGAGATGAATGAAGTGTGAGATGCAAGTCTATGCACCATGATTGCATTTGCAAACGTAGCTTTATATTTTCTTGTACCATTCCCATACTGTAGAACTGCTGCATAGTTTGGCATTTGGGGAAAGTGCATCTTGTAAAGTAGAAAAGGTATTGAAATATGTCGGATAATGTTGTGCTTGCATTATGAAATCCTATTTACTTGGTAATAGACATCAACAAAAGTGAAACAAATAACGTGGTTCTCTTTTTTCTAATTATTGTCTGCCATTTCAAGGAAATAAACTGGAGGCATTAAATTTATTCAGCTCATGTTGTATGAATCCTCAAAAGGGTATTTGAGCATGACATTTTCACTTGTTTCACCAAAAGCTTTGATAAACTTGTGTTCTCATTGTCCTGGTTCATATTTTTATGTAAGCCAAAAGATATATGAATAACTAAGTCAATTGACCAGTTTGAGAGTAAACCCAAGGTTCCACTTGTTATAAGATTTGGAAACCCAGGTAACTCAAAGCCATATCCATGATGCAGTCTTACAGTAGTTTGCTTAATTGAAAACTAAGCTAAGGGTTATTTTAGAACTTTTCAGAGCAAACTTCTGATCTATAAACGATGGGCTATCAATCAGACAGGCAAAAATCAAATATGAGTATTTATCCTACTATCTTTACCAATCCAAAATAAAAATACCCATGTATGCAGATTTCTTTTGAAAGTGAATGTAATGGTAAAAGTCTTTATATTCCAAGTGTTAGTTAACATATAAATTATATTCCGTATTAGGATTCTAATGTTAATCAAATTGAATCTACCCGATTCAGAATTTGATTAAAAAAAACTTGGTTTGTAAGTATATGAGTAACGTTGAAATTTGAATTTTCGTAACAGCTTGCTGTGGAGTATGAGAGCAATGTTAAAATTATTAAGGTTGATACAGATGATGAGTACGAGTTTGCACGTGACATGCAGGTATTTGCATTTCTTTTTTACCTTTTATTTTTATAGTTTTATTTTGTCTCTATTCTCTCAGTTTCTTCCATTCTCTCAAGCCCTACTTGTTGCACTGAAATTTCTTTATGGAATTTATGGCATTTAGTACTCTACGTTTTATGCCTCTTACGAATTTATGTGTTTTTAGTTAGATATTTTTCATAGAAAATCACAGATTTTATATTAGTCTCAGTGATAAATATTCTGGATAAACATAAACTGGGTGGATATTTTGCTTTGACTAATATCACTGGTTGAAGAGATCTAGATTTATTGGCATACAATGTCACTATTGGAAAAGTTTTATGCAACAGATGAAGCATTGTAAACTCTTATTGCTATTATCTTGGAGTTTGAATGGCAATTAACTAGGAAAATAATACCTCCTAAACTCTTTCAAATCAGGTTCGAGGATTGCCGACATTGCTCTTTGTCAGTCCAGATCCAAGTAAAGATGCCATCCGGACTGAAGGGCTCATCCCATTACAGATGATGCGGGATATCATTGATAACGAAATGTGAAGGAGTTCGGGAAAATGATTCGGTTATTGCTCCATACATTTGGGGGGCCATGGTTCTGTTTGGTGATGGTACAAGCATTATCATTGCTTGTTGAGGTTTGTAATGTCCTAATTTACTAACTGGAATATTTCCTTGGAGTCAACAATTTTGTAGCCATATGATATCTAATAGATGCGGTTTGTAGGTGTGTTTAGATGTATGATGTGTGTCTATCATACATCCTTGCACGATTATGAGTCCTATTACTGTTTAAATGATAAGGATGTTTGGTGATGCTACAAGCCTTTGGGCATGGAAAATATATTAACCAGGTCTGATTGTGGAGCTTCTATGGCTGACATTTGGTATCATGCTTCCCTACAACTTGCACAATTAGGGTTGCATTTGGAAATGAATGAATACAAGGAGGCGCTGGTGATCTGGATGTACTACTTCATTTATATCTGCACTAGAGACCCCCACCTTTTCTTTTTCCGTTTTAAAGTAAAAAGAATAAGATAGAGTAAAACATGATGACGCAGTGGAAACAGAATCGTGTAGATGCTTGATATTATAGTTCTTTTAGAAATACAAAAGTCCATATATAAATTTACTAAAAGCATAGCTACAAAATTATGGTAAAGACTTCAATTATGTCCGACTTTACTTCTTAAAAGCTTATGTGATCTGGAAGTCCCTTGGATTTAACAGATCAACCAACCACTTGTTTTTTTTACTAATTTCTATTGAATTATGAGTGCCTTGCTGGATTTCTCACCTTTTATTTTATTTATCATAGTTTCTCGCATTTTATTTATCTCATTCTTAGTCAAAAGACCGACTGGTGTAATGGTTTAAAGCAATTTGACATATCGGAGATATCACACAAATTTACAGTGACGGTGACTAGTTCTATACTGTTGTGCCTGTGTCTAATATTAAAATGACAAGTACCAAAGTGAAACATGAACCAAACCACATGGACCAAAAATGTGGTTCGGCATATAATTTGTTTGTACATTCCAAAAATGGGGAAGATATTTGAGATGTACAAGAGTCAACCACCTGGAAAATGTTAACAAAAAAGTTTGCTAGTTTGCATATGAGAGAGTTTACAACTCCATTGACGGTCCTCCGCTTCTGATAAAGGGAAAGAGGCAGAAGTTTACATGTGAACCACCACTACATTAGAAAGTTATTTAAAATGAAGCTAATATTAGATAACGGGGTCTAGTCTAGTACAAAAGAGCATTGACTCGTAGATCAGTGGTCTCAGTTTCTAACCCCCATGACACATTGATAGTGTATGGGTGAGAAAACCACCATCCCTAAATATCGCTTGTATCACCAAAAAAACAAAAAAAAAACAACTAATATTAAATATATACGCTTATTTTCACAAATAGTCCCTAAGGACTAACTTGATGTACCAAGAGTAACCTTAAGGACCAACTATGTCACATAAAAAACCTAAAAGACCAATATGACAATTTCGTGAACCTCAAGAACCATTTGTAAAAATAAGCCAAATATATATTAAACCCACAAAAAAAATATCAAATCCAAATTTTACATTCTCATATTATAGGAAAAAATTACGTTTACATCTTCCGAAAATATAAATTGGGATGCAAAAGTAGTTTTACGTCTCCAAATTTTCATTTTTTTTAACACCTAAAGCTCCCCTCCAAGTCTTCCATTCCCTTTCTATGGTACCAAAATTTCTTGGTTCGAAGCTTCTATAAATCCTTTTCCATTTCTTTCTCACCTCACTTCCCTTTCTCCTATATTTTCCCTTCAACCTTTCTTTTTCTTCCCGAGTATTCTTTGAACTTAGGCGAGAGGTCACAACACAACATTAATTGAACATGATCACCTATACAGCAAAAGTAGAATAAGCCACAATTCTTCTTCGTATTCACACATCCCTTTCATTATCTTTCTTTCCTTTCAGTTCACCTTTTTTCCCATCCACGGAAATAATCAGACTTCTACGCCAACCAAATGTGTTAAATGTTATTTTCGTGAAACTTCTTTTCTTTCTCACTAGGGACAAAATTTAAATGACTTGCCACCACCCTACACGTATCTTTTTGGTTTACATTGGAGTTCGTATGGGTTCCAACTAGGGTGCTATAGGGGGTAGAAAAACTTGTATTAAACAGAGATAGCACTGTTTTGTTATTCACATCAATCATATATTGCTATAAAAAAATTATCACACGTGGCATACCATAATTGATACCCCCTTTTCATGTAAGTGTTTCTCCATAGGGAAAGGGTATGGTGGGAGCCATCGGCACTCCCTACACATATTTCATTTGACTAAAACATGATGAATAGTGAGTTTGCAACTCAAGTAGTTAAAAACAGTTACTCTTATGCTTAAAGTTCCATACTTGAATCTCCCCTCCCTCAATATTACTGGTGTCAAAAGCTTATGTATAGTTCTATCAATTGGCCCCAAGTGAAAAATCATAATAATAAATTGAATCGTATTTGAGACTCATGTAAGGTTCATTTTATTTGAGATTGAGAAAGAAAATGTTGGGTTTTATAACATCGTCTTCCGACAACTCAACATTTATGTTCATAAAAGCTTTTTTCAGAAGCGCTTTTATTAAAACCGCGTTCGGATTTTTATTAGAAATCCAAGTGCCATCTAGAAAAACACCTCTATAACCTAGAAAAACTTTTGAATGTAACTTTAAAACCTAATAAAAAAAAGTTTTTGATTGTCAGAAAACCATTCTGAAAGCAGTACCAATGGCAATGTGTGTCTTCAATGACTAGAAAGATAAAATATAAACTCTCATTGCATTCAAGAATCTACTAAAAATACTCAAAGCACAGCACTTACAAATGTATCCACTACATTAAATACGTGCCCAATTGGCAAGAAGCACAGCTCATAGCTAGCGAGATGGATCTAATCTATTAGCCAAGCAATAATCTTTAGACAGAATAATGAACGACGCCGTTTCCGGCTGTCTCGGCGGGTGAGAATGCGAGAAACATGAGAGCGACCATTATGCCAACGGGAAAGAACAAGAGCATCAACGGCGGAGGAGGCAGCGGAGGCAGCAACAACGGCAGAACCACCATGAACAACGCTAGACCCGCCAGTACCAGAACAGACCCCAAGCTCATACACTGCACCATGACCACCTACGACCTCCGACGAACATTTCTCTCCCTCCCCAAACGACAATGCCACGTCAGCAAACGACAACAGCGAGCAGCAGCGAGAATGGCAACGAATTTATGAAAAGGCTTTGACAGTGGTTTAACGGCTTGTATTGGTTGGTATATATATAGGGATGGCGTTATGATCTGGTGGGTGAGGGTGTAGGGAGATGTGATGTGGCTGGTGTGATCGGGACCGTTGATTTGGAGATTTTAAAATGGTGTGTGGGGACCAGGGAGTGCATTTTTGTTTGGTTTTTATTGGGAGGAAATCCAGTTTGGGGTGATGGTCCGAATCGGCCAGAATCGGAGCGCCAGATCCCGAGATATTCGGCTGATACGTTCAGCAACTTCTACTGTAAATTTGATTTAGTTCATTTTTAATTCTTGGGTTAGGTGTGGTCTTTATTTATTTTGTTTTAAAGTAAGTTATTCCACATGTCCTCTTGGTATTATGAATATATTAAAATTATGACTCGTAAGAATTATTAATATTATCATAAATCCAACATGATACATCAACAATTACATATGTTATTCCCCAAAAAAAAAAAAAAAAAAAGGGTTATACATACTACTTGCCTCATTATCTGCGAATCACAGTTTGATACATATGCAAAAATAATTCATAAAAAAACACACATCATACAGTTATTGGCATGAATATAGGAACTCCTACTTACCTGGTAAGAAGGGAAGTATTTTCCATATTATAATATAATTGTATGTTTATTTACCTAGAATGAGCATTTGAATTATTTTGATTCTTCAGTTTTCTTAAATTTACTAATGCGCATGTATTTGAATTTTGCGTAATATGCAAAAAAGAATAAAAAATTATGTGGCATTTGCATTAAAAGTATAATACCTGAAAAATTAAAATTTATTTTGAATAAAGAGAGTAATTAATCTCATAATTATTCATTCTCGCTTATATTCCTAATTTCCCCAAATTCATGATAGTTTTAAGTAAGTAAATTGTAACTCATCAAGTACCAAATTGTGCAAGACTGCAAAGTGTCCCCCTCATGACATTTTTGAAAATGAATTTGAAGCCGACTACACACTAGTTGGTCTAAATTATGGGCTTATGGTAGGTCACATGTGACTAAATAAAGTAATGTCAGTCAGTTGGGGGGCACCTTAATGCACATGTCAAAAGTTTACACTCTTTTGAAACTTCATTCATGTTTCACCATGTATTTGGATTGGATGGTAACTAATTTAACCATTGGTTTTGACCATGCCCAATGGGGTCTAATCATATTAATTACAATATTACACAGTCGTTAGTCCAATATCTTACAATAATTTCTCGTCAATTACACTTTTCACTCAAGTAGTTTGAGGCCTATTAAAGTTGTTTTTATAAAACTCTTAAAATATATGGATCAAATTCCAAATAAAAGAGGTGCAAAATCTAATTTATAATTTATAAGTTAACATCCTTTAATAATAGATTTTTATATTTGATGTATGTTAAGATTTTAGAGAAACTAAACCAATTATTAATAACGATACTCCGACGAGTATGGAGTTGTATAGAAAATATTTTGATATGATCAGAAGTAGAATTATTTATTATATATTTTGTATTTTATTTGATCAAATTTCGGATGCATGGTTTGATTCGATGAGTGTAAACATTTCCAACCCAGTTACCCATGCACGAGAAGATATGATGATAACCTTGAACAGATTGACGATAAAGAAAAAAAAAGATTCAAAGATGCCTCCCGAAATCCAAGAATGCTGTTGTTGCAACGCAAATCATTATAGAGTCAAACAATGGCCGTGTGGGACTCTGAAATTCGCATTTGCCCATTTTGGCACACACACAGTTATGTCTCAGTTCAATGCATCAACATCAACCAAACGTCAATACCACTATCTTCTTCCCAAAAATTATTTGATTAGTTGCATGAGTAGTTTATGTCATAAGTATTTTATATTAAGGATTAGTTATATATTTTTAATATCGATTGTTGAATAGCATATATGTTACATATTAAATTTATTTATATCAACATATCTAACGAATGCAATCAAATGTCTATATTAATTAGAAATATGTAATCAATCTTTAACTGAAATATTTATCGGTGAATTCCTTGTAATGAAGGAAAACTCAATATTGACCGTCAAGTTCGTGTTAAAAAATCACTGATCTTTTTGCATGCATACCATATTAATATATAAATAAATAATGTCACTGATTATTTTAATTTAATTTTACAGCTTGAAGGAACATCTTGGGATAATGGTCCACGAAGTACACAAGAAACCATATAATAAAAAATATTTATATATCTTGTTACTATAGAGAACTTTAACAAAAAAATTTGTTATTATATGATAAAAAATTAAAAAAAATTGCCCTGTTTTCATTTTCAGAAGAAAAATCTCATTTTCAGTTCATACTTTCACTTCCTTTCCTCGTATCAATGAATCCATTTTTATCTCATTCTCATAGCTCATATATTGCCTTCCCTTATATTTTGGGTAACTGAGATCATATTACACATAACATATAGATTCTTCTGTGCTCTTCTATGCAATCCTCTGCTCTGTGTACGTAAGAAATATGTTCCTTATAAAAAGAAACGAATATGGATGCTGGTTGATCAACTAGTACCGAGATTAGTATAAATTTGTTCAAACCAATCAAAACCGGCACCAATCAAATGTACACCTACTATGAGTTTCATTATTTCTATAAGATACGTGATTGACGCATAATTTGATTGAAATGAAGAAAGAAGATAAGTGTGTTGTTAGATTTCTATATAAGTGTCCATGATCTTTCACACAACTTGAAATACATAGAAAACATATCTAGCACCATCTTCCTTAAGTACACGATCTCTGAACTCATTCAATTGCAGCAATATCAACACGAGCAAAAGGAACAAACAGCTTAAGACTTCTTCTCTCTCTCATAAACTGTTTTAGCTCTCTTTTTATTATGAGATTATGGTTAGAGAACATGACTGATGAGAGCAGGGTTTTAAGCTTATATAGAGCTAGGTTAAGTCGTCTCTATTCATCACCAAGAGTCAATTTGACTAACACTCTAAGCCCATCAAGCAACAATTCACGCAAAAAGAAATAAATAAAATCCCTTTAATTAGCTTCAAAACTTTTCTTATTTCACAAGAGTTTGAGCCTAAAAATATAACTTAATTTAAATTTTTATAAAACTTTATATAACTTAACATCTAATGCACCAATTTAGATAGAAATATAACATGTGCGGCATTATTGATATCACGAAGGAATGTCCATTTCAGAAAAGTGCCCATACACAGATATACAATGCATTGTACGTGATGTTCTCTTAGCCTAGCTAGTTGATATAAAATTATGAATATTCATGGCTTTGAATCCAAAATGCAGGCGCGTCAGAAGAAAGAGGATTGGACATGATGATGATGATACTGATGGGGATGGATGGATATGCTGTTGCTGTGCAAATGTGCATGAGAAATGAAATTAAAAAATATGTGCAAGTTGGTGCATTCCCACTTTCACTTTTGGTAATGTGCAATGTATCTGACTGAGCTAACCCTATGACACGCACGCGCCTACCATTCCTTTTCCAACACGCAATAATCTACAAATCCAATTAATACTCTACCACTCCACCTATTCTTTGCCTTTGCCCAATCACCTGTTTTCTTCCAATTTTGCACTTGAAAAGGAAATGTTTTGAATCACCCAGCCATCTTGATTAAAATGCTAGTTGCAATCCGTCTCTGTACCGGTAAGTTAGCAGGTGTGGGGTTTTGTACAAAAATAATATTGATGCGATTACTAGTAGAATTACTCATTATATATTGTATTTATATTTTGTTAAGTTTCCGATATGAAACTTTATGTTCGTTAACAATATTCATATTACAAACATCAAACTACTATTGAAAAAAGGTCACTGGCAAAATAATACAAGTTGTTGAACTAAGTGGCACATTGTAACATCATTTTAATTGAGCTTTTAAATCAACACAATTTTTTCTACAAAGTACATATTGCAAACAATCTCTAAAATTTAAAGTGGAATTAGTCTAAGAGATTTTCCTTTTACCTTCGTTCAAATTCTTTTTGTAATAGGTGATGCTTACGTGGTTCCTTTATCTTGATTCTGATAGTTGTAAAGTTGAAAGAACAAGGAGATTGTGGTAAAAGGCTGCAAACCCAATCAAGATCGAGATCAAGATCTCGGGTTTGGTTTTCTTTTCGATTTCGTTCTCACACTTCCATCTCCCTTGCAATTCCAGGACAACGTAACATGCATTTTCTGTTTGTGTTGGACTTTGGGCTCTCTTTGACTGGAACAGCACAGGCCTACTATCTGAACATAGCATAGTGTTAGAACACTTCCATCTATACGCGATAACAACCAGTAAAGGCAAGTAAGAGGTGGTTATTGTTCACGTGAATAGTATCTGTCATAGCAATTTTTATTGTAACTTTTTTCACCTATTGACATGACAACCCAATAGCAATTACTATTCACATGAGATTAATTTCATTTATATGTATGAGATTAATTACAAAAAATTGCTAGGTATCTATAATATATATTTTTAATTTTGTGGTAATTTTTCAGAATTTTTGTCAATTTTTTTCCAATTGATTTCTTTCATTGACGTCAGTATCTTTAGGCACCATCTTGGGCTGCCTTTGGGCCTGCCCAATCTTGGTGGAGCTCACGTCATACCTGTGCCAGAATTCATTGGTTGAGGGGTTTATTAAGCCCAGGGGGCCTTCTGTCATGGCAAAACCCCATGGGTGGACATACTCTAAGAACCCATGGATAGAACTTTCCCTTAAAAATCGGCTTGTAAGGAAAAGGTGCCCATGAGCTCTTAAACCACTCTATGATATGCTATATATCCAATGTGGGATCTTGAGTCATAACATTCAACCAGTCTTCCGTACCCAACGTCCTTGTTGGCCCATTCTATAGACACTGGCCTTCACTCAACTACCAATATTCAATGACTTGATATCTTCTTAATCTAGCCTATAGGTCTTCCCTTCTGTGGAATTAGGCCTAGTTGCATGGTGAAACTAGACTCCGATACCAAATGTTAAGAACCCTAAGGTAGAAATTTCTCCTGAAAACTAGTCAGTAAGGGAAGAGTGCCCATGAACATTTAAATCACTCTATGATATGATATTTTTCCAATATGAGATCTTAAGTCATTACACATACTTTAAAGAAATTAGGAGAATAATTAGTATTAAGTTCAGAATATAACTTTTATTTATTTATTAATATCCTAGCAACAACATGAGCAAGATAAAAGAAAATGTAATACACTACTCGTCTCTACAAATTATCAACAATGAAATTCAAATTCCGAGGAGCATTAAATGAATTATTCATGATATCTGACATATGCTATAACAAGTCTCTTTGGGGGCGTGTGGTACATAGGATTGGATTGGACAAGACTAAATTCAAGTATTTGCTTTGGCTTGAACTTAGTCTTCTTCTCCTATGTTTGGTGTGTGTTTGGACCTATATTTGGTGCAATTATAAATTGGACTAAATATTAATTTCAAGATTATTTAATAACTTTTTATTTATCTTATAAGAACTTAAAAACAATTATTTTAGTAAATCAATTAGCATCCAATATATCAAGTGTAAGCAATAATTTTAAGAGAGCTTCACTATTAGGCCCAATATAAGTGGCTCAAATTATAACAAAAACCCTATATGAAATGGAGTTTAGAAATACACCCAAAGTTCATATACAACATAACAAAAAGTTTTCGAAGTTACGAGACACATAAAGAGATACACCATATCGACTACAACCCTCCCAGTGCTGCATCAGCCAAGGGAGAAGGAGGTCATTGCCCCTCCTCCCCTCTCCCCCTTATTCCCTCTTCCTTTCTCACTTTTTCACTCCTTTCTCTTTCTAGATTTTTTGGTGGTAACTTGTTTGAGTTGCTGCTTCCGCACATTTAAGGCTAAATGCCTCCTTTAATTTTCGTTAGCAGAGATCTACAAAATCTTATCTCTATATGTGTAGCCCTTACAAAATCTCTCTCCTTCTATGATCCACTCTCACCCTTTGGATACATCAAACAATCTTATACGCGAGTTTTCGCGTACCACTGGGAAGATATATAGAGCTCTTGCTCAAGTGCTTGCACCACCTCCTTTCTTTCTCAGGTTGCTTATTCGTTTGGCTATGAGTTGTGTTTTCCCATGGCTGTTTTTCGATTGCTTGCTACATTTGTATGGGTGCTTAGGTGGTTTTGACTCTGCTAGAGGTGATGAATTTGGATTGTTGGCTTTTGTGTATTGTTGTGAATTTTAGACAACCTGAAAAAGGGAGATTATAAAGATTAGTCTAAACACAAATTATATTTGCAAGTGCACAAGGTCAATCGTAATTTAGTATGGCAAATACAAGGTCATTCCCACGAGGATTGAGTTCAACTTCCAATTAGTCTAACCTAATTTACTTCACAAAATACTTTTAACTACTATAATTATATAAACAAGAAATTAAACATGTAGCATGCTCACATAAACACAAAAGGGTTTTTTTGAAAGAATGATTTAATTAACAACGAAATTAAAAGACAAAACAAGTAGAAAATCACGAAATACAAGGATGAGAAATTCAAATTGATAGAAGCACTAGGACAATGAATTTACCATTAGTAATCCGATCTAACCTCTTATTCACTTACCTATTAGCTAACCATTTGATGTCGCCACTTAGTTTTCCTTTCATGAATCACCTATGGTATTTAGGCTAACTCGTATATTCCTACATTCAATTCACCTATGGTATTTAGGTCAAATATTAACACATAGAAACTCATTAAGATCAGTGAAAACTGCCAATAAGCATGTGAACCCTAAGAGTATGGTATTTACCCTAGACGAATTACAAATCCTAATCACAAAGCCTCAAATTAAGTATGGTATTTACTATAATTTGCATCTAATTAACTCAATTAAAAGTCTAGATGGTGATCAAGCATCAAGATAATCAACCAAGTTATTAAGCACAATGATTAAGAATCCAACATCAAACGACAATCAATAGATAGGTAAAATAAGAAAACTAGATTATCATACTAGGGCTACATCATGCCCTAGCAACAGAAAATTAGTTACACCTAATCATAGAATTCGGCATAAGCAAAAACATAAGGAAGAAAAAATAAAACGTAGCCAATTGCGTTACTCTTCTGGCGTCTCCAATTTCTCCTAGTCTTTGCGTGCATCCAAAGGAGTTGTTTTTCATATTTAAGTAAAATACCACACGTCTATTCCTATCCTAGCTAGGCTTTTACAACAGCCCAAAAATAAAGAAAAACCTAATTAAAACATAAATCCAAAATGGGTAAGTAATTGACTCATCTTCCTACTTGGACTGGGATAACACGTCAGTTCCTTTGCATGGACGTTTGGGATTGTTCCTCTTTTAAGAAATTTTGGAAAAAAATATGTAAATTGTAGATCTTTGTCTTATCTTTCTAGCCGTATATTATACGCCTTGAGAAAAAAAATCAAGAAAGTATTCAAATAATTATTATTCCACAGCAGCACAGTTTTGACGGGATTGCACCTTATGCTGACTTAGGTTCAAAGATTGCTCTCATTGGCTACTCTGAAAATTCTAGAAAAATTCCACAATCATCTTCAAGATCTTAGCTTTCATTTCCAATTGGTCTTGTACTAGAACTCGATCAAAAAGTCGTATTTTTGTTGAAAACCAATTACTTGCTCTGGAAAGCTGAAAAATTAGAAAATAAAGTAATAAGTCCTTTTTAAATCAAATTCTCCTACAAAAATTGAGTATAAAGAGTACATAAATGGGTAAATTTATGGACTTCTCATGTATATTTATGTATGTTTTTGAGTGATGGTAGTTCCTACACTCAACCTTGCCCAAGATGGTGATGTCCCTCTCTTTACACTGGCGGCAACATTGGCACCAGCGAGTGGACTTTATGTCTGGAATGGGCTTTATGCCTGGATTGGGCTTTATGACTTGTTTGGCCTATGGTTGGTTGTTGGTTGGGTCTATGACTTTTTTGTTTTTGATGAGCTCACCATTTGTGATTGGGTCATGCTAGGGAAATTATCTTTAGATACCAACTTATGTACCATCTCTCTAATAGAGAGGTAGAGCGCACCAATACATTAGGTTCCACCTCTATTAGAGAGATGATAACAAGTTAGTATCTAAAGTTGGTCTCCCTAGTTGGTATCTAATTAGACTGAACTGCAACCACCCATAATTGGAAGGAGTGTTGCTAGATTTTGTGTTGGCATGTGTGCCAAATTGTTCTTTTTATTTACCTTAATTATATATTATATCCATATATTTATTATAATAATATTATGTTTATTATTTTGGAATACCACCAATTTGGTTTGGTTAAACCGATGATTCTCAACATCAAGGACCGAAACCAAATTATAGACAAATGGTTTGGTTTGGTTTCAAATCGGTGACAAAAAATAAAAAATAAAAACCAAACCAAACCAGATCAACGATTTTGTTTGGGCTGTTTGATCGGGTTTTCGATTCATATGCCCACCCCTAAAAGCATCACTAGTTTTTTTTGGCCCGAATGAGAAGTGTTGTGAGGTGTTGTATAAAGCTATGTGTATGCTAAATATACACACTTTGTTGCCAAAATCACCTACAATGGACAAGTAAAAATGGTTGTAAAAATGCATAGTCGTGGAGATGAAAAATTCGATGCACATGTGCATCTTTTTTTACATTCTTTGCAGGTTGTACCCACAGAAGAAAAAGGGAGAGAGAATGTGGGAATCATTCTTCAGCCACCATACAAAATGATGTAGATGACGTGAGCACATCAAGTGGTGCATGACAATCCTCTACAGCTCTATGATGAACGACTGAGATGGATTGGAATTCAAAATGGAAGACCTAGATTTCATGCAATTTGCATTGCACTTCCAATGGTTGAAAATATTAGGAAAAAAAAACCTTAAAATGTTTAAAATATATTATAATTTTCTACATATATATCGTTATGTTAGTTTGTAAGTAAAATCACGTGTTCTCCAAATTAAAATTTTTTTAAGTCCATTTGTTTGGAAAAATAAAATAAACCAAATACACACAAAATTAATTTTAAAAAGTTAAAACATAAAAAAAAAAAATTTATCACAAACAAATCGAATGTACATCTTCGGATTTATATCTTTCCCCATTAATTGGAGCAAAAAATTCATTACCCCCTTTGGAAGTGTAAATGGAATATAAAAGTGACTTTACACTCCTAAAAATACACCACTCATTGATGATGCTCTAACTTAAGTAAATTGCGTTTGCAGATGGAACGAGGGAGAGAGAGTATATATGCTATAGAAGAAGACACAGTTATAGATTTGTAAGTGTTTAAACTAAAAGGAAAAAAAGAGGGCGAATAAACTAGCCACTCCACTTTTTGGTCCAATCCAATGAAACTAAACTACGTATTTCTTGGTTACAAAGAAACTAGGTTTTTCGAATAACAACACTTCAACTAAGCAGTCACTTCGATTACGTACTGATGAATGACCTAGTGACACATCTTCTCAGCCTCGGGTGTCCTTGACATATTGGATTTGATGCCCAGCTGGAGGATTTGATTGTGGGATGTGGAGGTTATCTTATGACGAAAAGGGTTTAATGATGGATACATTTACTTGTCGATAATTAGAGCGTTAGGTGCAATCAATTTTCCAGGAAAAAAAAAAAAGTTAAGGGGCTTTACACGTAAGCGTAACCGTATATTTTTTTTATATAAGCGATATTTGGAGTGGTAGATTCAAACATAGGAGTTCAAATGAAAGATAGATGCTCTTAATTATTTGAGTTACAAATTTATTCATCATGTAACCATAAGAGTTTGTTGATGATTTAGTGTGTATGATGAGTTTGTTGATGATTTAGTATGCATCATACACGTAATGTTTTTGGTACATGAGTTATGTAGTTTCAATGTGTGAATCAATGCTCCAGTAAGCACCTTATCTTGAATTTCATGACTTGAGTTCGTATTAATTTTGAGCAAGATTAGGAACATTAATTACTTTGTGGATATCCAAGCACCTATTTTGAGCAAGATTAGGAACATCTATTTTGTCATTTATTATCGAAGTGAATTGACTGCTTCTTTCACTTCAGTTTGATAAATGCTTCAAGAAAAAAAGCTACGCTTCTGCCCAGACGCTTGTCTTTGGACTTCAGTGTGGTGTGCTTATATATATTACCTCTATCTCTTCCTCTCTCTCAATTCCTGTTTATGCTAGCTATAATCAGAAATGGGAGGAAAGAAAAAAAACAAATCAAGCGCCACCACTGCCAATACATCAGAAACCGGAGGAGGAATGCAAACAAAAGCTGATCCTAAAAGCAAATTATCCACCACCACCATTTTAGAAGATGAAGGCTTGTCCGCAGCACTAGTTGTTGAAGCCGAACATGCTGTACCTCTCAATGTTGCTGTGGATGCACCCATTGTGTCATCTTACAACGAAAAATTTCGTCCTCTGCTTGATGCAGTTGACAAGCTCCGTAGCCTCATGGTTATGGAGGAAGGCATTCAGCTCCCCACAATTGTTGTTGTCGGAGACCAGTCATCTGGTAAATCTAGCGTTCTTGAATCCCTTGCTGGAATCAGTCTGCCACGTGAACAAGGCATCTGCACCAGGGTACCCCTCATAATGAGGCTTCAACACCATGCACGTGCAGAACCAGAGCTTTCACTGGAGTACAATGGCAGAGTTAAACAGACTGATGAGCTCAACATTTCAAAAGATATTATCAATGCCACTAATGTCATTGCTGGTGGAGGTAAGGGAATTTCTAAAACCTTATTGACTTTGTTGGTGAAAAAGAATGGTGTGCCTGATTTGACCATGGTTGATCTCCCTGGAATCACTAGGGGTTCCTGTTCATGGCCAGCCTGAGAATATTTATGATCAAATTAAGGATATGATCATGGAGTATATAAAACCTGAACAGAGCATCATTTTAAATGTGTTGTCTGCGACTGTGGATTTTATTACTTGTGAATCGATTAGGATGTCACAGAGTGTGGATAAAACTGGTGAGAGGACTCTGGCTGTGGTTACAATGGTTGATAAAGCACCAGAGGGACTGCTAGAGAAGGTTACAGCTGATGAAGTCAATATTGCTCTTGGTTATGTCTGCGTAAGGAACCGGATTGGAGGTGAGACGTACGAGGAAGCTCTAGCTATTTCTGACCAACTATTTCAAACTCATCCTCTGCTTTCCAGGATTGACAAATCTACAGTTGGAATTCATGTTTTGGCCCAAAAGTTGGTTCAAATTCAAGCCACTAGCATAGCTAGAAATTTGCCGGATATTGTTAAGAAGATTAATGACAAGCTGAGTTCCTGCCTTTCAGAGCTCGACAAAATGCCAAAGAAATTGTCATCTGTTGCTGATGCCATGACAGTTTTCATCAACATCATTGGAGTGTCCAAAGAATCGCTTAGGAAAATTCTTATTAGAGGAGAATTTGACGAGTACCAAAATGAAAAGCACATGCATTGCACGGCTAGGCTTGTAGAAATGCTC
Organism: Prunus mume; assembly: GCF_029339155.1. Taxonomy (NCBI): domain Eukaryota; kingdom Viridiplantae; phylum Streptophyta; class Magnoliopsida; order Rosales; family Rosaceae; genus Prunus; species Prunus mume. The sequence goes on from NC_142702.1 coordinate 5,820,889, forward strand.
AATCAGTATGCTGATGAACTTCATAAGGCCAATGAAAGTGATCCCAAAAGTAACTTCTTAACGGAGGAGATTAAGGTTTTGGAAGAAGCGAAAGGTATTAGTCTTCCCAATTTTCTTCCCCACAATGTCTTTCTTTCTATTTTGCAGGGAAAAGTGAGGGGAATTTCAAGTATACCAATTAGGTTTGTTGAGCAGGTGTGGAGTTATATTGGGGATGTGGTGATTTCTGTGTTAATGCATGACACACAAGGCTATTATCATCTTCATATGGCTACCAGAAGAGCTGGCCATAATCTTATATCCAAGATGAAAGAAAGGTCAATCAACTGGATCTTGGAGATTGTGGACATGGAGAAACATACAGATTACACATGTAATCCTGAATATGTATCTGAATGGAATAGGCTCATGACCAAACAGAATGCATTCATAGATGGAATCTTGAAGGATGAGCAACGGCCCTCTAAGATGGACGTAGAGGGTATTGGGGAGATTGAATTTGAAGGTCTAAGGAAGTACACTCATGTTGATCTATCTCAAGCTTTTGACTTGAAAATGCGGATGACTGCGTATTGGAAGGTTGTTCTGAGAAGGCTGGTTGATTGCATGGCCTTGCATTTGCAGCTGACTGTTGCAAACCTTGTGAACAAAGAAATGGAGATGGAGATTGGTTGTGAGCTAATGGGAGAAAATCACGGCGTTGGGATTGAGAGGATGCTGGAGGAAGCTCCATCAGTTGCAGTCAAGCGCGAGAAGCTCAACAAGAGCATCAAAAAGCTCAAGGATTCTAAGGAGGTGGTTGGTAAGATCATGGATACTTATGCTGGTTAACTTGTGGGATAGCTATAATGATCAATGTTCTGTTAATTTCTAGTTATTAGGTATGTAGTTAAATGATGGCCACTTTCTAGTTACAGCAGACATTTTGTGAGTCCTGTGTGGATGATCTGTTTCTGCTTAATTAAGGGCACATTTTGTTTAACAATGTACCTGGTTGCTCATCCTGTGTGTAACATATCTGTTTCTACGTAATTAAGATCACGTTTTGCTTATAATCTTGTGGATGCTGATTTTGTTTCTACTCAGTTAAGAACACATTTTGTTTTTAAGTGGCTTCTAACCAGCTAGCATGTTTAATCCATGTAAACGATTTTGTTACCATCTTCATCTAGTTAGCTGTGGGTGGCTAAATCGAGCACCATCAGTGTCAAAGTTCTTGCAGTCTCAAGTAGAAAGACCTCTCTTAAAACAAAAATGTGTGTGTAGCAGAACAGTTTGGAAAGTCTCTTGAAACAAAGACAATGAAAATGTATTTGGTATTCTCTAAAAAGAAAAAAAAAACTGTCTCCAATACTAATATGTGAATTGTATTATGCAGTAGTATTGTGAGAAATGATATGAACCTCGCATGCAGCTGTAACTGCTCTTAACTACCTGAGTTAAGAGCTCCTTTTTATTTTGTTTTTTAAGAACCAAACTTATTATTGTGAAAAAACATTACAAGTTATATTAATTAAATTTGATTAAAAAGATGGTGCAATTGTTAAATTGATTTATCCAATTGTTTGTACTCAATTTTGCATCGTGTTCTACTTTTGCCCAAAATATGTGGTCTAGAATATTGTATGTATTAAAAAAAAAGTCTTTGTCCTGAACAACCAAGTAACAACATGAACCAAAAAAAAAAAAAAACATTTTTTTTTGCAAGATTAATTTGAAGACCAAGGATGGTCAGACAACTGCATAGATTCCTAATAGATAATAGAGATTACTTAATACACAACTTCTCAGCAGATTTCAACAGAGTCCAGAAACATATCCCAACCAGATATCTTCAAAGAACACTACACCTGTCCTACATTATAGTTTTTAGCATGAATGAACTGATTTCTTTGCATGCAATATTGGTTACTGGTTTGTTAACGGCTTTTTCCTATACTGATTGCGTCAATTTCAAGGACATGTCTTTGTTATTGTGATCTTGGCAGAAAAACTTATATGAAAAGGAAATAACACTATTTTGTTATTTTCGGCTAATTATGCTATGCTAAGTAGAAAAATTATCACGCGTAGAAGAGACTGATTGATCAGGAATAGTAAAACAGTGCTATTCTTGTTATACACAAATGTTTCTCGATCTTAGGGGTGTATTTAATTAAGATTTTAATGGATTTTAAATAAGTTTGGAGTGTCATTTAATTGATTTATTTTTCGTATCAGTTTTGATGAAATTTGTTAGAATCTTGATCTTGTCATAGAGTTTGATAGATTTTTATAAACTTCTATAAATTTTAAATAATAGTGGGTCATCCTGCTTGATGTTAGTGGTGGTGGTAGAAATGATAGAGGCATTAATGGTGGTAATGATCGTGTCAAGACTCAAAAGTAAATAGGGTTTAAACTGATATGTGTATTCTTCTCTCAAGGAAGGATATATATACTACATACAGAGTTGGTACAAATAGGAAATATGTACAAAATCTCCTAATTCTACTCAAATGAGATAATTACAATAAAATACAAATTCTTTTCCTAATAGGAATTTTTTTTTATTCCTAATAGGAACATTAACTTTGACTCACGCCAACACTCCCAACAAGTTGGTGCATAGATATCGGTAATGCCCAACTTGTCAAGTGAGTCTTCAAATCGGATTTTTAATGAAATGCCAATCAACTTCTACATGCATAGTTCGATCATGTTGCACCGGATTTTTAGCAATTTCAAATGCAGACTGACTATGAAAGTGGAGCTTTGTAGCAGCCATCCAGTCTCAACCCAATTTCAGCAAGTAACCACATTAACCACAGTATTTCACAAACCCCTTGGACAATCCCTCCGTACTCAGACTCTGTAGAGGACTGAGACACAACATTTTTCTTCTTAATTGCTACGCCACGTAACTAGGTTAATGCCAACAAATGTGAAGTAACATGATGTAGAATGTCAATCTGTAATATTCCATGCATAATTTGCGTCAATGTAACCTTCTAGATCCAAGTGGCCATTTTTCTTAAATAATAAACCTCTCCGAGGAGCAGACTTTAAGTAACTTAAAATACGCATCACAACAGCCATATGATCCTTACTAGGTGAATGCATAAATTGACTAGCAACGCTTACTGCATAGGCAATATTAGGGCGTGTCAGTGATAAATAGATCAATTTTCCAACCAATCTTTGGTGTCTTTCTTTATTAATTGGGACCTAATCCACATAAATCCCAAGTTTATGATTCTCAACAATAGGTGTATTAGCTGGTTTATAGTCAAGCATTCCAATATCTGCTAGCAGGTCATATTTTCTTTGTGAAAGAAATAAGCTATGTTTAGATCGAGTGACTTCCACTCCTACAAAATATTTCAGCCTACCCAAATTTTTAGACGCTAAATGCTTCTGCAGTTCCTCGATTTCTACAGTAACATCACTAGTCACAATCATATCATTAACATAAATAATCAACGAAGTCACCTTATTAGCCCCGTGTTTAATGAATAGAATAGGATCAGTATTGGCCTGTTGGTAACCAAATTTCTTTATAGCTGCAGTAATTATGCCAAACCATGCCAGAGGAGACTGCTTTAACCCATGCAACGTCTTTTTTAAGCTGCACACGTTCACCGTGTCACCAGTATCGCTATACCTTGATGGAAGACTCATGTACACTTCTTCTTCTAATTCACCATGTAAGAATACAATTTGTTTTTAGATCAAATTGCCTCAGGGTCCAATCTAAGTTTACTGCTAAGGATAGCAAAACTCTGACAATATTCATCTTAGCCATAGGTGCAAAAGTATCATGATAATACACTTCATATGTCTGAGTGAACCTTTTAACTACTAATCTTGCATTGTACCTCTCGACAATACCATATGCATTACATTTAACTGTGAACACCCATCTGCATCCTACAGGCTCCCTTTGGTTGATCACCAATGCCCCATGTATTATTTTTCTGTAACGCCTCCATTTCAATATTCATGGTTTCAACCCACTTTGGATCCTTAAATGTCTCATCAACACGAGTTGGAATTTTAATACTATCCATTATGGTAAAAAACTCTTTGCACTTTGGAGATAACCTGTGATCATACACATAATGGGCAATAACATATCTTACTTTGCGTTCTGGTGAGTAACGATTAGGTGGAACCTCACGGTTCCCTCTAATCGGTAGAACATAGGAATTATCAGCAGTATGAATAGAAGTATTTACCTTAGGAATATCCATGAGAGTTTGATTGGGTATTATTAGAGAAGCTTTAGGGGGAGGGGCAATAAGTTTAGTGACAGCAGCGGCATCAATTAAAATAATAGGTTCAACTGGTGTAGCATGTTCAGTAGGTTCAGCCGGGTCTCCCCTTGTATCAAACCATCCAATACCAGTCCCCCTTGTAAATCTAGTCAGTTATGTCCTTCACTACTAGTCTTCCCTTGAAGATGTATCAGGGAAGAACATCTCATCCTTAATGAAGGTAACATCCATAGAAAATATAGAAATCAGGTAGCAGGATGATAACACCGGTAGCCTTTCTGATCAAGAGAGAACCCTATAAAGACACAACGAAGAGCACAAGTGTCTAGCTTACTCCTTTGATTTTGATGGAGGTGAACATAAACGAACACAACCAAACACCTTTGGAGACAAAGTCAATATAAAAGAGACAGAGATATGATAAGTCAATATCTGTATAAGAGTTCAGAAATTTAGAACTCATGAAGATAGACAATTCAAGAGATAGACTGCATATGTAATAGCATCAATCTAGAACCGCTTTAGAACTGACGCACCAAGCAACAGAGCATGGGTAGCAGGAATGATCTCCCCATTTTTACGTTCAGCGACCCCATTCTATTATGGTGTTTGAGGGCAAGTAGTCTCATAGAGTACACCCTTAGTGTGAAAAACGGGATAACTCCAAATTAACAAATTCTCCACCATTATCATATTGAAAAACCTTGATAAGGAGCATAAATTATGTCTGAATCATTCGATAGAAATGCTGAAAGATGTCAACCACATCACTTTTAGTTTTCATCTCATATAACCACATTATACCAGTGCAATCATCCACATATAACACAAACTAGTGAATTCCCAAGGCTGTAGAAATAGGGGAAGGTCCCCAAACATCATAATGAACTATATCAAATGGCATAAGCCGTTTATTACAACTCGGAGGGTAGGATACCAGAGGACTCTTAGCGAAAATACAAGTCTGACATTGGAAAGCAGAGTCGTTGACACCATTAAATAATGCAAGGAATAAATGTTGTAAATATCCAAAGGATGCATGATCAAATCGGCAATGTAGCAACCAACTCCGGTGATGCTGAGAAGTTTTGGTGCTACTAGCACGAAGAACTCGACTAGTTGCCACATCATCTATATATAAAGCCCCCCATTTTTAGTACCAAGACCAAAGATTCCCGAATCTTGATATTTTGTAGTAATACAAAAGACGGATACATCAGTACAATGTAGTTTAGCTACCTAGTAACTTGCGGCATAGATAATAAATCACTAGACAAAGATGGAACCAGTAACACTTTGTCCAATGGTAAAGTAGGTGTCAAGAGTACAGAACTAGCTCCCGTGACATGAGTAGCATCATTATTAGCAGTTAGAACATGATCATGATGAGGCGGAAGTAGATGTGTCAAACAAGACGGGCTGACCCAACACGACCCGAGCCCATCCCGTTTAAATGAGACAAAGCACGACACGAGCACAAATATTAGTGGGACGTGCTTGGCATAGCATGAAGCCTTGGGATGGGCATCTATTGCATTTTTTTCACTACCAAGTTGGAACGGCAATTAAAAACTTGAGTAATTAAAGTAAAATAAAAAAGTGATGCAATGACCAATGACGTACCGATCTCGTCGTACATTCCAGCCTTAAGTGACTTAACGAACATACTTAAAGTTGGAGAGTTGGACTCAAACTCAAAGCAGTAAAGCCTACAATTTGAAATAGTGAGTCGTGCAAATGAAAGAATTTGAATAAATATGTACACTCGATGCATAAGTGTGGAAGAGTCATGGGACTGTGCCAATATTAAATGTTCATTTCCCATATATTTTTCTTATTATTTGTGATTGTATTTGATTTGATTATAAATTCTTTTACATTTCAATTCGTTTTCCCTGTATTAAACAATGGATCATCCAATTCATTTAAATCAAAATGTTAAAATCATCAACATGATTGGACTGGATTTTAGCCTTAGCTTTATCAACTTGGATTGTAAAATTTAAAACTTAAACTACATTGGATCATATGTCAAATTTTGAAAATGTTGGGCTAGTTCTTAGGCCCGAGTACTGCCTGAGCAAGAGCACGGGCACAATCTTAGTCTGGCCCGTTTCAATGTGGAATTGGACTTTGGGCCGGTCTGGGATTAATGGTTTTACTAAATGGGCAAGCACAACATGACCCAATAAATTAAATGGGCCGGTCCAGCTTGGCACGAATAGGTTAAAGGGATGAGTTTAAATAGGGCGACCCAGCCCCGCCCGTTTGACATCTTTAGGCGGAAGAGTAGTAGAGGTGGCATAGGTGCAAGAGGTGTTAGAGTGCTTGAGACCGCTATCACGGCCGAAGCAGGAGTAGTGGTAAGGTGGCCGTGCCTAGTGGTGACGTCAATCACAGAAGTGGTGGCAACATGTACATGAGCTTTGCCACTTACGCCATAATCAACCGAGCTTGCCTAGCCTTAGAGGACCAACAAGCAAACAGAACCCATGGCCTACCAAAGGTAGAAGCACTTCTTAGAGAACTCAGGCACCAATGACCTCATATCCTCAGCTACCATAAACACCCTCTATTGGTGCAGCAATTGCCTGCCGAAGGCAATTACCGAGAACCATGGACACGTATCGTTACTGCAGCAACTTGTACAAAGTCTCACATTGAAACTTTGGACAAACTCCCACTTTCACTTTCCTATAAAACAGGAATAGTGCCTAGGTGAAAGGGTAAACTACTTTTTACCTATACTGTTACACTACCAAAATTACTACACATCCCACATTCGTTGAGTTAGCATCAGAGAGCCTTCGGCAGGTACCATACCAGTGTCTAAAGCTTGATGATTGCTTCTTCTTCATTATCTTCAAAAGGGTCCTTTCATCCCAAAGATTTGTACTCCGCCTGCCATGTTGAGGATCCCACACTTCTCCATCTAAGTTGACTCTCCGAGAAGGAGTATCAACAATTGCAATAGATGCAATTGCAATAGAGGGTGCTATATGATGAACCCTTTATTACACTTGCAATAGACGGTTTCAGCTTCTCTCCATTTGGTAAAGTACTTAACAAGATGTAATTGCAATAGAGATTTGGTTTGAACTGGTTTCAGTTCGGTTTCAAGTGTTTTTGGTTTTGGACTGGATTATTATTATTATTTCAAATTATTTTTTTAAAAATTCAAATCTTGACTAAAATTTTATTTTTTGGGCTTGAAAATTTATAAATGATCAAATTTCATGCAAAGACAGATATTAGGCCTAGAAAAGAGTGATGTTTTGAAGTTGGCTTTTGGGAAATATTAGTTATAAGATTAAGAAGGTAGTATTGGATTTAAATAATTTTGTAAAAAAAAAAAATTTATAGAACTGGTTTGGTCGGTTTGGTTAGGTGTGAAACCAAAACCGAAACTAGTTTGAATTGGTCCGATCTAGTTCGATGCCAGTTTGTTGACTTTTTAGTCAACCGATTATTTTATTTTATTTTTCCCATCCGGTATGGCTAGGTGTACAGTTTTCCGGTCTCGATACCCACCCCTAGATATAACTATTGATATGAAGTTATTGAACTATACCATTGCAAGTAAAAGTAAAGAAAATCAAATTCTTATCTTTGTAGGATTGTGGGTTTATTTTTATTTTTAATTAAAGAGAAACTTCATTAGATAAAATTCAACAATACAACCAAAGACACTAATATGACATCAAAAGCATCAATCCTTTGAGGGAAGCTGTATTGTTTTGAAGAAATAAATAAATAAATAAATATATATTAATGTTATAAGTAAATACGTTTTCTTAACTAGAATAATCCATGATAGCCCAATGATAGACTAGGCAACAAAGAAAATTAATCTAATGTTAATACACATGAGAGCAGTTTTTCAAATTCGCATCATAACATAGCCCTAGAGCAAGCCTTTATTATTATTATTATTATTATTATTATTATTATTATTATTTTTCTTTTACAAATGGTTTTTTGTTTGTTTGTTTTGTTTTGTTAAGATAATTTTAATTTTAATTTTAAATTTAATACGATGTCAATTTTGTATTCCTTATCTATAAGGGTTCTCCTTCGTTAATTGAATCCTAAAAATGTAAAAGTGTGTAATATTAAGGAAGTAAAATTATTCCTTATTCTTGTAAAAACAAGGATTTACAAGATTAGGGACAGAGGGTACCATAACGTTGTAAAGAGAATCATTAAACCCGTAACTTATAAGTTTTGGGTAGCAGTTCACAAGGTTTTGCACTTGGATTACAATGTTAGGGTTCACCCAATCCATAATGTTGTAAATCATATGTTTACAAAGATATGGATCCATATTACAAGGAATTGGTAATGGTGGACCTTAGGGATGTAATTTGGGTCCTTATTCTAATAAACAATGGTGTACTAGATTAAGGACCAATGGTACCATAACATCGTAAAGAGAATCCCTAAACTTGTAACTTACAAGTTTTTGTTAACAATTTATAGGGACTTGTTCCTGGATTACAACATTAGGATTCACCCAATCCATAATCTTGTAAATCACACTTTGACAAGGAATTGGTAATGGTGGACCTTAGCGATGTAAAATGGGTCATTATTCAAGTAAACAACGCTTTACAAGATTAAGGACTGAGGGTACCATAACGTCGTAAAGAGAATCCCTAAACTCATAACTTACAAGTTTTTGGTAACAATTTACAAGGTTTTGCTTCTCAATTATAAAGTTAGGGTTCACCCAATCCATAATGTTGTAAATCATATGTTTACTAGGATATGTATCCATATTACAAGGAATTGGTAATGGTGGACCCTAGCTTGTAAAATGGGTCATTATTCTAGTAAACAATGCTTTACAAGATTAAGGACTGATGGCACCATAACATCGTAAAGAGAATCCATAAACTCGTAACTTTCAAGTTTTTGATAACAATTTATAAGGTTTTGCTCCTGGATTACAACATTAGGGTTCACCCAATCCATAATATTGTAAATCACATGTTTACTAGGATATGAATCCACATTATAAGGATTGGTAATGGTGGACCTTAGCAATGTAAAATGGGTCCTTATTCTAGCAAACAATTTTGTTAAAAGTTTAAGGACCAAGGGTACCATAACATCGTAAAAGTGTGTTCCTTATTGTTGTAAAAACAAGGATTTACAGCATTAATGACTCATTTTACAGTATTTGGGACATGAGAGTTCCATAACATTATAAAGTTTATCTCTAATCTTGTAAAAACAAGGGTTTACAACATTAAAGACTCATTTTACAGTGCTTGGGACATGAGCATTCCATAATATTGTAAAGCATATCCTTGATCTTGTAGGTTACGAGATTTGGGTTCCAATTTATGAGATTTCACATGGTGATTACAAGATAAGGTTCACTTTAATCCATAATAATGTAATGGCCTAATTTACAACGAGAAGGATCTCAATTACAATATTAAGATAATGTTGAACCTTGAAAAAGTAAAATTGTTCCTTATTCTTGTAAAAACAAGTGTTTACAACATTAAAGACTTATGTTACACTATTTTGGAAATGAAGATTCCATAAACTTGTAAATTGTATCCATAATCTCATAGATTGCAAGATTTTGGTTCTCATTTACGAGATTTCGCATCTTTATTATAATTTACAACGTTGAGGTTTACTCTAATACATAATGTTTCAATAGCCTAATTTACCTTTCGCATAGGTCGTTTGGCAATTTCCAATTAGGCATTCAGTTTTCACAAATTGGAATGACAATTAAGTGGTGCATGTTCATCAATTACAAACTTGACGTGCTTGAGCGAAAGCAAAATATGCAACTTGATGTGAATCACGATGGCATGCTTATTAATCTAGCAATGGCATAATACTTAACATGTGAAAATATAATGCTTCGTAACTTCATTTATGTGTCGATCCGTATTTTCATTCAAATACTTGTCAATATAAAGCATGAATTATTATTTTTTAATTTTTTGGTCATGATAACAACAATACAAAGCATCGATTTGTAAAACTTGTGTGTATTGCATTTACAAATGGAACTACTTTGTTTGTCAAATGCATGACTGGAATGCAAATGGAACTGCTTTGTTTGTCAATTGCACCACTAGAATGCAAATGACACTACCTGTTTGTCAATTGCATTGACAAATCACATATTGTATTTACATTCTCAAAATTGAAAAGGGTGTCAATAACATAACAATATGCATCACTAATCTCAAAATACAACTCTACGGTACAATTGCAAACTGTAAATGCAATTTACGTGCTTATCTCGATGTCTAGTTTTTTTTTTGTTAACAATAAAAAAGGGAGTATACTAGTACTCCAAATGTCACAACCGACACAAAGAAGACCATATTTGTAGTTTCCGCTGCTTCCCTTAATGTGCTCAATTGACTTGCATCTCATATTTGTCAAATATCCAGCACTATCTTTTGGTACATTGATCAATGAACTGCAAACTTTGAGATGATTTTAAGCCTCCTACATATTCCCAACCAAAAGAAATTAAGAAATACTTTAAATAACATATACATATGAGATTAAAACTGACACTAAATTATAAAACTGTTTAGCAGCTTCTATTTGTTTTAGAAAAGGATGTGACCGGCCATATGATCTAAGAGATGATGTGAGTGAAAAGCTAGAGGAGTAATGAAGAAGAGTTGAGAAGTTTTTATTTTAAATTTTAAAGAAGAAGATTTGTGAAGATAGTAAAGACATAAAATGAGTGTCTTTAAGTACTGCTCTATCGGATTTTTTTGAAGCACTGTTGTATCATATTTTCAGACACACAATTTACACAGAGTTTGCTTAAGCAAGTAGCCTAAAAGAAAAAAAAACTAAACAAAGCTAAAATAAAAGAGCAGAAAAGGTGAGTGTTATACTACTTCCAGATATGATATTCTTTATCGAAGAGCAGCATTACCCAAAATTCTATGGTGAACATTGCATTGCCATAAAAAAAAAAACCTAATATAGCATAAGACTACATCTATCTAGAACAGGGCAAACTTTGTGGCAGGTAATTGTATATTTTTTATTTCATCCAATTGCCATACAACAACCAAGTAATTGCATATGTGAAATCCAATTGTGCAAACTTTAATTGTAATTGGATTAATGAAACATCCAATTGCCAGATAGTTACAGGTAATTGCATATGTGAAATACAATTGCGCAAACTTGAAATGCAATTGGATATGTGCCTTGTGAGATAAATGGTCAGTGACATTGACATGTAGCACGGGATCATATGAGTTTTGGTTCTTGTGTACATATCGCCTCAAGGCAAACAAAGGGTGATCCGCATGGGTTTTGTGGTATATTGTGGAACTTTCCCCCTGCTCAGTGGTTACAATAGAACGGTTGTTTTTTATCCTTTGCCGCCTTGTTTGGCGTCACCCAAGTAGTTACAACTTTGCCTTCTCAGCATTTCTGGGAAGTTGACTTCTTGGTCGAGGGCTTCTTCCCCATACTTCACAAGTGAAACGCCTGAGAAAAGTACGAAACCGGTAAAGAAAAAATAATAAGAATCATACCAAAAACTATAGAAAATAGAACCCAATATAAATCAAATTTGACATGACAGAGAATGCAAAATCTTATAGGCCATAGTTGCAAAATCCTTTTTTAAGATCTTTAACATAACAGAGAATGCAACCAATAACCGAGATTGAAAGAAATCTGTAATTTTTCGACCAATACATGAATGAATATTATTTATCCATAATTGCCTCTCTCTTGAATCCTTGGCAAATGGCGCTTTCATGTTCAATTATAACAGTAACTGATAAGCATATATTGAAGCCATTTGTACGTAAAAACTTAGAACTAGGGCCATAAGGCCATATATATTCTTTGGGGGGGAGGAGGGGGGAGGGGAAGATAACTTGGTCTTGTCTAGTGCATAAGACTTTATATTTCTACTTCATTTATGAATAACTATGATCTTTCATCCACTGTAATGAGAGGCTTAACTGCCACTATGCATAGCCGTAGAAACCAAAAGAGGCAGCTCTTTCATCAAAAGAAAATCCGTATTGAACATCACAATGCTATTTCTAGAAATGATAGGACTATAATCGATAAGAATACAACTCAACAAAATATGAACCCACCAGTGTATTGCACACTCGTGAATATGAATTCAGGATGGAAAAGATAATTGAAAAAAGAATTCATAAAACAAGAACAAACTCCACTTTCAACTAAAAATCCAGAAAACAATTTCAGAAAATATGCCCTCATTTATATAGAAATTAAAAAAAAAAAATTACAAAAAAGATAATAATTTGCCCAAATAAATTAACCCATAATCAAAAATTGTAGAACATAATACTAATAGAACGAGAATTGTTACCTATAGAGTGGTGGAAGAGAAGATGAGGGAGAGGATGGAGAGAGAGCATGAGACAGAGCTAGCCAGTGAAGAGATAGAGCGAGGTATTGAGAGAAAGAGCCAGCCGCCAAGAGAGAAGAGGAAGAGCAGGTGAACAATTTCGTACCCAGATGGTGGCTGGAAACCACCGTTCTCAGCTCTGCAAAACTTGACGTCGGCTGTTCTCTCTCTCTTCCCTTCCTTTCTTCTATTCTTGAACAATCAAACCTTCATCTTAACAAGCCCAACTGAAGAAGAGAGAGCAACCATGGAAAAAAGACTGATCTTGCCAAGAAGAAGAGAGACACGAGTCGTGCCAAGAAGACGAAGAGATAGAAGTAGCAGGAGACCCTTCTTTCTTTTCAGATTTCTCTCTTTTTCTTTTGTTTTTACATGGAGCAACCCATTTAACTGGTCACTCACTATCAATGGTGTAGATTACCCCACATCTCACAACAGCTCATCCAATGGCCCATATAATTGGAGCATCCATACACATGGCGCATGGTAGGATTTTCGTTTCTTACATATAGGATAGGACATCCATGTCCTAATCAATTACACAAAACAAATCAAACAGATCATAAGGCCTTCCCCAACCCATTTGGGGCTAAACCCAAATTTCCCTCTTCCAAAAAGTAACTATTTGGGTTTTGCCCGGACTCAAACTGTTTTTTCTCCCAATGCTCCGGACTCAAATTTTAAGTCCGCAACTTTATTATATTGTTCAAGAATGGTTTAAATTTGACCTAAAAAAATTGAAATTTCACAAATATAATTTTAATCCAAAAGAAAACACACAACATAAAAAAAACACACAAGATATAATTGAAACACAAAAGGAGGATTGAAACAATTGTCAACCTCATTCACCATCTCCAAAGCTCCTCCAAAGGTGATCAATCAAATCATGTCGGAGACCTTGATGCACATGTGGAGATCGAACTCTATTATGACGAATCATGTAATCAAAGAGAGTCTGCCTATCTTGGTGGTACTCATATGTAATGCTTGGCTCCAGCTCATATTGTCTTGTTCTGGCCCTCATGGATTGTTGTGGACACGCATCCTCATCATTAGATTTCTCTTCAATATATTCGTACTCATCCTCCACAATCATGTTATGCAAAATTATACACGTCATCATGATTGAGTGGAGGTTATCCTTGCACCACATAAGTGTAGGGCCCCAAACAATAGCCCATCGAGCCTGTAGTATTACAAATGCTCTTTTAACATCCTTCCTGTACGCTTCTTGCATTTGTGCAACAAACCTCTTCTTTGGGTTATCAAGAGAAGAGATGGCCTTCAGCAAAGTAGCCCAACGGGGTAGATCCCATCTACCAAATAGTAGCTGTGGAAGCAAAATATCTCACCCTAGGTTAAATAATTAGGCCAATCCCATTTGGGAATTATTTGACCTAATTGGGAGTTACCTAAATTAATTGGGAGGTTATTTAATTTAAATGGGATGTATTTGATTCTTTCCATAATTAGGGATTTGATTTAAATCAAATCCCTAATTGCACCAACCTCGCCAAATCAGGGAAGAATAATCCCTTCATATCTATGGAATTATTCTTCTGAAACCTTAGCCTTTGAGCCACCTATAAATAGATGACTATGCATAACGGTTGAGGTACGTCTAAATTCCTACTGAAACTCTGCAGAAATTATCCCTCACAAACCCTAGCCGCCATACTCTTTCTTTCTCTCATACAAGGCTCCGGCCACCACATATGGCTCCGGCCACCCGGTTTTCCTACAAACACCCAACCTAACTTAGGCATCGGAGGGCCTTTGGCCAACACACCCCTGGTGTGGTCCTTTTACTATGATTTGTTTTGCAGGGAGAAAGAGAAGCGAAGAAGACGAAGGTATCTTAGGCGAATATTCTTATGGGACGAAAATCGTTCCCACAGTAGCCTTAATGGTGTTGATTTCCATTGACAATATATTCAACATGAGGAGCCACTCCATGTACCACATCATCAAACAATGGAGAACGAGCTAAAATGTTGATATAATTGTTGGATCCAGTGGCTCCAAAAAAGGCATGCCATATCCATGTGTCATACGAGGCCACGACCTCTAGCATAACAGTGAGGGGTTTTTTTTGTGACCGGTAAACTGGCCTTGTGCAATAGCCTACAAAGGTCAGCTGGATTTAGAGACATAAGGTACCATTGTCCGTACATGGCTTCAACAACACAACAAAACTTACAGAGTAATTCAAGAGCTGTGATTTCACCCAATCTACAGTACTCGTCTATCGCATCAGCCGAGCATCCCCATGCGAGCATACGAAAGCCAGCGGTTAACTTTTGCTCAAGGGATACCCTTGTCGACCGAGCCCATCTTTTTTTATGGCAAAAGTATGGCTCACAGTTGACAACATCATTAAAGATGCGGTAAAACAACCCTTTCCGCATTCAGAACCACCTACGAAAGTTCGTAGTATTAAAATGTGGCCTTTCAACGAAGTAGTCGGACATGAGATTGCGATGACGATCTTCCCTCTCACGATTCTTGTACTCACGACTGACTATCGACCCACCATGTTTGGTGGCTTCATTCTTTAGTGAAGTATGGTGGAGAATGGCTTGTCTCACTCTCTGATGTTCTTCCTCATCATCTGAATCATCATCAAACATAAAGGAAAAGATGGCATTGCCACGGTTATCCATTGAAAGCTTGAAATGATATGAAAAGTATGAGAATGAAGAAGATGACATACTTGAAATAATATGAAAAGTATGAGAATGAAAGGAGATTGATGAAATTGACAAAGGAAAAATAAATTAAGAAATAGAAAAAATGTTTTTGGTAGATTAATTGAGAAATGGGTGAGTATTTATAGAGTTTGGAGTGAGTTTTGGAGTTGGATCTAATTTAGATTAATTTAAAATATTATTTTGACCGTTAGATTTAAATTTTAGCCGTTGGATCTTTTTTTTTTTTACTTTTAAAATAACTTAGATTTAATCTAGATTGTTGATTTAAGTTACTATTAGAATTTTAAAAAAAATGAAATTTAAATTGTTGCTGTTGGATTCCAAAAATGGAGGGGCTAAAATTTCAAAATACATGGAGGGGCTAAATTTCAAAAATTATATGGTATTGATCTGTAGTAAATTATATGGTTTAAAGTCCCAGAAGGACAATTAATTGACATGTATGTATTGATCTGTGCATGCCTATAGCAAAATCACTAAAATTTAAAAAATTTCACTAGAATTTTAAAAAAATTTAAATTTAAATTGTTGCTGTTGAAATTTTGAAATTGTTGCTATTATTAAATGTCGACAATATCATTGGCCAAAAATGGAAAGAGGCAATTCCATTATGGATGAGAATGAACGTGAAAGAACAAACCCATAGCACGAACCCCAAAAGATGTTAACACTGAAGGTTATACATGGGTTTTCGGAATAAAGAGGAATATACTCACTTTATATGACACAATTTTTCTGGTAGAAACAATGAATATTGAGGTTCTCCATATTTATAGATGCAATTGTGCCTTCTTATCAGTGGCGGAGCTAGGATTCTTAGTATGGAGGGGCTAAAATTTCAAAATCACTTCTACTAGGTTTTTAATCTTCAACTGGGAGGGCCATCACTAATCTAATTGCAGTTTTTGTATTACTATATCATATATTTTATAATATATTACAAGAGATTAATAATTAAGTGGGGGGGCCAGGGCCATGCCAGGCATGGCTGTAGCTCCGCCACTACTTCTTATTGTACATTTACGGAGACCAACATGTTATCTTTAAGGGTTATGCATATCGCTAGAAGCGATTCCCTAAAGGTGTACAAGCAGGACAAATAGCTGGATATAAAGCTATATAATGTGTTATAAAGTGTAATCCCTTAAATAAAATCCCTGAAGGATTGTAATTGCATGAAGCAAGTCTCTAAAGGACATGTGCTTGGAGCACAAATTTTGTACTCAATATTAATATGTATATATTGCCGCAATGAGTGCATTAATTATGATATGGTTGCAATACATTACAACTCCTGAAGAGTTGATAATTAATTAAAACTCCTGAAAAGTTGATAATTAATTAAAACTCTTGAAAAGTTCAAGAAATATTTGTCTCGGCCCGAAGATCGAGCATTATACCAACAAGATTCTTGCTTATACTAAGAAAGTATTGAAGCATTTTTATGTGGATTAAACGTTAGGCACTTAAATGAATTTTTGGAAATATACTAGACCAGACATTGTATTTTCCAGATAGAGCTCAGCTCCATCACAACTACTTTGGGATGATGTGAGACATATTTGATACCATCTCCGCATAAAATAATATACAAGCATATTCTTTTCAAGTGAACTTACAAATAGCCCAGGTTTTTGTTTGATTCGCGAACTCTGAGATTTATATAGAGATAGCTCATTGGAAGTATATTTATTTACTCAACTAAGTAATTTTTTATGGTAACATCCTCCACTCACTCCGAAAGATTTTTCCTCCAGAAAGTTAGTCATGAAGATTTCAGGGGGAGATATTCATCATGGGGAGAATCTAGAAGTATGTTACACTAATTTCTGTACTATTCTTCTTTCAACCAGTTTCCTACTTCACTAGGCATTCTTCTAGCAAGACTTAATTAAGCAACCAACATGTTACTAGTGGTATCCAAGGGGGAGTGTTGTAAAGTTATTGAAGACCAAGCCCACATGTTGGAAAGAAGCATCATGATGCCTCCCTTTTCTTTGCCTATAAATAGGCATCCTTACTACTTGCAAAGACACACAGAAAACCAACGGAGAAGAGAACTTAGGAAGAAAGAAGAGAAGGAAGAAAGAAGGGAAGTGAAAGGAGAGAAAAAGAGAGAAGAGAGAAATTCTCCAAGAGAGAAAAATCAGTGAGTCACAAATATTGTAAACATTGAAGTTGTAGCCCTATTATTTTACATAGTGGAAAGGTTACTACTGCTGCTCTCCGAGGATGTAGACATGGTCGAACCTCATTAAAATATTGTGCCTTATTTACTTTAAGTGCAACTTAATATTCTCGCATATTCCAGTTCATTTTACAACAAGACTATATATTTCGTTTAGTGGAAAAATTATTGTACTGTCTAGTTTTGGTCTTAATCAACTGAGTGCGTCGTACAACACTATACCTTTTACTAAAGAATACTTTTTTGTTTGGTTCTTTAAACAAAAAAAAAATTGATTGAATTATATGTTTCTTGAAACGTATTTATCATGATGTCATGTTCATGTCCTTGTGTCTTGCTCCTTTTTCTCCCTTGTTTTTCTATGATTTACCAGTCTTTCTCTGTTAGGCAGAGGTGAGGTTTGCCTTTACCTGCAAGAAACTAGCTACCTTCGTTGGAGATCAGAGGTCCCCTTCTTCTTTGTTTTTTTTTTGTCTTTCAATTATGTCTTACTCTCAGAAAATGGGAGGAAAGAGAACTCAAACTGATTCAGGAAGCAGATCGTCAAGCTCATCCATTTTACAAGATGATCAAGAAGGCTTTTCACCAACCTCATCAAACGCACTGGTACTTGTCCAAAACCCACCAATTGTCTCCTCCTACAATGAGAGAATCCGCCCCATGCTTGATGCCATTGACAAGCTCCGCAACCTCATGGTTATGGAGGAAGGCATACAGCTGCCCACCATTGTTGTTGTGGGAGACCAGTCATCTGGCAAATCCAGTGTTCTTGAGTCCCTCGCCGGCATCAGCCTTCCACGTGGATGGGGAATCTGCACAAGGGTTCCTCTCATAATGAGGCTTCAGCACCACTCTGATCCTGAACCAGAGCTTTCACTGGAGTACAATGGCAGAGTTGAGCACACTGATGAGGACAATATTTCTGAGGACATTGTGAATGCCACCAATCTGATTGCTGGGGACTGTAAGGGAATTTCAGACACCCCATTGACCTTGTTGGTGAAGAAGAATGGTGTGCCTGATTTGACCATGGTTGACCTCCCTGGAATCACTAGGGTTCCAGTTCGTGGCCAGCCTTTGAATATCGCTGATCAGATCAAAGATATGATCATGAAGTACATAAAACCAGATGAGAGCATCATTTTGAATGTTTTATCTGCTTCTACTGATTTTAGCACATGTGAGTCAATTAGTATGTCGCGGAGTGTGGACAAAACTGGTGAGAGGACTCTGGCTGTGGTTACAAAGGTTGATATGGCACCAGAGGGACTGCTGGAGAAGGTTACAGCTGATGATGTGCATATTGGTCTTGGCTATGTCTGCGTAAGGAACCGGATTCGAGATGAAGAGTATGAGGAGGCGAGGAGTATTGAGGATCGATTATTTGAAACTGATCCTTTTCTTTCGAAGATTGATAAGTCTATGGTTGGGATTCAGGTTTTGGCTGACAAGTTGGTCCAAATTCAAGCTGCTAGTATAGCTAGAAACTTGCCTGATATTGTAAAGAAGATCAATGACAAGCTGAATTCTTACCTTTCAGACCTCAACAAAATGCCGAAAAAGCTGTCATCTGTTGCTGAGGCCATGACTGCTGTTATGCAGATCATTGGAGCATCCAAAGAATCACTTAAGAAAATTCTTGTGAGGGGAGAATTTGATGAGTTCCCGGATGACAAACACATGCATTGCACGGCTAGGCTTGTTGAGATGCTCAATAAGTGCTCAGATCAGCTTCACGAGTGCAATGTGAGTGACCCCAAAAGTAATTTCTTAAAGGAGGAGATTGCAATTTTGGAGGAGGCAAAAGGTATAACCCTTCCCAATTTTGTTCCGCACAATGCTTTTCTTTTAGTCTTGCAGGGTAAAGTTAAGGGGATTTCGAGCATACCTATTGATTTTGTTGAGCAGGTTTGGAGTTATATTGAGGATGTGGTTTTGTCTGTGTTAATAAGAAATACAGAAAACTATTACCATGTTCAATTGTCTGCCAGAAGAGCAGGCCATAATCTTATTGAAAAGATGAAACAAAGGTCGATTAATTGGATGACGGAGATAGTGGAAATGGAGAAACTAACTGATTATACATGTAATCCGGAATATATATCCGAATGGCATAGGCTCATGACTGAACAAGAAACATTCATAAAAAAGGTCTTGCATGATTATCTGATACTTGGACCCAACGCTAAGATAAACATAAATGTAGAGGGAATTGGGATGGTTGAAGTTGGAGGTCTAAGGAAGTACCCACATGTCCTATTGTCTCAAGCTTTCGACTTGAAAATGCGGATGACTGCGTATTGGAATGTTGTGCTGAGAAGGTTGATTGATATCATGGCTTTGCATTTGCAGCTGAGTGTTTCAAACTTTGTGAATAAGGACATGGAGATTGAGATTATGAATGACCTACTGGGACCTAACCATGGTGGTGGGATTGAGAGGATGCTGGAGGAACCTCCATCAATTGCAGTGAAGCGCCAGAAGCTCATCAAGAGCATCAAAAAGCTCAAGGAGTCTAAAGAGGTTGTGTGTAAGATCATGGACGACAGGTTTACTCACACCGATTACCTTGTGTGATAGATAACTAAGGAGTCCAATTAAATTATGGTATGTTTCGTGTGAAAGAAGGCATTTTGCCAATGATGTGTGGTTGATCTGTTTGTACTTAATTATGGATCTGCATTTTGTTTATCATGTACCTGGTTGGTTGATGTTCTTGTGTGGATGATCTGTTTCTACTTAATTATAAGCACATTCTGTTTTTGTCTTTTGGGTTGCTAAACCTTACCAGGCTTGTTCCTGGAATAGGAGGAAATTTCTATCCTCTGTTCCTTCCTAGATCTCTTAATTCATGACACTGGGTGATGGTAGAAACACCTTCCTTTGTCATGATCACATTTGAACCCTTTTGGGAGCTTTTCTCTTTGAGTTGGGACCCTTGTTAGTCTTCCATTTGGTCAATGGGAATCTATTGGCATTGGCTTTTGCCAAGCTCAATGGGAATAATTAATCACATCCCGATGGAGCTCTGGCCTTCTAGGCACTTGTTCTTTAGAATGTTAGATTCAATTAAAATGGACATGGATACTAACCATTGTTTGGTGAGCTTAAAATATATCATGGAATGGATATGAGTATTGGACACTAATCCAGAATAAGAGCGGCTCCAGAACCCATCACCAGACATGGGTTTATAAAGAAGTCGTCATCTCTTTTTCAACACAAAGTCGTCTTCTCTGGTTTGCCCTATTTGTCGTATTTTATTTTCCTCCTTCTCCTCTCTCCTCTCTTCTATTCTCTCTCTGTCTCCTGTCTTTCTCCCTCCTCTCTCTCTGTTTTATTTGTCTCATACAAGCTTCAAATCTCTCTCTCTCTCTCTCTCTCTCTCTCTCTCTCTCTCTCTCTATATATATATATATATATACATAAACATATATAATCTCTCTCTCTCTCCCTAACTAAAAAAAGCTTCAGGTTTCTCTCTGAGCCTTTGTTTTTAATTTTATTGTTAAATATTTTTATATTTTGATGATTGTTGCCTTGCTCTTTTGGGTTAGATGCCGAATGATGTATTTTTTATTATATAATTTGTTTTATTGACCTCAGATTGGAAACTAATCATTGATATGAGTTTGAGTTTCTGGTTTATTTCTTGCAAAAGTTGGGGGCTTTTTCTTCAATTTGAGGCAAAAAAGTTAGGAATTTGCATCTGATTCTTGTTAAGAAAAAAAAAATAATAATAAAAAAATTTGAACTCAATCCTAGTCTGTTGTTTGGTACAAAATTGAATGGGGACTGGACTTCAAATCCAAGCCAGCCCAGTCTAATGTTTCAAAACCCATTCTAACCAGTTCAAGCCAGTTTACCAAACGGGGTCTGAGTTTCATCCTCTTTGGTTAGCCACCAATCGAAGGTAGGCTAGCCACTGTAGACAGACTTTATGCGTTCTTTGTAATTCTTTCCTTGAGTCTCATGAACATTTGTTCTTTGTATAGAGGCTCACTCTGTAATTTTTGTTGCACAAAATGGTTAAAATTTTTTTATTACAAAATACAAAAATTTAATTTGTAAAGAGACAAAATTCTGAAAATTTTATTTTTTTATTTTTATATATAAGTTTTTTGGTATTTAAATTGGCCGTTAACGTCACCTTGCCCAGGCAGTAGCCCAAGCAAGTCTTGCCTTCTGGCTTGCCCCAATTTCGTGGGCCAACTTCTTGCCAATGTAACTTTTCCTTTGTAGGGGTTATGTTTGGAGCTTAGGCCCTCCTTTTACCATGATAAAAGGGGATGGGTTGAAGTTCTCTAACACACCTGTAGAAGAAGAAGAAGACATGACCGACCAAACACAAGCAAGCCTTCTACTCTCAATAAACCAAAATGCCCGAAGTATTGAATAGGGTTTAGCCACAAAATTCTCTGAGCTATGACTTTTCTCAGTATCCAAACACACAATACCTACTTCATTTTCTCATAACTATATTCCTATATTCGTAGCTTCTAAGATTCCTACCTACGTACATTAAAGTGTCTCATTCGAAAAAAAGATCAAACAAACAAAAAGGAATAGCTGTAAATTATGATCTTTGTTTCACATTGTGCCCTTCAATTATTCTTTTATACAAGCGATGTTGGGCTTCAATTATTTGTTTGATCAACATGAGCTTTTGAGAAGTTCTTATTTGCCCTTTACCATCTTCTTTTGTCACAATTTCTATTAATTTAATCATGCACGTAACTTTTTTTTTAGTGACATTTTTGTTCATTCACCTCCACTTAATCCAAACCACAATAACAATATCCCTCTCTCTCTCTCTCTCTCTCTCTCTCTCTCTACTTCCTTTCTTTTTCTCTGGCCACAATCGCTACGCAGAAGGGCCATCTACATAAAATATGCATCCTCATCATTTCAACAAACGGACGAAATACAAGACGTACGAGGGAACATTGGAGCTTTCCAAAAGTTATGGAGGAATAAATACCAAAGCCAAAGTCGTAAGGTTAAACTGGAATATGGTTCTTTAATTTGGGAAAAAAGAAAAAGAAAAAAAGAAAAAGAATATGGCTCTGTACCAGAAAAAACGAAGAAGGAATTTGGTTCGAACACTACGATACTTTCCACTAAGAGCTTCCACAGTGAGAAGGTGTAAATTCAGGATTGTAAAGCCACTTTTATATCCCATTTACACATCTCCTGCAGATATAAATTACGTTTTTGCTCTAATGGGTGAGATGTAAATCTAAAAATGTAAATTTAATTTTCTTGTATTGACTCGTTTTTTAGTTAACTAAGGGCAGATATAGTGCTGACGACTACTCTACAAATGTTGTTGTCTCTATAGTTGCCACGTCTATTTTCTGACCTTATTTTTTTTTTTTGGTCAATAGTGATGAAGTTTCCATTAAGATGATGAAGGCATGTCATGAGTGGAAGCCGAGATACATCAAATGAAACCAGGAGTTCGTAGGCTAAAAGACATATCTAAAATCCCCGAGACATAAAAAGAAAAGCAAACAAACACATAGACTTCATAATTAAGTACAAACAGATCAGCAAATGACAGAATGCCTTGATTAACAAGAAACAGACCATAATTTAGCTAGACTCCTTAGCTATATCTATCACACAATAAGTTAATTGGCAAAAGTAACGATGCCATCCATGATCTTACACACAACCTCTTTAGACTCCTTGAGCTTTTTGATTCTCTTGATGAGCTTCTCACGCTTCACTGCAATTGATGGAGGTTCCTCCATCATCCTCTCAAACCCAACACCATTGTTAGGTCCCATTAACTCACTCACAATCTCCGTCTCCATGTCCTTGTCCACAAGGTTCGAAACACTCAGCTGCAAATGCAAAGCCATAGAATCAATCAACCTTTTCAGCACAACATTCCAATATGCAGTCATCCGCATTTTCAAGTCGAAAGCTTCAGACAATAGAGAATGTGGGTACTTCATTAGACCTCCAACTTCAACCATCCCGATTCCCTCTACATTTATTTTTATGTCAGTGTCAGGTCCAAGTCCCAGATCATGAGAATTACGAATTACCTTTGTGATGAATGTTTCTTGTTCAGTCATGAGCCTATGCCATTCGGATACATATTCTGGATTACATGTATAATCAGTCAGCTTCTCCATTTCCAAAATCTCCGTCATCCAATGAATGGACCTTTCTTTCATCCGTTGAATAAGATTTTGGCATGCTCTTCTGGCAGACAGTTGAAGCTGATAATATTTTTCTGTTTTTCTCATTAACACAGACAAAACCACATTCTCAATATAATTCCAAACCTGCTCAACAAACCCAAGAGGTATGCGTGTAATCCCCTTCACTTTTCCCCGCAAAATTTGAAGAAAAGCATTGCGCTGAACAAAATTGGGAAGGTTGATACCTTTCGCCTTTTCCAAAATCGCAATCTCCTCCACTAAGAAATTACTTTTGGAGTCACTCGCATTGCACTCGTGAAGTTGATATGAGCACTGATTGAGCATCTCAACCAGCCTAGCCGTGCAATGCATTTGGTCATCCGGGAACTCGTCAAATTCTCCCATCAAAAGAATCTTCTTAAGTGATTCTTTGGATGCTCCAATGATCTGCATAAAAACAGTCATGGCCTCAGCCACAGTTGACAGAGTTTTCGGCAATTTGTTGAGTTCTGAAAGGTAAGAATTGAGCTTGTCATCGATCTTCTTTACAATAACAGGCAAGTTTCTGGCTATGCTAACAGCTTGAATTTGGACCAACTTGTCAGCCAAAACCTGAATTCCAACCATAGACTTATCAATCTTTGAAAGAAGGGGATGAGTTTTAAATAATCGATCCGCAATAGCCCTCGCCTCCTCATACGTTTCATCTCGAATCCGGTTCCTTACGCAGACATAGCCAAGACCAATGTCCACATCATCAGCTGTAACCTTCTCCAGCAGTCCCTCTGGTGCCATGTCAACCTTTGTAACCACAGCCAGAGTCCTCTCACCAGTTTTGTCCACACTCCGCGACATACTAATTGACTCACATGTGCTAAAATCAGTAGAAGCAGATAAAACATTCAAAATGATGCTCTCATCTGGTTTTATATACTTCATGATCATATCTTTGATTTGATCATAGATATTCTCAGGCTGGCCATGAACTGGAACTCTAGTAATTCCAGGGAGGTCAACCATGGTCAAATCAGGCACACCATTCTTCTTCACCAACAAGGTCAATGGGGTGTCTGAAATTCCCTTTTTGTCCCCTGCAATCAGATTAGTGGCATTCACAATGTCTTCTGAAATGTTTTCCTCATCAGTCTGCTCAACTCTGCCATTGTACTCCAGTGAAAGCTCTGGTTTAGGATCAGAGTGGTGCTGAAGCCTCATTACGAGAGGAACCCTTGTGCAGATACCTTGTCCACGCGGCAGGCTGATGCCAGCGAGGGACTCAAGAACACTGGATTTGCCAGATGACTGGTCTCCCACAACAACAATGGTGGGCAGCTGGATGCCTTCCTCCATAACCATGAGGACGCGGAGCTTGTCAATGGCATCAAGCATAGGGCGAATTTTGTCGTTGTAGGATGAGACAATTGGCGCGTTGTTGAAAAGTAGCTGTGCTTTTGATGAGGAAAATGATAAGCCTTCTTGATCATCTTGTAAAATGGATGAGCTTGATGATCTGCTTCCTGAATCAGTTTGAGTTCTATTTCCTCCCATTTTCTGAGATATAATTGAAAGCAAATGGGAAGAGGAAGTCATGGACAAACCGAGAGAGGAGAAAAAATTGAAGGGGGTTGTTTTAGGCAAACTTGACCTCTGCCTAACAGAGAAATCATGGATAAATAGAGAAAAAAGATACATGAACATGACATGCACAATGTGAAAGATGCAGACATAGGAATCTTTTACCTTAATATGGGAATTTATGCTTTGGTTTTTGTTTTACATCGGAAGGGAACTTATGCTTTTGTACATCAAATAGTGGCCGAAAATGCATGAACCCCTCACTTCAATAATGCATGACAAGTTACAACACAAAATGGTGTCTACACTATCAAAAGTATCAGTGAAGTTCTCTTTAGTGTTCACACTATCACACGAATTTAAACGCAAGAATATAAGAGTGAAAACTTTTAGACCATCTCCAAAGGTAAAAGACTCAAACCCGAAATTTCACCTCCAGAAATACAACTTTTCATCTATACATAGGACTCAAACTGTTTTTTTTTTGGGGGGGAGAGGATGGCAGGCCTTGTTGTGGCTTCACCCCTGTGCAAGTGGGCAATAGTATTACTCCAGAATATGGACCGGTGTATCTACAGTAACGGCACGTGGAGTTTTATGTTATCTTCAACTCCCATGTGCCTTCAAATGTGAAGGCCTCAAAATAGTAGGAGTTCAAATTTGAGTGATTAGAAAAGATGTGATTGCTATGTCATGTGCAATATATTTTAAAATATATGATATAGCAATACAATTACTGCAATTAGATTACTGCTGGCCCTCTCAGAAAATGAAAAACCTACGTGTAAGTGATTTTGTAATTTTGGCCCCCTCCATGCTAAGAATCCTAGCTCCGCCACTGCACTTACATATTACATTTCGTGTTCTTAAGAAATCTACATATTATATTCAAGAATCAAGCTCAATCGCATAATAGTAAGAAAAGGAAAAGACTCAATATTTAGAGCACACTTGGAGCCCTAAGTGGTGTGCTCTCCAAGAGCATAGCATTTCAGGGCATGATCAAGCTGATCATCTAGTTTCATACAGGACTTGCACTCTTGCTTGTTTGAAGC
Organism: Prunus mume; assembly: GCF_029339155.1. Classification (NCBI taxonomy): domain Eukaryota; kingdom Viridiplantae; phylum Streptophyta; class Magnoliopsida; order Rosales; family Rosaceae; genus Prunus; species Prunus mume. Next base: position 5,847,236 of record NC_142702.1, read on the forward strand.
CAAAAGAGAATTCTTATTAGGATAGGCACGATTCATATTTACATGGTTAAGAGCACAATAGAAAACGAGGGTGCATTTGTCGTTAACATCTTCATCCAAAAGGTCTTGCGTGACGCTGAGATAAACATAAATGTAAAGGGAATTGAGATGGTTGAAGTTGGAGGTCTAAGGAAGTACACACATGTCCTGTTGTTTCAAGCTTTCGACTTGAAAATGCGGATGACTGCGTATTGGAATATTGTGCTGAGAAGGTTGATTGATATCATGGGTTTGCATTTGCAGCTGAGTGTCTCAAACCTTGTGAACAAGGGCCTGGAGATGGAGATTATGAATGAGCTACTGGGACCTAACCGTGGTGGTGGGATTGAGAGGATGCTGGAGGAACCTCCATCAATGGCAGTGAAGCGCCAGAAGCTCAGCAAGAGCATCAAAAAGCTCAAGGAGTCTAAAGAGGTTGTGTGTAAGATCATGGACGACAGGTTTACTTACGCCGATTATCTTGTGTGATAGATAACTAAGGAGTCCAGTTAAATTATTGTATGGTTCGTGTGAAGGAAGGCATTTTGCCAATGATGTGTGGTTAATCTGTTTGTACTTAATTATGGATCTGCATTTTGTTTATCATGTACCCGGTTGGTTGATGTTCTTGTGTGGATGATCTGTTTCTACTTAATTATAAGCACATTCTGCTTTTGTCTTTTGGGTTGCTAAACCTTCCCAGGCTTGTTCCTGGAATAGGAGGAAATTTTTATCCTCTGTTCCTTCCTAGATCTCTAATTCACGACACTGGGGGTGATGGTAGAAACACCTTCCTTTGTCATGATCACAATTTGAACCCTTTTGGGGGCTTTTCTCTGAGTTGGGACCCTTGTTAGTCTTCCATTTGGTCAATGGGAATCTATTGGCATTTGCTTTTGCCAAGCTCAATGGGAATAATTAATCACTTCCCAATGGAGCTCTGGGCTTCTAGGCACTTGTTCTTTAGAATGTTATAGCCCTGTTTGATAGGCCGGATTGGATTAGGTAGATTCAATTGAAATGAACATGGATCCTAACCATTGTTTGGTGGGCTTAATTGTCTCATCCTACAATGACAAAGGTTATTACAGCTGATGATGTGGACATTGGTCGGCTATGTCTGTGTAAGGAACCGAATTCGCGATGAAATGTATGAGGAGGCGAGGGCTATTGCGGATTGATTATTTGAAACTGATCCTTTTCTTTCGAAGATTGATAAGTCTATGGTTGGAATTCAGGTTTTGGCTGACAAGTATCAATGACAAGCTGAATTCTTACCTTTCAGAGCTCAACAAAATGCCTAAAAAGCTGTTATCTGTTGCTGAGGCCATGACTGCTGTTATGCAGATCATTGGAACATCCAAAGAATCACTTAAGAAAATTCTTGTGACGGGAGAATTTGATGAGTTCCCGGATGGCAAACACATGCATTGCAAGGCCAGGCTTGTCGAGATGCTCCATAAGTGCTCAGATCAGCTTCACGAGTGCAATGTGAGTGACCCCAAAAGTGATTTCTTACTGGAGGAGATTGCGATTTTGGAGGAGGCAAAAGGTATCAACCTTCCTAATTTGTTCCGCGCAATGCTTTTCTTATAGTTTTGCAGGGTAAAGTTAATGGGATTTCGAGCATACCTATTGGGTTTGTTGAGCAGGTTTGGAGTTATATTGAGGATGTGGTTTTGTCTGTTTAACGAGAAATACAGAAAACTATTACCATGTTCAATTGTCTGCCAGAAGAGCAGGCCATAATCTTATTGAAAAAGATGAAAGAAAGGTCAATTAATTGGATGACGGAGATAGTGGAAATGGAGAAACTGACTGATTATACATGTAATCCGGAATATCTATCCGAATCGAATAGGCTCATGACTGAAAAAGAAACATTCATCAAAACGGTCTTGAATGATTATCTGATACCTGGACCTGACGGTACAAACATAAATGTAGAGGGAATTGGGATGGTTGAAGTTGGAGGTCTAAAGAAGTACCCACCTGTCCTATTGTCCCAAGCTTTCAACTTGAAAATGCGGATGACTGCGTATTGCAATAATATTATGGCTTTGCATTTGCAGCTGAGTGTTTCAAACCTTGTGAACAAGGACTTTGAGATGGAGATTATGAATGAGCTACTGGGACCAAACAATGGTGGTGGGATTGAGAGGATGCTGGAGGAACCTCCATCAATTGCAGTGAAGCGCCAGAAGCTCATGAAGAGCATCAAAAAGCTCAAGGAGTCTAAAGAAGTTGTGTGTAAGATCATGGACGACATGTTTAATTACGCCGAATACCTCGTGTGATAGATAACTAAGGAGTCCAGTTAAATTATGGTATGTTTCGTGTGAAAGAAGGCATTTAACCGACTGGGTTTGCGTGTCATGGTAATTTTGAGGTTTTTCTTGTTCTTTTGAAGGATCTTGCCTGATTGGGCTTATATGCGTTCACATGATCACAGCTTCATATTTGTCATCATTATGCAAGTGTTCATATATACTCTTCGGAATGAGAATGCAAAGGTTTGAGACTTTATATTGGCATGATTTGTGTTATTTATATGCAAGGGTCCCAAAACTATAATGAACTGAAAGTGCAATAGGTTGATTTTATGGAAGTGCTTTTGTAATATGGAAAGGCAAAATAAATAAATAAACGCTCTTTTAAGAATTTTTTTTTATGTGATTCTTCCCCTTCCAATCTAAAACAAAATTCCCCAGACACAAAGACAGCCAACTCTCAGCTTGTGGAGTTTACCCTTCTGCCACCCAAAGTAAAACTAGATTTCCTTCTTTGAACTCGTAGCCTTTCAGAAAAACTGAACAATAAGGAAAGTGCCTTCTCTTCTGAACAAGTCGATGAACTCCCTCCCATGAAGCAATCTCACCACGCAGCGCCTGGACGAAAGCAGAGAGAAAAGCCTCTCCAACCATTTGTTTTCTGTTCTTTGCAAATACCTTAAGTGTGATTGAAACTGTGAAACTTTTAAGATTTGTTGCCTAATAAAGCGATTTTCAGAATGTCCTATGGCTACCAAATTACTAGATCTGAATTTGATGTGGTAGACATCGGACGAATGTGCTGTGTTATTTCCTCTTCTAAGAGGGTCACTAACTGAAGATTGCATATAGAACAACAATGACTGTACCTGCTCATAAAAATGCTTGACATGTAGACAATTACGGACTCTGGATATTTTTAACATTTCAAGAGAAAACTATCATGCAGAGACATGGTCCAAACAGGGAAACGTATGGAAATTAGGGGGAGTGAGTTTGCAGGAATTTACAACAAATTAGCATATCACCAATGGTTTCCTCACTGCTATACCACATATAAGAAATCCAATCATTTTCATGGAAGGTTTTGTTGATGATTAGCTTTGAGATATGGGGAAAAAGGACAACATAGCAGCCAACGAGGTGGTGTTCAATGTGATGCAAGGCACCGCAAAGTAAATATAGGACAAGTTGGAACAAATGTGCAAGTCAATGTCCCTTAGAGCAGTTCCAGCGGGCAATAATTTGCCCGGGCAAGGGGGCCTAGGCCCAAAAAGTGTTTCCAGCGGGCAAATGCAGCCAGAGCAGTTGGTGGGCTCCACAAGTCTGGACTGGCCCAAAGGCAAGAACAGCATGGGCTGTTGCCGGGGTTTGCTGATGTCAGCAATGACGTCATCAACAAAAATAAAAAAATGAAAATAAAAAAAACTTAAAATTTCAGATTTAAAAAAAAATAATAATACTTGGTCATATTCTTCACTTCCCACATCAAAACTCTATACAAATTCCTCTCCTCATATCTCATGTGAATAGTGGTTTCCCTTGAGTTTCCTAGCAATGGATAGAAACACCACAAACCTTTTGCAAGAGCTGTCACTATTCACGTGAATAGTAACAGTCATTGTCTTATCTTTGCCTTTTGCCATGATAAATGGGTGGAAGTGCTCTTAAGAGTGCGCTCCTTCATATTGAGCACCTAAACACCTTTAATTGGTGTGTTGCGGACTTGCAACGAATGCATGTGATGTATCATCTAGACAATAAGGCTCTCTTGTTGTGGAGATCCTTACCGTTGTCATATAACTCACGTCAACAAAGAATTCATCACGTAACACGTTGGATCAAGCAAGAGCCAAAATAAGAGGCTCAACTTCAGATAATATGGGCACTTGCAAAAAAGAGCTTGAATAATAGGCTCAACATAAGATAATGTGGGCACTTGCAGCTGGCCATTTTGTGTTGTCATGTATTATGAAGTGACCTGGTTCGTATTCAGTATTTGATGTCCAAAAGCATAAGTGTACTGTCTCAAGTCCTTTTGAAGTCCAAGTGACCTGGTGCTATATGATGAACCCTCTATTGCAATTGCAATAGATGGTTTCAGCTTCTCTCCATTTGGTAAAGTACTTAACCATATGCAATTGCAATAGAGGTTTGGTTTGAATTGGTTTCAGTCCTGTTTCCAGTTTTTCCGATTTTGGACCGGATTATTATTATTTTTTTAAATACAAATTCCGACTAAAATTTTATTTTTTAGGCTTGAAAATTTACAAATGATCAAATTTCATGCAAAGAGAGATATTGGGCCTAAAAAAGAATGATGTTTTGAAGTTGGATTTTGGGAAATATTAGTTATAAGATTAAAAGGTAGTATTGGATTTAAATAATTTTGTAAAAAAAAATAATATATATACACACACAACCGGTCTAGTACGATTTGGTAAGGTGTGAAACCAAAATTGAAACCAGTTTGAACTGGTCCGGTCCAGTTTATTGAGTTTTTCGTCAACTGATTTGTTTTCCGATTTTTTCCATCCGGTCCGGCTAGGTGTTCCGATTTTTCAGTCTCGATGCCCACCCATAGATATAACTATTGATCTGAAGCTATTGAACTGTACCATTGCAAGAAAAGTTGTAGTTCAATTTAATCGATGTCAAAATAGTTCAATAAATTAAACTATTGCGTTGAACTATTGAACAACCATTGTGGATGCTTAGGAGCTTGGGAATGTGTTTCAAATTGCATACCTATGTTTGGTAAGTGCACTCTTGGGAATGCAATTATGAACTCATAGATAAGGACTTCCCATGTAGGGGCGGAGTTCATGCCCTCGACTCACCATAGGAAACTTTTTCCCCTCACTTGAGAAAGCATTTAATACTATTTTTTTAGACTAACTTACTCATGTTATTATTTTTAAATACCACTTTTTACACCCTTAAAAAAACTCTTCATATATTAACCTTTAATAATTAAAAAAAATCAAGGGTAATGTTGGAAACTTAATAACTTTTCATTCATAATACTGCACTAACCAAACATGGGAATGGGAAATAGTTGCATTTCCTAGTCCTCATTTCCCACTGTTCCCAAATGTGGGAATGAACATCCTCCATTCTCATCTTGTGGGATTAAATATGGGAAATTTATTTCTAAGAAGTTCAATGGCGAACCACACATGCCAAAGGTGACTGTACCTTTTGGATTTTGCTTTTGTTTGCCTTCGGCTTATTCATACTCATTCGCAAAATAATATCATTTTTTTCACCATTAAACTTAGATGGGCAAGACCAACATGGCCCGTTTATTAAATAAGTTGACTTTATACAGGCTGGACCGGCCCAACATGGCCCATTTAACACCTCTAATTAAACACCTATAGAAACTCATGATATACTTTTGTAACAATTTCTATTAATTTAATCACACACACGTGACATAGCTTTCTTTTGAGAGACTTTTTTTGTTCGTTCCTCCCCTAAACTCAAACCCTATTCGCACTCTTCCCTCCTTTCCTTTTCTCTGGTCACAATGCCTAGTCATTTCAAACAAAGACGAGATAGACGATAGGGGAACATTGGAACTTTCAAAAAGTTTTGGAAGAATAAGAACCAAACCGAAAGTCGAGCATGAGGAGGATTGTCAACTTTTTATTTTACTTTTTTCCAATAAAACAAATCCGTGTGGTACGAAGCTATGACGCTTTCCACTGACAAAGGGCTGACGACTAGTCAAACAAATGCTGTTGTGGATAGGTGCCGAAATTATTTTCTTACATATAGGATAAGACATCCATGTCCAACAGAATCAATTACACAAAACAAATCAAACAGATCATAACACTACTAGAAAACCATAGTATAAGCTACAAGGTTGGTTGTTGCCAATATAATTATAGGCCCCAGATAATCTATAGCTTATAAGTCCGTTTTCTAGTAGTGTAAATAATTACTTGGCCAGTTTATCCATGCGTATTGTTCATTATGTTTAGGTACATGATTATTACTTTTATGCAATAATTGGTGATGAATTTATTGTATCAGGTAGTTTTACAAGTGGATCAATCAGTGATGACATTAGCGTAAGTATTTGAACATTCTAATTGCTCATAGCGGTAGGAACATATGCTACTTAATTAATCCGACGACCAAATCATTATATGTTGATTGGCTCGCCTAATTCTCGCGGATTTTGTCTAACTCTATTTTTGGTTTTTGTAAATATCTAACTCTTTTATTATTTTTGATGGTTTAATTACACCAATAATTCATGTGGAGAAATTCATATGACGACAAAAAGATATATCTAAAACTCATTTGACAAATGAAGACTAATTAGAAAAATTATTGTACTGTCTGGTTTTGGTCTTAATCAACTGAGTGCGCCGTACAACACTTTAACTTTTACTACAGAATGCTTTTTTGTTTGGTTCCGTAAACGGTAAAAAAGAAGATTGAATTATAATTTATATGTTTCTGAAACGTATTTATCACGATGTCATGTTCATGTCCTTGTGTCTTGCTCCTTCTCACCCCCTCTGTTTTTATATGATTTACCAGTCTTTCTCTGTTAGGCAGAGGTGAGGTTTGCTTTTCCCTACAACAAACTAGCAACCTTCGTTGGAGAGCAGAGGACGCCTTCTTCTTTGTTTTTTTGTCTTTCAATTATAACTGAGTCTCAGAAAATGGGAGAAATAAAGAGAACTGAAACTGATTCAGGAAGCAGATCGTCAATCTTATCCATTTTACAAGACGATCAAGAAGGCTTTTCACCAACCTCATCAAACGCACTGGTACTTGTCCAAAACGCACCAATTATCTCCTCCTACAATGAGAGAATCCGCCCCATGCTTGATGCCATTGACAAGCTCCGGGACCTCATGGTTATGGATGAAGGCATCCAGCTGCCCACCATTGTTGTTGTGGGAGACCAGTCATCTGGCAAATCCAGTGTTCTTGAGTCCCTCGCCGGCATCAGCCTCCCGCGTGGACAAGGCATCTGCACAAGGGTTCCTCTCGTAATGAGGCTTCAGCACCACTCTGATCCTGAACCAGAGCTTTCACTGCAGTACAATGACAGAGTTGAGCACACTGACGAGGACAATATTTCTGAGGACATTGTGAATGCCACCAATCTGATTGCTGGGGACAGTAAAGGAATTTCAGACACCCCATTGACCTTGTTGGTGAAGAAGAATGGTGTGCCTGATTTGACCATGGTTGACCTCCCTGGAATCACTAGGGTTCCAGTTCGCGGCCAGCCTGAGAATATCTACGATCAAATCAAAGATATTATCATGAAGTATATAAAGCCCGAAGAGAGCATCATTTTGAATGTGTTATCTGCTTCTGCTGATTTTAGCACATGTGAGTCAATTAGTATGTCACGGAGTGTGGATAAAACTGGTGAGAGGACTCTGGCTGTGGTTACAAAGGTTGATATGGCACCAGAGGGACTGCTGGAGAAGGTTACAGCTGATGATGTGCATATTGGTCTTGGCTATGTCTGTGTAAGGAACCGGATTCGAGATGAAACGTATGAGGAGGCGAGGGCTATTGCGGATCGGTTATTTGAAACTGATCCTTTTCTTTCGAAGATTGATAAGTCTATGGTTGGAATTCAGGTTTTGGCTGACAAGTTGGTACAAATTCAAGCTGCTAGCATAGCTAGAAACTTGCCTGATATTGTAAAGAAGATCAATGACAAGCTGAATTCTTACCTTTCAGAGGTCAACAAAATGCCGAAAAAGCTGTCATCTGTTGCTGAGGCCATGACTGCTGTTACGCAGATCATGGGAACATCCAAAGAATCACTTAAGAAAATTCTTGTGAGGGGAGAATTTGATGAGTTCCCGGATGACAAACACATGCATTGCACGGCTAGGCTTGTTGAGATGCTCAATAAGTGCTCAGATCAGCTTCACGAGTGCAATGAGAGTGAAAACAAAAGTAATTTCTTACTGGAGGAGATTGCGATTTTGGAGGAGGCCAAAGGTATCAACCTTCCCAATTTTGTTCCTCGCAATGCTTTTCTTATAGTTTTGCAGCGTAAAGTTAAGGGGATTTCGAGCATACCTATTGAGTTTGTTGAGCAGGTTTGGAGTTATATTGAGGATGTGGTTTTGTCTGTGTTAACGAGTAATACAGAAAACTATTACCATGTTCAATTGTCTGCCAGAAGAGCAGGCCATAATCTTATTGAAAAGAAGAAAGAAAGATCAATTAATTGGATGACGGAGATAGTGGAAATGGAGAAAATAACTGATTATACATGTAATCCGGAATATCTATCCGAATGGCATAGGCTCATGACTGAACAAGAAACATTCATCCAAAAGGTCTTGCGTGACGCTGAGATAAACATAAATGTAAAGGGAATTGGGATGGTTGAAGTTGGAGGTCTAAGGAAGTACACACATATCCTGTTGTCTCAAGCTTTCGACTTGAAAATGCGGATGACTGCGTATTGGAATATTGTGCTGAGAAGGTTGATTGATATCATGGGTTTGCATTTGCAGCTGAGTGTTTCAAACCTTGTGAACAAGGACCTGGAGATGGAGATTATGAATGAGCTACTGGGACCTAACCATGGTGGTGGGATTGAGAGGATGCTGGAGGAACCTTCATCAATGGCAGTGAAGCGCCAGAAGCTCATCAAGAGCATCAAAAAGCTGAAGGAGTCTAAAGAGGTTGTGTGTAAGATCATCGACAACAGGTTTACTTACGCCGATTACCTTGTGTGATAGATAACTAAGGAGTCCAGTTAAATTATGGTATGTTCCGTGTGAAAGAAGGCATTTTGCCAATGATGTGTGGTTGATCTGTTTGTACTTAATTATGGATTTGCATTTTGTTTATCATGTACCTGGTTGGTTGATGTTCTTGTGTGGATGATCTGTTTCTACTTAATTATAAGCACATTCTGTTTTTGTCTTTTGGGTTGCTAAACCTTACCAGGCTTGTGCCTGGAACAGGAGGAAATTTCTATCCTCTGTTCCTTCCTAGATCTCTTAATTCATGACACTGTGGGTGATGGTAGAAACACCTTCGTTTGTCATGATCACATTTGAACCCTTTTGGGAGCTTTTCTTTTTGAGCTGGGACCCTTGTTAGTCTTCCATTTCGTCAATGGGAATCTATTGGCATTTGCTTTTGCCAAGCTCAATGGGAATAATTAATCACTTCCCAATGGACCTCTGGCCTTCTAGGCACTTGTTCTTTAGAATGCTATAGACCTTGTTTGATCGGATTGGATTAGATAGATTCAATTAAAATGAACATGGATTCTAACCATTGTTTGGTGAGCTTAAAATATATCATGGACTGGATATGGGTATTGGATACCAATCCAAAATAAGAGTGGCTCCAGAACCCATCACCAAAGTGAAGACCTTTAGACCATCTCCAAAGGTGAAAGACTCAAACCCCAAATTTCACCTCTCGAAATACAACTTTTAATCTATACATAGGACTCAAACAGTATTACAACATTATGTATACACTTTACAAGTTTATGGAACATTGATGTCCAAAGCATTGTGATATGATTCCGTAGTACTGTAAACCCTTGTGTTTACAAGAATAAAGACCACCTTTACTTCTCCAAGGCCAACTCTTTCCTCAGCCTTGTAATGGGGATCCTTTCTATTGTAAATCATAGTATTACAAGATTATGGATACACTTACAAGTTTATGGAATGTTGAGGTCTAAAACATGGTAAAAAAAAAATCCTTAATATTGTAAACCCTTGTGTTTACAAGAATAAGGACCACATTTACTTATGGAAGGTCCACCCTTACTTCTACAATTACCAAACATGGAGATATTAATTGCATAAATGAAGTGCTTATTGGACTGCAATTGAATTTTATGTACAAAAGATGTGGAACCCTGTTGGATAGTACAATAGATCGATCTTAATTAATTTTTAACTTTAGTCCATTTGGTGATTAAAAAAATTTAGGTAAGTTTTTATTTGAACCCAATTATTTTATAAGTAAACTCAACAAAGTAGACATGTCAATGAATCGGATTTTGAACCGAATCCAATTTGAATTCGATATAATTAATAGGAGATGGATTGGACTTCTTAATCTGATATTTGATTACAATTCGAATTTGATTATAAATGGATACGAATATAGATTATAATTGATCAAATCCGATAATAATCTGATAACTTAGTATGTAGTATAATTTAGTTTTTCTAGGCTTCATATTAATATTTTATATGTGTAAATGAGTAATTTTAGTTTTATATGCACTAATAATACACTTAAAACTAATTTTTATGATAAAATATCACAAATTGATATAAAAATAGATAAATACAATAAAAGAACGAGGCTAATAATGAAATTTTGATTTTTTGTACATCAAAAAATAAATCATATAATAATCCGATTCGATCTGAATTCGATGCGTAACGAATATGGATTGACAGGTGCAATCCGCTAGTCCAAATACGATCTTAATCCGATAATCAAATTATAAATGAATTCGAATTTAGATTGAGGTATATCCAATCTGAATCCGACCCGTTTACAAGTCTTCAACCAATGTTTCTTTTATCCTAAAAAAAAAAAGGAATTTCTTAAAAAAAAAAAAAAATTCGTTCATTATAAAAATATTGTTTAAAATTTTCAGTATTACATTAATTTAAAAATAAAATAAAAAGGGAAAACTACAACACCATGGAACTGTGAATAGTTGTGGTGGCGTTCTATGAATTTATCTTAAGTTCTTTTAGTTTTTTTTTTTAAAAAATTTATGGGTAATCAAAATAATTATTTTTTACCCAACAAATTTGTAGTTATTATCGTTTTTGGTTACAAGTTAACAACAAAAGAAACAATTTGGTTGATTGGATTTATATATAAAGTTTTAAAATTTGATTGGGTTAGTCGGGTTAAGATTACTTTATCTGAACATTGAATAAGACATTTTGACCAAAAACTTTTGAATAAGACAAAGTTTCTTTTTCAAAAGAAAAGGACAAAGATTAAATATTAAGAAAAGCTTGGAACTCCAATGAAAAAAGAAGAAAAGCTGGGAACCGGCAACTTAAACAACAGGTTTCATATATTTTTTTAAAATGTGGGTGTACGGTCTGGTTTTGGTCTTAATGAACTGAGTGCGCCGTACAACACTCTACCTTTTACTAAAGAACGCTTTACCTTTTATTAAAGAATGCTTTTTGGTTTGGTTCTTTAAACAAAACAAAAAAAAAAGGTTGAATGAATGAATTATATGTTTCTGAAACGTATTTGTCTATGTCATGTTCATGTCCTTGTGTCTTGCTCCTTCTTTTCCCCTCTGTTTTTCTATGATTCACCAGTTTTTCTCTGTTAGGCAGAGGTGAGGTTTGCCTTTACATACAACAAACTAGCTACCTTCGTTGGAGAGCAGAAGACCCCTTCTTCTTCTTATTTTTTGTCTTTCAATTATATCTGAGTCTCAGAAAATGGGAGGACCGAGAACTCAAACTGATTCAGGAAGCAGATCGTCGAGCTCATTCATTTTACAAGATGATCAAGATGGCTTTTCACCAACCTCATCAAACGCACTGGTACTCGTCCAAAACGCACCAATTGTCTCGTCCTACAATGAGAGAATCCGCCCCATTCTTGATGCCATTGACAAGCTCCGCAGCCTCATGGTTATGGAGGAAGGCATTCAGCTCCCCACCATTGTTGTTGTGGGAGACCAGTCATCTGGCAAATCCAGCGTTCTTGAGTCCCTCGCCGGCATCAGCCTACCGCGTGGACGGGGAATCTGCACAAGGGTTCCTCTCGTAATGAGGCTTCAGCACCACTCTGATCCTGAACCAGAGCTTTCACTGGAGTACAGTGGCAGAGTTGAGCACACTGATGAGGACAATATTTCTGAGGACATTGTGAATGCCACCAATCTGATTGCTGGGGACAGTAAGGGAATTTCAGACACCCCATTGACCTTGTTGGTGAAGAAGAATGGTGTGCCTGATTTGACCATGGTTGACCTCCCTGGAATCACTAGGGTTCCAGTTCGTGGCCAGCCTGAGAATATCTATGATCAAATCAAAGATATAATCATGAAGTATATAAAGCCCGAAGAGAGCATCATTTTGAATGTGTTATCTGCTTCTGCTGATTTTAGCACATGTGAGTCAATTAGTATGTCGCGGAGTGTGGATAAAACTGGCGAGAGGACTCTGGCTGTGGTTACAAAGGTTGATATGGCACCAGAGGGACTGCTGGAGAAGGTTACAGCTGATGATGTGGACATTGGTCTTGGCTATGTCTGTGTAAGGAACCGGATTCGTGATGAAACGTTTGAGGAGGCGAGGGCTATTGCGGATCGATTATTTGAAACTGATCCTTTTCTTTCGAAGATTGATAAGTCCATGGTTGGAATTCAGGTTTTGGCCGACAAGTTGGTCCAAATTCAAGCTGCTAGCATAGCTAGAAACTTGCCTGATATTGTAAAGAAGATCAATGACAAGCTGAATTCTTACCTTTCAGAGCTCAACAAAATGCCGAAAAAGCTCTCATCAGTTCCTGAGGCCATGACTGCTGTTATGCAGATCATTGGAACATCCAAAGAATCACTTAAGAAAATTCTTGTGAGGGGAGAATTTGATGAGTTCCCGGATGACAAACACATGCATTGCAAGGCTAGGCTTGTTGAGATGCTCAATAAGTGCTCAGATCAGCTTCACGAGTGCAATGTGAGTGACCCCAAAAGTAATTTCTTAATGGAGGAGATTGCGATTTTGGAGGAGGCAAAAGGTATCAACCTTCCCAATTTTGTTCCTCGCAATGCTTTTCTTATAGTTTTGCAGGGTAAAGTGAAGGGGATTTCGAGCATACCTATTGAGTTTGTTGAGCAGGTTTGGAGTTATATTGAGGATGTGGTTTCGTCTGTGTTAATGAGAAATACAGAAAACTATTACCATGTTCAATTGTCTGCCAGAAGAGCAGGCCATAATCTTATTGAAAAGATGAAAGAAAGATCGATTAATTGGATGACGGAGATAGTGGAAATGGAGAAACTAACTGATTATACATGTAATCCGGAATATCTATCCGAATGGCATAGGCTCATGACTGAACAAGAAACATTCATCCAAAAGGTCTTGCGTGACGCTGAGATAAACATAAATGTAAAGGGAATTGGGATGGTTGAAGTTGGAGGTCTAAGGAAGTACACACATGTCCTGTTGTCTCAAGCTTTCGACTTGAAAATGCGGATGACTGCGTATTGGAATATTGTGCTGAGAAGGTTGATTGATATCATGGGTTTGCATTTGCAGCTGAGTGTTTCAAACCTTGTGAACAAGGACCTGGAGATGGAGATTATGAATGATCTACTGGGACCTAACCATGGTGGTGGGATTGAGAGGATGCTAGAGGAACCTTCATCAATGGCAGTGAAGCGCCAGAAGCTCATCAAGAGCATCAAAAAGCTGAAGGAGTCTAAAGAGGTTGTGTGTAAGATCATGGACGACAGGTTTACTTACGCCGATTACCTTGTGTGATAGATAACTAAGGAGTCCAGTTAAATTATGGTATGTTCCGTGTGAAAGAAGGCATTTTGCCAATGATGTGTGGTTGATCTGTTTGTACTTAATTATGGATTTGCATTTTGTTTATCATGTACCTGGTTGGTTGATGTTCTTGTGTGGATGATCTGTTTCTACTTAATTATAAGCACATTCTGTTTTTGTCTTTTGGGTTGCTAAACCTTACCAGGCTTGTTCCTGGAATAGGAGGAAATTTCTATCCTCTGTTCCTTCCTAGATATCTTAATTCATGACACTGTGGGTGATGGTAGAAACACCTTCCTTTGTCATGATCACATTTGAACCCTTTTGGGAGCTTTTCTCTTTGAGTTGGGACCCTTGTTAGTCTTCCATTTGGTCAGTGGGAATCTATTGGCATTGGCTTTTGCCAAGCTCAATGGGAATAATTAATCACATCCCAATGGAGCTCTGGCCTTCTAGGCACTTGTTCTTTAGAATGTTAGATTCAATTAAAATGGACATACCATTGTTTGGTAAGCTTAAAATATATCATGGACTAGATATGGGTATTGGACACTAATCCAGAATAAGGAGTAATTTTTGGGTGTTCCGGGTACATCACATGGCTGGTCTACCATCCAATAGACGGAAGACATATGGAATATTTGCAATGCAGTCTGTCACAAGTTAGACAATAATTCCACATGTCCTATGTTTATTGGATGGTACACCAGCCACGTGATGTACAGAACATATAAAAATTTCTCCAGAATAAGAGCGGCTCCAGAACCCATCACCAGACATGGGTTTATAACAAAGTCGTCATCTCTTTTTCAACACAAAGTCGTCTTCTCTGGTTTGCTCTATTTGTCGTCTTTTATTTTCCTCCTTCTCCTCTCTCCTCTCTTCTATTCTCTCTCTGTCTCCTGTCTTTCTCTCTTTTATTTGGCTCATACAAGCTTCAAATCTCTCTCTCTCTCTCTCTCTCTCTCCCTAACTAAAAAAAGCTTCAGATTTCTCTCTGAGCCTTTGTTTTTTATTTTATTGTTAAATATTTTTATATTTTGATGATTGTTGCCTTGCTCTTTTGGGTTAGATGCCGAATGATGTATTTTTTTTTATATAATTTTTTTTATTGACCTCAGATTGGAAACTAATCATTGATATGAGTTTGAGTTTCTGGTTTAATTCTTGCAAAAGTTGGGGGCTTTTTCTTCAATTTGAGGCAAAAAAGTTAGGAATTTGCATCTGATTCTTGTTAAGAAAAAAAAAAAATAATAATAAAATTTGAACTCAATCCCAGTCTGTTGTTTGGTGCAAAATTGAATGGGGACTGGACTTCAAATCCAAGCCAGCCCAATCTAATGTTTCAAAACCCATTCTAACCAATTCAAGCTAGCTTACCAAACGGGGTCTGAGTTTCATCCTCTTTGGTTAGCCACCAATTGAAGGTAGGCTAGCCACTGTAGACAGACTTTATGCGTTCTTTGTAATTCTTTCCTTGAGTCTCATGAACATTTGTTCTTTGTATAGAGGCTCACTCTGCAATTTTTGTTGCACAAAATAGTTAAAACTTTTTTTTATTACAAAATACGAAAATTTAATTTGTAAAGAAACAAAATTCTGAAAATTTTGGTTTTTTTATTTATTAAAATTTTTTTGGTATTTAAATTGGCCGTTGACGTCAGCCTGCCCAAGCAGTAGCCCAAGCAAGTCTTGCCTTCGCGCTTGCCTAGTATCGTGGACCTTCTTCTTGCCAAGGCAACTTTTCCTTTCTGGGGTTGTTTTTGGAGCCTAAGCCCCCCTTTTACCATGGCAAAATGGGATGGGTGGAAGTGCTCTGACGCACCTATAGAAGAAGAATACATGACCGACCAAACACAAGCAAGCCTTCGACTCTCAATAAACCAAAATGCCCAAAGTATTGAATAGGGTTTAGCCACAAAATTCTCTGAGCTTAAGACTTTTCTCAGTACTCAAACACACAATACCTACCTCATTTTCTCATAACTCTATTCCTATATTCATATCTTCTAAGATTCCTTGTTTTCCGTATCTTCTAATAAGATTCCAACCTACATTTAAAGTGTCTCATTGGAAAAAAACAAAGATCAAACAAACAAAAAGGAATAGCTGTAAATTATGGTCTTCGTTTCACATTGTGCCCTTCAATTATTCTTTTATACAAGCGATGTTGGGCTTCAATTATTTGTTTGATCAACATGAGCTTTTGAGAAGTTCTTATTTGCCCTTTACCATCTTCTTTTGTCACAATTTCTATTAATTTAATCACGCACGTACTTTTTTTTTAGTGACATTTTTGTTCATTCACCTCCACTTAATCCAAACCACAATAACAATATCCCTCTCTGCATCTCTCTCTCTCTCTCTATCTCTCTCTACTTCCTTTCTTTTTCTCTGGTCACAATCGCTACGCAGAAGGGCTATCTACATAAAATATGCATCCACATCATTTCAACAAAAGGATACAAGATGTACGAGGGAACATTGGAGCTTTCCAAAAGTTATGGAGGAATAAATACCAAAGCGAAAGTCTTAAGGTTAAACTGGAATATGGTTCTTTAATTTGGGAAAAAACAAAAAAGAAAAAAGAAGAAGAATATGGCTCTGTACCCGGAAAAAAAGAAGAAGAAGGAATATGGTTCGAACACTACGATACTTTCCACTAAGAGCTTCCACAGTGGGAAGGTGTAAATTCGGGATTGTAAAGCCGCTTTTATATCCCATTTACACATCTCCTATATATATAAATTACGTTTTTGCTCCAATGGGTGAGATGTAAATTTAAAAAATGTAAATTTAATGTTCTTGTATTATTGATTCGTTTTTGAGTTAACTGAGGGCTGATGACTACTCTACAAATGATGTTGTCTCTATAGTTGCCACTTCTATTTTCTGACCCTTTGTTTTTTTTTGGTCAATAGTGATGAAGTTTCCATTAAGATAATGAAGGCAAGCCATGAGTGGAAGCCGAGATACATCAAATGAAACCAGGAGTTCGTAGGCTAAAAGACATATCTAAAAGCCCCGAGACATAAAAAGAAAAGCAAACACATACATAGACTTCATAATTAAGTACAAACAGATCAGCAAATGACAGAATGCCTTGATTAACAAGAAACAGACCATAATTTAGCTAGACTCCTTAGCTATAACAGAATGCCTTGATTAACAAGAAACAGACCATAATTTAGCTAGACTCCTTAGCTATATCTATCACACAATAAGTTAATTGGCAAACGTAACGATGCCATCCATGATCTTACACACAACCTCTTTAGACTCCTTGAGCTTTTTGATGCTCTTGATGAGCTTATTGCGCTTCACTGCAATTGATGGAGGTTCCTCCATCAACCTCTCAATCCCAACACCATTGTTAGGTCCCATTAACTCACTCACAATCTCCGTCCTCATGTCCTTGTTCACAAGGTTCGAAACACTCAGCTGCAAATACAAAGCCATAGAATCAATCAACCTTCTCAGCACAACATTCCAATATGCAGTCATCCGCATTTTCAAGTCGAAAGCTTGAGACAACAGAACATGTGGGTACTTCATTAGACCTCCAACTTCAACCATCCCGATGTTAACCATGTGTTTCAGTTAAGAAATTGTTAAGTCATCATGTGCAGCTCACGTGCTCTCTGTTAAGTCTGTTAGTGAGAGTTAGCTGTATTTGTTAAGTCTGTTAGCGTGATGTTAGGAGATAAGTACTGTACTAAAGCTGAGCTTTTATAATTCCTATTAATCAAGATCTGAAATACAGAATATACAGCTATTTTCCTTCTTGCTTCCTCTCTACCTTCTTCTATGGAAATCCCTAAATCTCATCCTCTTCTTCTTGTTAAGATGGTATCAGAGCCCATCGTGGCTTGACACTTTCGATCCGCTTCCAATTTTTCTGAACTATCTCTTCGTTGTGCTCTTCTCTTGCTCTGTCTCTATTGTTCTTTCCTCTTTTCTGTTTTTTCTCTAATTTCTGTTCATCAATGGCGACTTCTTCCTCTTCCCCTTCAGTCAAAATTGACGGTTTGCTTGGGATGATTACTCTTCGTCTCAAGGACGATAATTTTCTCAAGTGGTGTTTTCAATTGGAATCCGTTCTTCAGGGTTATGATCTTTTTGGGCATTTTGACGGAACTGATATTGCTCCTCCTCGCTTTGCTATTGTTGATGAGGTGGGTGTTACATCTGAAGTTACTGCTGCTTACAAGGATTGGATTCGCACAGATAAGGCTTTACTCAGTTTGCTCATTGCCACTCTCTCTGATGAGGCCATAGAGTATGTTATTGGCACCAAGACTGCTCGTGACGCCTGGCTAAGTCTTTCTGATCGTTATGCGTCGATTTCTAGGGCACGAATCAATCATTTGAAGACTGAATTACAGACGGCCCAGAAGGGTGGAGACTCGATCGAGCGCTTTCTCTTGCGTTTGAAAACGGTCCGTGACCAATTAGTTCAAGCTGGGGTTAAGGTGTCTGACGATGACTTTATGATTGCTATTCTTAATGGTCTCCCTCAGGAATATGACATGATCAAGACGGTTTTGATTGCAAGGGATACTCCAATTTCCTTGAAGGATTCTCGCGCTCAATTGCTAGCTGCAGAGCAAACTGCAGAAGCTCGATTGGTTCCTCACTCTGCGATGTTTGTTACTCCGTCGTCTTCGTCATATGCTTCTGTGAATGCTATGGGCCTTTCTAATTCTGGTATGGGTTTATTGCCTACTCCATCTTCTTTACCAGTTGCCTATATGGGGTCCTATGATCGGTCTGTTCTGCCTTCATTAGATCGCAATTTTGGTTCAAGACCTGTTCTTGGTAACAATGGTGGTTTTAGTCGTTTTAACGATCATCAACATCACGGTATTGGCAATAGCCAGCACGGAGGTTTTTCTAGTTTTCCTAATCATTCTGGTTCTGGAAGAGGTAGATTTCAAAGCAGAGCCTCTCCTTCATCTTTCTCAGGAAATCGATTTGGTTCCAATTCTTCTCAGAAATCTGCAGTTGTTCCTGAATGTCAGATATGTAGCAAACGGGGTCACACGGCTGCTAATTGTTATTTTCGCCATGAGGCAAGCTCTTCTAGGCATGGGAATCAGGTTATTGAATGTCAAATCTGTGGTAAGAAGGGTCATGGAGCCTTGGATTGTTTCCATAGATCCAACTATGTCTATCAGGGTCAAGCTCCTCCTTCCAACCTTTCTGCTATGACTGCCCAAACTTCCTATGTGCCTGATCAAGTTTGGATTGCAGATAGTGGGGCGTCTCATCACATGGTGTCTGATATTTCCTCATTAAATCATGTTGCTCCTTGTGAATCTACAGAGCAAGTGATTGTTGGTAATGGAGAAGGTTTGAAAATTAAACACATTGGTACTACTGCCATTGCCTGTGCTTCTACTTCTCTTAAACTGCCATCGGTATTTCATGTTCCACAGTTATCTGCTAATCTTTTGTCTGTGCATCAGCTGTGCAAAGATAATAATTGTGTTATCAGCTTTGATGCTTTTGGTTTTGTGATACAGGATCGAGTCACCAAGACAATCCTCCTAAAAGGTCGGAGTAACAATGGATTGTATCCAATTCCCTCTGCTGTATCCTCTCATTGCTTGTCCAAGAAAGTAGCTTTGCTTGGTCAACATGTTAAGTCTTCCATTTGGCATCACAGACTTGGCCATCCAACGAATGAAGTGGTGCAATCAATGCTTAAAGCCTCTGGTTTGCAGTGTGCAAATGACTCTTCAAATTCGAATTCGAATCCCTTGTGTTCAGCTTGTCTTCAAGGGAAGATGCATCGGCTTCCATTTCCTATTAGACATAGTAGGTCTGAAATTCCTTTTCATACAGTTCATAGCGACGTATGGGGACCTTCTCATTACAAATCTGTTGAGGGTTACAGATATTTTGTTTCCTTCCTTGATGAATGTACCGGATATTTGTGGGTTTATCCCCTTTTCAATAAATCAGAAGTTTTCTCCAAATTCCTACAGTTTCATGCTTTGATACAAAATCAATTCAGTGTTGCTATTAAGTGTTTTCAGAGTGATGGTGGTGGTGAGTTTCTTAGCAAGGTTTTTACAGATTTTTTGGCTTCTAAGGGAATTGTGCGTCGTTTGTCCTGCCCTTATACTCCGCAGCAGAATGGACTGGCAGAGCGGAAGAATAGGCATATTATTGAATCAGCCATTACCCTGTTAACTGCAGCAGCCTTGCCAGGTCAATTTTGGTTTCATTCCACTGCTCATGCTGTGTATCTTATAAATCGAATGCCCAGCTATGTTTTACATAATCAGTCTCCTTATTTTCGTTTATTTGGCCATCATCCTGATCTTGCTTCTTTGAGAATATTTGGTACTGCGGTATATCCGTATCTGAGACATTATAATGTGCATAAGTTACAATCGCGAACCACTCAGTGCGTGTTCTTGGGATATTCACCTGGTTACAAGGGAGTTATTTGCTACAATCGAATTACTGCAAAATGTGTAATCTCAAGGCATGTTCTTCATGATGAAGCTATATTTCCTTTTAAGCAAATTAACCCTGGTATATGTGGGCAGTCTTCTCGCTTTCTTCTACTGCATCGTGGCTCCTGTCATTATTTCTCTGCCTTGAAGGCCTTATCAAGCTTCTCTTAATGCTCAAGATCCATCGTCTCTAGCCTCTGATACACAAGTATCTACTTCTCAGTCTCAGTCCATCTCATCTACTCATGAGTCTTTATCTCCCATCCAACATCAAGCATCGTTGGATGATATTCTGGTGGCTTCTACAGGTTCTGTACCTGTGTTGAATGAACAACAATTACAGGTTATGTTTCCGTTTGAGGTCTCTGATGCTTCCTCTTCTTCTGTTAGCACTTAGGACAAATCAATTTCTAATGCTTCCTCTTCTTCTGTTAGTACTCAAGACTCATCGGTTTCTTTATTTCCTATCAATAATCATTCCATGATTACTCGGGCCAAAAATGGTATAGTTCAAAACAAACAGTTTCCAGATTATCAAGGTTATTTTACATGTCTTCATGCTATTCCTGAATTAGATGAGCCTTCTAGTTTTAAGGTGGCCTCGTTTTCTTCTGAGTGGAGGCAGGCTATGAAAGAGGAGATTGATGCTCTTCATATGCAAGGCACATGGCTTTTAGTTCCTAATCCAGGTGATAAAAATATTATTGGCAGTAAGTGGGTTTATAAAATAAAGAGAAATCCAGATGGTACAGTGGGTAGATATAAGGCTAGACTTGTTGCTCAGGGGTTCAGTCAAGAGCCTGGTTTTGACTCTGGGAAACCTTCATCCTGTTGTTAGACACACAACAGTGAGGTTAGTATTAAGCATAGCTGCTATGAACCAGTGGAAACTACGACAACTTGATGTCAAGAACGCTTTCCTACATGGCGATCTTGAAGAAGAAGTTTTTATGAAACAGCCTCTTGGTTTTGAAGATTCTACTCATCCATAGTTTGTATGTAAACTGAAAAAATCTTTGTATGGTCTTAAACAGGCTCCAAGGGCATGGAATGCCAAATTCACAGGTTACTTACCTACTCTTGGCTTTAAATCTTCACATTCAGATCCAAGTCTATTTGTGCAGCATACTGGGAATGATATTATCATTCTACTCCTATATGTTGATGATATCATTATAACAGGTTCTAGTGATCAGTTGATTCAAAGAGTGGTTACAGACTTAAGTGAGGTGTTTGAAATGAAAGATATGGGGCAGCTCACCTTTTTCTTAGGTCTGCAAATTTCCTATAATTCCTCTGGTGACATATTCGTGAGTCAAACTAAGTATGCCAAGGATCTACTACATAAAGCTGGCATGAGTTCATGTAGAGCTTGTGCAACACCTTGTAAGCCACACACTCAAGTGTTACAGACTGATGGTGAGCCCTTGGCAGATCCCACTATGTTTCGCAGTCTAGTAGGTGCTTTACAGTATCTAACATTTACAAGACCTGATCTGGCCTATGCTGTGAATCATGTGTGTCAATATATGAATAATCCTACTGAGGTTCACTATTTTTTGGTGAAGCGTATTCTCAGATATGTACAGGGTACATTAGAATATGGAATCGTTTTACAAAGGGTCCTTGGCGCTTAATGCATACAGTGATGCAGATTGGGCAGGGGATATCAATACTAGAAGATCTACAACCGGATCTGTGGTATTCTTGGGTAGTAATCCTATCTCCTGGCAGTCCAAGAAGCAAGGTTCTGTGTCTAGGAGTTCAACAGAGGCGAGAATGGGCCTTAGCAAACACAAATGCTGACTTGTCATGGATTCGACAGGTTCTCTTGGATCTGAAGATGTTTCTGCCAAATGCTCCTCTTATGTATTGTGACAACTTATCAGCACTGGCTTTAAGCTCAAACCCAGTTTACCATTCTCGAATTAAGCATTTGGATATAGACTTTCACTTTGTGAGAGAGAAGGTACAAAGAAAGGATCTTATTGTCCAGTATATACCTACTGAAGAACAAATAGCAGATGTTTTTACAAAGGGGTTACACAGTCCCATTTTCTTACAACACTGTCTTCATCTTAGACTGAGGAGTTCAGCTGGGTAGGGAAAATGTTAACCATGTGTTTCAGTTAAGAAATTGTTAAGTCATCATGTGCAGCTCACGTGCTCTCTGTTAAGTCTGTTAGTGAGAGTTAGCTGTATTTGTTAAGTCTGTTAGCGTGATGTTAGGAGATAAGTACTGTACTAAAACTGAGCTTTTATAATTCCTATTAATCAAGATCTGAAATACAGAATATACAGCTATTTTCCTTCTTGCTTCCTCTCTACCTTCTTCTATGGAAATCCCTAAATCTCATCCTCTTCTTCTTGTTAAGACCCGATTCCCTCTACATTTATTTTTATCTCAGTGTCAGGTCCAGGTCCCAGATCATGAGAATTACGAATTACCTTTGTGATGAATGTTTCTTGTTGAGTCATGAGCCTATGCCATTCGAATACATATTCCAGATTACATGTATAATCAGTCAGCTTCTCCATTGCCAAAATCTCCGTCATCCAATGAATGGACCTTTCTTTCATCCTCTGAATAAGATTTTGGCATGCTCTTCTGGCAGACAGTTGAAGCTGATAATATTTTTCTGTATTTCTCATTAACACATACAAAACCACATTCTCAATATAATTCCAAACCTTCTCAACAAACCCAAGAGGTATGCCTGAAATCCCCTCCACTTTTCCCTGCAAAATTATAAGAAAAGCATTGCGCTGAACAAAATTGGGAAGGTTGATACCTTCACCTCCTCCAAAATCTCAATCTCCTTCATTAAGAAATTACTTTTGGAGTCACTCTCATTGCACTCGTGAAGTTGAAATGAGCACTGATTGAGCATCTCAACCAGCCTAGCCGTGCAATGCATTTGTCGGTCACCCGGGAACTCGTCAATTTCTCCCTTCAAAAGAATCTTCTTAAGTGATTCTTTGGATTCTTCAATGATCTGCATAAAAGCGTCATGGCCTCAAAGAACAACGATTGTCGAGTTTTCGGCAATTTGTTGAGTTCTGAAAGGTAAGAATTCAGCTTGTCATCGATCTTCTTTACAATAACAGGCAAGTTTCTAGCTATGCTAACAGCTTGAATTTGGACCAACAAAGAGAATCATGATGCAGATCATGATTCCAAACAATCAGCCCATTCCATGAAATCAGTCGATCCCACTAAATCAGCATTGACAGACTCCCCATCACAAGATCAGCTTCATCCCAGCTAGGAATTAGTTTACAATTGATTGTGTAATATATGAGATTAGTTATACTTACCTTATATTACTTACCTTCTGTAAATAGACTTGAGAAAGTCTAACCCGTGTACAATATATATACAGCTGATAATACAAGAACATATTATCTTGGTCTGTGCAATTATTCTTCACTTCTGTCTCTCATCTCTCTTCCTCTTCAGTTTATTTTCTTATATGGTATCAGAGCTCTTCGGAGCTAACCCTCAAAATATCGATCCTACCCAAACCAATGGCCACCACACCTAAGTCTGGAGAATCAAGCAATATTGATATGTCAAAACTGATTTATGAAATGTCAAAACTTTCCTCACCTCCATTCTCATCTCATCCCTTGCCCATTTCTTTCAATATCTCATCGTTGTTCCCAGTTCCTATGGATCGCACCAACTACTTGAGTTGGAAATCCCAATTTGAAGATGTATTGGAGATGCACGGCCTTGCAGCAGTCGTCAAGAACAACACAGACCCACCCAAAGTGCAAGAAGATGGATCTGTGCACCCAGAGTTAGCCAAGGATAAACTGGTCCTGAGTTGGATCAAAGCGACTTCCTCTTCTTCCATCAAGACACTTCTCATCCCTTGTACCATGCTCATCAGGCCTGGACCATGCTGGCCAAGCGCCTCTCACCTCTTGCTAGTACTGTACGGATTCTTCGAGACCAAATTCGCACTCTCAGAAAGGACACCAACACAACAGTGACTGATTATCTCAATTATGCCAAATCACTCTTTGATTCCCTCACACAAGCTGGTGCAACAATGGACGATGATGAACTCATCAGTTATGTTCTGGATGGTCTTGGTCTTGAATACAAAGAGTTAGCCACAACACTTCACCTGCATCCAGATATTGATTTCGATAAATTCTATGATCTAGCTTTAAGGGAAGAACATTTACAGAAAAGAATGTCTCTCACCGTTGCTTCAGGGGTTGCAATGGCTGCTGATCGGAGGTCCACTGAGCGCAACTCTAGTCCAAACTCCATTGGTCACAATCCAACTCATTCCTACGGTCAACCATGGTCAAATTAGGCACACCATTCTTCTTCACCAACAAGGTCAATGGGGTGTCTGAAATTCCCTTTTTGTCCCATGCAATCAGATTAGTGGCATACACAATGTCTTCTGAAATGTTTTCCTCATCACCGCTCAACTCGCCATTGTACTCCAGTGAAAGCTCGGTTTAGGATCAGAGTGGTGCTGAAGCCTCATTACAAGAGCAACCCTTGTGCAGATACCTTGTCCACGCGGTAGGTCGATCTTGGCGAGGGACTCAAGAACACCGGATTTGCGGATGGTGGTCTCCCACAACAACAATGGTGGGCAGTGGATGCCTTCCTCCATAACCATGAGGACGCGGAGCTTGTCAATGGCATCAAGCATAGGGCGAATTTTGTCGTTGTAGGATGAGACAATTGGCGCGTTGTTGAAAAGTAGCTGTGCTTTTGATGAGGAAAATGATAAGCCCTCTTGATCATCTTGTAAAATGGATGAGCTTGATGATCTGCTTCTGAATCAGTTTGAGTTCTTTTTGCTCCCATTTTCTGAGATATAATTGAAAGAAAATGGGAAGAGGAAGTCATGGACAAACCGAGAGAGGAGAAAAAATTGAAGGGGGTTGTTTTAGGCAAACTTGACCTCTGCCTAACAGAGAAATCATGGATAAATAGAGAAAAAAGATACATAAACATGTGCACAATGTGAAAGATGCAGACATAGGAATCTTTTACCTTAATATGGGAATTTATGCTTTGGTTTTTGTTTTACATCGGAAGGGAACTTATGCTTTTGTACATCAAATAGTGGCCGAAAATGCTTGAACCACTCACTTCAATAATGCATGACAAGTTACAACACAAAATGGTGTCTACACTATCAAAAGTATCAGTGAAGTTCTCTTTAGTGTTCACACTATCACACGAATTTAAACGCAAGAATATAAGAGTGAAAACTTTTAGACCATCTCGAAAGGTAAAAGACTGAAACCCGAAATTTCACCTCCAGAAATACAACTTTTCATCTATACATAGGACTCAAACAGTTTTTTTTTTTTGGGGGAGAGGATGGCAGGCCTTGTTGTGCAATATATTTTAAAATATATGATATAGCAATACAATTACTGCAATTAGATTACTGCTGGCCCTCTCAGAAAATGAAAAACCTATGTGTAAGTGATTTTGTAATTTTGGCCCCCTCCATGCTAAGAATCCTAGCTCCGCCACTGCACTTACATATTACATTTCGTGTTCTTAAGAAATCTACATATTATATTCAAGAATCAAGCCCAATCGCATAATAGTAAGAAAAGGAAAAGACTCAATATTTAGAGCACACTTGGAGCCCTAAGTGGTGTGCTCTCCAAGAGCATAGCATTTCAGGGCATGATCAAGCTGATCATCTAGTTTCATATAGGACTTGCACTCTTGCTTGTTTGAAGCCAAAAGAGAATTCTTATTAGGATAGGCACGATTCATATTTACATGGTTAAGAGCGCAATAGAAAATGAGGGTGCATTTGTCGTTAACATCTTCATCCAAAAGGTCTTGCGTGACGCTGAGATAAACGTAAATGTAATGGGAATTGAGATGGTTGAAGTTGGAGGTCTAAGGAAGTACACACATGTCCTGTTGTTTCAAGCTTTCGACTTGAAAATGCGAATGACTGCATATTGGAATATTGTGCTGAGAAGGTTGATTGATATCATGGGTTTGCGTTTGCAGCTGAGTGTCTCAAACCTTGTGAACAAGGGCCTGGAGATGGAGGTTGTGAATGAGCTACCGGGACCTAACCATATTGGTGGGATTGAGCGGATGCTGGAGGAACCTCCATCAATGGGCAGTGAAGCGCCAGAAGCTCATCAAGAGCATCAAAAAGCTCAAGGAGTCTAAAGAGGTTGTGTGTAAGATCATGGACGACAGGTTTACTTACGCCGATTATCTTGTGTGATAGATAACTAAGGGGTCCAGTTAAATTATAGTATGTTTCGTGTGAAAGAAGGCATTTTGCGAATGATGTGTGGTTGATCTGTTTGTACTTAATTATGGATCTACATTTTGTTTATCATGTACCTGGTTGGTTGATGTTCTTGTGTGGATGATCTGTTTCTACTTAATTATAAGCACATTCTGTTTTTGTCTTTTGGGTTGCTAAACCTTACCAGGCTTGTTCCTGGAATAGGAGGAAATTTCTATACTCTGTTCCTTCTCTTATTTAATGACACTGTGGGTGATGGTAGAAACACCTTCCCTTGTCATGATCACAATTTGAACCCTTTTTGGGGCTTTTCTCTTTGAGTTGGGACCCTTGTTAGTCTTCCATGTGGTCAATGGGAATCTATTGGCATTTGCTTTTGCCACTCTCAATGGGAATAATTAATCACTTCCCAATGGAGCTCTGGCCTTCTAGGCACTTGTTCTTTAGAATGTTAGATTCAATTAAAATGGACATGAATCCTATTCAGTGATTGGTGAGCTTAAAATATATCATGGACTGGATATGGGTATTGGACACTAATACAGAATAAAAGCGACTCCATAACCCATCACCAGACATGGGTTTATAACAAAGTCGTCGTCTCTTTTTGAAAAGAAAGTCGTCTTCTCTGGTTTGCCTTATTTGTCATCTTTTATTTTCCTCCTTCTCCTCTCTCCTCTCTTCTATTCTCTCTCTATCTCCTATCTTTCTCCCTCCTCTCTCTCTCTCTCTCTCTCTCTCTCTCTCTCTCTCTCTCTCTCTCTATTTGGCTCATACAAGCTTCAAATATATATATATATATATATACAGAGAGCTTCCATTGAGGGATCCCTCAAATAAGCTTATTTGAGGGACACCCCTTGTAGGGCCTACTCCGGATTGTATTTCACTAATCCATACCTTCTATTTTGTAGATACTCATTCAAAGATCATCTCTACAAAAAATCACTTGAATCCGATATTATTTGACCATTCAATTGAGTTATTGAAATTTTAGTACTTTCTTGAAGCACCGTGTTCATTGATTTTGTAGGACACAATTGGATTCGAAACGGTTTCTGATTTGTCTAATTTTTTGTAAGGATGATCTATGAATGAAGACCTGAAAAATAGATGGTTTGGATCATTGGAAAAAAAATTGTAGGGTACCTTAAAAGGCGTCCCTCAAATAAAATTATTTGAGGGATCCCTCAATAGAAGGGGACTGTATATATATATATGGTATACTAGTGATTTGCCCCCTGAACTTGTACCTAACTTTCAATTGACCCCCCTATCCTTTTAAAAAATAAAAATAAAAAGAAAAAGAAAAGAAAAGTAAGGATATGAACTCATTTTTTTCATTAATTCCCCCCTACCGTCTAAATTCTTAACATTTCATCCAATATTCAGTTAAATTATTCTAAAAAATTATTTTTTTGGAAAAAATTGAAGAAAAAGAGTAAACCTAATGCCAACCCTTTCCATCTCCTCCCTTCCTCCTCCCATTCCCCCATGACCACCATCCTTTACTCCAGACCAATCCCCCACCCCCACACCCTTCAACCCACAGACCCACCTCCTCCTCTCCCTTTCTATTCTTTCACCCACAGACTCATCACCACCATCCCCCAACAGACCTTCCTCAGTTTCCGCCGTCGCCGCCTCCCTCTCTCTCTCTCTCTCTCTCTCTCTCTCTCTCTCTCTCTCTCTCTCTATTTTTTCTTCAATCTTAAATACTTGGATTTGCAAAAAAGATCAAAATAAAATAAAATCTAATAGAATTTACCCCCATGCCATCGGATAGCATTTGGGGTGGGAGGTCGTGGGGAAGAAGAAAAAACATGGGGAGGGTTGGGGTGGGGTGGAGGGGCCATTGGAAGCCATGTGGAGATAGGGAGAGTTGAGGGGCGAGAGAAAAAATAAATGGAGAGGGTGGGGGTGAGGGAGAGAGTGATTGGTTGGATGGGCCCCTCTCTTATTAAATTTTTTTTCTTTCAGTTTAGATTTCTTATTATTTATTTGTGTATTTAATTATTTTAACATATAAAACAACCATTTTGCCCTCATATTTAACGGCAAATTAGATGAAATGTTGCAGATTTAGACGGCATGGGGAAAATTGGCGAAAAAAGTTCTTATCCTTAATTTTCCTTATAAAAAAAAAAGGATAGGGGTCAATAGAAAGTTAGGTATAAGTTCAGGGGGCAAATTACTAGTATACCCATATATATATCTCCCCTTACTAAAAAAAGCTTCAGATTTCTCTCTACTTTGTTTTTTATATTATTATTACATTTTTTTATATTTTGATGATTGTTGTCTTGCTCTTTTGGGTTAGATGCCGAATGATGTATATTTTTGTTTTTATTGACCTAGGTGGGAAACTAATAATTGATATGAGTTTGAGTTTCTGGTTTAATTCTTGCAAAAGTTGGGGTTTTTTCTTCAATTTGAGGCAAAAAGTTAGGAATTTGCATCTGATTCTTGTTAAGAAATTAAAAATTAAAAATTTTGAAACTCAATCCCAATCTATTGTTTGGTGCAAAATTGAATGGGGACTGGACTTCAAATCCAAGCCAGCCCAGTCTAATGTTTCAAAACCCATTCTAACTAGTTCAAGCTAGCTTATCAAACGGGGTCTGAGTTTCATCCTCTTTGGTTAGCCATCAATCGAAGGTACGCTAGCCACTGTAGACAGACTTTATGCGTTCTTTGTAATTCTTTCCTTGACTCTCATGAACATTTGTTCTTTGTTAGTATTTAAATTGGCCGTTGACGTCAACTTGCCCAGGCAACAGCCCAAGCAAGTCTTGCCTTCGGGCTTGCCCCAATTTCGTGGGCCCACTTCTTGCCAAGGCAACTTTTCCTTTGTGGGGGTTATTTTTGGAGCCTAGGCCCCCCTTTTACTATGCGTGAAAGTGCTCTAACGCACTTGTAGAAGAAGAAGACATGACCGACCAAACACACAATACCTACCTCATTTTCTCATAACTATATTCCTATATTCATATCTTCTAAGATTCCTACCTACATTAAAGTGTCTCATTCGAAAAAAATATCAAACAAACAAAAAGGTATAGCTGTAAACTATGGTCTGTGTTTCACATTGTGCCCTTCAATTATTCTTTTATACAAGCGATGTTGGGCTTCAATTATTTGTTTGATCAACATGAGCTTTTGAGAAGTTCTTATTTGCCCTTTACCATCTTCTTTTGTCACAATTTCTATTAATTTAATCACGCACATAGCTTTTTTTTAAGTGACATTTTTGTTCATTCACCTCCACTTAATCCAAACCACAATAACAATATCCCTCTCTGCATCTCTCTCTCTCTCTCTCTCTCTCTCTCTACTTGCTTTCTTTTTCTTTGGTCACAATCGCTACGCAGAAAGGCCATCTACATAAAATATGCATCCTCATCATTCAACAGAGACAGACGAAATACAAGACGTACGAGGGAACATTGGAGCTTTCCAAAAGTTATAGAGGAATAAATACCAAAGCAAAGGTCTTAAGGTTAAACTGGAATATGGTTCTTTAATTTGGGAAAAAAGAAGAAAAAAGAAGAAGAAGAATATGGCTCTGTAGCTGAAAAAAAGAAGGAATATGGTTCGAACACTACGATACTTTCCGCTAAGAGCTTCCACAGTGGGAAGGTGTAAATTCGGGACTGTAAAGTTGCTTTTCCATCCCATTCTATGGGGATAATGAACTGTACTCCCACATGTCTATTGAACACTATACTTGTCATATATGCCAAAGGTAAGTAAGCCATCTTTTACTGGAAGGAATACTATGTTTTGATTGTAATGTAGAATAAGTTTATGTTCACCCGTTTTGATTTAATCCTGTGATGATAGGGTAAAGTTTCCCATTGATTTGAAAACCATTGATGGTCAGCAAATCAACTTTCTTTGGTGTGCGAGCGTGCCACTGTTAACAGTTAAAAATCCTAACAGACTTATGAAACAAAGATAACTTGCGCTCTAAGTTACTGACTTTAACAAGTGATTGTGAATTTGGGTGATGAATATCTCTCAAGTAAGTTCTTTTCTTGCCTTAGACTGGTGAGGACTTCATAATTTATCACAGTATACTAGTAGTTTTGGACAAAATGAATATTGAAAATAAATCAAAACTGTTTTTTCAAGAAAAACTGCTTGTTACAGAATTTTTAGGACAAAAGTGAACTGCCATGTTTGCAAGGAGAACAGAACATTGGGCTTTGATTTCTGCCTGGATCGTTGCCTATAACTCAGGCTGGACTGGTTACAACTATGTTGGATTCACACGTTAGCACCTTCAACTAATGAGGTTCAGCTGGAAATCGATACCAATGTTGGGATTGGCAAAGCTCTTAATCCATTCTAGCCATGGGAAGGCTTGCAAGATGGAAAAAATTGAGATTTCTTCAGTTTGGACGGGGCTGTGAGTGGTTGGATTAATGATTATTGAGCTGGAGTTGCACTATAGCACATGTTCTACTTGATTATGAATCATCCAAGAGCTATTCTGGCGATTTTGAGAGCTCAAGACATCTCTGTAAATTTGTTGAGGTCTTCATGTTATGAAAAACCTGAATTCTGCTTGATTTGGCTTGTGCTGAATCAAATTTGTAATGAGAGAAATTTCATTTTCTTTCTAAATTGTTTTTCTGAATTGAACTGAAACCAGAAACCTAAGTTCTGGCTGATCTGTCTTTTGTGAATCAAAGGGATTTGATTGCTTCGAAGTCTGAAGACTTTCTGAGATCAATTGATCTTGTTTGAATTTGCCAGTGTGACTTTGAGAGTTTTTATTTTGATTGAATTTTTTTGGTTGTCTTTAATCCTGTTCACCTCCTCTCATATTTATAGAGAATCTGATCTTTAATATCTAGTGGCAGATCTTTTGAAAAGATTTCCCTTTCTAATGCAGAGAAGGGGGAAGTTATTAACTTGGCAAAAAAGAACCATCAACAGTTAGTTTCTGTGATGGTCTATTTGCTTTTTTTTTTTTGAAAAAACCAACTCTCTTGTTCCCTAATTGATTCTTGCAAAGATAACCTATCATGATGGTTCATTTGCTTGTTCTGGCGAACAACTCTCCTGCTCCCTGTTTATCTCCTGAAAATGTAACCTATTACGATGCAGAGCCATTTTGCATATAGAAAGGGAACATAGTCTTCTTTTCCTGTCTTTTCAAACAGAGAGCGTTTTCTGGTTAACAGGTTTTATTAACTCTCCATCACTTCCTTTGCCATAGTCGAGAATTTT
This sequence comes from Prunus mume, assembly GCF_029339155.1. NCBI lineage: Eukaryota > Viridiplantae > Streptophyta > Magnoliopsida > Rosales > Rosaceae > Prunus > Prunus mume. The sequence continues at coordinate 5,879,029 of NC_142702.1, forward strand.
GACTTTTCAACGTCAGAAATTCATGTGGGTTCTTTTTGAGAAAAGACCTTTCTAAAAAATCTGTTGACTTGCACTCTGGGATTGAGATCAACAGTGATGAGAGTTTTTTTATTATTTTTTTTAAAGAAGCTGGGCCTAATCTGAAGTAAGGGAGGGTCGTGTGGGATCATATTGGTACCATGAGGACACACAAGCGTTTTTTTGATGACGTGGACCACTACAAGATGATCAAGGCAATGTGCAAGCTTTCATGCAGCGAATGTGACCAGACGGAGGAGCAATCAAATGACGGCCCGAAGCGTCGAGGGAAGATTTGAAACGTTGAACAGCTGAAGGGCCATTTATTTCACGAACATAGGTTGTTCATGTGCTCTTTATGTTTGGAAGGGAGGAAGGTAGAATCCATAGACATGATTGCTACGAGACTTGAGATTTATCGTATATTTACACTTTAAGCAGAGCTTTTGTTCTATTGTATCCTTTCGGTCTTCTTCATTATCCTTTTTTTGTGTGTAATCCATTGGCTTCTTATGCACTACACATGCGTTTATTTGTGAACAAAAATTGTATACTAGAGCACAATTGAATCAGCATATAAACTCGGGTGACTCTGAAGTGGATGGAACTGAGAGTGAAAGAGGTGGCTTCATGGGACATCCTATGTGTGAGTTTTGCCGAACCCCATTCTACGGGAATAATGAACGGAATATGCTAGAGGCACCAACTTTGGGCACCAACTCTCTAATAGAGCGTGGGTCCCGGTGTATTGGTGGGCTCCACCTCTATTAGAGAGTTGGTGCCCAAAGTTGGTGCCTCTAGCACCACCCATAATGAACTGTACTCCCACATGTCTACTGAACGCTATATGTGTCATATACGCCAAAGGTAAGTAAGCCGTCTTTTACTGAAATGAGTGCTATGTTTTGATTGTAAGAGCATGTCCACCGCTGCACCAAACTCGGGCAAAGGCCCCTGCAGCCCATTTCCAGCTCCAGTACAGAAAATGAGCCCAGCAAATGGTGGGTCCCACCACCGGGCAAGCCCACGGGCTAATCTTGCCTGGGCACCAAACCTCAGGCTGCAGATTTTCAATTTTTTTTACTGTTGGACCCACCAGCCCACATTGCCCAATGATTACAAGCCATGTGGCTTCTCCTGGAGCCTCCGATCAAAAAATCTTGCACAATCCAACAGTTGTCTAATTTTTGGCTAAAAAAAATTGAAAAAAATATCAAAATTTTTTAAAAAAAATATCAAAAAATTCTGGAAATTTTTTCTATACATACCTACCAATATTATTCACTTTCCACACCAATTTAATTTCAAAATTTTATTCGAAAATGTTATCTTGATTTTTAGGTGAGGATTTTACGATAAATATTAACACTTGGGAATTGAAAATCTTATCCGAAAAGCTTATCAAAATCAATGGTTTAAGAATAAAAAATAAAAAATAAATTTAAGTGAATAGTAATTGCCTTAGACTTTCCCTAGACTTAGCCCTCATAGGTGGGAGAAATTATAGAATGGTACAGTATCACCACGTCAGCTGGTGATACTTCCATTCAAAATTCGCCACATGTATTATTTTTTGATAACTGGATTCAACACTCATATTTACTTTTAAAATAAAATTAAAATGATTTTTTAAAAACTTTAAAAATAAAAAAAACCCAAAAACCACCCGCTTCATCGACAGTGATCCCCCACCACTGTCTTTCCTAAACCCTCATTCTCACCGTCTTCCCTAAACCCTCATTCTCTGTGTGAATTTGATGACACGCCAACACATGGATGATTCCACTTTCACAATCATTAGGAAAAAAAAATTGATTCGGCTATTGATACATAGAAAGCTATGCAACGGAGATTGGATTCCTATTCACCTATAAAATTTGCTTTTCTTGTCGATAATCTCAATGGCCATATACCCTGTAGGACTTTGGAAGCTTATCTAAATTCCTTGAACCCTAAAGCCATCATAGAGAGAAAATTCCATGAACCCTAAATCCATAATAGAGAGGAGGGATGGAGAGGGAGAAAGAGAGAGAGATTGGAAAAATGAAAGAACGACAGGAGCCATGGCAGAAAGTGGGCAGTCGGCGAGCTCAGGGAAGTGGTTGTTGGGAATTTTTATTATTAATGAGTTTTTTTTTATGGTTTTAAATTATAAAATTAGATTTTTAAATCCAGCTGTATAAATAATTAATTTTTCTTTAAAAAATAATACATATGGCGCATTTTGAATGGAAGTATCACTAGATGACGTGGTGATACCGTATCATTCTATAATTTCTCCATGGGTGGAACCACAAATGGCAAGGCTGACACTATTCACGTGAATAGTGGCAGCCCTTGCTTGCCCTTACCCTAGACTTAGCCCTTGTGGGTGGAGATGCTCAATATAGAATAAGTTTAAGCTCATATGAGATCCTATGCTGATCAACGCAGGCAGCATCCTGGACAGTACGAATATTATAAGAATTACGATGACCAGGAGGCAAGTTATTGGTGATTTTGTTATTTATTTATTATTTATTTTGTTTGTGGTGCCTTGTATGAGTTCTGAATTTTTTTGTTCATGTCATAGATGCACTTCCGCCATGGTCATTTTCTATGTGAAGATGAATCCTGCCTCGCCAAAAAGTTTGTTGTCTTTCAATCTGAGGCAGAAATGAAGGTGAATTTTTAGAACGTGAGATATTTTCTGTGTTCCTGCATCTTGTAGCATTTAATTATTTTGACTTTGCTTTATTTTTTATTTTTCAGAGGCATAATACGATTGAACATGGACGTTTGTCTCGTTCTAAGCGTAATGCTGCTTTGCAGGTAAATATTCTTTTTTTTTATTCTTGTCTTGCATTTTCCATTTTACAGCTAGGCTGAGTACTTCTCGCATCTTTTTTATTTATATAATTGTTTTGTTTTGTGAATTTTCTTTTATCTCATATAATAATTATTTTTGTTTTGTAACAGATACCAACCAGCTTCCGGTATCAACGAACAAGTGAGCAAGATCATCGACGTGGAAGAGGTGGAAGAGGTCGGACTTTTCGTCGTGATTCTTCTGAAAACCAACTTTCTATGGCTATTCAAGCAAGTTTGGAGGCAGCTCATGCTGAAAATACATTGAATGATCCTTCATCCTCCAGTGGGCAAGTTGCTCCACATCTTGGAGATATAAGCGATATTGATCCAGTCATTGACCCTTTTGAATCATTAAGAACAAGGGATATCGAAACATCTTCAAGGTATCGTCAAGCCTTGGGGCATAGTTCTAGTAATGCACCTTTGGAGGAATCTTCCTTTCCTCCCCTCTCAGTGCAACCTAGCAGCAGTCAATCAAACCCCAGATCTGACTCGGATGGTTTGCCTAATAACACCGTGGAGCAACCGCAAGGCGGCTGTTAATAGTTCTGGTGAGGCTTGGCCAGCAGCAAGGCGTGGGCCTGTAGTACAACCTACTAGTTCAGCTCAGGCTTGGCCAGGTTGGCCTGCAACAAATGTTTCACCTATAATATCTCCTGGTTCTGGTCAGAACAATGGGCCCAGACCACCTAGTTATGCAAGTTCCTCTCAGACTCAAGTCGAGACTAGACAAATAACAGTTTTGCTCGGTTCTGGTCAGAACAATGGACCCCGACCATCTGGTAATGCAAGTTCTGCTCAAGCTCAAGTCGAGACTAGACAGACAACAGTTTTGCACGGTTCTGGTCAAAACAATGGACCCAGACCATCTAGTTATGCAAGTTCTGCTCACGCTCAAGTTGAGACGAGACAGACAACTGGTTCTTTGAGGGATTCAAGCAAAACCAAGTCTGGTAGGATCAGCCACTCTACATCAGCTCCTAATTTGGTTGAAAGTGGATCTGTTCAACCTTCGGTTTCAGATTTTCCTCCAGTTTCTGCAGCACAAGTGCATAAGTTGCCCACAACCAGTGTTTTCAAAGGCATGCCTTCGCGCGCGTCGGCGCGAGGTGGGAGGAAAACGCCCGAGGCGTCCGGCTGTTTCGCTATCTGCACGTTTAGCGCCGGGAAGGCGTGAGGAGGCGTTGCAAGGCGTGTCCAGGCGGAGCGAGGCGTGAGGAGGCGTTGCAGATATGGAATCTTCTGAAACGGAAGAAATTGAAAGTCTGCAAATTTTCTTTGAGGAAGATGAACTCGCGAGGAAGACGAATCGATTTTTTTTTTTTTTAAGGTTTGTAACGAAACGACGTCGTTTTGGTTGCAGAGTTTTAAAAACAATCTTATAGTGAAACGACGTCATTTCACTTGGAGTGTGTTTTTAAAAAAAAAAAAACTGCAAGTTTCAGTTTTTTGTTTTCCTTACCTTAATTGTAATAGGCAAGAATTAATATCTTTAATATCTTTCTTTTTCTTTCCTAACTCCAACCGGCTGTAGCTTTGTACTTAACTTTTTTTTTTTTCTCTAAATTAATATATTAACACATGGACTATATATATATATATATATATATATATTGTATAGTACGTGTACAACCCTAATTTCTACCCTTACCAGATAACTCCATCAATTTCAAGAATTCTCTTCATCTTTCGACTGCAAGTAAGTCTTCTTTTTTTTGTTTTTTGTTTTTTTTTTACGTACATGTATCATACTTGTATAATTTGACTGTAATAAACTATAATTTGAAGTTTCGTATAATTTTTTTTCAATATGTTTTAAATATACTAGTTATATTTAAAAGATTGTTATAGTTGAATAAGAATTAGTTGTACAATTTAATCATATTGTATTATTCATAAATTTTTCTTATTAAAATAACTTAATGTTCAAAAGGCTTACGCCTCGCATAGCGCTACTAAAAACGCCTCGCCTTTGAAAACATTGCTCACAACTAGCCAGGCGGTATTGAAAGTGGGGGATGTTCAAATTGCTAATAAGTCTTTGGTGGAAAAGATTCGTGCCGCTCTTGAATTTGACGAAGACAAATACACTACCTTTAAAGACATATCTGGAGTCTGGACAGTATCATCAAGGTTTAGTTGCCACAGAAGCATATTTAGATTTTGTGCGGCAGTTTGGCTTGTTGCATCTTGTCCTTGACTTGGCTAGACTCTGCCCTGATGGTCAGAAGCAGAAAGAGTTGATTGATGCCTACAGAGCTGATTGATGCCTAAAGGGAAGATTTCAGAGGCTGAAAACAGCAATTCTAAGAACACACAAGCGATAGCTTTCTTAGCTCTGTACGGGAACTTCAATCAAACTACAGGCCTTCTGAAGAAACGGTAGGGGTGTTGCTAAAGGATGGGTACCATGCTGCCAAAGAAAAGTCAAAGCTATTAGTTAATGAGCACCAAGAGGAATTAAACTCTGCAGTCATCCTCTAGTGCAACTAGGGGGCGAAAAGGATTCCCAGACAACTGGTAGTGGATCTAATTCAAATTTAGGGGATGGCGGTGGAGGGAGTAAGCAGCGTAAGAAAACCTCAAAGTTTCATAGGGTCCGACTGGGTGATGGCTCTCCCGCAGCCAGATGCTGGCACTACTACATTTTACTATTTGCGTGACAAAGGAAAATTTGTCGCGCAAAAGACACTACAACGACGAAAAAAATTATTCGTCGCGCAAAAAGATGAAAACGTGCTCGAAAATTTTAGTCGTGCAAAGACCCTTAGCGCGACAAACAAATGAGTCGTCGCGCAAAGTGAGGAAGAAAAACGCGGGGGGTTTTTTTTGGCGCCAAAATTTGCGTGATGATAGAGTTGGTCGTGCTAAGATACTTCGCACGACCAAATAAATGATTCGTTGCGCAAAGTAGGGAAGAAAAAACCGGGTGTATTTTTTTGGCCCCAAATATTTGCGTGACGATGATGATCGTCACTGAAGATATCTTTGCGCGACGGTTTCAAATTTCGTCGCGCAAAGATGGGCAGAAAATGGCTCCAAATACTTGCGTGACGGAAGTATGATTCGTCACGCAAGGTTTGATGTCGACACTTTCTTGTGCGACGGAAAGTTGCGCATGCGCGACGTTATGAGTTTGCGCGACGAAGGTTTGCACGACGACAATGAAATTCCATCGCGCAAAAGCCCGATGTTGACAGGTGCTTGCGCGACGAAAATGTTCTTTCGTCGCGCAAAATCCGTCGTCTACATTTCTGCAATGGTTCGTCGCGCAAAATCCGTCGCCTACATTTCTGCAATCTGCCATTGCAGAGGTAGATTGCTAAAATTTTCTGCCAGTTTGATTTTTCCTCTGTCTGTGCTGCTGCCTCTGCTGGGAATTCAATACGCTCATTGGGTAAGTATTATTTGTCATTTGTTTAAAAGTATTAATGTAAATTCGTACTAACGGTATTAATTTTTTTCTCATTATAGATATTTGTAAATTGCGATTGTGGAGAACGATTGAGAAGATATTTCATTCATTTTATATTAAATTCATTACATTATGTTGAACTTAGTTTGTTATATTTATATTTTTTGTTGTGGAATTATATTTATATTATGTTGTTAAATTGTGCGTGACGTAGAACAATGTGTTGTGATGTACGAAGTTAATTGAAATGAACTTCGTACTTTTATTATTATTTTTTAGTAACACTTAGTTTCCCGTTTGAGATTAATTAGATTTCGTGCATGGATGCGTAAAGCATGACCGCAGTCCAATTAATTCTTAAATTGTCCCATTATTTGGACAGTTTGGTAATGCATAGTGTTGTCGCGTAATTGACGGCTATAGTGTTGCCCTATATGCAAAGAGTCGAGGTTCAAGATGACATCTCAGAATAGGACGACTAAGATCCCACAGAAACTCATGTGTTATCTGCCCCTGAAACCTAGGCTACAATGATTGTATATGTCGACTCATACTGCCACAGACATGAGATGCATAAGGAAAAACGGGTAGACGACGATGTGATGCGGCATCCTGCAGATGGGGAGGCATGGAAAGAGTTCGATTGAACATTCCCCGAGTTTGCTGCTGATCCCCGAAATGTTAGATTGGGACTTGCCATTGACGGATTCAATCCACACGGGGTTCTAAACCAACACCACAGCACTTGGCCGATTTTTGTATTCCCATATAATTTTCCGCCTTGGAAATGCATGAAAAAAGAATACATGATGATGACTGTTTTGATAACTGAGGATCCTGGCAGGTCAATCGATGTTTACTTAAGGCCGTTGGTTGATGAGCTCAAGGATTTATGGACAAACGGTGTGCGCACGTACGATAAAGCCACTAGGAAGATGTTCACTTTGCGGGCAGCAGTGATGTGGACTGTGAATGATTTTCCCGCATATGCAATGGTTTCTGGGTGGAGCACAAAGGGTTATATGGCATGCCCTGTATGCAAGGAAGATGTAACTTCTAGTTGGCACGAGGGAAAAGTTTGTTATCTTGGTCATCGGAGATGGTTGCCATGGGACCATGAGTGGCGGGAAAAGGATAAAGAGTTTGACGGGAACACAAAGCATCGCCTCAGACCTAGGGAATGGTCCGATGATGAGATCTTGGAACAGCTAACCGTTTGGATTTTTCTCCGTTCGGGAAAACAGTTACTCGTACCAGACCTTCTACACATTTGAACTGGACGCACAAGTCTATGTTTTTTTAGCTCCCATATTGGTTGAAACTAAAATTGAGGCACAATCTCGACGTTACGCATGTTGAGAAAAATGTCTTTGACACATTGATGGGCACGATTCTAGATGTTGAGGGTAAGACAAAGGACACGATCAAAGCTCGTCTTGATTTGGAAAGAATGGGCATACGAAGAGGTTTATGGATGAACAGGGACGGTGATAAAGCTATAAGGGATCTGGCATTTTTTTCCATGAAACCGAATGACAAAAAAGATTTTCTAAAGTTTGTATCGTCGGTAAAGTTTCCCGATGGGTATGCTTCTAATATCGCGCATTGCATGAATGTTGACTGGGGTAAATTTACTGGACTAAAGAGCCATGACTGCCATGTGTTTATGCAACGCCTACTTCCTGTGGGTATTCGACACCTTTTCTCAAAAGATGTAGTGAAACCAATCATGTTGTTGTCCAGAATTTTTTCCCAACTGGCGGCAAAAACATTGCGAAAGACAGACATTAATCAGTTGCGCCATGACATTGTCCAAGAACTATGCAAGTTCGAGATGATATTCCCTCCAACTTTCTTCACAAGTATGATCCATGTGATGGTTCACTTGCTAGAAGAGGCATTGCTAGCTGGTCCTGTCAACTATCGCTGGATGTATCCAATAGAAAGGTATATAATCCTCATCATTTGTTTATGCATCCTTATCTCACGCTCGCTAATTTGTATCGTTTCTTTTTATTTTGCCAGATCCAATAGAAAGGTATATAATCCTCATCATTTGTTTATGCATCCTTATCTCACGCTCGCTAATTTGTATCGTTTCTTTTTATTTTGCCAGACTTCTTGGAGAGTGGAAAAAGTACGCAACAGGGCGAAGCCCGAAGGATCAATTATAGAGGCTTGGGTTCAATATGAGTCGCTTACTTTCTGTGGATTGTATTTAAAAGATGTGGACACGGCTTTCAATCGTCCTCAGTGCATAATGACGGAGGTCTAAGAAATGAGAAACTTTCTGTTTTTGCCCAAAGCGCACGACCCTTTAGAGATCCGGTACAAGGAGAGTTGTTTTCCAGAAATGACATGGAGGTAGCGCATTGGTTCGTACTTAACAATTGTGATGAGATAATGGCATACTTAGATAAGCATGAAGAGATGATGAAGCGAGAACATCCATCACATTTGTATGCCAAGAAACACCGTGATTTGTTTCCACAATGGTTTTTGGAATATGTAAGTTATAAGTGTTTTGTATTTGTTATATATATATATATATGTATATATATTGTATTATTTAATGTTATCAAACTAACATGTGAATTCATTTGTATAATATTAGGTGAATAAGTTGAAATCATCGAATTCACCCTCTTACAGTGAAGAGTTATATAACTTGGCGTTCGGCCCAATTCGCGCTGAATTATTCTCGGGTTGTCATGTTAATGGCGTCAAGTTTTTGGGAACTGCACGAGATGACAAGTTGTGTACGTAAAACAGCGGTATCCATGTCCTAGGTGGTGGCGAAAGTACGTACATTGATTTCTATGGCAAACTCACAACTGTCGTGCAATTGCTTTACAAAGACCGATACCAAGTGATCATGTTTAAGTGTCGATGGTTTGATACAAACCCAAATAAGCAGGGAAGTGTTAAAATAGACCGTGGCTTACTATCAGTGAACATTAACAGAACTTGGTATGATGACGACCCTTACATTTTGGCAAACATGGCAAGACAAATTGTGTATCTAGATGACCCTAAAGCCGGAAGCGGTTCGAAAGTTGCTCAGCAGATGGATCAGAGGAACATGTATGCTATACCATAACTAGACCAAACTGACAACGACGTCGACAACGTCACTGACCAACGGTTGGAATCTTCCATGGAAACTGATGCAGAAACACTTCGAGATACAAATGTTATACAAGAACCGTTTCAGCTTCAAGGAGTGTCTTCAATCGAAATACCGATTCAGTAAATGACAATTTACCTCGGTGATCTTCCGCAATACGAAGTTCCAGTGGGCCCGAACAACGAAAGTGATGAGGAGGAGGATTGGGAGATCGAAAGTGATGATAGCGAGGATAATGAAAGTTATTATAGTTCAGATGATGAATAATGCATAGTAAATGAAAGTTATTCATTAGCGACTACCCATGTAAAACATAGTAAATGAAATTTGTTGTAATTTAATTATGGTAGTGTAAATATGGCAATCACAAATTAAAATCAAGTTGCACACAAAATTTGCAATCACAAATTAAATTACAACATATAATATATAAATTTAAATTTAGATATATACCTAAATTTGAAAACATATTTGAATCTATCTATTTGATTTTCAATTGCCATTTATGAATATAAGAATTACGGTTTTCTCTTTTTTGTGTTTAAAATCTTCAAATTGAATGAATACCACTTGTAGATGATTTTTTCATTTTTGGTTTTGTTTGAAGGATATTATAATATTAAACACTATTGTTATAAATTTATTGTATATTTCTCCATGTATATATATATACACATATAATTTAATCACATATGTCGCAAGTTAAATTGATTTTATCATAATTGATGTTAACATTTTAATATAACTTACACCTTTAACCCAAACAAGACTATATATTTTTTGCCAATAGTCTTAAATTAATATACTCCTATGTTAAAATTAATCTATTGGAAAAAATTATATATTTTTGTAGAGAAAAACAATATTTTCTTTTTCTTTTTCCTTTTCCAATAGTCTTAAATTAATATACTCCTATGTTTAGCATATGAATATATGAGTACTGAAATAAAACATATATAAGACTTATAAACAAAAAACAATGTAATTATAATTAAAATTTCGGAATTTTCGGAATTTCTGGCAGAATTACAACCTTGCGCGACGAAATCATTAAATATTCGTCGCGCAAAGTGCATAGAACAAAGGCTTGCGCGATGAATCTGTTAAATATTCATCGCGCAATCTCATTCAGTCCTTTTACAAACCTGGAACACTTAGCATAAATTTTTGCCAGAGGTTTGCGCGACGCACAACTTCTTCTACATCGGGCAAAGTGCACAGAACAAAGACTTGCGCAACGAATTTATTGGATGTTCGTCGCGCACCCTAAACCCTAAACCTAAACACTAAACCCTAAACCCTAAATCCTAAGCCCTAAACCCTAAACCCTAAACCCTACTCCCCCCGGAACATTTGGTTGAAATTTGTTTTACCAGAGGTTTGCGCGATGAATCTATTAAATGTTCGTCGCGCAAAGTGCACAGACCAAAGGCTTGCGCGGCGAATGTATTAAATGTTCGTCGCGCATTCAATTCTTTTAAAATTGTGTGAAATGTATATAAAGTGATCAAAATAGGCGGGGATTACGTTCTATGTACATATACATGAAAATGTAAATAGTGTGATCGCATTTAGTTTCTCAAGTTTTAGTTACAAAGATAAACTAATTACATGTTTTATATACTATCTGAAACGTGTCTATCTATTTTTGGTTATAATGAGTATACATAAGAAGTAGACACATGCCTATATATATATATATTAAAAGTTTATTATATATACATATATGTGCATATCTATATGAGTATATATTACTTTATTAGGACCATGTATTTTTCACCAATATGCTTGTTTGAATATAATATGTGTGGTTATTATAACCTAACAAAAATATAAATCACAATAATTAAGAATATATAACTTTAAGACTATATGTTTGAATATAACAAAAATGCATATGTGTTTGTTATATCCAAATATAGGGAGTCTAATACTTTTCCATTTTGTACTCTATGCATGCATGTATTTTTTGTACTTTATAGGAAGTTTAAAATTTTAAAAAAAAAATATTTTTTATAAAAAAAAACACTTACAAAAAAAGTATATTAAATGGGACCTAACAATTGTAGTATTCTAATTATCTAAAGCAAACATCAAGTTATATTTATACAAACCAAGATTAAACATATATTTAATTACATGAGACATAAACTCTCTCCCTATATATATTAATTAAAACACACATATAATTTATAGGAAGTTTAAAATTTAAAATATATATATATAAATAAAAAGAAAAAAACCTTTGCCTTTTGTTGGTGAAAAGGACAAAAATTAATTAAAAAGAGCGAAGGGCAATACGATCATTTTACTGTGCTGCCTAATAGGACAGAAAAGAACAAAGAACATAAGTAGGGCAAAACCATAATTTCACTATTCCTAAGCTACAGTGTATCATATTTCTGGCGGAATAACAACCTTGCGCAGCGAAACAAAATATTTTTGTCGCGCGATGAATACGTTATATATTCGTCGCGCAATCTCATTCAGACCTTTCACTCTCTCCCCCCTGAACACTTGGTTGAATTTTTTGCCAGATGTTTGACACAATCTTGCGCGACGCAAATCTTGACTTCGTCGCGCAAAATGATCATACCTTTCAATAAACACTAAACCCAAAAATTTCTGGCGGAATAACAACCTTGCGCGACGAAATAAATTATTGTTCGTCGCGCAAAGTGCACAGAATAAAGGCTTGCGCGATTTAATATGTTATATATTCGTCGCGCAATCTCATTCAGACCTTTCACTCTCTCCCCGAACACTTGGTTGAATTTTTTGCCAGATGTTTGACACAATCTTGCGCGACGCAAATCTTGACTTCGTCGCGCAAAATGATCATACCTTTCAATAAACACTAAACCCAAAAATTTCTGGCGGAATAACAACCTTGCGCGATTTAAATAAATTATTGTTCGTTGCGCAAAGTGCACAGAATAAAGGCTTGCGCGACGAATATGTTATATATTCGTCGCGCAATCTCATTCAGACCTTTCACTCTCTCCCCCCTGAACACTTGGTTGAAATTTTTGCCAGATGTTTGACACAATCTTGCGCGACGCAAACCTTGACTTCGTCGGGCAAAATGATCATACCTTTCCATAAACCCTAAACCCAAAAAATTCTGGCGGCATAACAAGCTTGCGCGACGGTTTTGCCACTCGTCGCGCAAGGTCACCAAAATTTGGGCGAAAAACTACCTTCTGCGACGCTATTTTTTTGGTTCCATCGCGCAAGGTTGATTAAAACAGAGCTTGCGTGACGCACTATACTCTTCGCCACGCAAGATCCGTGAAATTTTCAGAAAAATCGCAATGCCTCCTTCCTTCCTCACTTCCTCTCTCGCCTAAACACCTTTTCTCTCCGCCGTCACCTCACCCATCGCTCCGCCGGAAAAGGACCGGGCCGCCACAACCTTCAATCCCAGAGGTTCCCCACCGTCACCGTTGAAGATTCCGCGGAAAAAGTTTGGTTTGGCGATTCTTCACGATCGTTTTCTCTCTCCTCCGCCGCCAATTCCGACGCCTGAGGAATGGTTTCTGGACTAATTTTTGTGCTCTAGTTGATGGTTGATTAGGATTTGGATAATTGTATGAATAGGTTTCTGGAATTTAAACCCTAGATTTTGGCTGGTTTTTGAATTTAAATTCCGGCCACTTCCGGCCATTTTTCGGGGTAGGTCTGAGAACAAAAGTGCCTCCAAATGATGTTTTGAACCTAGGGTAGGAACCTTGGCCTTTAGTTTTTAGAATTTTCCAGCGATTGTTATCGCTTTGGACACCCACGCGCTGCCCGCGCCTGTGATGGCGCGTGGGGACTATGGCAGTGGGGCATTGGGTCCCAGAGCAATCCCCTATTTCTCACGAGCGCGTAGGTGTGCTCGGATTTTAATTTGGTTACCGTTTGAGTCTCGAACGGATTTCGCCTATTGTGCGATTTCCAAGTTTGATATGTTCAGACTGTTGGATCGAACTCAAACTCACATATGTTGTACCTTGTATTTCTAGGATCGTGTAGGATTCGACGGATCGTGGATCGGAGTCTCGGATACTCCAAAATCGCAAACCCTATGTTATGCTTGTAATTAATTATTTAAAATTGTTAATGAAATTGTATAACTTATATATTCTAAATTGTATTAATTTGTGTGTGTACCCTTTGAAAATTGTGTAGATGTCGTAGGTCGGTGACGACTACACCGAGTTCGGAGCCCCCGACATCTGCCGCCACTACTCCAAGATCGATGGACCAATTGCCAATTGGTCCCGGTGTCGAGCGCTGCGTCATCAGCTTCATCAATGGCGCAGCTGTTAGCGTTAGGCGGTGGCAGCCCGCCAAAGACCACCAACACCACGCCGACCGACTGCATCGTTGTTCCTCGAGTCACAAAATGTATAGATATCCCTTCAACTGTAGTTCTTTTTTTAATTTTTTATATTCTGAATTTTATTGTTAAATTTGTTAGTTATTTAACATTATTGTCATATCTCTTTGCAACCAGGAAGAACACCCGAGGGCCATGTCGGCAATCGAAGACGGCGAAGGTCACTGGGTGACCAGCGATCGACAAGATCGGATACGACAAGCGCCATTGGGCTGCACCGACGGCGGAGTTGCATAGCTCCTTGGCCCACGACATTGGCCACGTCGTTCGGACCCATTGCCCGATGCAATGGAAGTCTTGGAAGGTCATGCCTGACGAGATCAAGATGGAGGTTCGCGGCCAGTTGTCGGTATGTATCCTACCTTTTAATTATTTTTCTTTCAAACCTTATATATTTCCATTACTTAATGTATGTAAGTAATTTATTGCAGACGAACTATAACTTAGAGGACCTCGATGAGGAGTCGTTGGCGACGTCAAATGCACTCTTTGGTGAAAGGTACAAGCAGTGGAAGAGCGACTTGCACCACCATTTTCAGGCGTTTGATGATCCGCAAGTCGCTCTTCAGGAGGGTTGCCCAAAGGAGCTTAAGGGGCGGGAGGATAGTTGGGCGTGGCTCTGCGCTCATTTTCAGGCGCCTGATTATGTGGTATTTGTTTAATTATTTCACATTTTTTATTAATGTTTATTTAATTTTTTATATTTCATTATTATTTAATTTTTTATATTTCAACTAATAAGTTTTATTTTTTGTATAACAGAATAAAGCCCAAGTGAATAAGGGCAACAGGAAGAAGAAGACTCTTCTCCACCATTCTGGCTCCAGGCCCTTCTCATATAGGATGAATGCACAGCGGCGAGTAATAATAAAATCATTTATATTTAATTTTTAATATGTCATTATTATTAATTTATTTTATTCATACTAATATTTTTCTTCTCTTGTTCAATTTAGGGGGGTCGAAATTCCCAGAGATCGACGTCTTTGGTGACGTTTATGTTTGACCTGGGAATGAGTTGGCCGAGTCCCTTCATGTAAGTATTATTTATTTTTAATTTTTATGTTACGCATTCAATTTATATGCATGTTTTAATTTATATTTTATGTTATGTTAAACAGACGACAATGGTGGAGAGGAGCCAGTTGGTTCTTCAGGAGTCCGCCTCCCAACTTCCTCCCGAGACTCCGATCGAGTTTGTGGATCCTCCACAAGATGCTAGATTTCAGATCTTGACGAAGACGTTGGATCAGACTCTTGGGAGAAGGCCGGGAACATATTGTAGAGGGATGTGGAATGCCCGACAGAGAGAACCTTGACCTCGATCATCATCGCAGTCAAATAGTCAGGTGACTGTTTTAACATCTCGAGTTGCCGAGCTTGAGGGTCGATGTCGGTGATTCTGCAGTCCCTCATGCGGTCCGGCATTCCAATCCCGAAATTTGGTGCGTCGACATTCGAGCCCGTCCACCCCGAGCATCCCCACCAGACCACGGCCCCTGTAGACCCCCAGATCCCCGAGCCGCATATGCCTGACGACCATGTAGATTTTGGAACATTATTTGATTAGTTTTTAATTTTCATAATTATTTTTTTAATATTTCTCTTGTAATATACATTTATTTTATTTTATATAATAAATGTATTCTTTACAATTCATTTTTGTATTGCAATTTCATTTTATTACCCAAAAAAAAAACCCAAATTTATTTTTTTACAAAATAATAAAAAAACGTAATATTAAATTTAAATAATCTATATTAATTTTGTGCGACAAAATGTTTCTCGTCGCGCAAACTCACTTTTTTTAAAAAAATGTAAAAAAAATAAATTTTATACACTTTAATTTATGCTTGTGCGACGACGTTTTTCATCGCGCAATGTTCGTGCGACGAATGTGTGTTCGTTGCGCAAAATATTGCGACACGAATCTCGCGCGACGAATGTTTCCGTCGCGCAATGTTTGACGACGAACAACCTTTTGTCGTGCAAAAGTTTGTGTGTGTTATAGTTGTGTCGTCCCTAAACCTTTTCTGCAACAAAGGTGCTACGTCGCACAGTTTTGCGCGATTTAACGCAATAAATTGGTCACGCAAAGTCTTTCTTCACGCTCTTTGCGCGACGGAATGTGTGCAACGAAACTTCTGTCGCGCAGAATTATGTGCGACTAAATGTAACTTTGCGTGACGAAAGTTCCTTCGTCGCGCAAAGAGTAAAATGTAGTAGTGTGGTAATGAGCGATTAGATGGGAGTAGTAACTCAGCTGGAGGATTGCCCGTCCAAGGTGTCTGGCGAAAGGGAACTCGGAAACTCTTTAATTAGAGGAAAGACCAAAGTTATTATATATACTCTCTGGAATGAGAATGCAAAGGTTTGAGACTTGATACAGTTTTGGTTAACGTTTCTGTACTTGAAATTTGCTTGATTTGTGTTATTTATATGTAAACGTCCCAAAACTATAATTAACTGAAAGTACAATAGGGTGATTTTATGGAAGTGCTTTTGTAATATGGAAAGGCAAAATAAACAAACAAACGCTCTTTAAATTTTTTTTTTTAATGTGATTCTTCCCCTTTCAATCTCAGCTTGTGGAGTTTACCCTTCTGCCTCCCAAAGTAAAACTAGATTTCCTTCTTTGAACTCGTAGCCTTTCATAAAAATTGAACAATAAGGAAAGTGGCTTTTCTTCTGAACAAGTCGATGAACTCCCTCCCATGAAGCAATCTCACCACGCAGCCCCTGGACGAAAGCAGAGAGAAAAGCCTCTCCAACCATTTGTTTTCTGTTCTTTGCAAATACCTTTAAGTGTGGTTGAAACTGTGAAACTTTTAAGATTTGTTGCCTAATAAAGCGATTTTCAGAATGTCCTATGGCTACCAAATTACTTGATCCGAATTTGATGTGGTAGACATAGGATGAATGGGTTGTGTTATTTCTTAGGGTCACTAACTGAAGCACCTAAACACCTTTAATTGTGTGTTGCAGACTTGCAACGAATGCATGTGATGTATGATCCAGACGATAAGGCTCTCTTGTTGTGGAGATCCTTACCGTTGTCATATAACCACTTCCAGATGACATTTATGTTTAGCAAGAGCACACTGAAATTTGAAGAGCTTGTGCATGATATTCTCTGTCATGCAAGGATGTCTTAAGGAGATGATGATTCTCATGAGGAAGGACTGTACTGTATGGCAAGAGTTCGAGAGAGAAAGGTCGAGCAAAATAGGGGTTGGAAGATAGGTAAAGGTGGGAATTCTAAATCTAAGGACTATGCTGGTTGCTTCGAGTGTGGATCAAAAGACCACTGGAACCTGCATCCCAGACTTTCAAATATCTAGATTTCAAAACTACCTATCAAAGTTATTTGAGATGGGCAATTCCTCCAATGTTACATGCAAGTTTAGGTTAAAGGGCCTCTAAGTTACATGTAATGTGGAGACCCTTCAATATTTATATATGCCCATAAAACAAGAAAGAATTCAATTTATTGCATGATAACAAAAGAGTCGTAGGGTTCTTGTGGTGGATGTTCTATTAGTAATTTCATCCTCTTTCGAAGGTAGGCTAGCCACTGTAGACAGACTTTATGTCTTCTTTGTAATTCTTTCCTTGAGTCTCATGAACATTTGTTCTTTGTATAGAGGCTCACTCTGCAATTTTTGTTGCACAGAATAATTAAAACTTTTTTATTACAAAATACGAAAATTTAATTTGTAAAGAGACAAAATTCTGAAAATTTTGGGTTTTTTATTTATTTAAATTTTTTTGGTATTTAAATTGGCCGTTGACGTCACCGCCTGCCCAGCAGAGCCAAGCAAGTCATGCCCAGATCGTGGACCCGCTTCTTGCCAAGGCAACTTTTCCTTTCTGGGGGTTGTTTTTGGAGCCTAGGCCCCCCTTTTACCATGGCAAAAGGGGATGGGTGGAAGTGCTCAGATCTGACGCACCTATAGAAGAAGCAGACATGACCGACCAAACACAAGCAAGCCTTCGACTCTCAATAAACCAAAATGCCCAAAGTATTGAATAGGGTTTAGCCACAAAATTCTCTGAGCTTAAGACTTTTCTCAGTATCCAAACACACAATACCTACCTCATTTTCTCATAACTATATTCCTATATTCATATCTTCTAAGATTCCCATATCTTCTAATAAGATTCCAACCTACATTTAAAGTGTCTCATTGGAAAAAAAAAAGATCAAACAAACAAAAAGGAATAGCTGTAAATTATGGTCTTCGTTTCACATTGTGCCCTTCAATTATTCTTTTATACAAGCGATGTTGGGCTTCAATTATTTGTTTGATCAACATGAGCTTTTGAGAAGTTCTTATTTGCCCTTTACCATCTTCTTTTGTCACAATTTCTATTAATTTAATCACGCACGTAGCTTTTTTTTTTAGTGACATTTTTGTTCATTCACCTCCACTTAATCCAAACCACAATAACAATATGCCTCTCTGCATCTCTCTCTCTCTCTCTCTCTCTCTCTCTCTCTCTCTCTCTCTCATTAAGAGCTTCCACAGTGGGAAGGTGTAAATTCGGGGTTGTAAAACCGCTTTTATATCCCATTTACACATCTCCTGCAGATATAAATTATATTTTTGCTCCAATGGATGAGATGTATATCTAAAAATGTAAATTTAATTTTCTTGTATTGACTCGTTTTTGAGTTAACTAAGGGCAGATATAGGGCTGACGACTACTCTACAAATGATGTTGTCTCTATAGTTGCCACGTCTATTTTCTGACCTTTCTTTTTTTGGTCAATAGTGATGAAATTTCCATTAAGATGATGAAGGCAAGCCATGAGTGGTAGCCGAGACACATCAAATGAAACCAGGAGTTCGTAGGCTAAAAGACATATCTAAAAGCCCCGAGACATAAAAAGAAAAGCAAACAAACACATAGACTTCATAATTAAGTACAAACAGATCAGCAAATGACAGAATGCCTTGATTAACAAGAAACAGACCATAATTTAGCTAGACTCCTTAGCTATATCTATCACACAATAAGTTAATTGGCAAAAGTAACGATGCCATCCATGATCTTACACACAACCTCTTTAGACTCCTTGAGCTTTTTGATTCTCTTGATGAGCTTCTCACGCTTCACTGCAATTGATGGAGGTTCCTCCATCATCCTCTCAAACCCAACCCCATTGTTAGGTCCCATTAACTCACTCACAATCTCCGTCTCCATGTCCTTGTTCACAAGGTTCGAAACACTCAGCTGCAAATGCAAAGCCATAGAATCAATCAACCTTCTCAGCACAACATTCCAATATGCAGTCATCCGCATTTTCAAGTCGAAAGCTTCAGACAATGGAACTTGTGGGTACTTCATTAGACCTCCAACTTCAACCATCCCAATTCCCTCTACATTTATTTTCATGTGAGGTCCAAGTCCCAGATCATGAGAATTACGAAATATCTTTGTGATGAATGTTTCTTGTTCAGTCATGAGCCTATGCCATTCGGATACATATTCTGGATTACATGTATAATCAGTCAGCTTCTCCATTTCCAAAATCTCCGTCATGCAATGAATGGACCTTTCTTTCAACCTTTGAATAAGATTTTGGCATGCTCTTCTGGCAGACAGTTGAAGCTGATAATATTTTTCTGTATTTCTCATTAACACAGACAAAACCACATTCTCAATATAATTCCATACCTACTCAACAAACCCAAGAGGTATGACTGAAATCCCCTCCACTTTTCCCCGCAAAATTTTAAGAAAAGCATTGCGCTGAACAAAATTGGGAAGGTTGATACCTTTCGCCTTCTCCAAAATCGCAATCTCCTCCACTAAGAAATTACTTTTGGAGTCACTCGCATTGCACTCGTGAAGTTGATATGAGCACTGATTGAGCATCTCAACCAGCCTAGCCGTGCAATGCATTTGGTCATCTGGGAAATCGTCAAATTCTCCCATCAAAAGAATCTTCTTAAGTGATTCTTTGGATGCTCCAATGATCTGCATAAAAACAGTCATGGCCTTAGCCACAGTTGACAGAGTTTTCGGCAATTTGTTGAGTTCTGAAAGGTAAGAATTGAGCTTGTCATCGATCTTCTTTACAATAACAGGCAAGTTTCTGGCTATGCTAACAGCTTGAATTTGGACCAACTTGTCAGCCAAAACCTGAATTCCAACCATAGACTTATCAATCTTTGAAAGAAGGGGATGAGTTTTAAATAATTGATCCACAATAGCCCTCGCCTCCTCATACGTTTCATCTCTTATCCGGTTCCATACACAGACATAGCCAAGACCAATGTCCACATCATCAGCTGTAACCCTCTCCAGCAGTCCCTCTGGTGCCATATCAACCTTTGTAACCACAGCCAGAGTCCTCTCACCAGTTTTGTCCACACTCCGCGACATACTAATTGACTCACATGTGCTAAAATCAGTAGAAGCAGATAAAACATTCAAAATGATGCTCTCATCTGGTTTTATATACTTCATGATCATATCTTTGATTTGATCATAGATATTCTCAGGCTGGCCATGAACTGGAACTCTAGTAATTCCAGGGAGGTCAACCATGGTCAAATCAGGCACACCATTCTTCTTCACCAACAAGGTCAATGGGGTGTCTGAAATTCCCTTTTTGTCCCCTGCAATCAGATTAGTGGCATTCACAATGTCTTCTGAAATGTTTTCCTCATCAGTCTGCTCAACTCTGCCAATGTACTCCAGTGAAAGCTCTGGTTTAGGATCAGAGTGGTGCTGAAGCCTCATTACGAGAGGAACCCTTGTGCAGATACCTTGTCCACGCGGCAGGCTGATGCCGGCAAGGGACTCAAGAACACTGGATTTGCCAGATGACTGGTCTCCCACAACAACAATGGTGGGCA
The DNA here is from genome assembly GCF_029339155.1 of Prunus mume. Taxonomy (NCBI): domain Eukaryota; kingdom Viridiplantae; phylum Streptophyta; class Magnoliopsida; order Rosales; family Rosaceae; genus Prunus; species Prunus mume. Next base: position 5,899,692 of record NC_142702.1, read on the forward strand.
GCTGGATGCCTTCCTCCATAACCATGAGGACACGGAGCTTGTCAATGGCATCAAGCATAGGGCGAATTTTGTCATTGTAGGATGAGACAATTGGCGCGTTGTTGAAAAGTAGCTGTGCTTTTGATGAGGAAAATGATAAGCCTTCTTGATCATCTTGTAAAATGGATGAGCTTGATGATCTGCTTCCTGAATCAGTTTGAGTTCTCTTTCCTCCCATTTTCTGAGATATAATTGAAAGCAAATGGGAAGAGGAAGTCATGGACAAACCGAGAGAGGAGAAAAAATTGAAGGGGGTTGTTTTAGGCAAACTTGACCTCTGCCTAACAGAGAAATCATGGATAAATAGAGAAAAAAGATACATGAACATGACTTGCACAATGTGAAAGATGCAGACATAAGAATCTTTTACCTTAATATGGGAATTTATGCTTTGGTTTTTGTTTTACATCGGAAGGGAACTTATTGTGGGAACCGAATTAAATCATACCGTAGGTCAAATAATTCCTTCCATTTGGGGATTATTTGACCTAATTGGGAGTTACTCAACCTAATTGGGAGTTACTCAATTTAATTGGGAGTTACCCAATTAAATTGAGAATTACCTAATTAAGTTGGGAATTGATTTGATTCTTACCTCAATTCCCAATTAAATGAGGAGTTACCTAATTAAATTAGGAATTGATCTGATACCTACCACGATTAGGGATTTGATTTACCCTAATAAATCAAATACAAATTTATAAATAAACTCAATCCTAGACATGTATTTATAAAAAAACCCAAGCACTATTTAAACATAGAAACACACCCAAAATTAACCCCAAAGTCAACTTTTTGGGTGTGTTTATAAATGGGTTTTGAGTGTGTGTAATGATGGATTTTGGGTGTGTTTATATGTTTAAATAGTGCTTGGGTTTTTTTATAATTTCAACCCCCACTTTGGGTGTTTTAGTGAAACTCCCTAAATCAAATCCCTAATTAATCAAATCAATTCCAAATAGGGGAGGAATAATTCCTTTCCATCTATGGAATTATTCCTCCGAAATCCTAATCTCCGAGACCATTATAAATACTTGGCTACGCACAAATGTCAAGGTATGTCTAAATTCCTACTGAAACTCTGCAGAAATTATTTCTCACAAACCCTAGCCACCACTTTCTTTCTCTCTCTAACACAAGGCTCCGGCCACCACACACGGCTCCGGCCACCCGGTTTTCCTTGAAATACCCTACCTAACTTAGGCATCGGAGGGCCTTTGGCCAACACCCCCCGGGTGTGGTCCTTTAACCCCGATCTGTTTTGCAGGGAGAAAGAGAAGTGGAGAAGACGAAGGAATCTTAGACGAATATTCTAGTGGGACGAAATTTGCTCCCACAAATTGGTGCTTTCATTGAGAGCACGAGATATATTCAAAGCGTGCTCAAAATCCATCTTTCACACATTTTTTCAAACAACCATGGTTGATACAAGACGTACGAAGAGTAACGCCACCACGACGGGCCCATCTCATGGTTTCGTGGTGGAAACCTCCATGCAACAGCACGGAATCATGCCTGCCAACGCCCTGCAGCCGTCTTCTAGTGCTTTGCAGCCGCCTTCAATCGCTGGAATTGCGAACAGCCGCCACATGACCTGACCTCCACAGCCTTTGCATCGCCAGCGCCGACACGAGCTCGCTCGCCTCCGCCGTCGAGCACAAGAACAGCCACACCACTTAACTATCGGACTTGCCGCGACACCCCATGGCTACTCGACATCGTCCCAGTCTTGGAGCAGATCCATTCTCTCCTCCTCTGCGATCACACTTGACATATGCACTTGTGTACGCGTCTAATGGAGCCCTAGCCCACATGCCGTTGGGCCCAATGCACACCACTCTACTTGACCCGAGCAGTCAGGTGGACCTTAACTCGCGGGTTGATCAACTCACACAGAAGGTCGATGATCAAAACAACCTGATTGGCCAGCTACTCAGGCAGATCAACTTGAATCAAGGCCCCAACCTTGGACCCCATGACGAGGAGAGGAGGGCACACGAGCATGCTTTGGGCGAGCAGTTCGAGAGGTCCCAGTGCTAGTCGACAAAGGCAAACCGGCAGGGAAGAGAGCGAGATCGTGCAGACGAGACGCAGATACCGCGAGCCGTACTCTGAGTGGTTCGAGGCTAGGACCCAGGACCAATGTGCTCGAGAGGCTAGGCCCACAATCCAATGTTCGTGCTCGCTTAGGTCCACAAGGAGCTCGAGTTCGTGAGCGGTCGCGGCGACAAGCTGTGGAGGGATCCTCCCAAACTCAACCTTCTCTCCCGCCCCATCGGCAGGGCAACCAAGGGGATCGACCCTTGGGAGCCGGAGAAGAAGTTAGCCAATCACGTTCAAGGCACCGAAGACGTCGACCGAACGACCTTCCTTGCAAGCAGAGGATGACGATCAACGCTCACCAGCCCGCTCAAGGTCCGACATGCGGCGACATGCCGTGGAGGGGTCCTCCTAAACTCAACCTTCTCTCCCGCCCCACCGGCAGGCAACCAAGGGATCGACCCTTGGGAGTTGGAGAAGAGATTAGCCATCCACGCCGAGGCACCAAGACGTCGACCAAACGACCTTCCTTGCGGCGCAGAGGATGACGATTGACGCCCACCAGCCCGCTCGAGGACCAACACGCGGCGACAAGCTGCAGAGGAATCCTCACAAACTCAATCTCCTAATCTGCCTCACGGGCAGAGCACCCAAGGGGATCGACCCTTGGGAACCGAGGAAGAAGTTAGCGGTCGCGCTCGAGGCACCGAAGACGTCGGCCCGAGACTCCAACCCTGTGAGCAGAGGATGTCGCAAAGCTAGTAAATGACCAACTCCGAGGTCTCCGACTCAAAGGAAGCGCGGAGGAGGCCCTATGCAAGGAAATTGATCGAGTTGACTGCTCGCCCTTTACCGACGAGGTGGAACGAGCTCCACCGCCGAAGCGGTTTACAACGCCATCCATCACTCCATTCAAGGGGGACTCGCCCTGAGAGCCATTTGAGGCACTTCAAGAGCGCCATGATCCTGTACAAAGGCGACGACGCATACTGATGTGCAAAGTGTTCGCGATGACTCTGCGAGGAGCAGCTCAGGATTGGTTCCACACTCTACCGTCCGCGTCAATAGGCAACTTCAAGGAGTTCGCCATCATTTTCACAAAGGAGTACACCTCCTACAAGACGGTCGAAAGCATGCACCACCTGCTCAACTGCGCAAGAAGCTGCACAAGTCTCTACGAGACTACCCGAGACGGTTTAAGGCTGAGAAGGCCAACATCATAGGATGCAACGACCAAGTTGCATCCTCGCTTTCAAGAAGGGCTTGCCAACCGAGCACGAGCTATACCGGGAGCTGGCCATAACTCCAAGTCAAACCTTGGCGAAGTGTTCATGACGGCAGAGAGACGACTTTGGGACGATGATCGATCGCCCCAAAGAAAGCTAGCAAGCAAGTTGACCACCCGACGGCAAGCCAAAAGAGCAACAAGTTTGAGCAAAAGCCCGAGATAAGCGCAGATCGCGGCCCAAGAGGAAAGCTCAAACAGGACCTTCACCGAATTCGCTATCCCAATCAACCAGATCCTAGCTCGGTGAAGGACAAGCCGTGGGTGAGGAGACCACCACCCATGAAAGAAGACCCCTCTAAAAGAGACACCAGCAAATACTGCGCATTCCACGGGGAGCACGGTCATTACACCAACAACTGCAACGCTTGGAAAAGGCACCTTGAGGAGCTGGTCGAGAGGGCCATTGCACAGAGTTCGTTGCAAAGAAGGCTATCCAGCAGATCGAGGATCGTGATGTAGCTGCCAAGGAACCTCCCCAAAAGGTCATTCGAATCAACACCATTCTAGCCGACTCCCAAGAGTCCGGGCTGACCACCAAGGAGTGCAAGAGAAAGATCGCGCAGGCAACTTATGTCTCCCAAGTCACAACGGGAGTACCAGCTGTTGGGGATACACCTATCATCGGCTTCCAGAAGAAGGACTTGATCGGGCTTGACCTGCCACATAATGACGCCCTAGTCATCTGCATCCAAATTGAACAAGCTGTGATCGAGCGAGTTCATGTAGATGAGGGCAGCGCAGCCAACATCCTGCAACTATCTGTTATCCAACAGATGGGGTTCGAGCCCAAGATTAGCAAACTTGCCAGATCGCTCACCGGCTTCAATGGAGCCACATCAATCACTATTGGAACGATCGACTTGGATGTCCACTCACCCCCAGTGGTCCGCTCACGCACCTTCATGGTCATCGACGAGGTTTCCTACAACGGAATCTTGGGCCGACCGTGGATCGCAAGATCGAGGCCGCACATCCGCTTACATCGAAGATCCGCTATCCCATCCTCGGGGCGGGATCGGGCAGATCAACAGTGACTAAGCCATGGCAATGAGATGCACCGCCAAGGGCTCAAGAAGAGCAAGCAGCTGCAGCTCACACCAAGAAATGCAAGCCGCCAACGAGGCAGAAGCGCTCTTAGCGCATAGCAAACCCGAAAGGGAAGGAAGTTGTCTGCCTCACAATAGCGCTTAAGGAACCAGGATCGAGACGAGGAATCCGCCTAAGGCTCCTTGAAGAAGGTTGAAGCCCGAGAAGACGCTGAGTTAGTACCCCGATCCCGACCAGGCCGGACAAAGAGGCGCAGATCGGCTCGTGCGTAATCCGAACAAGAAGGATCGAGACGAGGAATCAGCCCTAAGGCTCCTTGAAGAAGGTTGGAAGCCCGAGGAAGACGCGTTGAGTTAGTACCCCGATCCCGATCGGCCGCAGAAGGAGGCGCAGATCGCTCGCGCTGTAATTCAACCAAGAAGGATCGAGATGAGGGAATCCGCCGGAAGGCTCCCTTGAAGAAGGTTGAAGCCCGAGGAAGACGTTGAGTTAGTACCCCTCGATCCTCACCACCATACAAGAAAGCGCGGATCGGCTCGCGCTTAAGCCCGCACGAGAAGATGGAGCCGACCATCTTCCTCCGTAACAACAAAGACATGTTCGCGTGGTCACCATCCGACATGCCCGGCATTGACCCAAATATCATCTCGCCATCGCTCCATGTCAACCCCGCTAGCAAGCCTGCAGTGCGAAGAGACGCAACTTTGCTCCCGAGCGGTCGCGATCATTGAAGCCGAGATCGACAAGCTCCTAGCCGCCGGTTTCATTGAAGAGGTCTCCTACTCGGAATGGTCGGCTAACGTTGTTCTGGTGGCAAAACAAGAAAAGGAAAATGGAGAGTATGCGTTGATTACACCGACCTCAACAAAGCGTGCCCTAAAGACAACTTCCCACTGCCAAGAATCGACCAGCTCGTGGATTCAACTTCCGCAACCACCTCACCTTCATGGATGCTTACTCCGGCTATAATCAAATTATGATGTACGATGATGACAAGGCGAAGACCTCTTTCATCATCGAAAGAGGGACCCATCTACATAAGGTCATGCCCTTTGGGCTGAAGAACGCCGGAGCAACCTACCAAAGGCTCGTGAATAAAATTTTCAAGGAGCAGATCGGCAGAACCATGGAGGTGTACGTGGACGATATGCTCGTTAAAGCCCCGCGGGCAGACCACCTCAAAACCTCACCGAGGCGCTCACCTTTACTCCGCCAATATCGCATGAAGTCAATCCAAGTAAATGCACGTCGGTGTATCGTCGGCCAATTCCTAGGGTACTTGGTGACGCAACGAGGTATCGAGGCACACCTGCGCCAAATCAAAACCATTCTCGAGATGAAGTCGCCTTCCACAAAGTGAAGGAGATACAAAGCCCGACGGCAGAGCAATGCCCTTAACAGATTCCTCTCAAAGTCTACCGACAGTGCAGACTCATTCTTCAAAGCTTTGAAGAAAGGACAAAATACAAATGGGACGAAGAGTGCGAAGTAGCTTTCCAGAATCTAAAGACCTACCTTACTTCACCTCCCTTGCTCTCAAAGCCGCCTGTGAAGACTTGTTCGTGTACCGGCAAAGGTCCAACTCGGCCACACCACCTCATTCGAGAAGAACTTGGGGCCCAACATCCGATATTCTACACGCCAAAAGCTCTCCTCGATGCAGAGACTCGCATCCAAATTGAGAAGCCTCATTTTGGCCCTTGTGGTTTCACGAGAAAGTCTGCGACCTTATTACTAAGCTCACCGAGTCATCGCATGACCGACTTTCCTTTGAGATCAATCCTCCACACCCTGATGCTTCTCAATGACTTATGAAGTGGGCTATAGAGCTAAGCCAATACGACCTCCTCTACCGCCAAGACCGCAATAAAAGCTCAAGCCTTAGCAGCACTTTGCTGCGAATTCACACCATCGGAAGAAGAGAAGTCGGTCAAGAAAAAGAAGGAAAGTTCGAGAGCGGACATAAGACCTCTACCAACTCGACCAACCCAGAGACATATGGTAGTTGCGCCAGACGGAGCGCCGAACTGTAAAGGAGCCGGAGCAGGCGTCGCCATCATCACCCGGATGGAACCCTCGTTAGAGCAAGCTATCACGCTTGGCTTCCTGGCCAAACAACGAGGCAAAGTACGAGGCGTTTCCGCCGGCTTGCGCTTGGCAAATGAGCTACCAATCAAAAGTCGCCATCTACTCGATTCCCACCGATCACAAGTCAAGCCTCAGGAGAATACATGGCGAAGCACCCAAGGATGATCTTGTACCTTGACAAAGTTCAAGAGTTGTTGAAGGCGTTTCCCACCTTCACCATCCAAAGAAGTTCCCAGAGCAGTAAAACGGCACGCAGATGCACTAGCAAGCTTAGGATCGGCGCTGGATACCCAGTTCAGACGTTCCATCCCGGTCGAGCACCTTGACCAGCCTAGCATAGAGGAGGCAGAGCAATGACTGATGCAGATCAATGAGGGTCCGAGGCAAGACCGAGCTTATTGACTACCTAGTGAATGAAAACCTGCCCAAGGACAAGTCCAAGGCCAGAAAAATCAAGCAGAAGGCTGCAAGATACTACATGAAAGGCGACATGCTTATCCGCAGATCATACTACAAGCCTCATCTCACTTGCATCAAGTACCCACAAACGCTCGAGGTTCTCTGCAAGATACACGACGGCGAATGTGGAAATCACGCTGGGGGCAGATCGCTTGCTCGAAGGCTCTCAGCATAGGCTATTTCGGCCTACCATGCGCCAAGACTCCACGGAGTATGCTCGAAGATGTGATCGATGCCAACGCTACAAGCCGGTCCCTGGCCTGCCCGCTGAGGAATACCATCCGCAGAACGTCCGTGGCCATTCATGCAATGGGCCATTGACTTGGTGGGACCTATGCCGACGGCACCTGCCAACAAAGAGATGATGATCGTTGCCACTGATTACTTCACCAAATGGATCGAGGCCGAGGCTTTATCTTCTACCAAGGAGGCCGATGTTGAACGGTTCATCTGGAAGAACATTATTTGCAGATTCGGTTGCCCGCAATCGATAGTCACCGGCAATGGTACATTCGTAGGCGGCAGTCACCGTGATTCTTTGCGGCATGGCATCAAACAACACTGTCAACACCCGATACCCGCAAGGCAATGGCTGCAGAGGCATCCAACAAGATAGTGCCGGATCGCCTAAAGAAAAGACCGGAAGGCGCGAGAAGGAAAATGGGTCGACGAGCTGCCAGAGTCCTATGGGCTTATCGCACGACCAAAAGGAGATCGACCGGAGAGACACCATTTTCCCTGGCCTATGGGATGAAGCAATTATTCCCCACACATCACAGTCCCTTCCATGAGCATTGAGGTGGGCAGCCTTGACCAAAACTGCAAGCGATGAAAGTCAACCTTGATCTGCTTGAAGAAGAACGAGAAAAGGCTATTGTTCGAAAGTTGCCGCCTACCAGCAGCAGTTGACGTCCTACTACAATAAGAAGGCTAAGATAAGACAGTTTCACTGAGACCTTGTGCTTAGAAAAACTTTCATCACAGCACCAAGGCAAGGGTCAAAGAAAATGAAGCCAAAGGAAGGCCCCTACGTGATCAGCCGATCTGGGGGCAGAGGAAGTTACACCCTTGATACTCTAGAAGGAAAAGAAATTCCAAGACAATGGAATGCCCACCACCTTCGAAGATACTATCCATGAAACTCTTCGCTTACCAACTTGGCTGCTAGCAGGCGACGAGCCTCCTGTACTTCCATTAAAGTCAAACTACTCTTGATGTTACCTTTCTTGTTAATTTCCTATATTCAATAAAGCGATGTATTCACACCAACATCAATACAAGAGCAAGCTTTTCAATGAAGTACTTTTCTGAGCATTATGTCTTACGAACATACACATGGCGGCAGCAAGCCCCATCTCCATTGCATAGCCTTCACGAAGCACAAACTCAATGGAGTCTTTTTCGAGCATTTTGTCCCCGACATACGCTCACAGCGACAAGCCTAATCTCTATTGCATAAGCTGCTTCACAAAGCACAAACTCAATGGAGTCTTTTTCGAGCATTGTGTCCCGACATACGCCGCATGCGACAAGCCTCATCTCCATTGCATAAGCTGCTTCACGAAGCACAAACTCAATGGAGTCTTTTTCAAGCATTGTGTCCCGACATACGCCGCAGCGACAAGCCTCATCTCCATTGCATAAGCCGCTTCACGGCACAAACTCAATGGAGTCTTTTTCGAGCATTTTGTCCCCGACATACGCCACAAAGCGACAAGCCTAATCTCCATTGCATAGGCTTCACGGCACAAACTCAATGGAGTCTTTTTCGAGCATTGTGTCCCCGACATACGCCGCAGCGACAAGCCTCATCTCCATTGCGCATAAGTCGCTTTACAAAGCACAAACTCAATGGAGTCTTTTTGAGCATTGTGTCCTCGACATACGCCGCAGCGATAAGCCTAATCTCCATTGCAGTGTCCGCTTCACGGCACAAACTCAATGGAGTCTTTTCGAGCATTTTGTCCCCGACATACGCCACAAAGGCGACAAGCCTAATCTCCATTGCAGACAGTGCCGCTTCACGGCACAAACTCAATGGAGTCTTTTTCGAGCATTGTGTCCTCGACATACGCTTGCAAAGCGATAAGCCTCATCTCCATTGCAGACAAGCGCTTCGCCAAGCACAAACTCAATGGAATCTTTTTATTTCGAGCATTGTGTCCTTGACATACGCTCGTAGGCGACAAGCCTTACCTCCATTGTGGGCAAGCTACTTCACGAGTACAAACTCAATGGAATCTCTTTCAAGTGCTATGTCTCCGGATGTACACTTACAAGATACAATGAGAATTGAAGTTTGAAAGGCAACTGAAAATTCCATAACAAAGCAGCCAACCAGCACCATCTACTCAACGGCCTCACCTGCCTACTCATTCGCATATGGTCTAGCCTTATCAGCTACGCCACCTTGAGAGTTGTCTTCCTCCATTGCAGCTTCATCTGCTATCTGCTCTTCAACTACTTCTTCATCCACAACATTGCTCTGCTCACTTTGAGCAGGGGCAGGTCAAGATAAAGCTACTTACCGTCTTCATATTCGAGAGGGCAACAAGGAGAAGCACTATTCCTGCAATCCAAGTATCCCAGCTTGTACGCATTAGCAGCGATCTCATGCTTGGATGCCTCCGTGGCTTCAACATGAGTGTCGAACTTGACCAGCGGTGCTATCACCAACTTCTGGATCGGCAGTACGCGCAACTTAAGGACTCTTTGCTCGAGCAGACGACTCTTTGCTCGAGCATACGACTCTTTAGCTCTCTTGGCCGAAACTCGCAACATTGAGTCACTCCGTGCTTGACTGCTCGTGGCTTTGCAGACGAGTCGTGATTGCGAGATGATGTACAGCCTCTCAATTTGATCCCAAGATCGCACAAGCACCAAACCCCACTTCTCAACAAATTTCCTCCTCACGCTGGTAGATGCGGGTTTTAGGCGCTCGAGCGGATACCGAGCGTAATGTCCTGCACCTCCCGCATGCCATTGATCTTCTTCGCTCAGTACGACGAGGCGCTTGATCCTGGCAGATGAAGAAGCAACTCCCATAGGGACATTCCCAACAAATGAGACCCCCTTACGGAAAACTTGCTCGTGGAAGAATGAGGAAGCTTGGTCGAGGACTTCTCCCGCTCAATTGGCAGATCATCTAGGTTCGAGCCATACGACTCCCATCTTTCAACATCTTCGGCGGGCACCATCACCTCCTTCGATGTTCACTCAAAGAACCAGCGCAATCCACGTAACCTGGCAATGATGTTAAAAGCTTGATGAACATTGATCGTGTTCGGGCCGAGATCGAGCTTCTTATGGATGTCATTTTCTACAAGCAGAAGACAGAAGTCAATCGACACACAATAAAGAATTCCATGGTTATGTAGCAGATCAAAGGGATGCACCTTACCATCACAGAGGTGAGAGGAACGAGTGGACCGTCCGCCAACCTCCCCTACCCATCTGCCGCTGACTTCCAACATGTCCGTGCTCCACACATGATCGCCCTGACTCATATTGTTCCTAGTTCGTGACACAAAAAGAAGAAGGAATTGAAGCAGCTTTGATCAACCACAAATAAGCCGACCTAAACCGCCACCGCTCCAACAAAGAGCGGCTTGCCTCCACCTTCGGCCATACCGGATAGCCCAAGTCAAAGACCACAAGTCAAAAGCCTCCTCCATTCAGAGCCCAAATCCAAGGAGGAAGCCCACATTACAGCTGGATGCCCAACAAATAATTCAGATCTCCTACATGCCACCACATGCCATGCAGAAGCTGGGGGGCATTTGTGGGAACCAAATTAAATCATACCATATGTCAAATAATTCCTTCCATTTGGGGATTATTTGACCTAATTGGGAGTTACTCAACCTAATTGGGAGTTACTCAATTTAATTGGGAGTTACCCAATTAAATTGAGAATTACCTAATTAAGTTGGGAATTGATTTGATTCTTACCTAAATTCCCAATTAAATGAGGAGTTACCTAATTAAATTAGGAATTGATCTGATACCTACCACGATTAGGGATTTGATTTACCCTAATAAATCAAATCCCTAATTAATCAAATCAATTCCAAATAGGAGGAATAATTCCTTTCCATCTATGGAATTATTCCTCCAAACCCTAATCTCCGAGACCATTATAAATACTTACACGCACAAATGTCAAGGTACGCCTAAATTCCTACTGAAACTCTGCAGAAATTATTTCTCACAAACCCTAGCCACCACTTTCTTTCTCTCTCTGACACAAGGCTCCGGCCACCACACACGGCTCCGCCACCCGGTTTTCCTTGAAATACCCTACCTAACTTAGGCATCGGAGGGCCTTTGGCCAACACCCCCCGGGTGTGGTCCTTTTACCCCGATCTGTTTTGCAGGGAGAAAAAAAGTGGAGAAGACGAAGGAATCTTAGACGAATATCCTCGTGAGGAAATTTGTACAAACACTTATGCTTTTGTACATCAAATAGTGGCCGAAAATGCATGAACCAGTCACTTAAATAATGCATGACAAGTTACAACACAAAATGGTGTCTACACTATCAAAAGTATCAGTGAAGTTCTCTTTAGTGTTCACACTATCACACGAATTTAAACGCAAGAATATAAGAGTGAAAACTTTTAGACCATCTCCAAAGGTAAAAGACTCAAACCCGAAATTTCACCTCCAGAAATACAACTTTTCATCTATACATAGGACTCAAACAGTTTTTTTGTTTTTGGGGGGGGGAGAGGATGGCAGGCCTTGTTGTGGCTTCACCCCTGTGCAAGTGGGCAATAGTATTACTCCAGAATATGGACTGGTGTATCTATAGTAACGGCGCGTGGAGTTTTATGTTATCTTGGACTCCCGTGTACCTTCAAATGTGAAGGCCTCAAAATAGTAGGAGTTCAAATTTGAGTGATTAGAAAAGATGAGATCGCTATGTCATGTGCAATATATTTTAAAATATATGATATAGCAATACAATTACTGCAATTAGATTACTGCTGGCCCACTCAGAAAATGAAAAACCTATGTATAAGTGATTTTGTAATTTTGGCCCCCTCCATGCTAAGAATCCTAGCTCCGCCACTGCACTTACATATTACATTTCGTGTTCTTAAGAAATCTACATATTATATTCAAGAATCAAGCTCAATCACATAATAGTAAGAAAAGGAAAAGACTCAATATTGAGAGCACACTTGGAGCGTAAGTGGTGTGGTCCCCAAGAGCATAGCATTTCAGGGCATGATCAAGCTGATCATCTAGTTTCATACAGGACTTGCACTCTTGCTTGTTTGAAGCCAAAAGAGAATTCTTATTAGGATAGGCACGATTCATATTTACATGGTTAAGAGCACAATAGAAAACGAGGGTGCATTTGTCGTTAACATCTTCATCCAAAAGGTCTTGCGTGACGCTAAGATAAACATAAATGTAAAGGGAATTGAGATGGTTGAAGTTGGAGGTCTAAGGAAGTACACACATGTCCTGTTGTTTCAAGCTTTCGACTTAAAAATGCGGATGACTGCGTATTGGAATATTGTGCTGAGAAGGTTGATTGATATCATGGGTTTGCATTTGCAGCTGAGTGTCTCAAACCTTGTGAACAAGGGCCTGGAGATGGAGATTATGAATGAGCTACCGGGACCTAACCATGGTGGTGGGATTGAGAGGATGCCGGAGGAACCTCCATCAATGGCAGTGAAGCGCCAGAAGCTGTTATCAAGAGCATCAAAAAGCTCAAGGAGTCTAAAGAACTACAGGTTTACTTACGCCGATTATCTTGTGTGATAGATAACTAAGGAGTCCAGTTAAATTATAGTATGTTTTGTGTGAAAGAAGGCATTTTGCCAATGATGTGTGGTTGATCTGTTTGTACTTAATTATGGATCTGCATGTTGTTTATCATGTACCTGGTTGGTTGATGTTCTTGTGTGGATGATCTATTTCTACTTAATTATAAGCACATTCTGCTTTTGTCTTTTGGGTTGCTAAACCTTACCAGGCTTGTTCCTGGAATAGGAGGAAATTTCTATCCTCTGTTCCTTCTCTTATTTCATGACACTGTGGGTGATGGTAGAAACACCTTCCCTTGTCATGATCACAATTTGAACCCTTTTTGGGGCTTTTCTCTTTGAGTTGGGACCCTTGTTAGTCTTCCATGTGGTCAATGGGAATCTATTGGTATTTGCTTTTGCCACTCTCAATGGGAATAATTAATCACTTCCCAATGGAGCTCTGGCCTTCTAGGCACTTGTTCTTTAGAATGTTAGATTCAATTAAAATGGACATGAATCCTAATCAGTGATTGGTGAGCTTAAAATATATCATGGACTGGATATGGGTATTGGACACTAATACAGAATAAAAGCGGCTCCAGAACCCATCACTAGACATGGGTTTATAACAAAGTCGTTGTCTCTTTTTGAAAACAAAGTCGTCTTCTCTAGTTTGCCTTATTTGTCGTCTTTTATTTTCCTCCTTCTCCTCTCTCCTCGCTTTTATTCTCTCTCTATCTCCTATCTTTCTCCCTCTCTCTCTCTCTCTCTCTCTCTCTCTCTCTCTCTATATATATATATATATATATATATATATATATATATGGTATTGTTTGGGCCAAAAATTGACACATCCAGCCCAAGGCTCATCAAACAAACATATTGATTTGGGCCTCACAGGCCCAACATAATAGGAAGAGGGAGTCCAGAAGAGGGAACAATCCCACGTGGCAACCTCTGGGATAAAAAGTCAGCAATGGCAGCCTCTGGGATGAAAAGTCAGCAATGGCAAGTCAGCAATGGCAACTGCCATAGAAGAAGTGATTGAAGGGTTCGTGACATCAAGAAGAACTGAAGATTAAATCCCCCTTATATATGTATATTCAGAGATTTTTCTCCTGTCTTCTCAGAGAAGGTAATTCTCCCAAGGAGATAAGCAAGTTACAATCTCGAGAGGGATAAGCAGAAAGCAGTGGAGCTGTCCAAAAGAAATCAAACCAACCATCACTTAAAATATCACAAGGCAAAAAAAACAGGAAGTGATCGCTATCCGAGAGCCTATCTGCCAAAATCAAGAAGAAGAGGAAAAGGGGGAAAATATCTTTGTCGCCCAATAAAAAAAACACAATCGCTCTACTCCAGAGAAGAAACAGTTTTACTATAAATACAAGAAGGGGTGAACAGGGTAAAACACACTCAAAAAACCAAAAAATCAATCAAAAACAAAAACTCAAAATGATCACTTGATCTCAAAAAACCTTCAAAACACTGAAGCAACCAAAGCTCATTGAGCCAAGACACCAACACAAACAACTCAAAATCAACCAGAAGCTCACTTGAATTCCAAGTGAAAACCAGCTTTAGATTAGAATTCCCAAGGTTCAGACTTAGAAAATAAGTCATTCAAAACGAAGTTTCTCTCGTTACAAGCTTGAGCTTTTCCCAAACGTGAAAACCTCAACAAATTTCACAGTGCAGTCTCTAGCCCATGAAGTCCTCGAGAACAGCCACTTCGCCTACAGATCAAGAAGCCGCAGCCCACTCGAAGCTTCACACAAGCTTAAAGTACATTGAAGCTCGCCAGAATCAACCTTTGCATCGATTTAAAGTTGAAGCTTAGCAATCAGAGTTGTCAACATTCCACCCAAGCATTTCCAGTCCCCGGACATTTCCAAATTAATTTGTAGCCGAGAGCCTCCCATCCAGCAGAAATGGAGTTTCAATCAGATCTTCATCTCTAGCATGAGTATTTATTGTTATAGTTTTGTAAAGGCGCTCACTTAAAAGCTTTAAATTCCATCAATTCGCTTAAAATTTAAATTCCATCACTTACGCTTAAAATTTAAATTCCATCAACCATTCTCGCTGAACAACCTCTTTATACTGAGATAAATTGTTAAAGTCTTCACCAAATCTGAGGCAAGAAAAGAACTTACTTGGGAGATATTCCTCAACCAAATTCACAATCATTTGTTTGCAGAAATCAGTAACTTGGAGCGCAAGTTATCTACTCCAAACTAAGTCTGCTAGAATTTTTTATTACTAGCAAAGTGGCACGCTCAAGACACCAATGAAAGTCGACTTGTTGACCAGTCTATGGTTCTCAAGGCAGTGGGGAACTTTGCCCTTCCATCACAGGAGTAAACGCAAAACGGGCAAACAATTTGGCACGCCCAGGGACTTCTCAAGACACATTGTTCTTTACCACCCATGAATACTAGAAGCTCTAGCCGTAACCCACACCACGACATGGAAATAAACCAAGTGGCCCTCGTGAAGGATCGAATCGGAAGAAAGTGATGCCCTGATTCAAAGACGTGGCAAGACAGAAGCAGGAGGTCCAGGACCGGCCCGTATGATGAACTCGACATGTGACTCGTGGTTACGACAAGAGGTTTAAATAATATGACACCATGATGCAATGGCAGTCAACAGTATTCAGAAGGATCGGAGGCCGCCATGGCTGTAATTCCCAATCCTAATGAGGTGGTCCAGCAAGTAGACCTTCCTATGGTCCCCACTGTGATTGGCATGGCCATGTCAAGAGAATCCTCTCGGTGCACTGTAGCCGGATACCGTAACAGGAGAAATCCAGCCGGACACAGGGAAGTGGTTGTTCTGCCCAAGAACGTGGCCCCAATACGCCGGTTCCTCGCGCCAGACAAGTCCCGCAGATCGCCTGTAACCTCACCTTGTTCCGCAGCAAGCGCCCCACAAGATCTCCCTATGGCAGCTCAACAGCGGCAATATTACCTTACAGCCCGTAAGGATGGACCCTCTAATCCATTCCCTCCACCGCGAGAGGAAGGAGATGCAGAGGGGAAATTATCCTTGTGCCAATAACGATGTAAACAGTGCAGGGGCAAACCGAGGAACCACCCAGACTGGAAGAGCTGAGGAACACAGGGAAGAAGTTCGCTAGACCATATAGGCGAACCACGGTTTGCTCACCTGAATGTGGATTTGCTCACCAACAGCGATTTGCTTAGCTGTAATAGGACAAAACCTCTCCCGTTAATGCTCTAAATGACGGGGGCGCAGAGGATGATCAGTGAAATGATGGAGCCCGAAGCTGAGGGGGAAAGGCCCACCTATAGGAAGCCATATCCACCTTATATCGATCAGATACCCTTGTCCCCAGGTTTTAAAGTACCAAACTTCACTTTATTCAACGGAGAGGATCCTCATGCTTCATCAGTTGAGCATGTAGGCAGATTTTCCACCCAATGCATAGCCATAGAGAATAACCCACTGTTAAAGCTAAGACTTTTTGGGAACTCTCTCTCTGGACAAGCTTTCACTTGGTACACTAACCTGCCAGCAAATTCTATTCAGACTTGGGAGCAAATGGAGAGTGTCTTCCATGACTACTATTACAGGATCCAGCCAGAAGTCACCATCAGTGACCTTGCCGCTCTCAAACAGAGTGAAGATGAACCTGCCCAAGACTTTATAAACAGGTTCAGGAAGCTCAAAATGAAGTGCCGAATCCCCATCGAAGAAAGACACTTCATCCAAATGGCTCAGGCTGCCCTCAAAATTTCTTTGAGGAAAAGATTTGATGGGATGTTGTTTGGAGATCTGGCAGAATCTGCAGATAAAGCAGCCAAGTACGAGGAATTGCTCAGGGAGGAACAGCAGAGGAGAAACTTTTCCAAAGGCACGTATTACAAATCCCCTTCTTCCTCAATACATATGATTGAAGTAGAGTCAGAAGAAGATGCAGAGGAATCGGAGGAGAGAGAGGTTGCAGTTGCGGAAATGGCAAAATTAAAGCATCCCATCAGTTGTAAAACCCTTACAAAGCCTCCAAGGGATCAAAAGCCGCCACCATTCACAGGAGGGTTCGTTCCAAACAAACCCATGCAGAACAAAGTATATTCTTTCGATCTGACCAAAGTAGATGCTTTGTTTGATGAAATGTTGCTACAGAAAGCAATAGAGACGCCTCACAGAATGCCCAAGCCGTAAGAACTCAAGGGCGACAAGATTGCGATGGCACAATTCTTGGAATCATTCTACCAATAGTTGTGTTGCTTTCAGAGATGTTATACAGAAGGAATAATGCAGGAAGGTCAAGCTAGCGTAAAAACCTCCATCCGTCACCACGATCCTTTCCCTCGCCACAAGTTAATATGGTCAACCTAAATTGGCCGTAACGAAGGAAGGACAGAATATATAGAGGTGACTCGGTAGAAGCAGTAATAGTTTCAAAGGAGACTATGGAAAGACCAAAAGCAACCATTTCAATGGAATAGTGCTCTGCAGCAGTGCAAGTGTGAGGTCGAGAGGTAATCTGAAAACAGGATCCGCCACCCAAGTGTTTTTGACCGGATTGGAACCACGCCTGAGGATAAGGCCGACAGAGAAACTACCTAGGCCTGTCCAATCCAGCAGAAGAATGACTAAGCAGCCCAAGGAAGAAAAATCAATAAGATTGCCTGTATGATAAACCTTTGGCAGCCATCATTGAAGGCGGTGGTATCTTTGTCGGGAAAAGTGGCACCAACAATGGAGCCGATAAGAACCCAAAGGAGGAGGGTTCGAGACAAGATCGCACATTCCTCAATAACGAGCGCATGTGTGCTTCCAAAGGCCAATTCGCCAAAAAGGGAAAGAGCGAAACATTTCCCAGCATGTAACAAGCAATCTCTCAACCACGTATGGGAAAAGCAAATCCTCAAAGAAACCTTCTATCCATTCTGCCTCCGCCTAAAATCTACTTAAAACTCCCCGACCAGGGAAAAAACCGATCCTATTCCAAGAAGGGCAAGTAGACTGGGTTGAGGAATATGAAGAGGAGCAATGGATTATGAACCATCTACAGATGACTGAATGCGCTCCTCGGAATGTAAGAACTAGGAGAATGGACGGAGGAGTATGAAGGAGAACAGATGGATTATGACGGAGAATTGGATGCGAAACCGAGGCCTTCGCATTGAGGACTTGTTAAGTCTTGACCTAGGCATCAATATGGTGTTCATTCCGCAGAAAAGTTCGGGCAGAGAAGGACGTAAGAGCACTGACGGAGACGTATTTTCCCAAGAAAGTTTTGAGTGCAGTTGGCGGAAGAAGGGCCAGAGCAAGAAATGATACCCCAGTGATGTATGAACAACCCACAAGTTGGTCAGCAGATCGCTTTGCTTCTCCAAACCAACCAAAGAAATGGCAAACCACCTCGCACCCTTGTTTATAACAGCAAACTTTGGGGGTGTTCCTATTCCCAAAACTATGGTAGATGGAGGTGCAGCCATCAACCTTCTGCCTCACAGAACGCTGAGCAAAATGGGCAAACAGAAAAGGATTTAATTCCAACCCGCCTGACCGTCACCAATTTCGCAGGAGGAATCACCAAAACCCTTGGGATCCTAGATGTGGATGTTTTAGTAGGAAGCAAGAAGCTGAAGGTTGCATTCTTTGTGGTAGAAACTACCTCTACCACTTACAATGCATTGCTTGGCGAGACTGGATTCACCAGAGTCTATGTGTTCCTTCCACTCTTCATCAACAGTTAGCTTTATGGAATGAAGAAGGCTACATGGAGATAATAGAGGCCGATCCACGGCCATTTCTACCTTCTGCCATGTGTTGTGAGGCAAGGTATTATCATGATGACCTTGGTCCTTTCACCTTCTTTGGAGTCAACCAGAACGGCCGCCCCCATGGTGTCACGGCCCAGCAGGCTCATTGAAGAAGGTCTAACCAATTCCTTGGAGGATTGGAACAGACCTTTTGTTCTAAATTTCCATAGCACTAATGTCTAGTCCCAATCAACAAGAAAAGGATCGAGCTGCAACAATCCGGTCCATTACAAAAATATTGTTGATATACTGGGAGGAAAGAAAGTTTTTTGCGCAGAATTCAACCATCAATATGGCAGAATTCACTCATGAAAGCACGGAAAGCCGGAGGAAGAGGAACTACAGGAGGAAGTGCTAGATTTTGCACCAGCCGCACTGGATGACTCTCTGCCAGAGGTAGAAGATCCTTTGCAGGAAATAAACTTAGGAACAGGGGAGGATCCAAGGCCTACCTTTATCAGCGCACTATTGAGAGAGCCACTTAAGAATGAACTCGTTGCACTTCGCAAGAGTTCAAAGATTGTTTTGCTTGGCATTATCATGAGATGCCAGGATTAGACAGGGAATTGGTAGAACACAAGCTGCCAATCAAAGAGGGATACCTACCGTCAAGCAGGCCAGAAGAAGGATGTCCATGGACACAGAACTGAAAGTCAAAGAAGAAATAGAAAGGCTGCTCAAAGCAGGATTCATCATGCCTGCCATCTATGCTAATTGGCTAGCTAACATTGTACCAGTTCTAAAAAGGAAAATCGGGCTTTAATCTGCGTGATTACGTAAACTGAATGAAGCCTCTCCCAAGGATGAGTACCCTATGCCAATGGCGTACATGCTAGTAGATGGAGCGCCACAACCAGATGCTATCTTTTATGGATGGCAACGCAGGTTACAATCAGATCATGATGGCAGAAGAAGATATCCACAAGACAGCCTTCATGTGTCCAGGGCATATAGGTGCTTTTGAATACACTGTAATGCCTTTTGGCTTGAGAAATGCAGGGGCTACCTATCAAAGGGCAATGAATTCTGTTTTCCACGATATGATTGGACATTCCCTGGAAGTTTATATTGATGATGTTGTGATTAAATCACCAGAGGAGGGAAACCACATGACAGATCTAAGAAGAGCATTCCTAAGAATGAGGCAACATAAACTGAAAATGAACCCAAAGAAATGCGTTTTTGGAGTTCAAGCGGGAAATTTCCTAGGATTCTTGGTCCACCAAAGAGGCATAGAGATCGACAAAAACAAAGCAAGATCCATCATAGAAGCTCTGCCACCTAGGAACAAGAAGGAATTGCAAAGTCTCTTAGGAAAAATTAATTTTTTAAGGAGATTTATATCCAATTCTGCAGGAAAGATCCAGCCTTTCTCTTCTTTGTTAAGATTAAAACAGGAACAAACCTTCAAGTGGGAAGAACAGCACCAACAAGCTTTTGAGGAAATCAAGCATTACCTCTCAAACCCACCAGTTCTGTCCCCACCAAGGATAGGCAGACCACTCAAGCTCTATATATCTGCATCAGAAGTATCCATTGGAAGTTTATTGGTTCAGGATAACAAGGAAGGAAAGGAACATGCGGTTTATTACCTAAGCAGAACTCTGACAGTAAGTGGAAAGAAAATATTCTGCAATTGAAAGACTTTGCCTAGCATTGTACTTCACTGCTGTAAAGCTCAGACATTACATGCTACCATACACCATCTATATCATTGCCAAAACAGATCTGATCAAATACATGCTAACAAGGCCAATGCTAAGAGGCAGAATTGGAAAATGGACCTTGGCCTTGACAGAATTTGCCTTCAGATATGTTCCTCAGAAAGCCGTCAAAGGGCAAGCTGTGGCAGACTTCCTAGCAGATCATCCCGGAGAGGAGATTGAAAATATGGACTCTTTAGACATAGCAAATGCAGATCTATTGACCAGAGCTCACACCTGCCTCAACAATCCTATCTACTCAGTTCATCTTGCACCTTGGAAGTTATACTTTGATGGATCAAAAACTGATATAACTTCAGGGGCAGGAATTGTCTTGGAAGAACCACTTGGAATCAGACACTGCTACTCTTTCCAATTGGATTTCCAATGCACCAACAACAGGGCAGAATATGAGGCCTTAATCATTGGCCTAGAAATACTGGTAGAACTAGGAATCCAATCTGTGGAAATTCTGGGAGATTCCATGTTAGTTTTGAAACAAATTGCTGGAGAATACAAGTGCCTAAGCCCTTCTTTGGCTGTCTACTTGGTGGCAGCTAGGAATCTTCTGACAGAATTCAGAGAAGCCACTTGGGAACATATCCCAAGGGAAGAAAATTTTGCAGCCAACGAATTGGCCCAGTGTGGCAACAGTGTACAAATGCCCAAGACTGTGTACAAAGAATCATCGGGTAGGAAAGAAAAGCCTACCATCTGCTGCCGGGGATGGAGATAGATGTCAATTCTGCCACAATCACTGAAGATGATTGGAGAAATCCTATCATGACCTATCTACGATATCCAACTTTGCCCTCTGAGAAGAGAGTCAGAATCATGGCTTTAAACTACCTTATGTGGAATGAAGATTTGGTCCGAAAGAGCAAGGATGAGGTGCTTTTAAGGTGCCTCGGAAAGAAAGAATGCATGAAAGTTATGGGGGAGACCCATGAAGGAATCTGTGGAGCACATCAAGGTGGGAGAAAAATGTGCTGGTTAATTAGGAGATATGGCTACTTCTGGCCAACCATGATGAAAGATTGCATTAACTATTCCAAGGGGTGTGAATCTTGTCAAAGACATGGCCCAGTCCCAGGCTCCATCAGTTCCCATGAATCCAGTGGTAAAACCATGGCCCTTTAGAGGATGGGCAATGGATCTCATTGGTAAAATCTATCCACCAAAGCAGCCAGCAAAGATCTGCTTTATCATTGTTGCCACAGACTATTTCACTAAGTGGGTGGAAGCCAAGGCTGTTAAATCTACTACATCTCAAGAGATCATCACTTTCATAGAAGAGCAGATTATCCAAAGATTTGGCATCCCAGAATCAATCACAACTGATAGAGGATCCTCCTTCATATCCGGAGAAATGCTGGACATGGCAGAGGCATTCAAATTCAGATCGCTCCAATCCACTCCTTATTATGCCCAAGCCAATGGACAGGCAGAATCAAGCAACAAAGTGATCATCAACATTATCAGGAAAATGCTTGAGAAGAATCCGAAACAATGGCATGAGAAGTCGAAACTCTGTGGGCATATAGAACTCCAAAAAGAGAAGCGACCGCATGACTCCTATGCGTTAACCTACGGTCATGATGCAATTCTGCCTATGGAGATAGCTGTTCAGTCCCTCGTAATTGCTCACCAACATGACTTAGTAGGAGAAAACTACTCCCGTGCCATGCCGAACTGGAAGGATTGGATGCAGGCACTGACACTCTCAACAAACTCCTGGCAGGAAAACAGCTGTATCAAGGGCCTACAACAAGAGAGTCAGGGACAAGAGTTTTGAAGAAGGGGAGATAGTCTGGAAGGCGCTTCGGAACCCATGTGGCTGGTTATGGAAAATGGTCGCCTACATGGGAAGGCCCTTTCATAATCAATCAGATCCTCGGAATGGGGCATACAGGTTGCAGGATAGGGATGGAGAAGTTCATACGGCCCCAATCAATGGCAAATGGTTAAAAAAGTTTTATCCAACCATGTGGGATTCGCAGGCTGTACAAACAGACCCTGGGATAGACACAAGATTACACTAGAAATCTTTTGGTTCCTTTCAAAATTACCCTTTGTTTCTACTTCTGTCTTTGAGTTTGTCCTTTTGATTCTACTTCTGTCTTTAAGTTTGTCCTTCTGCTTTACTGCTTTAAGTTTGTACTTTTGTTTCTACTGCTTTGAGTTTGTCCTTTGTTGTACTTCTACTGTTTTAACGGAGAATTTACCTCGCGCCAATTTAATGGCCATGTCATTTAAGTCCAAACTGCTCCAAAACGATTCAAACTTAAGGGGGCATTGTTTGGGCCAAAATTGACACATCCAAATTCAAGGCTCATCGTAACAAACAGGTGATTTGGGCCTCACAGGCCCAACATAATAGGAAGAGGGAGTCCAGAAGAGGGAACAATCCCACGTGGCAACCTCTGGGATAAAAAGTCAGCAATGGCAGCCTCTGGGATGAAAAGTCAGCAATGGCGGAAGTCAAGCAATGGCAACTGCCATAGAAGAAGTGATTGAAGGGTTCGTGACATCAAGAAGAATCTGAAGATTAAATCCCCCTTATATATGTATATTCAGAGATTTTTCTCCTGTCTTCTCAGAGAAGGTAATTCTCCCAAGGAGATAAGCAAGTTACAATCTCGAGAGAGGATAAGCGAAAGCGTGGAGCTGTCCGAAAAGAAATCAAACTAACCATCACGGTTAAAATATCACAAGGGGTAGGTGAAAACAGAAGTGATCGCCTATCCGAGAACCTATCTGCCAAAATGAAGAAGAAGAGGAAAAGGGGGGAAAATATCTTTGCCGCCCAATAAAAAAACACAATCACTCTACTCCAGAGAAGAAACAGTTTTACTATAAATACAAGAAGGGGTGAACAGGGTAAAACACACTCAAAAACCAAAAAATCAATCAAAAACAAAAACTCAAAATGATCACTTGATCTCAAAAAACCTTCAAAACACTGAAGCAACCAAAGCTCATTGAGCCAAGACACCAACACAAACAACTCAAAATCAACCAGAAGCTCACTTGAATTCCAAGTGAAAACCAGCTTTAGATTAGAATTCCCAAGGTTCAGACTTAGAAAATAAGTCATTCAAAACGAAGTTTCTCTCGTTACAAGCTTGAGCTTTTCCCAAACGTGAAAACCTCAACAAATTTCACAGTGCAGTCTCTAGCCCACTGAAGTCCTCGAGAACGACCATACGCCTTACAGATGAAGAAGCCGCAGTTCTGCCCACTGAAGCTTCACACAAGCTTAAAGTACATTGAAGCTCTGCCAGAATCAACCTTTGGTATCGATTTAAAGTTGAAGCTTAGCAATCAGAGTTGTCAACATTCCAGTCCAGCCCAAGCATTTCAAACGGCCGGACATTTCCAAGCAGAGCCTCCCATCCAGCAGAAATGGAGTTTCAACTGTATCTTCATCTCTCTAGCATGAGTATTTATTGTTATAGTTTTGTAAAAGGCGATTCGCTTAAAAGCGATTTAAATTCCATCGATTCGCCTAAAAGCTTTAAATTCCATCAACCATTCGGCCAGAACAACCTCTTTATACTGAGATAAATTGTTAAAGTCCTCACCAGATCTGAGGCAAGAAAAGAACTTACTTGGGAGATATTCCTCACCCAAATTCACAATCGTTTGTTTGCAGAAATCAATAACTTGGGCGCAAGTTATCTACTCCAAACTAAGTCTGCTAGAATTTTTATTACTAGCAAGTGGCACGCTGCACACCAAAGAAAGCTGACTTGTTGACCAGTCTATGGTTCTCAAGGCGTGGGGAACTTTGCCCTTCCATCACAGAGAGTAACGCAAAACGGGCAAACAGGTATACTAGTGATTTGCCCTTTGAACTTGTAGCTAACTTTCGATTGACCCCCTATCCTTTTTTTTTTTTAAATAAAAAAAGTAAGGATATGAACTCTTTTTCGTTAATTCCCCCTTACCGTCTAAATTCTTAATATTTTATCCAATATTCAGTTAAATTATTCTAAAAAATTATTTTTTTGGAAAAAATTGAAGAAAAAGAGTAAACCTAATGCCAACCCCTTCCATCTCCTCCCTTCCTCCTCCCATTCCCCCATGACCACCATCCTTTACTCCAGACCAATCCCCCACCCCCAACCCACAGACCCATCCCTCCTCCTCTCCCTTTCTATTCTTTCACCCACAGACTCATCACCACCATCCCCCAACAGACCTTCCTCAGTTTCCGCCGTCGCCGCCTCCCCTCCTCTCTCTCTCTCTCTCTCTCTCTCTCTCTCTCTCTCTTTTTTCTTCAATCTTAAATACTTGGATTTGCAAAAAAGATCAAAATAAAATAAAATCTAATAGAATTTACCCCCATACCATCGGATAGCATTTGGGGTGGGAGGTCGTGGGGAAGAAGAAAAAACATGGGGAGGGTTGGGGTGGGGTGGAGGGGCCATTGGAAGCCATGTGGAGATAGGGAGAGTTGAGGGGCAAGAGAAAAAATAAATGGAGAGGGTGGGGGTGAGGGAGAGAGTGATTGGTTGGATGGGCCCCTCTCTTATTAAACTT
This sequence comes from Prunus mume, assembly GCF_029339155.1. NCBI lineage: Eukaryota > Viridiplantae > Streptophyta > Magnoliopsida > Rosales > Rosaceae > Prunus > Prunus mume. Next base: position 5,924,467 of record NC_142702.1, read on the forward strand.
TTTTTCTTTCATTTTAGATTTCTTATTATTTTATTTGTGTATTTAATTATTTTAACATATAAAATAACCATTTTGCCCTCATATTTAACGGGAAATTGGATGAAATGTTGCAGATTTAGACGGCATGGGAAAAATTGGTGAAAAAAAAGTTCTTATCCTTAATTTTCTTTATATAAAAAAAAAAGGATAGGGGTCAATAGAAAGTTAGGTATAAGTTCAAGGGGCAAATTACTAGTATACCCATATATATCTCCCCTTACTAAAAAAAGCTTCAGATTTCTCTCTACTTTGTTTTTTATATTATTATTAAATTTTTTTATATTTTGATGATTGTTGTCTTTCTCTTTTGGGTTAGATGCCGAATGATGTACATTTTTGTTTATAATTTTGTTTTTATTGACCTTAGGTGGGAAACTAATAATTGATATGAGTTTGAGTTTCTGGTTTAATTCTTGCAAAAGTTGGGGTTTTTTCTTCAATTTGAGGCAAAAAGTTAGGAATTTGCATCTGATTCTTGTTAAGAAATAAAAAATAAAAAAATTTGAAACTCAATCCCAATCTGTTGTTTGGTGCAAAATTGAATGGGACTAGACTTCAAATCCAAGCCAACCCAGTCTAATGTTTCAAAACCCATTCTAACTAGTTCAAGCCAGCTTATCAAATGGGGTCTGAGTTTCATCCTCTTTGGTTAGCCATCAATCGAAGGTACGCTAGCCACTGTAAACAGACTTTATGCGTTCTTTGTAATTCTTTCCTTGACGCTCATGAACATTTGTTCTTTGTTAGTATTTAAATTGGTCGTTGACGTCAGCTTGCCCAGACAGCAACCCAAGCAAGTCTTGCCTTCGCGCTTGCCCAGTATCGTGGACCCACTTCTTGCCAAGACAACTTTTCCTTTGTTGGGGTTGTTTTGGAGCCTAGGCCCCCCTTTTACCATGGCAAAAGGGGATGGGTGGAAGTGCTCTGACGCACCTATAGAAGAAGAAGACATGACCGACCAAACACAAGCAAGCCTTCTACTCTCAATAAACCAAAATGCCCGAAGTATTGAATAGGGTTTAGCCACAAAATTCTCTGAGCTTATTAAGACTTTTCTCAATATCCAAACACACAATACCTACCTCATTTTCTCATAACTATATTCCTATATTCACATCTTCTAAGATTCCTTGTTTTCCATATGTTCTAAGATTCCTTGTTTTCCATATCTTCTAAGATTCCTTGTTTTCCATATGTTCTAAGATTCCTTGTTTTCCATATCTTCTAAGATTCCTACCTACATTTAAAGTGTCTCATTCGAAAAAAAAGATCAAACAAACAAAAAGGAATAGCTGTAAATTATGGTCTTTGTTTCACATTGTGCCCTTCAATTATTCTTTTATACAAGCGATGTTGGGCTTCAATTATTTGTTTGATCAACATAGCTTTTGAGAAGTTCTTATTTGCCCTTTACCATCTTCTTTTGCCACAATTTCTATTAATTTAATCACGCAAGTACCTTTTTTTTTTTTAGTGACGTTTTTGTTCGTTCACCTCCACAATAACAATATCCCTCTTTGCATCTCTCTCTCTCTCTCTCTCTCTACTTCCTATCTTATTCTCTGGTCACAATCGCTACACAAAAGGGCCATCTCCATAATTTCAACAAACTGACAAAATACAAGACGTACGAGGGAACATTGGAGCTTACCAAAAGTTATGGAGGAATAAATACCAAAGCGAAAGTCTTAAGTGGAATATGGTTCTTTAATTTTGGGGAAAAAAAAAGAAGAAGAAGAAGAAGAAGAATATGGCTCTGTACCCGAAAAAAGAAGGAATATACTTTCCACTAAGAGCAAGTCCAGCGGTCCCCCTTTGCCTCGGGCTGGGCTCGTTTTTTCGAAAAATGGTTTCAGCGGTGAGTGAGGCCCGGCTGGCTGTGGGTCCCACGAACTCGGGCTGGACCGGCGAGTTCAGCCCAGTCCAAGTTGCGGGTTGTGACGTCACAACACGGAGTGAATTTTTACCGTTGGCGCGTGCAATGCATGCGGCAACGGTAAAAATTTAAACTACATGCTTGACGTCGGTCGACGTTAGCTCCAACGGTTGGAAGACACGTGTCACGTCCCCAGCGCTCCGATTTGCTTCTCCATTCATCATCCAACGGCTGCTGTTTTTCATGCAATAAAATTATTAAAAAAAATCGAATTTATTTTTTAAAAAATACTAAAAAATTCTGAATTTTTTTTCTATAAATACCTATCAATACCCTTCACTTTCAACACTAATCCTCATACATTTTATTCTACTTCTACTATTACTCAACATTTTATTCACTCTTTACTCAACATTTTCCTCTCTTTCACCTTGTATTTTTATTTCTTATTTTTATGGCTTCTTCTATTGACACCGGAGGGGCGTGGAGCACCATGAAAGATGTTTCCTTGTGTGAGGCTTGGCTCCATGTTTGTCATGATCCCGTGACAGGCAATGAGATGAGATTTTTTCATATGTGAAAAAAAATTCATGATGAATTTTGTGAAAAAATTCGGGGGGCAACTCGTACGGAAATGACATTGTCTAGTAGGTGGAAAATTCTCAATAGAGAGATGGCAAAATGGAGAGATGCCTTGTCAAAAGCGATGCAAAATGTTAGAAGCGGGCAAAATCGTACTAACGAGGTAAGTATTTTGTAATTTTCGTTTTATTAAATTTAATGTCCTAATATATATATTTTGTTAATATTTCTTGCATTTTCAATATTTTGTTAATATTCCTTGCATTTTCAATATTTGTTAATATTCCTTGCATTTTCAATATTTTATTAATATTCTTTGCATTTTCAATATTTTGTTAATATTCCTTGCATTTTCAATATTTTTTAATATTCCTTGCATTTTCAATATTTGTTAATATTCCTTGCATTTTCAATATTTTGTTAATATTTCTTGCATTTCCATTTTTTTTGTTAAATATATGATTCAAGCACAGATGTGGTTCGGTGCAACCGGGGGTGGCAAAAAACAATTCTCCTATCATGAATGTTGGGAGGTGGTGAAATATTGCAAACACTTCATAATTATTCCCACGGGTCCCGAAGTTATGTTAAACGAGACGCCTCTCCGTGATTCAACGACATCGGATTCACCTCTCGATTCCCCTATGAGTGAAGACTCACCCATCCAAAAGGAACCAAGGCCTATTGGCCGAAAGGCTGGGAAGGCAAAGAAAGCGGGTAATTCAAGCAATCATAAATCAAAGTTTTTGGAGGAAATTGCAAGGCAAAACGCCATAAGAATTGAAATAGAGCAGAAACGCCAAGATATGGAGGTGGCAATTCAAGCCGAGTGTGCACGAGAAAATGAGTATTTGCGCAAAAAAGATATGGAGAAGACGGATCGGGAAACCATGGCGATGGATACAAGCCATATGTCCCCTGAAACAAAACAATATTAGAAGCTAGAACGAAGGGATGTTATGAGAAGAAGACTTTTCCAGGATGATAGGCCTAGCAACACGGATTGGTTAAATGATCAAAACCATTAAATTAGTTGGCATACCTTTTATGTATTTTTATTTTTCATGTTTTCTATTAAAGTTGGTGTACTTCATGTATTTTATTTTAGTAGTAGTAATTCTTAATGACTTGTATTGGATTTCTTTATTTAATAAACAAAGCATTCAATAAAAACCATTTTATTCAACATATTCCATACATCAAACAAAACATAATTAAAATTAAAACAAAAACTACAAACAAGGCACAATAATAAATAAAAAAACAACACAACCAAACCATAAAAAAAATAACACAACCAAACCATCTATGCTCCATCATTCATCTTCATTCCCTCCCACCGCCCATAGATGCTCCATCAAGTCAAGTTGACGCCTTTCATGAATATACGAAGATTGCATCTCTGTATATCGATCTATCATCCGGGTCATGATACGATCGTCCCTCACCAACGGTTCCGGCTCAAACGGTTCTCCATTTGGCCCCATGGGCCTTTCATAAATCCGGGTCAAGGCCGTGTTCATTGGATCCGGTTCATAGACATCTCCAGCATCATAATCGTACTCATCCTCCACAATCATATTATGGAGGATGATGCAAGTCATCATAATGCTTCAGAGGATCTCCTCATCAAACATACGGGCCGCACCTCGAACAATCAACCACCGAGCTTGAAGGATCCCAAAACACCTTTCGACATCTTTCCTGTATCCTTCTTGATAGGTAGCAAATAATTGTTGCTTCTGGGATTGGGGATTTGGAATGGATTTGACAAATGTGGTCCACCTTGGGTAGATACCGTCAGCTAGATAATACCCCGTCTGGTAGACTGTATTGTTGACTTGATAGGTAATATTGGGGCCTTGGCCGCTCAAAACATCGTTGAAGACCGGAGATTGACCCAGGACGTTGAGGTCATTTTGGGCTCCGGCTACTCAAGAAAACATGCCAAAACCCATGTGTCGAAGCCAGCAACGGCTTCGGATGATACTTTTTGGCCTTTTCTATTTCCGTAATCACCTTGCCAGGCAGTTGGGCAATTCTTCCCTTGCCAATGCATGCAGTCGATGCTACCAATCATTCCTGAAAATCATCGAGCTTCGGCTTTTGTAGAAGCCGTTGGAGGTCCCGGGAGTAGGTCTACGCAGGTAGTCCCTAGTGTACAGATTTTCAACTGCATCACAAAATCTTACCAAAGCCTCCAACGTAGTGGACTTCCCCATTCGGGCAACCTCATCCACCTGATCAGCAGATGCTCCATACACCAACATTCGTATAACAGCTATAAGATTTTGCTCCGGAAGAAGCCCCAAAACCCCAGCAGCATCATACTTTTGAACAAAGTGTGCATCATAATTGCAAATATCATGCATGACTTTATTGAACAAATAGGGTTGCATTCTAAATCGCCTTCGAAAATCAACATTAGAGTACAAAGCAGTTGGGATAAAATAATCTTCCAAAAGATTCTTACCCCGAGAATGCCTATGTCTGTCCACATTCTGGCGACGGCCAACTTGTGAACCACGGCAGCGACCTTGGTTCTCTTCCTCTTCCATTGCCACTGCTATGAGAACTTGTTCATCGACTTGTCTCTGCAACTCATTGATTTCATCGGCTCTATGGTTTCTCTCCTTTCTTTCTCACTCTTGCCTCTCCAAGCATCTCCTATATTCTTCCATTGAGAATGAATGGAGTATGAATTCTAAACTCTAAGAAATGAAAATATAGAAAGATGTGGTGTGAGAGGTATGAGCTGAGCCTTTGGTTTTATAGAAAACTTTGGCAAGATAGAGATGCCACGTGGCTTGATTTGATTGGATGAAAATCTTATCTGAAATTTGAAATTCATCCGAAATTTGAACCCAAATTTATCTAAAATTTGAATTTTGAAATTCATCCGAAATTTGAACCCAAATTTATCTGAATTTTGAATTTTGAAATTCATCCGAAATTTGAACCCAAAAATTTATCTGAAATTTGAATTTTGAAATTCATCCAAAATTTGAACCCAAAAATCTTATTCGGAAATTTTATCCGATTATGAATGGTCTTGACACGTAGGAACCCGGAAATCTTATCCGAAAATATTATCCAAATTAATTATTGAGGTAAAAAAATTTGTGAATAAAACAAAAAAATGAATAGTAACTGCCCTTAGCTAGGGCAACGAGTGGAAACATAGTTTACTATTTGCAAGGGGCAGCCACTATTCACGTAAATAGTAACTGCCCTAGCTCCCCCCTTGCCATGGCTAATGGCAAATGGGTGGAGTTGCTCTAAGAGCTTCCACAGTGGGAAAGTGTAAATTCAGGGTTGTAAAGCCACTTTAATATCTCATTTACACATTTCCTGTAGATATAATAAATTACGTTTTTGCTTCAATGGGTGAGATGTAAATCTAAAAAATGTAAATTTAATTTTTCTTGTATTGACTTGTTTTTGAGTTAACTAAGGGCAGATATAGGGCTCAATTGAATGGGGACTCAATCCTAGTCTGAGTTTCATCCTCTTTGGTTAGCCATCAATCAAAGATAGGCTAGCCACTGCTAGACAGACTTTATGCGTTCTTTGTAGTTCTTTCCTTGAGTCTCATGAACATTTGTTCTTTGTATAGAGGCTCACTCTGCAATTTTTGTTGCACAAAATAGTTAAAACTTTTTATTACAAAATACGAAAATTTAATTTGTAAAGAGACAAGATTCTGAAAATTTTGTTTTTCTTTTTTAAATTAAAATTTTTTGTTATTTAAATTGGCCGTTGACGTCAGCTTGCCCAGGCAATAGCCTAGGTAAGTCTTGCCTTCGGGTATGTCCAGTTTCGTTGGCCCTTGCCAAGGCAACTTTTCTATTGTGGGGGTTGTTTTTAGAGCCTAGGCCCCCTTTTTACCAAGGCAAAAGAGGATGAGTGGAAGTGCTCTAACACACTTTAGAAGAAGAAGACATAACCGACCAAACACAAGCAAGCCTTCTACTCTCAATAAACCAAAATGCCCAAAGTATTGAATAGGGTTTAGCCACAAAATTCTCTGAGCTTAATACTTTTCTCAGTATCCAAACACACAATACCTACTTCATTTTCTCATAACTATATTCCTATATTTATATCTTCTAAGATTCCTACCTACACTAAAGTGTCTCATTCGAAAAAAAAAGATCAAACAAACAAAAAGGAATAGCTGTAAATTATGGTCTTCGTTTCACGTTGTGCCCTTCAATTATTCTTTATACAAGCGATGTTGGGCTTCAATTATTTGTTTGATCAACATGAGCTTTTGAGAAGTTCTTATATATTTTCCCCTTACCATCTTCTTTTGTCATAATTTCCATTAAGAGATATTTAGTCATATACCAATTTTTAGCACTAAAACTATAAATAAACTCTACACCATTTAATTTTTATAAACATACCCAAAAAAAACCCAAAAAAGACAGCTGGACCTATTGAATTTAATTTTGATTATGAAATTACTTTGATGTCCTATTGAGTGTTTTGAGTTTTTTTATGAGGTTTTTGGGTTAAGTTTGTTTTAAGAAATCAATGACAGTTTTGTAATTTAAAAGAAGTTAAAAGCCTTTTTGTTATGTTGTAAATGGGCTTTGGGTGTATTTCTAAAATCCAGTTCATATAGGTTTTTTTTTTTTAAATAATTTGGGCTCCTATATTGGATACACTAGTGAATCTCCCTTCTATTAATTTAATCACGCACGTAGCATTTTTTTTAGTGACATTTTTGTTCAGTCTCCTCCACTTAATCCAAACCACAATAACAATATCTCTCTTGCTCTCTCTCTCTGCTTCCTTTTCTTTTCTCTGGTCACAATCGCTACGCAGAACGGCCATCTACATAAAATATGCATCCTCATCATTTCAACAAACGGACGAAATACAAGACGTACAAGGGAACATTGGAGCTTTCCAAAAGTTATGGAGGAATAAATACCAAAGCGAAAGTCTCAAGGTTAAACTGGAATATGGTTCTTCAATTTGGGGGAGAAAAAAAAAAGAAGAAGAAAAATATGGGAAGGTGTAAATTCGAACACTACGATACTACGATACTTTCCACTAAAAAAAGAAGGAGTATGGTTCGAACACTACGATACTTTCCACTAAGAGCTTCCATAGTGGGAAGGTGTAAATTCGGGGTTTGTAAAGCCGCTTTTATATCCCATTTACACATCTCCTACAGATATAAATTACGTTTTTGCTCCAATGGGTGAGATGTAAATCTAAAAAATGTAAATTTAATTTTCTTGTATTGACTCTTTTTTGAGTTAACTAAGGGCAGATATAGGGCTGACGACTACTCTACAACTGTTGTTGTCTCTACAGTTGCCACTTCTATTTTCTGACCTTTTTTTTTTTTGGTCAATACTCAATAGTGATGAAGTTTCCATTAAGATAATGAAGGCAAGCCATGAGTGGAAGCCGAGATACATCAAATGAAACCAGGAGTTCGTAGGCTAAAAGACATATCTAAAAGCCCCAAGACATAAAAAGAAAAGCAAACAAACACATAGACTTCATAATTAAGTACAAACAGATCACCAAATGACAGAATGCCTTGATTAACAAGAAACAGACCATAATTAGCTAGACTCCTTAGCAATATCTATCACACAATAAGTTAATTGGTAAAAGTAACGATGCCATCCATGATGTTACACACCACCTCTTTAGACTCCTTGAGCTTTTTGATGCTCTTGATGAGCTTATTGCGCTTCACTGCAATTGATGGAGATTCCTCCATCATCCTCTCAATCCCAACACCATTGTTAGGTCCCATTAACTCACTCACAATCTCCGTCTCCATGTCCTCGTTCACAAGGTTCGAAACACTCAGCTGCAAATGCAAAGCCATAGAATCAATCAACCTTTTCAGCACAACATTCCAATATGCAGTCATCCGCATTTTCAAGTCGAAAGCTTCAGACAATAGAGAATGTGGGTACTTCATTAGACCTCCAACTTCAACCATCCCAATTCCCTCTACATTTATTTTCATCTCAGTGTGAGGTCCAAGTCCCAGATCATAAGAATTACGAAATACCTTTGTGATGAATATTTCTTGTTCAGTCATGAGCCTATGCCATTCGGATACATATTCTGGATTGCATGTATAATCAGTCAGCTTCTCCATTTCCAAAATCTGTGTCATCCAATGAATGGACGTTTCTTTCATCCTCTGAATAAGATTTTGGCATGCTCTTCTGGTAGACAGTTGAAGCTGATAATATTTTTCTGTATTTCTCATTAACACATACAAAACCACATTCTCAATATAATTCCAAACCTGCTCAACAAACCTAAGAGGTATGCCTGAAATCCCCTTCACTTTTCTCTGCAAAATTATAAGAAAAGCATTGCGCTGAACAAAATTGGGAAGGTTGATACCTTTCACCTCCTCCAAAATCTCAATCTCCTTCATTAAGAAATTACTTTTGGAGTCACTCTCATTGCACTCCTGAAGTTGAAATGAGCACTGATTGAGCATCTCAACAAGCCTAGCCGTGGAATGCATTTGTTGGTCACCCGGGAACTCCTCAATTTCTCCCGTCAAAAGAATCTTCTTAAGTGATTCTTTGGATTCTTCAATGATCTGCATAAAAGCAGTCAAGGCCTCAGCAACAGTTGTCAGAGTTTTCGGCAATTTGTTGAGTTCTGAAAGGTAAGAATTAAGCTTGTCATTGATCTTCTTTACAATAACAGGCAAGTTTCTAGCTATGCTGGCAGCTTGAATTTGGACCAACTTGTCAGCCAAAACCTGAATTCCAACCATAGACTTATCAATCTTTGAAAGAAGGGGATGAGTTTTAAATAATTGATCCGCAGTAGCCCTCGCCTCCTCATACGTTTCATCTCGAATCCGGTTCCTTACACAGACATAGCCAAGACCAATGTCCACATCATCAGCTGTAACCTTCTCCAGCAGTCCCTCTGGTGCCATGTCAACCTTTGTAACCACAGCCAGAGTCCTCTCACCAGTTTTGTCCACACTCCGCGACATACTAATTGACTCACATGTGCTAAAATCAGTAGAAGCAGATAAAACATTCAAAATGATGCTCTCATCTGGTTTTATATACTTCATGATCATATCTTTGATTTGATCATAGATATTCTCAGGCTGGCCATGAACTGGAACTCTAGTAATTCCAGGGAGGTCAACCATGGTCAAATCAGGCACACCATTCTTCTTCACCAACAAGGTCAATGGGGTGTCTGAAATTCCCTTTTTGTCCCCTGCAATCAGATTAGTGGCATTCACAATGTCTTCTGAAATGTTTTCCTCATCAGTCTGCTCAACTCTGCCATTGTACTCCAGTGAAAGCTCTGGTTTAGGATCAGAGTGGTGCTGAAGCCTCATTACGAGAGGAACCCTTGTGCAGATACCTTGTCCACGCGGCAGGCTGATGCCGGCAAGGGACTCAAGAACACTGGATTTGCCAGATGACTGGTCTCCCACAACAACAATGGTGGGCAGCTGGATGCCTTCCTCCATAACCATGAGGACGCGGAGCTTGTCAATGGCATCAAGCATAGGGCGAATTTTGTCGTTGTAGGATGAGACAATTGGCGCGTTGTTGAAAAGTAGCTGTGCTTTTGATGAGGAAAATGATAAGCCCTCTTGATCATCTTGTAAAATGGATGAGCTTGATGATCTGCTTCCTGAATCAGTTTGAGTTCTCTTTCCTCCCATTTTCTGAGATATAATTGAAAGCAAATGGGAAGAGGAAGTCATGGACAAACCGAGAGAGGAGAAAAAAAATTGAAGGGGGTTGTCTTAGGCAAACTTGACCTCTGCCTAACAGAGAAATCATGGATAAATAGAGAAAAAAGATACATGAACATGACATGCACGATGTGAAAGATGCAGACATAGGAATCTTTTACCTTAATATGGGAATTTATGCTTTGGTTTTTGTTTTACATCGGAAGGGAACTTATGCTTTTGTACATCAAATAGTGGCCGAAAATGCTTGAACCACTCACTTCAATAATGCATGACAAGTTACAACACAAAATGGTGTCTACACTATCAAAAGTATCAGTGAAGTTCTCTTTAGTGTTCACACTATCACACGAATTTAAACGCAAGAATATAAGAGTGAAAACTTTTAGACCATCTCCAAAGGTAAAAGACTCAAACCCGAAATTTCACCTCCAGAAATACAACTTTTCATCTATACATAGGACTCAAACAGGTTTTTTTTTTTTTTTTTTTTTTTTTTTGGGGGGGGAGAGGATGGCAGGCCTTGTTGTGGCTTCACCCTTGTGCAAGTGGGTGATAGTATTACTCCAGAATATGGACCGGTGTATCTACAGTAATGGCGCGTGGACTTTTATGTTATCTTGGACTCCCGTGTGCCTTCAAATATGAAGGCCTCAAAATAGGAGTTCAAATTTAAGTGATTAGAATAGATGAGATCGCTATGTCATGTGCAATATATTTTAAAATATATGATATATAGCAATACATTTACTGCAATTAGATTACTGCTGGCCCTTTCAGAAAATGAAAAACCTATGTGTAAGTTATTTTGTAATTTTGGCCCCCTCCATGCTAAGAATCCTAGCTCCGCCACCGCACTTGCTTATTACATTTCGTGTTCTTAAGAAATCTACATATTATATTCAAGAATCAAGCTCAATCGCATAATAGTAAGAAAAGGAAAAGACTCAATATTTAGAGCACACTTGGAGCCCTAAGTGGTGTGCTCTCCAAGAGCATAGCATTTCAGGGCATGATCAAGCTGATCATCTAGTTTCATACAGGACTTGCACTCTTGCTTGTTTGAAGCCAAAAGAGAATTCTTATTAGGATAGGCACGATTCATATTTACATGGTTAAGAGCACAATAGAAAACGAGGGTGCATTTGTCGTTAACATCTTCAACGAGAGTGGAGATTTTATCATAGGGAAGTGTCACTTTGCGTAGTGCAAAGGCCCTGCTATGCTACGTGCTCGTCTGTTAGAGTCTGCCTACGTAGTATTGGCTTGAACCAGTCGTACCTAAAATAATACAAACTCAACTAAGTAATGAAGAAGAGTGAAATTGTGTTCGGGGACGATTCGTTTAAATTACTTGTACAATTTTTTGAGCTCAGTATATTCCTCTCATAAAAATCATGAACGGCTCAATTATAAGAAATTCGTTTGGAATGGTGTATATTTAGATAATAATTCTTAAAGAAATTCTATCCAAAAACAAAAAAAAACCATTATGTTGGTTTTAACGCCCTCTTAAAAAATAATTGTATATTTAGATTACTCAAACGAGAATTTTTACTGTTGACAAAAAAAAACAGAAGAAACACAAAAAGTTGCAAATTGCAACCTCTGTCGAACGGACAAGAAGGCCCACTAGATCCCGCCGTTGAATCACCACCGTTCTGTTCAAACAGCCAAAACGAACTCAGCATGCCTCCAATCACCAATCCGCTGACTTATTCAACCGTTTCGAAAATCGGCTGCAACAGACACATCTTTTGCGCCAAATTTACAACCTCATTTCACCAATCAAAAGACCAAATGTTAACGTGTAAGTATGGCAATGATGAAGCTCAATGCATCCCGTGATCGAGAATGCACCGAATCCCAGCACCGTGCAATGGTAGGAAATATCTAGAAATTTCTCCAAAAGTGGGGCCAGCATTTGACCTCTCAGCCACGTGACTTTGACGACCCTCACCGTCTGATCCGATCCGTTTTCTAAGCGCTTTAATTTATTTATTTCTTCAACATTTTTATTTTCTCTCTCTAGATTTTTATTTTTTTTCTCTCTAAGCGCAACCCAACACCCTGGCCCTCATTTTTCCCTCTCTTTCCCTCTGCAACCAAACCCTAAAAAACGCCAAGGAAATCTGAAATCCATTGCCATTGGATGATGCGAGAGAGCGCCGGTCGACGCCGTCGAAGCCCAGAGAAGCAGTGGTGGGCGAATTATCCGGTGCGGGCGTGAGCATTGTGAAAATCGTGTGCAAACCAAACAAACGATTCCAATGGCTGAAGAGAAAGGGAGCAATTCTTGAAGATTGTTAAAAAGGAATTTGAAAATTAAAAAGATTGAGTTTTTTTCGTTGGGGGTGCTTAGCATGTGTGATTTAGTGGCCCGTACGGGTCGGCATCAGCAACGCTACGAGGCCGGTTGTCGCCTTGTTGCCGGGTACTTACATTTCTTCGAATCTATATTTTATATATTTGCATATGTGTACGTGTATGTGTGATTTTGATTGATGTTGATGTTGTTTGTTTATGTGGTATTTTGGTGGTGGAGGTGGACCAATGTGTTTCCATAGTTGGAGAATTTTGCTTGTGATATGGTTTTCTGATTTTGTATAATATCTTTTGATTGGTTGATGCCTACCATTTGGATTTTTAAGTGGTGGGGATTAATGGGTTTCTTTTGTTTTATTGTGAGTGATATATACATGGTTATTATATGGGGTAGGTGAGAAATGCTGTTTTATTAGGACAAGCAATGAACTTGTGTTATGTGAGAATGATCTATATTTTTTTCATCTGAAATCTTTGTCGAATCACATATGAACGTTTTCTTCCATTTGCAAATCTTTTTGGCCTTCATTAACTATGTCATTTACTTTTTGAGGATTAGGGAAACTAGGAATTTTTTAAAATGGTGATGCAGTAAATAAGATTATTTCGGTGATACGATTTGGGTAAATTGTCATTGAGGCAATGATTGTGGGCAAGGACCCTACTTCTGAAATACAAAAGTGGCCTTGTGAGGTGAATTTCTTATTACATGAAGACATGCTGTAATCAGGAAGTCAAGGAGTTGAGTTAAACAAAAATTTGAAAGGAAATGATGTTCCATTATTTATATGTCCAAATTTCATGCAGAGGGCCTAGGGAAGTCAAAGCTTCTAGCCACCTACTTGGGCAGGGCTTTCTGTATAGTATATTATACTGCGATCAGTAGTTTTTGTCAGCTGCTGCTAATTTTTTAAAACAATGGTCCTGCCATATGTTCTTTAAGAGGCCGCTCTTTTATTTTTGGGTGATCTGTGCGATTAGATGAAATAGGCTGTTTTAGTTTTCTCTGTGTTAAAATGATGGGCTGTCGATCACACATATAAAGGATGAGCTTGGTAGTATGACGATAAATAAATTGTTTGCCAGGGCCGAGAGATCATGCAGACATTCATATATAGATCAGATTCTCTCTCTCTCTCTTTTTTTTTTTGGTGTTTTTTTGTTTTTTGTGTTTTTTTGTTTTGTTTTTTTTTGGGTAACCGATCTTAAATTAGCATTGATTTTATTTGCTGGTACATTTATCTGTGTGACCAATTATTTTTTCTCTGATGTGAAGAAGCTAACTCAGTTAACCTTTGACAGGTGTATTCCATTTAGATACAAAAATTCTGATGAGACTGGTGATGCCAATTCTGAGAAGATTATTGAGGTGCTTATGATTAACTCACCTAGTGGACCAGGCCTTTTGTTCCCAAAGGTATTTCTTGTTTTCTGTTGGCATTTAAATTGTTGGACTTGGTGAGATATTTCTTTCTGAACTTTAGTTTTAGGAATAACTTATTTTTAGATATAATTTATTTTTCTTCTGTCGTCTTACTAATAGATACATGATAAAAATGAGTTTAAAGGTGTGAAAAATGTCACTCTCAAAGTAATCTATGATTGAGGGTTGGTGGATAGCAACTTGAGGTTGATAAGATTGCTTTTCTGGCTAACATTTATAAGAGGTAAAGCTATTGTCTTTTCTTGTGTCACCTTTAGATACATTTAAGTACCACTATAATCACCCGGTGCTTTAAAAACTTAGAACAGAAAATATCTGCCATTTTCTATTGGCTGTAAGTGTATCCCAGTTACCTCAGTTATCAACATGTAGGACGCATTCTCTTTACCTGCTATTTGGGTGGGTTATTTTCAGAGGCTTCATAGAAATCGTCTATTAGACCTTCTATTTTTCTGATCAAGTATGACAGTAGTTTGTTTTTGGAGAAAAATGAATTTGTTAAGAGACATGGGCAATAGTTCTATTTCATGATTCAATTAATTATTAGGCCCTTAGATATATTTCCTCACTTTTGTTTTGACATCTGTAATTTTTAGCTGGCAACAGAACTATGGTTATGATTTATCATTTGCCCAAGATATGCGAATGTAGATATGGATGCATTTTGTTGTGATGTTATAGTACCCTCTTTTATAATTGGAACTAGATTAACACTTTTGGACTTTTGTTCTTCTGATTTTAATTTTGTGAGAAGAAATATAGTCAACTGGTTCCGTATAATTCTGTGTTTATTGTTGAGTTTACGAAAGATTTAATTGTTTAGGTGATGTTATGTTTGAAATGTGATGACTTCTTTGTGGACATGCAATTCGAAGTTGAGTTTACACTTGGTAAAATATTCATGATCTGCATACCCATAGAGTTATAAACTCTCTTGTGTTTTCGTTTGTTGTTTACCCTTTATGATATTCGAAGTTTGTGTGAAAAACTAGTGAGTTTTAACACTGGGGGTGGTAATTTGGATTTCATTAAATGAAATGAGGAACTACTTCGGAAAGTAAAAAATGACAGCACTTGGATGTTTCAGTTTTGCAGCTTCTTACAAATTGGGGCTTATTTTATGGTGTATTCTTGCTTTATTGATTATTATTGTGTCCTGTCATGCGTATTGTAAGTTAGGTTGTGATTGTTCAAATGTGGAATGTATGTAGTGGGCATGTGAAGTGCTCACATGTTCTTGTTTACTGTTGATTTGGGAGCTGTAATATATAGTGTATCGGAAAGTTGAAGGCGATGTGAATTTGAAATATTGGGATGGTGTTGAAGGTGTACTAGAACATATGTTTACATTAGGAATGCTGGAGATATCAATAGAGACTTTATGTCTTTAGTGTTAAGCACAAGTTATATAACTCAGTATTTTTAAAAGAGGACCTAGGAGTGATTGCTACATTCTTGAGGTGAAGAAGATTATTCATTTTTTTAATGAAAACTTTACATATACTTTGCAATATCGATAATATGTAGATTTATTGCCAAGGCTTCCACCAGTTTATAACAACTATTATGTGCTTCCTCCAGGTAGGATATACGTAACTCATTTATTTATAAATATGTTACCCACTTGCAGGGAGGCTGGGAAAATGATGAAACCGTTGAGGAAGCTGCAGTAAGGGAGGCTGTTGAAGAAGCTGGAGTTCGAGGAGAGCTAATGGTGAAATACATCTTCTTAACTTTTATTTGTTCTAAGATTTATTCTGTGAAGGGGGTAGAATAAAGTTGTATTCTTAGCATTGAATATTTGCATGTGTTTTGATACTTGTCTTTTACCAAAAAAAATTATATTTGTTGTCCTGTCTTCCCAATAGATGGTTAAAGCAGAGCAACTGTTAATCTTTTTGAATTTCAGGATTTCCTGGGCTTTTATCATTTTAAGAGTAAAACACACCAGGATGAGTTCAGCCCGGAAGGTGTATGTAGAGCTGCTATGTTTGCTTTGTTTGTCAAGGAGGAGCTCGAGTCGTGGCCCGAACAGAGCACCCGAAATAGAACTTGGCTGACTGTAGCAGAGGCCTTTGTCAGTTGCCGGCATGCATGGATGAGAGAGGCCTTGCAGGATGGCTTCTCAAAGTGGCATGCAGAAAAGATGATTAGTGCAAGGAATGATGTAACATTGAGTTGCTAGTTGGGGTGTGTGAGGCTGAACAAAAAGTCGTTTCGGGTGCATGCTCATAGACATGAATACAGGTGCTGGAATTGGTTTTTTTTGGGGGCATTTTTCTATTTTTCAGTTGGTCATCAAGTAACAACCTCTTAACAATATTAACTGTTCAAAATTACCTAGTCACTGCCCCTTAAAATTTATTCTTGTTTCCAGTTGATCTCTCTGATATTTAAACTCAGAGGGTCAAGTTTCAGCTTCCCTGTATAACATTTTCTGTTGCATAAACGTTTAATTGCCATATTCTCTAGTGGTGCATTATTGTAAAGTTGGAAACAAATTTCCAAAGATCATTCTTTACAAAGCTTTTGCGAATTAAAGCGTTAGGTTGCAGGGTGGGACTGGTACTCAGAGTTTTATAAGTACCCTTATAAAGCTTTTCAGATCTCATAAGATCCAACGGACAGAGATAAATTTGAACAATATGCACCACATATTGAAACAAAAATAAAAAAATCATTAAATTATGTGGAGTATGATGTGAATTAACAGCACATAAGTTTATTTCTTCATCTCATGACAAGCGGAAGTGATTGACAATTACACTTGGGTTGCAAGCAGCAACTGCAAGAAGCATCTCATAACGTTCAAATCCAGCTATCACTTGCTCTTCCAAGGTCACCAAAGCTTCAATATAGTATTAACCAACATTATAGGTTTTTGTAGACATAGGAAAGGTGACCTGAATGGGATTCCCCTACCCAAAATTCTCATCATATAATGGAAATTTGCAAAACATGTACAACAAAAGATATCGAATCCCATCCTACCAAGTTCAATCCAAATAGAGAGTAAACAACCCAGTATTTGACAATCATTCTTGACGTCCATTCCATCTTGTTCGCTAAGGTCAGTTTGAAAGCAGAGAGAACATCATCCTCAGATCAACCCCATCCTATAAACTTTGCGACTTCGCTTCATATCGCCTTATTCAAGCCACAAAATACACATACTACAGACACAAAAGTTGGTTTGTCAGACCAAAACCTGTTGAGGGAAAACAAATATCTCCCAAGACCAAATAGGAGCTGTTTTTATTTTTTTTATTTTTTTTTTCAATAATAGGGTTGGGGAATCTAAACTTGGGATCTATTCCAACATCGGTGAGATAGAACATTTCCTCCAAAATTATTAGGGGGAAGTGCGATGTGTACTACTGTAGATAAGACAACTATACAACATCATAAAAAGCAAATGAAGCATCACATTCTCCATATCATAAATAATGAGCTTACATATTTGTTTATTCATCAAACATTGATAAGCCTGTAACTACTGATAAATCACAGCATGCATACGAAGGACAGTTGAAATAACAAGCTTTTCTCATGACCTGCAGCACCGTTGTGCAGGCATTTTAAGTTCTGTTTCAATCAAAGTTAGAAGCATTACCTGAAAACTATCATCCAAGTAAAGAATAAACAAGTGCTTTGGAGACAGAAACAGGTTACCCAACTGCAAATGATTCGAGAGGAGAAGCAATAAAGAAGTAAAATGATCCCCAACATACCACTCTCTTGATCTCAGAAAATCTCCAGAAGTTTTCAAACAGATTCATTTGTCTCCACAGATAACAATTGCTAAATGACTCCTGAGTATCCCATTAAGTCTGGACCTTTTGTCCCTTAAGGAACCCAATCATCAGTCGCAGTTGCTGAGTTTTCTTTTCTTTTTTTCATAAGACAAGAAATCCCATTCTTACGGAATCACAATGACGTAATGATGCTTACCCAGGGCCAGCTGCTTGTGGGGAACAATTATTAACAGAGCAGGAATAAAGGTCTGAAAACCATTGCAAGATACCATTAATATAGCCCGTGCACACACATACAAATCAAGAAAGTGTGCGAAACTTATATTTCATATGCTCTCTCTGCCATTGACTCAAAGAAAAGGTAGAGTTATAGGATTGGAATATCATTATGGTAGTGCACTCACTCTGGATTCATCTCTTCGCAAGGCCACTAAGTAGAAAAATAAACTGAAACAGCAATAGAATAGTAGACAAAAGAAACATATCGGTTAGAGAACTGATATCGTCTAATTTGAAAAGTAGACAAAATAAATTGTTGTTTTCTCTCCTCTCCAGAATAGTTAAAGCAAGACATGAGTGTATTCTATCAAAAGCAATTTTCCAAGCAAGACCGTGCAGCATCAAGGGGTTAAAAAGTTGCAACATCATATGTCCTGGATATCCACTTTTCCTTGGTATACACACAACAACTGAGGTACTTCACCCAGATAACTGTCAACAAATCTCTCCAAGAACTCCTTCTCCACAGGTCCAAACACAGAATATAAGCTCAGTTTTTCAGAATTTATCAATCCTTTCGACAACAAAACTCTAACAACTGAACACCTCGGGATGATTCTCTTCTGCAAACTATAATTCAAAACATATGGGGACTTGAGAATTATTTCTGACGACCATCCCATCTTGTTCACTAAAAGATCCATTGTTTGCATTATTTTCTTCTCTGACAGAGCAATACACTCCGGGCGCCTCCTGAAAGCGGAGAGAACATCAGCCTCCGACCAACCCCACCTGCTATAAACTTCACAATTTCGCTTCAATATCCGCTTATAATATGAACGACACATTATGCTTATTGCCAACCCGGAAGTCGACTTTTCCAGGTTAAAACCCATTTCCTTAACCTCTTTCACAACTTGGCGAAACTTTTCAGTATCATGTATCAAAGCATGCGTACAATGAGCTAGCAACAGAGAAATGCATGATTCAGGCATACCTAATTCTCTCAAAATCGCGATATTTGGCACTACTTTCTTGGTGTGGGCTTGCAAGAAAATCGACGAGTTGTACTTGAAAACAGAAACGATATTTTTCTCAGGAAGCAGACTCCTCAGGAAATTATAAGTGGGCACAAGCTGTTTCTCCAAGCTTCTTTGCAAAAGATTTGGATTCAGAACCAGCGTTTTTGCGAGGTCCTCCCTTGAAACTCCAAGAGAGCTGAAAAACTCAAGCTTTGGCAAAAGGGTTTGCTCAGGCCTGGCTAAAAGAAGTTGTGGGCGGGTTTTGCAAAACTTTGAGATCTGGATTGTAGAGAATCCATGGTTTCTCAGAAGACCCAAAACGGTGTCTGCATTTTCTGGGGACTGCAACTTGATCCACTTAGATGTTGAAATCGCATCTTCTGGCGACAACCCACATGAGGTTATGAGGTAATTGACGGTGAAACTGTGTTGGTCTTGTGAGATTTCTGAGGTGAACTGTCTGCAGAGTATCCGATTTTGAACAGAAAAATGTGAGGGTTTTAGATCTCCAGCAATCAATATTTCAGTTCTGGAAGCAAATGTAGAAGGAGATAATAAACAAACCAATCTGAGGCTCTTAAACTTGGAGAGCGGTACCATGGTAGAGGTGGATGATGATTGTTAGGAGCGTAATGGCTAGAGAAAGAAAAGGAGAGGAAATAGAAATTGGAGATTGACAATATTCTCATTCATGGCAAGACTCAACTCAGCGCAAAGTTATATACAAGGTATGATTCCTACACGTGCCTAATCATCTGGATATAACAGCATCTCTAAGAGCAGCTCCAGCGCTGCTATCAAACTGGGTAAAAGGCCCCCCGGCAAGCCCAATACAGCTCCAGCGTATCACTTGCAGCCCGGGCAAGCTCTGGGTCCCACCAGCTCGGGCAAACCCAAGGCAGATTTTGCTGTTATACTTGACGTCGTGAAGAAAAAAAATCTAAAAATTCTAAAAATTCAATTTTAAAAAAAAACCAAAAAATTATGGATGTTTTCCTATAAATACATAACAATTTTATTCACTTTCCTATAAATACATAACAATTTTATATTTTGTTGCATATATATATTTTTTCTTGCCCTTGACTTGCCTTAGACTTTGCCTCATGGGTGGAACCACAAATGCAAAGGTGACACTATTCATGTGGAGACTCCACCCACAAGGGCTAAGTCTAAGGCAAGGGCAAGGATCACTATTCACATGAATAGTGTCACCAGATTTGTGTTCCACCCATGAGGGCAAAGTCTAGGGCAAGTCTAAGGCAATTACTATTCATTGTACTTTATTTCCTATTTTTTTATACTTTAAACCATTAATTTTGATAATCTTTTGTAATTAAATTTTCGGATAAGATTTTCACCCTCTAAAATTGTGCCACGTATCCCATATCATATACGATTTTCAGATATTGAAAAAAAATTATAATATCAGATTTCAGATAAAATTTTCACCCTCTAAAATTGTGCCACGTATCCAATGTCAGATAAGATTTTCAGATATTTTTAAAAATTAATAATCTCATATTTCAGATAAGATTTTCACCCTCTACAATTGTGCCACGTGTCAAATGTCAGATAAGATTTTCAGATATTTTTAAAAAATTATAATATCATATTTTAGATAAGATTTTCATCCTCTAAAATTGTGCCACGTGTCATCTCTATCTTCTAAATCCCTCTATAAAACTACACCATCAACTCATACCTCTCACACCATCTCTTAGCTCTTCCTTCATTTCTTAGATTTTAGAAAACACATTCTACTCTCAATGTCAAACTTGTCGAGGGTGTTGGAGAGGCAATAGAAACAAAGGGAAGAAATCCGGCGTAGACGTGCTCAAGAAGATCGGGACGCCGATGAAGAAGAGGAACAACTGCTTGCAGGTGTGTATGATGGATCAATCAAGGCAACACTGTCGTCGTCGTGCCCCGAATGTGGACAGACGTAGGGAGTCTCGGGGTAAGAATCTCATGGAGGATTATTTTATCCCAAATTCGTTATATCCTGCTTCTAAGTTTCGAGAAAGATATAGAATGCAGCCACATTTGTTCCAAAAAATCATGCATGATATTTGTAATTACGACACATACTTCATTCAAAAGCATGATGCTGTTGGAGCTTTGGGTCTTATCCCGGAGCAAAAACTTACAGCTGCTTTGTGGATGCTTGCTTATGGGGCATCTGCAGAGCAGGTGGATGAGATTGCAAGGATGGGAAAATCTACTGTCCTAGAGTGCTTGGTGAGATTTTGTGATGCAGTGGAAAATTTGTACACGAGGGAGTACCTTCGCAAACCCACGCCAAGAGACCTACAACGGCTTCTACAAAAAGGCGAGGCTCGAGGTTTCCCAGGAATGATTGGAAGCATCGATTGCATGCACTGGCGGTGGAAGAACCGCCCTCGCTTGGCAAGGGAGTATGGGAATCGGAAGGGCCAAAAAAGTATAATTTTGGAGGCCGTAGCTTCATTCGATTGTTGGGTTTGGCATGCCTTCTTCGGGGTTGCCGGATCTCAGAATGACCTCAATGTCCTTGGTCAATACCCAATGTTCGACGAGGTATTGCGAGGTCATTCTCCCCAGTCACGTACCAAATCAACAATACCGTTTACTCTGGTGCGTACTACCTTGCCGACGGAATTTATCCTAGGTGGACGACATTCGTGAAAACAATTCCGAATCCCCAATCCGAGAAGGAAAGAAACTTTGCTTCCTTTCAAGAAGGTTACAGGAAAGACGTGGAGAGGTGTTTCGGTATCTTGCAAGCTCGTTGGGCAATTATTAGAGGTGCTGCTCGGATGCTAGATGAGGAGGTGCTGCGGAGTATTATGATGACTTGCATCATCCTTCACAACATGATTGTGGAGGATGAGTATGACTATGATGCTCAAGAGGTGTTTGAACCCGATCCAATGAACACATCGTTGACAAGAATATATGAAAGGCCAATCGGACCAAATGGACTACCACTGGAGCCCGAACCCTTACTTCGGGATGGTCAATTCAACAACCCCATGATTGATCGGTATCAAGAAATGCAATCTTCATATGTTCACGAGATACGTCAAGGTGACTTGGTCGAGCACTTGTGGGAGATGAAAGGCAATCACAATGGATGAAGTCAAGATTAGTGCTTTGTTTGGAATTATGCTTTGTTTTTAATTATGTTTTATTTTGTGTGTGGTTTTTTTTGGAATTATGCTTTTTATTATTATGCTTTTATGTATGGTTTGTTTTGTGTGTTGTTTGCAATAAATGAAGGTTTTTTTAAATTAACATTTGTTTTGATGCTCAAATGTTTTTAATAAATAGTCATTTTATTTAATGCTTTTTTTATTGAATAAAAAGGAAACAATACAACAAATTAAAGGATAATACAACAATACAACATATGGCAAAGGTGTTTCAATACAACCTAATGGTTTTCATCATTTAACCAATCCGTATTGCTAGGTCCGTCGTCATTGAAAAGTTTTTTTCTCATCACATCTCTTCGTCGTAGCTTCCAATAGGCTTTTGTTTCGGGAGACATATGGCTCGTATCCATGGCCATGATTTTCATCTCTCTATCCTCTATGTCTTTTTCTTGTGCCATTTGTTGTTGCAGAACAAATGCTTCCTCTCGTGCCATGTCCATTTCATCTCTTTTCAAGTCTCTCTCCATTCTTAGTGAGGTGCTCTTAGCTATTTGCTCCAATAATTGTACACATTCATTGGTCGAAGTGCCCCCTCTCTTGGCCTTTGCCGCCTTTCTCTCAATAGGTCTTGGCGGACGTGGCACAAATGGTGACTCCATTTCCATTGGAGAGTCCAATGGAGAATCGGTTGATGGAAAATCGTGAAAATGCACGAAACTTTTTTTGCCTTGCCCCATGGCACCGTACCACATATGTGCTTGTATCATCTATTAAAAATAAATAATTGGAAGTGCAAGAAACAAAAATTATTATGCAAGAAAATATAAACTATTTTGAAATGCAAAAATAAAATTGATTATGCAAGAAAATATAGACAAATTAAAGGTGCACCAAGAAAAAAAAAATATGCAAGAAAAACAAATAGAATATGCAATAAAAAAAAAGTGACATTGAATTGATTAAAATGGCAATTATAAATATTTTACCTCATCGGTCAAATTTTGACCGCTTTGAATGTTCGCCTTTGCTTTTCTCAAGGCATTTCTCCATTTCCCTAAGTCTTTATTCAGAAGTTTCCATCTACTAGACAACGCCATTTCGGTCCGAATAGAACCCGATCTTTGACAAAATTCTCCATGAATTTTGCTCCACATGTGATGAAACTTCATCTCATTGCCCGTGATAGGGTCATGACTAATGTTCACCCAAGATTGACACAACGCAATATCTTCATTCGTTGACCATGAGCCTCCGACTTCAATAGAAGATGCCATTCGTTTTTTTATACAAATGGAAAGTAGTAGAAAAATGTGAGTGGAGAGTAAAAAATATTGGAAGGAGAAGAGTTTGTATGGAGAATTGGTGTGGAAGTGAAAAATGTGAGTGGAGATAAAAAAATATTGGAAGGAGAAAAGTTTGTATGAAGAATTGGTGTGGAATGTTTTAGAAATGTGAGTAAAGAGTAAAAAATATTGGATGGAGAAGAAATTGTATGAAGATTTAGTGTGGAAAGTAAATAAAATGGTTAGGTATTTATAGAGAAAAAATACAAAATTTTTGGGTATTTTTTAAAAAAAATTTCAGAATTTTTTCGATTTTTTTCAATTTTTAGCCAAAAACGAGGACCGTCGGTTTCGGAAAAAGTCATCGGAGAGCCCTCGTTGCGTTACGTGGCAAACAACCGTTGGGTGTCGGTGGATGACGTCGGCGCTAGCGTCACGCCGACGCCAACAAGACGGAAGTCAAATTTTTACCATTGGCGCGTGTAATTCACGCACCAACGGTAAAAAAATTGATCGCTATTACCGTCTTGGCGTCGGCGTGACGCCGCGCTGACGCTCATCCAACTCGGCTTCAGCCGGGCAAGACTTGCCCTTGGGCTTCTTCGGCTGGTGGGACCCACCTCGAAACCGCCACGGCCTGCTACCGAGTTGCCTCGGGCTATCTCTGCGACCTTTCACCCGTTTGGGTTGGTATTGCGAGATGCTCTAACCGATGTGTCAAACGTGCCACATAGACATTTAACAGCTAAAAATAACATCTCACATCACTCCAACCGATATATCAAAGCTGATGTGGAATGAAGGCTGGAGGTTGAGATGTTATTTTTGACATACCAAAAGCAAAATGTCAAATGAATATTTTATTATTTTTTCTTTTCTTTTCTTATTAATTAAAAATAAATCAACAATAAAATGTAATAAAGTAATAATTTAATTTGACATATCGGGTGGAGTGTAAAGCTGTGTAAGATGTCAAATTGCCACATCAGCCATCAAATTTAAATTTGATGTTTGGTATTTGACATCTCCATTGGAAATGTTCTAAGGTTATTGGCAAAAACAGAAAAGATCCCACTAAGCATCTCCAACAATGTGTCAAAAGTGCCACATAGACCTTTAACAGTTAGAAATAACATCTCATATCACTTCAACTAATGTGTCAAAACTGATGTGGAATGAAGACTGGAAGTTAAGATGTTATTTTTGACATCCCAAAAGTAAGATGTTAAATGAATATTTTATTATTATTATTATTATTTTAATTAAAAATAAATCAACACTAAAATATAATAAAATAATAATTTAATTTGACATATCTAGTGGAGTGTAAAGCTGCGTAAGATGTTAAATTGCCACATTAGACATTAAATTTAAGTAAGAGATTGGGTCATAACCCAGCTAAAGAGCCCATGATGGTATTGTACCCAACACCCCAAACCCTTTAAAATCAAAGGCTGTCCTCAGACTTCCAAGTGAGGAAAACGTTGCAGCATCTCGTTAGCGTCTTCCCAAGTGGCATCCTCTGAATCCAAACCAACTCATTTAATCAACCAATGAGTGACTGGTTTATTCCCACGTCTGAATAGGCCCGTGTCCAAAATCTTTTCAAGTTCCCACTGCAATGTGCCATCAGCATGAAGGGGTGGAGGAAGCTGTGGTGAAGGAGGATTGATTTCCCACCTTCGGTTTCAATAGAGAAACGTGAAAGACGTTGTGGATGCGAGTGTTGGCTGGCAAATCTAAGCGATAAACTACGGGACCAATGCGTGCCTGAATTTTGAAGGGTTCGTAGTAACGTGGGGAAAGCTTGGAATGATGAGTGTGAGTGATGGTATTTTGTCGATACAACTGAAGGCGGAGGTAGACCTAGTCCCCTACATGGAATTCGCGGTCAGTGTGATGCCGATCAGCAAAGAATTTCATCAGTTCTTGTGCGACTTGCAAATTTTGACGCAATTATTGGATAAGGGAGTCACGGTCTCGTAATGCCAAGTCCACTGCTTGAACTGCGGTCATATCGGGAGTATAATATTCAATTGAAGGCGGTGATTGGCCATAGAACGCCTGATATGGAGACGTTTTAATGGAGGAATGGTAGGTGGAGTTGTGCCACCACTCTGCTCACAGAAGCCATTGTACCCAGGTGTGTGGTTTGTCCCGCACATAGCATCTCGAGTAGCGTTCTAGGGATTTATTGAGATTCTCGGTCCCGTTAGTTTGGGGTGGTAGGCGAGCTGTGTCACAGCTTGGTTCCTTGGGTAGAGAAGGCCTTCTAGAAATGACTAATAAACATCGAGTCTTGATCACTTACGATAGAATGAGGCATCCCATGTAGGCACAAAACTTCTCGAATGAAAACTTGAGAAATCTTACTAGCGGTATAAGGATGCTTCACCGGAATGAAGTGGCCATATTTTGACAAACAATCCATAACTACAAGAATACAATTTTTACCCTGAACTGATGGAATTCCTTCTACAAAGTCTATACCGATGTCTTGCCATGTAGCTTGAGGATGGGCAATGGATGAAGTAGCCCTCGGGGATGAAGAGCTTCATATTTTTGTCGTTGGCAACTTGGCATACATGACAACTTGCCACAAAGTGTTTCACCTGTTTTTTCAAGCCTGACCATCCTTGTAATGCGCTCATATGTTCATAACTGTCCAAAATGGCTAGTTGCTGCAGAGTTGTGGAACTCCTCCACAATTTGATCCCTCCACTTTGAAGTAGGGGAACATATATTTTGTTTTGTAAAAGAGGCAATTGTTCTGGCAAGAAAAATGTGGTTTAGTAGGAGCCTGGGCTTGCAAAGCCTGCATAATGTTCATAGCTTCTGTGTCGATGAGGCAATCGGCTTTTATTTGTGCACACTATCAAAAATGGGTGTTGATAACCCCATGATGGCCAACAATTCTGGTTTGTGAGACAAGGCATCCGGCCCTGCATTTTGGGTACCAAAACAATAATCAATCTCATAATCATACCCCAGAAATTTCAATAACCACTTTTCTTGTGTTGGAGAGGTGATTTGCTGCTCCAAAAAATACTTAACGGTCTGATGATTCGTCGAGATCTTGAAATGGCGGCCGATGAGGTATGGTCTCGAGTGTTGAACTACAAATACAACTGACATCATCTCCTTGTCGTACATAGATAGGCTTTTGTGCTTATCTGAGAGAGCTTTACTCATATAAGCGATTGGATGTTTGTCCTTGTATAGAATGGCTCCAATTCCCACATTAGATGCATCACACGCAACCATGAATAACTCGGAAAAATCCGGCAGGGCTAGCACATGGGTAGTCATGAGAGCATCCTTGAGGTTCAGAAATGCTGACTCGGCTTCGTCCTTATGCAAAATTATCTTTTTGCAGCATATGAGTTAGTGGCCTGGCTATCGGGCCAAAACGTTGTACAAACTTCCTGTAGTATTCGGCTAGTCCCAAAAATCCTCTCAACCCCTTAATGGTAGTGGGTTTAGGCCACTCCTCTATACATTGCACTTTGATTGGATCCACGGCCACTCCAGCTGCAGATATGACATGTCCCGAATATGCCACAGATTTTTGAGCAAATGCACATTTTGAGAACTTCACCTTCAGCTGATGAGCTCTCAATACCTCGAAAACATGAGCCAAGTGTGTAATATGCTCAGAGTTCTGCTATAAACTAATATGTCATCGAAGAAAACCAGGACATATTTACGTAAAACGGAACGAAAAATTGAGTTCATCAAAGCTTTAGCTAATTGTGGCTGTATCAGCCTTACTCCTCCTGTGTTCATTCCCACGGTCAATAATGACAGCCTCCTACCTTGAATTCCTTGATTTTTTCTTTAAAGTTCCAAACAATCAACCCCAGGGTTTCTAACCACTCAGCCTCCAGTACCAAATGGCACCCTGCAACAGCCAATAATCTGTAATTATTGCGAAACTTGAACATTTGTAAATCATCTGCAATATCATAGACCATACCTTAGTATCATAGGTATTGCTAGTAGCGAGTACTACCTTCTCTGTATCTTTGGGATTGATAACTTTTCCTAACCTTCGAGCCATGCTTTGGTTTAGGAAATTCTGGTTTGCCTCTGAATCAATAAACACATGGATTGGCATCCTGTCAATGAATCCCTCCAGACACATAGCTCTTCCTCTAATTCTCTTTTCTATTGCAATAGAATTTAAATGGATGCGTACCTCATCCCCCCTTCACCAGTTTCTGAGTGTTGTCCTAGTTCCCCCCTTGTATGATCAGTCTCCTCATTCCTCGCCCATTTTAATTCAATCATTAAAATGTGGGGGGACTTGCAATGGTGACCAGGGGTATAGGGATCGTCACAGTGGAAACACAATCCCTTTTTCCGCCGTTCAAGTAGCTCTAATTGAGTTTTGCGGTGCACTGGAGTATGAGAATGGTTTGTCGTCGTTTTGATGTTGGAGGGCATTGAAGTAAACCCAGGTTTTGGGCGAGGTGCTGTTGTGGGTAACCCCATTCTACGCCTAGAGTCATTGCTTTTAAAAATCTGAGCCAATTCCATGGCTATTGCCAAAGTCTGAGGTTCGTGTGCCAAGATGTCGTCTTGGATCTCTTCCTTAAGGCCACCCACAAATGTTCCCACTAACTGCTCGTCTGTCTAGCCCACAGCTTTACACGAGAGTTTAATGAATTGGGCTATGTAATCTGCCACTGAACTTAATTGTTTGATTTGTGACAGAGCCATGTTGATGTTGATAGCCTCACCCGGTCCAAATCGTTGCAACATCATCTCCGAAAATTTACCCCACGAGTCTCGTGGGTATCGTGCCTCGAATCATTTCATCCATAGAGCGGCATCACCACCTAAATGCATCATCACTATTGTGACCCACTTAGGTTATTCGACCTCATGATATGCCAGGAACCTCTCTGCTATAACCAACCACCCATATGGATCCTCCCCATAGAAGTGCGATAAGTCGAGCTTCATGGGTTTCATTGAACTACCTGAACTAGTGACAAACATGGGGTTGGGTATTGGGTTATGAATCGTTAGTCCTGTGGTGAACTGAGGAACTCGATTTTGAGTGTACATGTTCTGGCTTGAGGATGCAAGAGAGATGTAAGCAAGGGCAATTGAACATAGCTGGGACTTGGAACTGTGGTTTGCAGGGAATGATGGTGCGGTGAGGGCGAACGCCCGACGGCCCATGGTCATGGCAACCGTCATATGGTTTGCAGCTCTAGGATTCGCATAGCCCATAATGGGATTCGTACTAGTTGTCCCCATGGTATTGGTGTGTCATCGAGGTGTTGACGCAGAAAAATGGTTCTACTTTTCCGCGCAACTTAGTGATTTTTTTCCTTGGTATGCTATGGCCTCGCAGGCGTTATACTGTAAGATAGCAAACGCTCGGTAAGTCCTAGGGCACCGGTGTGGTATCGCCGAAGGCTCTCCGATGCTTAAGTAAGCACGGATTTAGTAAGTTTGAACTACAGATCAATAGGCGGTATGCCGTGAGTTCTGATTGATTACCTCCAAGCTGGGATAGTTGTCCTATTTTATAGGCCTTGGGAGGTGTGCATTTTTCTTAGAGTTTCGATGTATAACTGCCACGTGTCCCAGGAGGTAAGGTTGCCCTACTAGAGCGATCCGTAGATAAGATGCCGAAGCTAGATGCCGAAGGCTCCCATAGCTCCAGCTTGGTCCACGTGTCCGATGTTCATTGGCTGCTCATTTTGGTATAAACAGGAGTCCCCCAAGTCCTCTTGCGAGAATTCTCAGAAGGGGATTTGAGGTTGTCCTCGGAAGGGAACGTTGCCCTTCCGTTTGGTAACCCATTGATGGAGGGCTCAACTTTGGCCCTTCCGTTCTTATTCGTTGAGGTTGACATTGGTGAAGTCGGAAGGTTGCGTCGAGTGGACGGGTGAAGGGACATCCGAGCGCCGACTTCCGTGCCTCGCGTGCCGTCGCCCCATAGGATGAGCGACACGTGGCGAGAGTAATGATGGCGCGTGGCGCGTTAATGCGCCGTTTGGTTTTTCGAGGAGTGCCGTTGCGAACTCCCCTCCCTATAAATAGAGATAACCCGGAGGCAAAATCACTTTGCATTTGGTGAGAGGCGAGAGCTCTGTTGAAGCGATTTTCGATGAGAGTTTTCGGTATTCAAGGCGATTTCCGACAAGAGCTAACGGTATTCAAGGCGATTTCTGGCAAGGTGCAAACGGTAGGAAGGGCGATTTTGTCAAGGCGATCGGAAGCGCAATTCGCGGGTTTCCAGAGCTTTGATTAAGGTACCGTTCGGTACTCTCAATATACTCTCTTACATATCTTAACAGTTACGTCCTTCCTTGGCTTGAACTAGACTGACCATAGGGTTCCATTTGGTAGTCTAGTCGCCATAGGTAGTGATGTAGGGATCGGTAGGGTAGCAACCGGCATGAGCCTTAGTTTCCCTTTTCCTGTTTTGTAGATGTCTGATAGTGAGTCGGTCTCCGAGCGTGAGCCCAATGCATTCGATGAGGAGTCATCGGAAGGTCTCTTTGACTCCGATGGGGAAGCAGCAGGGCCTGATGCCGAGGATGAGAGTGATACCGATGTTGAGATACTCGGTGAAGGGCCTAGCTCCATTCCAATACACGGCATCTGAAAGGGGTTAATGACTGCTCCAGTGTCGTTGTCCATTGTCTATAGCGACGGCCGCCATGTGGGTCTAGGCATGCCTAGGGAGGCGAGCGCTAGTCGCTAGTCGAGACCTCCATTTCCGGCCGTGGAGAGTCAGCCGCCGAACCATCCTCTCGACCGAGGGTATCGGTGGTGTACCCAAGCAACCCTAGGGTACCTATGGGGGTGCCGAAGGAAAATTTGTTCGATGTCGACTATCTTCGGCCGAACAAGATAACCGATCGGGAGATTGCCAAATACCGATCGAATACCGCATCTGGATTCGAATGAGGATCCGGGCCCTGAATCCTCGAAGCCAAAGAATGGCGAGGTGGTTTTCTTACCGACGCCTTGTCCAAGGCGTTCGGTTCTTTGCAGCCCGGTATAGAGGATTTTGGCCCAGATTGGCTATGCTCCGGGGCAATTTAACCCGAACTTCGGGTGGCCCTCATGGGAGTGATAATGGCCTTTGGCATAGCCGTGCGAAGGGTGGCCATCATACGAGCAGTTCTCGCATCACATTATCACAAAGTCCAAGAGTGCCGATCACGGTGGATGGGTGCAGGCGAATGTATCAAGGCTACCGAGCGTGGCCACTTTATTAGTTGGGTACCGACTTCTCGAAGTCATGGAGGAATCGGCGGGTGCTCCTTTCGGACTCGTGAGTCCCTTCGGGACACTGTCCGATTTCCAATTCCCACAACATTCCAAATAGCCGGTAGGATAACATGCCGTTCGGTACCTTAGTTCGGTGTCTTTGTTTACTGCTAGTGATCTTTTCCTTTTATTTCCCTTGTAGGTAAATTAAAGCAGCCGATCACCACGCAAGCGGAAATTCAGCAAGTGGAGAGGGTGAAGAGCAAGGTCCCTGCCGAGAAGAGGGTGTATCCGCAATTTCTCTTCACCGCCAACTTGATCCAAGCCCAGTTGGTCGATCCTGCCGAGAGTAAGTGTCCTTCGCCATTTATAAGTTGTTTTTGGATGTAGCAAAGTCTTACCAATCCCTGTTTGTGTAGTGACGGACGAGAGGAGAGCTGCCGAGGCTAAGAGGATGAATGAGTCCTCCAAGCGGCGTCTCATGATGGGCTTTCAGGGGAAGAAGAAGAAAAACCAGCCGCAGGGCAAGGTACCGCGCCCTCGGTAGATACCGACCGCGAGGACCAAACCCGGCTGACCGTCCTCCGGCAACTCAACGCCGACTCGGTGCAGGTGGAGGGGCGTGGTCGATCCGTCTCGTGCGTAAGTGTTCCTACCGAGGGACCTCTTGCCGAGCGGCAAGCGGCCGATCACCGTCGACCGACGCCGAACTCGCCCCAAAGTGCGGTCGGCGATCGAGCCTCCTCGGGCCATCTTTGCGATAATGACGAGGAGCCCGCCAACCCCGTCACCTTGGCCGTCCGTCAAAGACGGTCTAGTTTGCGAACCACATGATCCTTGGTTCGCAAATGGAGCTTTCCGAGATTGAAGAGCTGCCGAAGAAGCTCCTTCGGGAGGAGGCGGGTCGTGCTTTCCGCCTTCAAGCATCGGTAAGTTCCAAGTATTCCCGAGTCAACTTACCGATTGCCCCCTCGTTTTCTTATATATCGTCTGACATTTCCGTTGTTCCTCGGCCTCGATGGATATGTGGCTGTGCGTTAAGCGAGCCATCAATGCTGTCGAGAAAGCGAAGAAGGTCTACGAGGACGGTAGGGCGAGGGTTGCCGAGGTGGCAAGGCTATCCAGGACCATGCGAACCTGGCGAAGTATAATCTAAACAAAATAACTCTACCCTTTCAGTATAATCTGCATCTCCTTGAGACCATTTACTGACTTAGGCATGGGAGATTCTACGACCTTTAATATTCATCTTTCCATGCGGTTCCTAAGGATAACATAATTTTAACTCCGGTTAACCTTTTATTCCCACCAAGTATGCAAGAGTTTTGACTTTGCATATTAGGAATTCATGAAGGAGGTCAGTCAAGCTTCTAGTCCCTCATGTAAAAGGTAGCTCAACAGTCTGGTAAGTCTGCCCAAGATACAACTCAAAGCATCAGCTATAGCTGTCCACTTTCAAAATGGCAGCATAAGACAAAAGCAGTCAACAGACTCAACACAAATTTTGGTTAAAAACATTAACTGAAATTTCAAATAGCAAAGCAGCCGATAGGCTCAAGTTCAACAGATATAGATGGTCAACATAGACCAATACTTAAAGAAAAATAAAGCTAAAAACTACAAAGAAGAAAAAGTCTTCATCTACTTTGAGACTTCAACAGGCAACCCACCCTTGTTAATGTCCTCCTCAGCTTGAGTCTCATATGACGTATGCTCTTCGGCTCTAGCCTCATCAGCTACCTACTTATCGGCCTCACTTGTGAAGGAATCCTACTCACCTTAAGCAGTTGACTCTTCTAACAAAAGTAGCTCAACCTTTTTCATCGAGTTGATCATTCGAGTCATGACCTTGCTATTTCCATCTTTCAACAAATCTAGTTGGGTGTAGACCGCCTTCTTTCTTTTGATGTTGCCATGTCTAGCTTAAGATCAAACCTTTTACTGATCTCGTCAACTGCAAGTAGAGGATGAAGTCAGTCCGTTAATCAATCAGTCACAAATACCAACAACAACAAAATTGCAATCAAAGTAAAGCAGATCAGTAGATCGAGATATACCAAGACAAAACTTAGTAGGACCCCGAAGGCCATCATTCACATCGCCCTCCCATCTTCAACTAATCTCAAGCACATCCATACTCCAAGCACTAAGGAGCCCAACGCCAAGGAGGAATCAAATTCAACTCTTAAAGGGAGCCCAGCAGCAATTGGGAGTTGAAAAGCTTGGAAAGTACTTCACATGTCCTACGTGCCCCATACGTGACATGCAAAAGCTTGGGGGGGCATTTGTGGGACCAAATAAATTCGACAAACAATCAGGAGGCGCCACGTGGAAAAGGAGCAAACCCTAAGAATATATTATTCAAATCAATATTCTAATTTAATAATATATTCAATATGGGAGTTACCTATTTAGGTTGACGGAATAAATTCCATAAATCTATTTATTTCCTTCCATAACTTCCCTCAACCCAATTAATCAAGAGAAGAATCATTCTCCATTATTCCCTCCTTAATTGGAAAATGAATGTTATGAGAAAGAAAATCTATTTAAGCTAAATGGAGGACACAAATAAGATAACTCTTCCTCACTCGAAAAAATCCCGAAAGTTACTCTCTCTCTCTCTCTCTCTCTCTCTTACCTACTCGGCTCTGAAGCCATATATCTCTCCCGTAGAGAAATATCTCCATCCTTTTAGCATTATCTGCATCTTCCGAGACTATATTATTGACTTAGGTATCGGAGGGCCCTTGGCCACCACCACACCAATGGTTCTCTGTTGACCGCCATTTGTCTTGTAGGAAATCTAGCAAAGGAACGTTCGAGAGAGAAGATTCATCCGCGAATATTCTCCGAGAAGGAAATTTGCACAAATAGTCATCTTTTGCAAAACTTTGAGATATGGGTTTGGAAGAGTCCATGGTTTCTGAGAAGCCCCAAAATGGTGTTTGCTTTTTCTAGGGATTGCAATTTGAACCACTTGGATGTTGAAATCGCATTTTCTGGCGACAACCCACATGAGGTTATGAGGTAATTGACGGTGAAACTACGTTGGTCTTTTGAGATTTTTTAGGTGAACTGTCTGTAGAGTATCCGATTTTGAATAGAAAAATGTGAGGGTTTTAGATCTCCAACAATCAATATTTCAGTTCTGGAAGCAAATGTAGGAGATAGTAAATAAACCAATATGCGGCTCTTCAACTTGAGACTCAATGATGATCAATTTGGAAAATTGAAAACCTTAAATGAAGTTTTGGCTCTTGCAAGTTGATAACTATTCTTCTAAGGCAATTTCTTCTATCAAAGGTGCGGTATACTTGTTGGAGTTCATGTTGTGGTAGTAATGCTCGACAATCAGAGTAAGCTGTTTAAAATGGTGAATGATACCACCATCCATACCTTAAATTATCTTTTTGTTTTTTATTTTGTTTTTTAACAATGCAGTATTTGGGAGGGGAGAGTCCAACCTAGCACTTGAGATGCAGAAATAAATGTTCTTAAGTCTTTAAACCTAATTAGAAGAGACAAAAAAATGAAAACCACCATAAAGGAGCATTATGCTTCTATTTTTGTTGTTGGACTAAGAATTCCCCTCTAAGGTTGATGTAAGAGATATGGTTGTACTCCAAGAAAAAGGGTGAAGGAATTTAGGGCTGGGTAAGAAGTGTACTCATTTTGGCCTAGAAACTGGCCATCTTTGAGGCACTAAACACAAACATCCTTGTGGTTAAATTCTGAAATTCCCTGGAATGGCCAATCAATCTATTTCTTAATACTCAAACACTACAACATGATTAAAATACTGTAACAATCCTATAAGCAAAAATTTCAAAATACGCATCAGAATAAATTCAAATAAAAACATAAACAATTGCACAAGGGACACACGATATGTTGACGCAATAAAAAACCTCAAGATGAGGAAAACAACTGCGAGCACTATGTCGGAGAACAAATCACTATGAGAAAGAATACAAAAAGGTCTTACAAGTCTCAACTCACAAGACTAATGCTCATAAGGTAGACTTGCCTACTCGCCTTTGCTACTCAACCCAATCAGCAATCTTGTCTTCCTTCGTCAACAAGAGATGGCACAACTCTGGTCTCGGCTGCTCACACCTGAAGGCACGATTGATGATCACCAACATGCATAATGCTCATGAACTCACACATATATGAAAAGATGATGATTTAATCACTCATGGAGGCTAACAAGGAATAGCCACATGAGTTTTCAATATGAACTCTCAAAAACCTCCCTGCAAATATTTTGTCGTTCTTAGCTATTCAACGTTGCATACCCAAAAAACAAAACGGCTAAGTTCCTTTCTTATATTACACGCTTAAAAACTAGGTCATAGACCAACAAAGGCTTTTAGCAAAAATGGATTTTTTATAAAATAAATTATTTCTTTAAAACAAATAAAGCTACTTAATTAAACACCCAGCTATAAAGACAAAAGAACCATTTTGCTTAAATAAACATCAAACTAAAGAGTATAAAACCATCATTATGTAAGACTGAAACCATATATCAGTCCTGTACATCTGACAGCCACTTTTGATGATCTTGCAAATATGCAAATATGAATGTATGGTTGCAAAACATACCTTGACATTGTCTTTGAGCCACACTGATCCAGGATAGTGGAACGCCACTTGAAACTATAGGTTACACTCAAAGACTTACTCTATGTTTTTGTAACAGGAAATTGCCAATATACCAAAAATTGGTCCTAACAATCTCCTCCTTTGGCATTTCCTATACAAAAACTCTAGTTACAAAAATTGGTCCTAACAATCTTCCCCTAAACCAATTACAAGTGAGTGAAAAGAATTCCTCAAACATGACCACTTGCAATATAGAAGGTAACCTGAATTCTGCACCACTAAACCAAAAATAACAAGTGAAAAGTATATATGACTGAAAATACAATAACTAAGTAAAAATAAAACTCAAAACGTTTACTCCCCCTTTTTTGGATAGGCAATGGCAAACTCCCCCTCAAGTAAATAACCACTCCCAGAAAGAACAATGGAGGCAAAAGTTCCAAATTATGAATTCTCCCATGAATGTATGAAAAAACACAGCTAATAATGAATGAGCAATGAGGCACACAAGATCTAAATTTTTCAAACCAGTGTCACAAACGAGATTTCTAAGCAAAGCTTGTAAGGAGATATCAAGTCAAAATTGAAGAGTAACAATGAGAACCCATAACATCAAGTGTTTTTTTAAATATCTCTGCATGTTAGGCAACAACATATAATCAAGATTAGCAAAAGTTCACAGGGGTCCTTGGTGTGAAAGTGAACCAATAGAGATAGGAATGACAGTGCATACAAATTTAATTCAACAGATTCACAATTGTGTTGTATTTTTTTTTTTCTTCTTATGGAGCACAGTCCACAACTTTATTAAGCTTTCTAGTGACTTGTAACAAGTCTTAGGCTAGATGCTCCCAAGCTAGAGGACTTTAAGGCACTAAGTATATCGAGGATACTCCATGGGCTTAGCAACTCGAGCCAAAAGGCTTCAAAGTTGTGATTTTTTTTTAATTTTTTTTTTAAATATGGACCAAGCCATCCCGTATTCGACGCGACCCTCGACACTAGTTAGGTAAGAGGTCCGGCTACTTTGGGATAACCTGAGTCAAGCTCCAAAGATATCTATCATTGTTGTTGAAATTAAGATCTTGCAACATAGGCATTCATATAGCTCATATTGGTGTGCGTGTGCAAGAACCAAGGAAAGCCTATGAGAATTTTTGCTAAGCAGGATTAATGCTAGAGACTAACATAGAAAAATATCTATCAACTAAAAGCATGTGTCTCACAGTCAGTCTCTCACTCTGACTAGAAAACCCAATCCTAGTTCAGAGAAATACAAGCTTATGACAATGGGATTGAAAATGCAGTGCAATGATGTACTACAAAGCTACAAAAATAAAACAGAAAACTACTAGAAACTGATAAACCTATTCGACATGGGCATACAACAATGAGATTTGAATGCATAAAAAATTAGAGGGAGTTCATTCAATGGAACAAATACCAAGAGACTTCCTGAGAGTTTCAAAACGAACAGTGTCTAATGGTTTTGTAAACAAATCAGCCAATTGT
Organism: Prunus mume; assembly: GCF_029339155.1. Lineage (NCBI taxonomy): Eukaryota > Viridiplantae > Streptophyta > Magnoliopsida > Rosales > Rosaceae > Prunus > Prunus mume. The sequence continues at coordinate 5,961,243 of NC_142702.1, forward strand.
TTTTCTGTGCAAACAAACTCAAGACTTACCATATTTTCTTCAACCAATTCACGAATAAAATATCTATGTGTTTTGTTAGTGAATGTTGAACCGGATTTTCGGAAATATTTATTGCGCTCAGATTATCACAAAAAAGAGTTGTCAGTCGACTGGCTGTTAAATATAAAAGGCTTCCAATCATGCTTCGGTAAAGTATTTGTTCTACACATTTTGTAGATGGGTCAGCATCAATTTTGTTGTATGTAGCCATGGGATTCCTTGTTGGTTTGGCAGAGCTCATACCAAATTTCTTTACCAAGTCATTTGCATACTTGGTTTGAGAAATGAAGACACCATGATCTTGTTGTTTGACTTGCAGGCCTAGGAAATAGCCCAGCTCCCCACACATACTCATCTCAAATTCGCTGCTCATAACTTCAGTAAATTCTTTTCAAGCAATTCAGACGTAGACCCAAAAACAATGTCGTCGACATAAACCTGGGCAACAATCAAATCCTTTTTGGTCTTTTTGACAAACAGAGTTTTGTCAACAGCTCCTCTGACACACCATTTATTCAGCAAATGGGATGACAATGGATCATACCAAGCCCTAGGGGCTTGCTTCAGCCCATAGAGAGCTTTGCTAAAACGATATGCATGATCAGGATTGTAAGGATCTTTGAATCCTACAGGTTGTTCTACATATACCTCCTCCTGTAAAACCCCATTTAAGAATGCACTTTTCACATCCATCTGGTGTAGTTTGAACCTCAGATGACAAGTTATAGCTAAAAGCAATCTAACTGATTCAAGCCTTGCCACAATAGCGAAAGTTTCATCGAAATCCAATCCTTCAACCTGGGTATATCCCTGTGCAACCAGCCTTGCTTTATTTCTTGTAATAACACCATTTTCATTAGTTTTGTTTCTGAAGACCCATTTAGTACCTATCACATTCAAGTTTTTGGGATGTGGAACCAAGTACCACACATCATTTCTAGTGAATTAATCTAACTCCTCTTCCATAGCCACAATCCAATCACAATCAAGGAGTGCTTCTTTTGTATTTTTCGGTTCCAATTTGGAAAGATAGCACAGATGAGTTACCTTTGCAATGACTTGGCTTCTTGTCTTTCTTTGATCATTTAAATCTCTAATAATATCAAATGATGTGTGGTCTTTTTGGACTTGCCGAGCATCTGGTCTAAGATGAGATGAAAACATATCTTCTTTTGCATGCACTTCATCATTAATGTCAGCAACCTTGTCCTTTTCTTCTTGCCTAGGAGCTGCTGGAATAATATCCTCATCATCATCTGCACAACAACCAAATAACATATCAGTATCATTGACAACAACATTAATTGATTCCATTACTGTACATGTCCTCTTGTTAAACACCCTATAGTGAGAGAGTAATCCAAAAAGATGCCAGTATCACTTCTTGTATCAAACTTTGCTAGATTTCTCTATCTCTATAAATATAACAAATGCCGCCAAAAACTCTCATGTACTTTATGTTAGGTTTCTCCTTTTCCAAAGCTCATAAGGATTTGAAGTTGTGCCTAGTCTAAGATATACACGATTTTCTGTATAACATGTTGTACTAATAGCTTCTGCCCAAAAAAATTTCGCTATATTAGCACTTGTCAAGATCACACATCCCATTTCAAGCAAGGTGCGATTCTTCCTCTCAACCACCCCATTATGTTGAGGTGTAATAGGTGCTTAAAATTCGTGCTTTATTCCTTTCTCTTCACAATATTCAGCAAAGCTTACATTTTCAAACTCCGTTCCATGGTTTGTTCAAATGTGAAGCATTTTTCTCGATCTGAATTTTGTTGCATAAGCCACGAAAACTCTTGAATGCATCAAATTTTTCACGAAGAAAATCAACCCAAGTAAACCGAGTAAAGTCATCCACCAACACCAACATATACTTCTTTCCACCTATGCTCTCAGTCTGAACGGGACCAACTAAATCCATTTGCAACAAGTCTAATGGCTGGGATGTTGATATGTAGGATATGCTTTTGTGAGCACTCTTGACTTGCTTACCTAATTGGCATGCACCACACACTCTTGCAAACTTACCACTTAGCTTTGGCAGACCTCTGACACACTCCTTCTTGTACAACTTCAAGAGATCACGAAAGTTGATATGACCAAGTCTTCTATGCCATAGTTCCATCACGTCATCAGTAGCTCGGTTGCACACAAGACTTTTGTTCTCATTCACCTGAATACAATAGCAATTATCCTTGGATCTCATACCACTCATAATCTTTTTTCCTTGAAAATCAGTAACATAGCATTGATCTTTATCAAACCACACACTGTTACCATCATCACACAGTTGACTGATGCTTATCAAGTTTGCCTGCAAATTTTCCACCAGCATGACATTCTTTAGGAACGGTAAGCCAAGTGTCTCAACATCTCATTTTCCTAAAATTTTACCTTTACTTCCATCTCCAAATGTCACAGAGCCTTCCACACACTCGGTATTCAGATTTGTAAACCAACATTTATCACTGGACATATATCTTGAACAACCACTGTCGAAATTCCATGTATTAGATTTTCTAGCAGATAAAGCAGTTGAAGTCACCAAGCATTTTTCCTCCTTTTTTCTCCACACTAGTTTGGTTCTTTGAGGTGGATTAAAATTTCTTGGAGAATAACAGTAAGCTGACCTTTTCTTCTTTCTAAGCATATTGCATCTAGGCCGTATATGACCTAAAACCCACAAAAATGACAGATTGGTATAAATTTCTTTGGGTTAACCTTCACTTCAGTAGAAGAAGATATCCTTTCATAAATTTTATAGCTTTGACCTCTTTCTTAGACCTTTCACTTTCAAAACCCAAGGCTCTCGTATCACCAACCCTTTTTCCCAAACTTAACATCCTGTTAATCTTTTTTGCGCCAATGGTCATACCAAATACTTTTTCCGTTACAAATTTTAATTCAGCACTAGCATGATCCCTTTTGAGAGTAAGAGAAACATTCATATCTTTTTGCAGCTGGTACTTGTCTTGGAGCATTTGAATTTTTTCAAGCAGAGACCCACACAGATTTTCTTCTGTTTTCAGCTAGGATTGAAACGTAGTTTTAGTCCTGGTTAGTTCTTCCTGAAGAAAGACCACTTGATCAGCAAGTTTTGTATTTTTCTTCTTCAGTTTTTCAGAGGAATCATAGCGACTGTTGAATTGCTTCATCACCACTTATATCTCAGGTTCTTCAACATCGGAATTTTCATCTTTTTGCGCATGAATTCTCCCAGAGAAAGCAACAACTTGATCTTCATTTTCTGAATTTGAATCATTATCAGACTCACTATCACTCCAAGTTGCCGCCATTACTTTATTTTTCCCACTATTTTGCTTCTTCAAATTATTTGCACATTCAGAGGCAAAGTGTCCATATCCACCACATTCAAAGCACTTCGGTTGATCTTTAAAGCCCCTTTTCTCCATAGTTCTGGTTGTATGCGATAACTTGTCAGAAGTAAACTCACGAGGACGACTCCCTCTTGTACTTGAACCTGAATTTCCTCTTTGTTCACCAGATCTTGAATTCTTAGATTTTAAAAACTTACGAAATTGTTTTGTAAGCAAAGCATAATCCATTTGTCTTCGGACACATTATCACTCCCATCTTCCTTCACTACATTTAGTGCAATGCCCTTGTTTTTCTTTATTTCTGGAAATTCCATCTCATAAGTGGTAAGAGAACCAATTAACTCAGTAAGTTTATAATTATTCAAATTTTTACACTCTTCAATCGCTATCTTCTTGGTGTGATACATCATAGGCAGGGATCTTAAAATCTTTTTCACTATTCTATGTTCTAGAATTGCATCACCAAGGTTGCTGCACACATTCACCACCACACTCAATCTAACATAAAACTCTGCAAAATTTTCAGTTTCAAGCATCTTCATGTTTTCAAACTTAGTCATCAGTTGTTAAAGTTTGGATTCTCTGACGGTGGCATTTCCTTCATAAGTAATTTCCAGAATATCCCAAGCCTCCTTTGAGGTTTTGCAGTGACATATAAACTCAAATTTTTCAGCCAATACCGCAGTGAAGATGGAGTTGAGACCTTTTTTATTGTAGGCACTCACATCATTTTCTTCATTGGTCCACTCCGTGTTTAGCTTAATTACAACCTTTGTTGTCGACTGACCTTCACCTTCAACCTCTTGTCCACATCCTTTAATTTCCTTTGTTGGAGGTTCCCAACCGTTCTCAATGGTTGTCTACACCTTTGTACCTTGAGCCCAAAGAAAAGACTTCATCTTGGCTTTCCAAGCCCCATGGTAGTATTCTCATCAAGAAACGGAGGATGAGTCACAGACCCAAATGCACGATCCATTCTAGCATAGCCCAACGATCTCACTAAGCATGTCTAGTGACCCGCTCTGATGCCAATTGAAATTCCTAGAATGGCCAGCCGATCTGTTTCTTAATACTCAAACACCACAGCAGGATTGAAATACTGCAACAATCCTATAAGCAAAAATTCCAAAATACGCAGCAGAATAAATTCAAATAAAAACATAAACAATTGCACAAAGGACACACGATATGTTGACGCAGTAAAAAACTTGAAGATGAGGAAAACAACTACGGGCACTATGTCGGAGAACAAATCACTATGAGAAAGAATGCTAAAAGGTCTTACAAGTCTCAACTCACAAGACTAACGCTCACAAGGCAGACTTGACTACTCGCCTTTGCTACCCAACCCAATCAACGATCTTGTCTTCCTTCGTCAACAAGAGATGGCACAACCTTGGTCTCGGCTGCTCACACCTCAAGGCACGATTGATGATCACCAACATGCATAATGCTCATGAACTCACACATATATGAAAAGATGATGATTTAATCACTCATGGAGGCTAACAAGGAACAGCCACATGAGTTTTCAATATGAACTCTCAAAAACCTCTTTGCAAATATTGTCGTTCTTAGCTATTCAACGTTGCACACCCAAAAAATCAAAACGGCTAAATTCCTTTCTTATATTACACGCTTAAAAACTAGGTTAAAGACCAAAAAAAGGCTTTTAGCAAAAATGGGCTTTTTAACAAATAAAGCTATTTAATTAAAAACCCAGCTGTAAAGACAAAAGAACCCTTTTGCTTAAATAAACATCAAACTAAAGAGTATAAAACCATCATTAAAAACTCACTGATGTCTGGTACCGGATTATGTAAGACTGAAACCATATATCAGTCTATACATCTGACATCCAATTTTGATGATCTTGCAAATATGCAAATATGAATGCATGGATGCAAAACATACCTTGGCATTGTCTCTAAGTCACACTAATCCAGGATAGCAGAACACCACTTGAAACTGTAGGTTACACTCAAAGACCTACTCTATGTTTTTGTAACAGGAAATTACCAATATACCAAAAATAGGTCCTAACAAATTCTGAGGTGGGATGTTCATGACAAAGACAGTCCGATAAACTCTGGAAGCACCACCAGTGCCAAGATTTGATCATGGTCATTGTACTCTAATTCACGAGTAGTAGCTGTGTGAAAGGGAGACTCTAATAGAAATTCCTCCAAAGTTAAAGACAGTGAAAGCAGAACAATACCGAAGCCAATGCATCATCCTATTTTCAGAATTAGAAGCAAGTGGTAAAGTAATTTGGGCACGATGAGAGAAAAAAATCAAGAGGTTGCAGTTAATTTGAGCTTCTACAAAATAAGCTCCTTCATCATTGCACTCAAGTCAATTGAGACATCATCTGTGAGCCGCACTGCGAGTATGATAGAAATCAACCAGAGTTTTAGACAGAGACTTACGTAACTGGTTAGACCTCTACCATGCTATCTTCTGGGAGGCTAAGTCTCCTTGAAAATGATATTTGCGAAGATAAGAGGAATTCCTTGGTCCAGCTTCAGGTTCTCTACCTTCATTTCTGTGTCACCGGTTTCCTTTGATTGCTTTGATTTACAGCTAGCTTCCTTAATATGCTCATATAACCTTTTGCAAGGCCATGAAAATTACATACTGTGGGCGCCAAATCTTTGAGAATTCATGCATTACATCGCTGGTTTCACATGGGCTACACAAATATTTGCAAAAATGATATTTTTGCCACCTGGAAACAATATTTGACAGTAAAATTGTTCTATGTTTTGAAAGGCTAGGTGCAGAGGTGAGGCATTTTTAGTTGAGCACGGCGAGGTGTAACCCCTGCACGTAGAAAATATAAAGGAACTACGTACTAGATGCATTTTGAGGAGTAAAACTCATTATTTCATCATAATTAGTTGTAGTCTTTTGTTATCAATGAATTTCACTTCGTACTGTCAAGTTTAATAGCTATGTGCATAAGGTAAATTTAGCCCACCTCAATTTGATATCCTGGATCCGTCCCTAGGACCACTCTTGAAAATTCACAGCATGCATAGAGTGAGCGCAGTGAAAGAATGTTTTAAAATTTCCTTTTCCTGCCAGTTCCAGTAACAAGTTTAGACTTCCTCTCATAAGGTTGCGTGACCACTTTAGCAGCAGGAAAATCATATACACAGTTATTTTCTTATGACCTGCAGCTGCAGCACTCAACGGCATGCGTGCTAAGTTAAGTCTTAATCAAAACTAGAAGAACTCCTAGAAAGCTACCATCCAATAAATAAGTAAATTGATACACGGCATGCCTCTCACTTGAGATCAGAAAATCTCCAGAGGCTTTATAACAGATTCATTCGTCCCCACCGATAACAATTGCCAGCTGACGGAAAATTATAAATAGCACAAAATACACGTACTACAGACACAAAAGTCGGTTTCCCAGATTAAATCCTGTCGGGGAAAATTGTAAATAGCAAACAAATATCTCCCAACACCCAAATGGGAACAGTTTTTTTTTTTTTTTTTCATTAATGGGGTTGGGGAATTCAAACTTGAGATCTATTCCAACATCGGTGACCATCACAAAAAAACACTACGAATAAAGCATCACATTCTCCATAACATAAATAATGAGCTTACATAATTGTTTATTCATCAAACATTGATAAGCCTGTAACTACTGATAAATCACAGCATGCATCCAACGGACAGTTGAAATAACAAGTTTTTCTCATGACCTGCAGCACCGTTGTGCATGCATTTTAAGTTGTGTTTCAATCAAAGTTAGAAGCATTACCTGAAAACTATTATCCAAGTAAAGAATAAACAAGTGCTTTGGAGACAGAAACAGGTTACTCAACGGCAAATGATTCGAGAGGAGAAGCAATAAATAAGTAAACTGATCCCCAACATACCACTCTCTTGATCTCAGAAAATCTCCAGAAGTTTTCAAATAGATTCATTTTTCTCCACAGATAACAATTGCCAAATGACTCCTGAGTATCCCATTAAAGCTGGACCTTTTGTCCCTTAAGGAACCCAATCATCAGTCGCAGTTACTGAGTTTTCTTTTCTTTTTTTCATAAGACAAGAAATCCCATACTTACGGAATCACAACGACCATGTAATGATGCTTACCCAGGCCAGCTGCTTGTGGAGAACAATTACTAACAGAGCAGGAATAAAGGTCTGAAAACCATTCCAAGATACCATTAATATAGCGCGTACACACACATAAAAATCAAGAAAGTGTGTGAAACTTATATTTCATATGCTCTCTCTGCCATTGACTCAAAGAAAAGGTTAAGAGTTATAGGATTGGAAGATCGTTATGGTAGTGCACTCACTCTGGGTTCATCTCTTCGCAAGGCCACTAAGTAGAAAAATAAACTGAAACAGCAATAGAAGAGTAGACAAAAGAAACATATGGGTTAGAGAACTGATATCGTGAAAAGTAGACAAAATAAATTGTTGTTTTCACTCCTCTCCAGAATAGTTAATACTGAACCCGAACAGAAGCAAGATATGAGTGTATTCTATCAAGCAATTTTCCAAGCAAGGCAGTGCAGCATCAAGGGGTTAAAAAGTTGCAACATCATACGTCCTGGATATCCACTTTTCCTTGGTATACGCACAACAACTGAGGTACTTCACCCAGATAACTGTCAACAAATCTCTCCAAGAACTCCTTCTCCACAGGTCCAAACACAGAATTTAAGCTCAGTTTTTCAGTATTTATCAATCCTTTCGACAACAAAACTCTAACAACCGAACACCTCGGGATGGTTCTCTGCTGCAAACTATACTTCAAAACATATGGGGACTTGAGAATTGTTTCTGACGACCATCCCATCTTGTTCACTAAAAGATCCATTGTTTGCATTATTTTCTTCTCTGACAGAGCAATACACTCCGGGCGCCTCCTGAAAACAGAGAGAACATCAGCCTCCGACCAACCCCACCTGCTATAAACTTCACAATTTCGCTTCAATATCGGCTTATAAAATGAACGACACATTATGCTTATTGCCGACACGGAAATCGACTTTTCCAGGTTAAAACCCATTTCCTTAACCTCTTTCACAACTTGGCGAAACTTTTCAGTATCATGTATCAAAGCATGCGTACAATGAGCTAGCAACAGAGAAATGCATGATTTAGGCATACCTAATTCTCTCAAAATCGCGACATTTGGCACTACTTTCTTGGTGTGGCCTTGCAAGAAAATCGACGAGTTGTACTTGAAAACAGAAACGATATTTTTCTCAGGAAGCAGACTCCTCAGGAAATTATAAGTGGGCACAAGCTGTTTCTCCAAGCTTCTTTGCAAAAGACTTGGATTCAGAACCAGCGTTTTTGCAAGGTCCTCCCTTGAAACTCCAAGAGAGCTGAAAAACTCAATCTTTGGCAAAAGGGTTTGCTCAGGGCTGGCTAAAAGAAGTTGTGGGCGAGTTTTGCAAAACTTTGAGATCTGGGTTTGAGAGAATCCATGGTTTCTTAGAAGTCCCAAAACGGAGTCTGCTTTTTCTGGGGACTGCAACTTGATCCATCTGGATGTTGAAATCGCATCTTCTGGCGACAACCCACATGAGGTTATGAGGTAATTGACGGCGAAACTGCGTTGGTCTTCTGAGATTTCTGAGGTGAACTGTCTACAGAGTATCCGATTTTGAAGAGAAAAATGTGAGGGTTTTAGATCTCCGGCAATCAATATTTCAGTTCTGGAAGCAAATTTAGAAGGAAATAGTACATAACCCAATCTGAGTCTCCTCAAGTTGGCGAGCGGTACCATGGTTGAGGTCGACGACGGTCAATTCTTGGGGGGTTTTAGCGATGAGAGCAACTCCACCCATATTGCCCTTAGCCATGGCGAGGGGCACTATTCACGCGTGAATAGTGGTTGCGCAAAATCAATTTTGTGTTTCACCCATCGCTCTAGCAAGAAGCGATTATTCATTTTTTGTTTTATTCACAATTTTATTTACCTTAATAATTAATGTGGATAATATTTTGATAAGATTTACGGTTCCTACGTGTCAAGACTATTCATAATCGATAAAATTTGATAAGATTTTTTGTTCAAATTTGGATGAATTTCAAAATTCAAATTTGAGATAAATTTTGGGTTCAAATTTCGAATGAATTTCAAAATTCAAATTTGGATGAATTTCAAAATCAAATTTCAGATACATTTGGGTTCAAATTTGGATGAATTTCAAAATTCAAATTTGATAAAATTAGGTTCAAATTTGGATGAATTTCAAATTTCGATAAGATTTTCATCCAACGAAATCAATGCCACGTGGCATCTTTATCTTGCAAATTTTTCTATAAAACCAAAGGCTCACCTCATACCTCTCACACCACATCTTTCAATATTTTCATTTCTTAGAGTTTAGCATTCATACTCCATTCATTCTCAATGGAAGAATATAGGAGATGCTTGGAGAGGCATGAGAGAGAAAGAAAGGAGAGAAACCGTAGAGCCGATGAAATCAATGAGTTGTAGAGGCAAGTTGATGAACAAGTTCTCATAGCGTGGCAATGGAAGAGGAAGAGAACCAAGGTCGCCGTGGTTCACAAGTCGGCCGTCACGAATGTGGATGACATAGGCATTCTCGGGGTAAGAATCTTTTGGAAGATTATTTTATCCCAACTGCTTTGTACAATGATGTTGATTTTCGAAGGCGATTTAGAATGCAACCTCACTTGTTCAATAAAATCATGCATGATATTTGCAATTATGATGCATATTTTGTTCAAAAGTGTGATGCTACTGGGGTTTTGGGCACATAAATAAAAGGTACATATCAATGGGTTTTGATCATATCCATCCAATGATCAATGCACCCAAAAAGGAAAAATGAATTTACCATTTTAACCTACTTAAGAACTTTTTGTTGGCCCAACCCATGGTCCTATTTACTGCTCATGCATTCAGGATGGGGTGGCGTTACAAAACCATATTTGAAACACATTCAATATCCAAATTTAATTACAACAGTACAAATACAGAGGTAGGTTAGAAACTTTATATGATGTAAATTACTCCGCCCACCCCCCCTTTTTTCACCCATCTCATCAGATTTAGAGATGCAAATCCTTGTCACTTAACAAAATTAGGATGGAGAGTGCTACTAGATCACTTTCAATCGATGTTTTTCTTGAGCTGTTCCAATTAAATAGGAGAAATATCTTGACCGTTATTCGGTATGCTAGGAATGGACTTTAAATTAAACAACAGTCTAACATAGTCTAGAATAGTGTTGATTATAGAAGGGTTTGGACTCTACTCCAATTCAATTCTTATGCCGTTTTGCCTTGCAATTTCCTCCAAAAACTTTGAATTATGATTGCTTGAATTACCCGTTTTCTTTGCCTTCGCAGCCTTTCGGCCAATGGGCCTCGGTTTCTTTTGGATGGGTGAGTCTTCACTCATAGGGGAATCGAGAGGTGAATCCGATGTCGTTGCATCACGGAGAGGCGTCTCGTTTAACACAACGTCGGGACCCGTTGGAATAATATTGAAGCGTTTACTGATGTTTCACCACCTCCCAACATTCATGATGGGTGAATTTTTTTGCCACCCGGTTGCACCGAACCACATCTGTGCTTGAATGAGCTATTTAACAAAAAAATGGAAATGCAATAACTATTTAAAATATATTGGATATGCAAGTAACAAAATAAAAATAATGGAAATGCAATTAACCTTACAAATAAATTGGAAGTGCAAGAAATATGAAGAAACAATTGGAAATGCAATAAATATTAACAACATATTGAAAATGCAAGAAATATTAACAAAATATTTCAAATGCAAGAAATATTAACAAAATATTTGAAATGCAAGAAATATAAACAAAATATTGACAATGCAATAAATATTAACAACATATATATATTAGGACATTAAACTTAATGATTACGAAAATTACAAAATACTTACTTCGTTAGTACGATTTTCCCCACTTCTATACAAATTCATCGCTTTTGCCAAGGCATCTCTCCATTTTGCCATCTCTTTGTTGAGAAGTTTCCACCTACTCGACAATGCCATTTCCGTACGAGTGGAGTCCGGAATTTTTTCGCAAAATTGGGCATGAATTTTTTTCCACATATGGAAAAATTTCATCTCATTGCCTGACAAGGGACAATGACAAACTCGGAGCCAAACCTCACACAAAGAAACATCTTCCATGGTGCTCCACGCCCCTCCGGTTTCAATAGAAGAAGTCATAAAAATAATAACTAAAATTACAAGGTGAAAGAGATGAAAATGTTGAGTGAAGAGTGAAGAAAATGTTGAGTGAAGAGTGAAAAATATGTTGAGTAATTGTAGAAGTAGAATAAAATGTATGAGAATTGGTGTTGAAAGTGAAGGGTATTTATAGGTATTTATAGGAAAAAAAATCAGAATTTTTTAGGATTTTTAGTTTTTTTAAAAATTTCGATTTTTTCATAATTTTATTGTCCAAAATCGACACCGTTGGATTAAAATTTGGAATCAAATCGGAGCGCTGGGAGTGCCACGTGGCTTCCACCCGTTGTGGTGGCGTCGCGTCGACGCCGTTCAAATTTTTAACGTTGGCGTGTGCATTGCACGCGCCAACGTTAAAAATTTGAAACCGCGCGACGACGCCACCGACGTCGTCATGACGCGTCACCTCCACCTCGTTTTGGACTTGGGGCGAAAGTTGCCTTGGGCCAGCCCGGGTTGGTGGGTCCCACACCCAGGGCCGCATGGTCGAAGCGGATTTTTGTTTTTTCCCCCTCCCCTGGGCTGGGCTGCATGGTTGGAATAGCTCTTACAAGTTGATGACTATATCAAAGGTGGGCTATTGTTGGAGTTGATGTGGTGGTGCAGCAGTGCGCGAAATTTTTAGAATGAGAGGAAGCTGTTGAAACATTTTTAATGTGGGCAGACCGGTACTTTGACTAAGAGCAACTCCACCCATTTGCCCTTAGCCATAGCAAGAGGAGCTAGGGCAGCCAGTATTTTGTGTTTTCACCCATTGTCATGGCTAATGACAGTTACTATTTATTTTTTTATTTTATTCACAAATTTTTTTACCTCAATAATTAATTTGGATAATATTTTCGAATAAGATTTCCGGGTTCCTACGTGTCAAGACTATTCATAATCGGATAAAATTTCCGGATAAGGTTTTTGAGTTCAAATTTCGGATGAATTTCAAAATTCAGATTTCAGATAAATTTTTTGGTTCAAATTTCGGATGAATTTCAAAATTTAAATTTCAGATAAATTTTGGTTCAAATTTCGGATGATGCATACTTTGTTAAAAAGTGTTATGCTGCTGGGGTTTTGGGGCTTCTTCCGAGCAAAAGCTTACAGTTGTTATACGAATGTTGGCGTATGGAGTATCTGTGATCAGTTAATGAGGTTGCTGAATGGTGAAACTTTTTGCCACCCCCACCAACCACATCTGTGCTTCAATCAGCTATTTAACAAGAAAATGGAAATGCAAGAAATATTTAAAATATATTGGATATGCAAGTAACAAAATAAAAATAATGGAAATGCAATTAACCTTACAAATAAATTAGAAGTGCAAGACATATGAAGAAACAATTGGAAATGCAAGAAATATTAACAACATATTGAAAATGCAAGAAATATTAACAAAATATTTAAAATGCAAGAAATATGAACAAAATATTTAAAATGCAATAAATATTAAGAACATATATATATTAGAACATTAAACTTAATAAAACGAAAATTACAAAATACTTACCTCGTTAGTACGATTTTCCTCACTTCTATACAAGTTCATCGCTTTTGCCAAGGCATCTCTCCATTTTGCCATCTCTTTGTTAAGAAGTTTCCACTTAATCGACAATGTCATTTCCGTACGAGGCGACTCCGGAATTTTTTCGCAAAATTGGGCATGAATTTTTTTCCACATATGGAAAAATTTCATATCATTGCCTGTCACGGGACAATGACAAACTAGGAGCCGAGCCTCACACAAAGAAACATCTTCCATGGTGCTCCACGAACCTCCGGTTTCGATAGAAGAAGTCATAAAAATAAGAAATAAAAATACAAGGTGAAAGAGATGAAAATGTTGAGTGAAGAGTGAATAAAATGTTGAGTAATAGTAGAAGTAGAATAAAATGTATGAGAATTGGTGTTGAAAGTGAAGGGTATTTATAGGTATTTATAGGAAAAAAAAAATCAAAATTTTTAAGTGTTTTTTAGTATTTTTTTTTTAAAAAAAATTTGATTTTTTTTCATAATTTTATTGCTGGAAAAACACTAGCCTTTGGATGAAGGCTATAGAAGCAAATCGGAGCTGGGGGCTTGCCACATGGCTTCCATTGGACTGCGTCATGCTAACGTCGACGCTAATTGACTACAGTGTGCTCGACGCCACCGAGGTCGGCCGACGCCACCCTCGTTTTGGACCTCGCGAAGCGCGCCGGCCAGGGTTGGTGGGTCCCACCTCCCGAGCACGTCACCGAACGCAATTTTTCCCCACCGGACTCAGGGCTCCCTTCTTTGGGAGCCGCTCTAAAGAATACTTTATTTTAACTAAGGTGGACGCAGTCGGTTCGATTCGGTTTTACCTCAAATCGAAATTAAAATCGATATTTTTAATCGATCAGTTGGTTTTGTTTTAGTGAAAAAAAAAAATAGAAATGACCAATCTGGTTTGGTTTTCGGTTTTTTCGATTTTGAACCAAATTATTATTTTATTTTTTCAAATTAATTTTTATATTATAAATTCCAACTACAATTTTAGTTTTGTGGGCTTGAAACCTAACAAATGATCCAATTTCATACAAAAAGAGATATTGAACCTAGAAAAGATAGATGTTTTGAAGTTTGACTTGATGAAATATTCGTTATGATATTAAAAATGTAGCATTGAATTTAAATAATTTTGTAAAAAAATAATATAATACACAACTAGTCCGATCCAGTCCAGTTTGATTTGATTTGATATGGTGTGAAATCGAAACTGAAACCAGTCTGGTTCAATTTGATGTCGGTTTGTTGACTTTTTTAGTCAATCAAATTTATTTTTTCCTATATTTTCCATCTGATCCAGTTCGTTGTTCCGGTTTTCCGATCCCCATGCCCACCCCTAATTTCCACCCTTGTTCTATTTCTCACCCACCTTATCTTTAAAATTTTAAAAACAAATTTACCACTTTGTAAAATGACTTCTAAAAACTTAAGGAAAACAGTTATGGAGAATCTTTTCATAAGCTACAACAAGGCAGATAATAAAAAACTAAAAGATCCAGAAAATTGAAATATTAAACTAAAACATTTATCCAGTCCGTCAAATACAACTTGATCTTCTCCATATATCAACTATGAATGATTAGCTGAGAGAATTTGCTTGAATTAAAAATTAAATGGTATTTTAGGAATAATGGTTGACTGAAACATAAAATTGTATTTTTTTTCAAATTTTCATGGGAGGTGGGAAAATAAAGTGGATGAGGAAATAGGATAGGGATGGAAATAACAGCACTCTATTAAACAAAGATGCAAGGTATTAAAAAGTTGAATGAGATCCACTAGTATAGTAGTTTGGACTAAATGCTCCACTAAGTAAGGTCCTAGGTTCGAGTCCTAGCATCTGTGTAGTGTAACAACCCGGTCCTTAATTAATATTTAATTATTAATTTATTCTAATAAAAGACAATTATGCCTTTAGAATATTTTAATAGTTTAAAACTTGACTTTTTGACCGGAAAGGAATTTGGGAATTTCGATTGCACCGTTGCATAGAGCGCGACGAAACGAGTTCGTAGACATGCGGCACGCTCGATTTCGAGTTGTAAGGAGAGAAGGTCTAAAAACAAAAAGGACGTAATGGGAATTCCAAAAGTTATTACTGTAGCTACAGTGCTGCTACTGATCCGGTCTTCTTCCTTGCGATTTAACCAGATTTTTCTGGTGATATTTATTTTGGGCATTCCCTCCACTTCCATCATTTTTGGAGACACCATCTCAGCCCGATTGCTACCGCAACCTTCACGAGATCTCTTCCCCTTGTCCTCCTCTACAAAACCCACCCAAGACCCGATTCGATTCGGTGACGATGAGCCCGATTCGATGCTTGGAAAAGGGACGAGTTTGCCGGTGGTGTTTTAGAGTTTTCCGGCGACTCTGACGGCCAAATCCGTCGAGTGAGGTATGGTCCCACCTAATTTTCGAGCTCTAGCTGCTGATTGGGTAGGATTTTAGAGATTTCAAGCGTAGATCGTTCGATTCCTTAAGTTAGGTTTCAGCAGATTTTCGGTCACTTTTCGCTACTTCCTTTTTGGGGTATGTCCAAGAACAAAAGTTGTTCCAAATGGGGTGTTTTACCTAAGTTAGGAGTTTGGGCAGGCGGTTCGGAGTTTTTCCGACCACTAGAAATTGATCAAGCCACCCACGCGCGCCGGCGTGTGTGGCGCGCGTGAGCGATTGGTAGAGACCACGTTCGGTTCAAGAATGATCCTTGGGTCATCACGAGCGCGTAGGAACTCGCGGACCTCATATTGGTTAACGTTTGAACTCCGAACGGATCTCACATAATGTGTGATTTCCGGGTTCAATAGTTTCGAACCGTTGGATCACAGTCAATTTCAAGTATGTTGATCTAGGTAATTCCAGGATCGTATAGCATTTGACGGATCGTATAACGGAGTTTCAGATATTCCAAAAATGTCAGCCCTAGAGTGAGGTTTATAGTAAAACAAACCATTACAAGTCGAGAACAGAGGAAAGAATTACGTGTGGCTTGATCCTCGAAGAAGGGTATGTAGGCAAATACGGTTACAGCGACCACGAGTTAGGGGCTCGGGGTTTATGTTATCTTGTTTTGGGCATTTTGGTCATTTATGACCCACGGTTACCAGTGTCGATTTTAATGTGTTTCACCCGGATTCCAAAGTGGAAATTGGGTCGGTTGTTTCAAGTGGTATCAGAGCATTAGGTTAACTTCCTGTAGACATTGCGTTACTTGTGCATCCTTATTTTCAGAATTGCTGGACATTTCTTGTGGCTGAAATTTTTTTTGAGGTTTTCATTTGAAAAACTTGTTATGCATGTTAATATATATATACTTGTATGTCGAGAACTGAGGTTTAGCAAGTTGAGCATTTAATTATCTGTTTATTCATCACCTATTTATACTTGCTCATATGATTAATTGTGTTATAAGAGTATAAATATGCTATTGGAATAATATGCAAGCAGAGAGCAAGGTGGTTAATCAACTAGTTAAGTAGTTGATGCATCTATTTGGTGGTTGAAAAGGAAATAATATAACTTTTGGTTTTTATCAGATTTTGGTATATATACATATATATACAGATATATATGGATATATTTTAAGCTTAGTTGAGAACCAGTTTATTGAATAAGTTCAGTTCAGAACCAGTTTATTGAAAGTTCATGTAAATAACAGATTATGGTTTTCAAACCCACCATAGGGTACCCCTCGATTGCCTTCAGACAGTTTATGCCCGCGAGTATCGAGGACGCTGGCTGTGTGGTGTGAGGATTGCGGCTCAGGTGACTAATGGTCCCCGAGACACATGAGGAATGCGGCTCGAATGGACTTGGTGTCTCCGGGACTTGCGAGGATTGCGGCTCAGATTGAAGTTTTATCTTTGAGACCTGCGAGGATTGCAGCTCGGTTAACTTTGTGTTTCTGAGACCTGCGAGGATGGAATTGACGGATATATGGAATTGATGGTACTAAAAGAATTAACGGAATATCAAGAATTGACGGATCAGATATGGGGGTACACCTAGGTGGAGAGGATTTAAGTTTTGAGATGCTTTTAAACTAAATTAAGGATTTTATACAGTTACCATTATTTATTTAAACATCACAGTTGTTTTACAAGTAATAGATGGAGCATATATATATATATATATATATATATTTACTTATGGACTTTATTTATTTTAGTTTAGTTTGCTTTAATTCATCTTGATTTATTTTATAGGAGTTTCACTAAAACACTCAAAATGGAGGTTGAAATTATAAAAAAACCCAACACCCAAAACACTTTATAAACACACCCAAAACCCATCATTACACACACTTAAAACCTATTTATAAACACACCCAAAAAGTTGACTTTGGGGTTGATTTTGGGTGTGTTTCTATGTTTAAATAGTGCTTGGGTTTTTTTATAAATACATGTCTAGGATTTGGTTTATTTATAAATTTGTATTATTTTATTTCATTTAAGTTGTTGGCTTTCATATTTTATTATTGGATATGGTATTAAACAGTTCCAATATTTCTAGTATATTTTGCCCCACGAGTCTTACAGTTATCCGAACCGTGGGAGCGAATTGCGGATCAGTTGACCAGATGTCTCTGAGTCTAGCAAGGAGTCAGAGCAGGATGAACTATATATTCAATGTTTTTCAGCAAGATTACTGCTTAGTAAGTTATGTATAAGCAGGAATGCATGAGTTTAGCACCTTATTATATGCTTTTAAATATTTTAAGTTACAGGCTACTGAGTGAGATTACCAGAGTATTATTGTTGATCTGAAAGTTGAGATGAATTTTATGAGCAGGTTTATTTATTTGAATTGTTGCAACCTGAGACTTGAGTGTTATGATGCTTGATTCCTTTTGGATACAAATCGATACATGTTGGCAGTTGTGATATAGATATATTTAAACATATGTACTTGTTTTACAGGTAGAATATTTTTGGGGAAATATTCATTCTGAGGAGATTCTGAATTTTGGCTCAAGTCGATATGAATTTCATTTAATTTCAGTTAAAATGGCAAATTAGTCTTTTGTGCCTAGCAGTAGCCAAGTGTCGGACACTCATAGAAAAATGGATTTTAGTTAATTATTAGATTAATGGTAGCAGAGTTTTAAGTTTATCAAAAATTCAATTAATTAGCAGATCTTTTCAGAATTTTATATTTCCTTAAGCCAGCTCAAGTATTCAGATATAAATGTGTGGCCATCAGATTTTATTGATTACCTTATAAATACAGTTATTGAGATGCAAGTGGTGAGTGCAGTACTAGAAGAGCGTACTTAAGCACCCGAGTAGAAGTCGAGGCCCAGCACCTCCACCCCATCCAGTGAAGGATAAGTAAATTTCGAGGACGAAATTTTTATAAGGGGGATAGATTGTAACAACCCGGTCCTTAATTAATATTTAATTATTAATTTATTCTAATAAAAGACAATTATGCCTTTAGAATATTTTAATGGTTTAAAAGTTGACTTTTTGATTGAAAAAGAATTTGGGAATTTCGATTGCACCGTTGGGTAGAGCGCGACGAAACAAGTTCGTAGACATGCGCACGCTCGATTTGAGTTGTCACGAAGGAGGAAGGTCTAAAAACAAAAGGGCGTAATGGGAATTCCAAAAATTATTCTTGTAATTCTGAGTCGCTCTGATGCGGTCTTCTTCCTTGCGATTTAACCAGATTTTTCTGGTGATATTTATTTTGGGCATTCCCTCCACTTCCATCATTTTTGGAGACACAATCTTAGCCCGGTTGCTACCACAACCTTCACGAGATCTCTTCCCTTCGTCCTACTCTACAAAACCCACCTAAGACCCGATCCGATTCGGTGACGATGAGCCTGATTCGAAGCTTGGAAAAGGGACGAGTTTGCCGGCGGTGTTTTAGAGTTTTCTAGCGACTCCGACGGCCAAATCCGTCGAGTGAGGTATGGTTTCTCACCTAATTTTCGAGCTCTAGCTGTTGGTTGGGTAGGATTTTAGAGATTTCAAGCGTAGATCGTTCGATTCCTTAAGTTATGTTTCAGATTTTTGAGTCACTTTGGCCACTTAGGCTTTTTAATGCGTCCAAGAACAAAAGTTGTTCCAAATGAGGTGTTTTACCTAAGTTAGAAGTTTGGGCCGGCGGTTCAGAGTTTTTCCGACCGCTAGAAATTGATCAAGCCACCCACGCCGGTGCTGTGGCGGCGCGTGAGCAAATTGGTAGAGACCACGTTCAGTTCTAGAATGATCCTTGGGTTGTCACGAGCACGTAGGAACTCGCGGACCTCATTTTGGTTAACGTTTGAACCCTAAACGGATCTCACAAAGTGTATGATTTCCGGGTTCAATAGTTTCGAACCGTTGGATCGCAGTCAATTTCAAGTATGTTGATCTAGGTAATTCCAGGATCGTATAGCATTTGACGGATCGTATAACGGATTTTCGGATACTCCAGAAATGTCAACCCTAGAGTGAGGTTTACATAAAACAAACCATTATAGGTCGAGCGGAGGAAAGAACTACGTGTGGCTTGATCCCTCGATGAAGTGCGTGGCGACCTACGATTGCGCGACCACGAGTTAGGGCTCGGGGTTTATATTCTTGTTTTGAGGCATTTTGGTCATTTATGACCCATTTACAGATGTCGATTTAAACAAGTTTCGACCCGATTCCAAAGTGGAAATTGGGTCAGGTCGTTTCATGTAGTGTGTGTGAGTTTAGGATATTATCATCCCTCTCAATAAGAAATGTCCTAAAAAATACAAAAAGTTGAATGAGACCAATGCGCTGACTTATTTATTAATCAGGAAAACACACAACTATGATGCCATAGGTATTTGAACATGAGACATCTAGTTTCCAATTCCTTGATTATACTACCTAAATATTTCTATTCATAGATTTTCCTAACCCTTAAGACCCTATACACTAAAATCAAGAAAGGAATCAACTTGGAGGAGCAGTTGATCTAATTCCAATGGCTTAATTACACAATCTAAATTCCTCGATTCATAACTTCATTCATTTCTAAGAAATAAACATTAACTATATGTCTTTAAACCAAGATTAGAAGAAACAGAAATGAAAAAACACTCATAAAAGAGGTTTGTGCTCTTATTTAATTTTTTTTATTTTTGGACTAAGGAAAATGAAAACCGTTTCCAAATTGGTTTTCATTTGCCATTCCCGTGAAAAGTCATGGCAAGCATAAAGTCACATTTTTCTACGACCAATTTGCCTTGTTAACAATAGAGATGCCAATTTTATCTAAATTGCAGGGAGAGAGATTCGAATTCAAGTGCATAGTGAGCCTCACATCTTCCCTAGCAAATTTCGCTAAGCCCATGTCTACTTCATTACATTTTCCTTGCATTCTTCATGTAAGGGTAGAATTGAAAAATTAAGCGTATTTTTGTTTTTAATTTCTGCATAAATCAAACATAGGAAAATAAACTAAAATGATATTTTCAAGTTAATTTAGCAGTATAAAAGATGGAAAAAAAACTTCTAGTTTCCATTCCATCCCCTCATAAAAGACATTGGAATTGATTTCCCACAAATCCATTTTCTTTGAACCAAAGGGATCCACGTTCCCCTAATCCATAAAAGAACAAAAAAATGATATTTTTGCCACCAGAAAACAATATTTGACAGTAAAATTGTTCTATTTGAGACCCGGATTACGTTTAGATGACCTGTTCGATTCTGACTTGGATCATGTTTAAATGACCTACTAGAGTTTATTTAAATGAAGCAAACAGTAGAGAATTGAAATGCAAGAAAGAAGAGAAAAGGAAGTCAACAGAGAAAAAGGGAGAGAATCGACCTATTTGATAGGAACCCACTCCACTCGTTTTATGCCTATTTATGGATTTCACCTTCTTCTTCTCCACCTTATCATTTCAGCTTATTAACATTTTCCAGATTATGAAAGGCAATTCAACCCCTAGAGCAATTTCTCCAAATGCATTTCCATGATGAAGAGGCTCACAATGCATGTAACATTTCCTGATGAGAACAGTAATTTGCAAATTAAATTGAGGTGCAGAGAATCCACAATCTGAATGACAAAATGTAGACTGATCAACAAATATTTATATGCAGAGATTATGCACCAGCATATCGATAACAAATTAGGAGAATTTTCTATGAGAAAACAGAACAGTTTGGAAACCATAGTATCAGAAAACTGAAAGATGAATTCTGTAACGTGCATCATTAACCTCTCACCTTTCCATATTTGCTGTCATATTTTCTCAACCATTTATAAAGTAGCTTGTCTGCAGCAAAAGGTGTACTGTAGTAAGTTAGACTAACAGATTGAGGAATCAGACTAACAGATCAAACATGGATTGTACCCTCAACGCCCCACTGAATCAAAGAAGCAATACCAGAAAACATACATTTCTAGTTCCCATTTTCAGGTGGTTAGCTTGATAATGCTTGTACAATAATATACCTCAATCCTCAGTCTCACATTTTCTCGCGAAGGCAATGCAGCAGATATAATAACAATTAAAAAGAGAGGTTCATTCACAGCATGAATGCCTACCAAATGCCATTCCATTTCATTCACAGCTTCAATCCAAAGCTGCAAAGCATCACAATCTCCTTAACCTAAATACTGAATTTGCATAGTTGTTTATTTATCAACCGTTGTAAGACTGTAACTATTGAAAATTCACAGCATGCATAGAATGAGCAGAGTGAACAGAATGTTTTAAATTTTCATTTTCCTGCCAGTTCCAGTAAAAAGTTTAGACTTCCTCTGGGGACAAAAGATCCAGCTTATTGGAACAATAACGAGTCAGCTGGCAATTGTTAGCGGTGGGGATGAATGAATCCGTTATAAAGCCTCTGGAGATTTTCTGATCTCAAGAGAGAAGCATGAAGGGGATCAATTGTCTGCAGCACTCAATGGCATGCATGCTAAGTTAAGTTTCAATCAGAACTAGAACTCCTCTTTAAATAAGTAAAGAGGTATACATATAAGTGGAATTAAAGGTGAGATTCAAATAGGAAAAATAATATCAATTAACATAATCATTTCACCACTTGTCCCCAATTGCCAGTAGTAATCATCAATGTGATCCTTAATTTTAAAACGATTAAATTAAGCACGTATATTCATTCATATTTAAGGAAAGGTGTTGAAACTGATGGTGCTGTTGTGTTGGGAAATCCAGTTGCCCCCCTGTAAATTGTGACATGTATACTGATGTAAGCACCGAACATGCCTTGCTCCAGGGATCCGGTAAGCTAGTCATTACGTGCACATTTTGATTGCAGGCTTTGAAGTCACTGAATTGTACTTCTTGGTACTGTTAAATGAATAAATATTTCTCAGATTTTTGCATTGACTTCTAACTTGAATAGACAAAAAATTTTCCTTTTCACTCACCTGCAGAGAAGTTTAAATTGGACCCCAACAGAGGCAAGACACGTGTGTTGTACCAAAAACAATTTTCCAAGCAAAACACTGCAGCATCAAGGTGTTAAAAACTGTTATAACATCATACATCCTCGAATTCAACTTTCCCTTGATACACATTCAACAATTGAGGTATTTCCTTGAGATATGCAGTTACAAACTTCTCCAGGAAGTGCTTCTCCACAGGCAGCAACACAGAACCCAAATGCAAGTTTTCATCTATAACTCCTTTCAAAAACAAAACCTTAACAACCGAACACCTTGGGATCAGTCTCCTCTTTAAACTCAAACTTAGGACCACAGGATATTGGGCAATCTTTCTTGACGGCCATCCCATGTTGTTCACTAAAAGATCCATTACTTCCATTACCTTCTTCTCCGAGTGAATCATACACTGCGGATACCGCCTGAAAGCAGAAAGAATATCGTCATCAGACCAACCCCAACTCCTATAAAGCTCCCAACTTCGATTCCATACTGACTTGTGCCTACCACACAATACACGTAGAGCAGACACGGAAGTAGCTTTTTCCAGATTAAATCCCATTTCCTTGACCTTACCCACAACTACACCAAACCTTTCATGCTTTACCATCAGAACATTAATATAATGAGCCAGCAACAGATAAATGCATGATTGGGGCATACCTAGTTGTCTCAAAAGACCAATATTTGGCACCACATTTTTGGAGTGGCCTTCGAAGAAAAACCACGAGCTGTTCTTCAAAACAGAAACAACCTTTTTCTCAGGAATCAAGCTCCTAAGGAAATTATAATCGGGTAAAATCTCTTTCTCCAAGCTTCTTGACAAAATCTGCGGACAGAAAGCCAGAGTTTTCGCAAGGTCCTCCTTTGAAACCCCGAGAGAGATGAAAAACCGAAGCTTTGGCAAAAGGGTTTGCTCAGGATCGGCTAAAAGAACTTCTGGGTGTAACCTGACAAACTTTGAGAGCTGGGCTTCAGAGAGTCCATGGTTTCTCACAAGGGCCAAGACGGAGTCTGCTCTTTCTGGGGTTTGCAACTCGACCTTCTTGGATGCTGAAATTGCAGCTTTTGGAGACAACCCACATGAGTTTATGAGGTAAGTGACTGTGAAATTGTGTTGGTTTGCCGAGATTTCTGAGGTGAAGTGTCGGCAGAGTAACTGATTTTGAAGAGAAAAATTTGAGGGTTTTCGATCTCCAACAACAAACCTTTTAGTTTTTGAAGCAAATGTAGAAGAAAGTATTGAATAACCCAATCTGAGGCTCTTCAACTTGAAGAGCAATGCCATGTTTAGAAGTCGATGATAATCAATTTCTATTGGAAAATCGAAAAACCCTAGTTGAAACCCGAGGCCTGAGGTAAGTTGATTTTGGAATGTTACTCTTGTTGCAAAGAGCTCCAGAGTAGAAGTAGGAGGAGCTGGGAATGAACTGCGGCGCGGAGACCAAAAACAGAGCGGCTGATTTCTGGTTAATTTCGGCTTTCGTTTTGATACGGATACGGTATACCCAACTTTCTCCTAAGTTAACCCAGCTCAGGCCCCGTTTGGTTCACGGAATAGATTTGAAGGGAAATCAATTCCCATATCATTTCCTAAGAAATGGGCATGAAGATTCATTTTCTATGTTTGGTAATGTCGGAAAGTAACCGGGAGATTTCACTTTATTTCCTTTCCCATGTTTGTTTTGAGTAGGAATGGAAAACAAATTTTGTATAATTTTTCAATTATACCCATATTAAATCAAATAAAAAAAGAATGTATTTAATGATACATTATAATTTTAAATTGTTCATGGGGACAAAATAGTCATGAAAATTGTGCATTGAATGTTGGCTCATTTTCCCAAACTTTCCCATGAGGAGGGAAAACAAAACCTAAGTTGAGAGGAGGGTTTCACTTTCCCTACTTTCCCATGTACAGGCAACCATTTCTCATGCCTGGACTTACCAAACATGGGAAAGCAATTGAATTCTCATTCCCAAGCCTCTTTTCCCATGAACCAAATGGGGCCTTAATATTTACACCCAACTCCTTTAAAAAAAATGTAAATTTTAGTCACAAGGCTAAAATAGAGTGAACTTTACCTCGAGTTTTAATTGAGTTCTGAATTTTTTATTTAGGCAGTTACATCGGTGAACTCAACAGGTAGTTCCAATCCAATTAGGTCCTACCTGTGATATTCCGTCAATTTGGCCCTCAAAATGAGGGGATAAAAACATCATTTCTAGTTCCTCAACCCCTTCTTCCTCTTATACCTTTTCAACCCTTTCCCACCGTAGCCATCACCACCATCGCAAGGGCTTTTCTCAACCAAAAAGCTTTGATATCTTCGACACCCCCAAACAAGAGCCCTCATCTTCCAATCACCGACACCACTCCCATTTCTACCACAAGTTTATAGACTCAGTAGACAGTTGAAGCTAATCCTAACGATTCCGATGGTGCCTCATTATTGGTTTAACCACCCGCCTTTGTCCTTTGTGACATGCCACCAGTTGATCTTGAGGAACGTCCGATGTTGGCCAATGCGATGAGGAATCACCGTGAATTAGACGCGGTGGATGACGACCATGATGACTGTGGAAGCAAAATATCTACAGATCCTAAAATCAAATAATTAAGCCAATCAATTTGGGAATTATTTGATTTTTACTTTAATTGCGTCAATCTCTCCAAATTGGGGAAGAATAATTCATTTCCATATGTGGAATTATTCTTCCAAAACCCTAGCCTCCGAGGCTCTTATAAATACATGGCTACACCAAGGGTTGAGGTACATCTAAACTTCAGTCTGAAATTCTGCAGAAATTATATCTCACAAACCCTAACCGCCATAACTCTTTCTCCCTCACACACATGACTCCAGCCACCCAATTCTCACCCTAGAGAAATCTCCATCCTTTTGTTAGCTATTGTTTTCCTACAAACACTCACCCTAACTTAGGCATCAAAGGGCCTTTGGCCAACACCTCCCGGGTATGGTCCTTTACTCCGTATTGTTTTGTAAGGAGAAAGAGAAGCGAAGAGGAAGACGAAATCTTAGATGAATATTCTTGTTGGATGAAAATCACTTCCACAATGTCAATGAAGGAGAAGGTGGGATGTTGCCACCATTATGGCTAGGAGTTTAGCCCACTCGCCAATGCTCTTGTGTTTTGTGCTGGAAGGCGTGGGGAGAACAGTGAAAGGCAGAGATCTCAGGTGGGTTCACAATGCGGTTTGGTAGCAAACATGTTTTCTTGATTAAGGACGAATCCTTAGCGCCTTCTCTCCCCCCACTAAAAGTCCAATATACCCCTAACAACATCATATGTCATTCACATGGTCAAAGTAAATACAAATCCAAAAACCTTTGATCTTAGAATATAACAAAGTTATTTACATTAACACTTCCTGAGGTTTTCTGTGTTTCCACAAAACCCCTGAGGTTTTGGTGTTTTCACAAAATCCCTGACGTTTCAAATATTACACGAACACCCCCAAATGTTTTAAATTATTTTCACAAAACCCATTTTCATTGATTGTTCATCCAAAAATTGATGATTTCATATTAAAAAAAACTTATGCAAGTGACAAAATTAACCTTAATAAGTGTATGTGCAAGCTAATCTCAAAGGCTAACTTTGTCATTTGGAGAAAATTTTCATATAAAATCATTAATCTTTGAACGAAAAGGGATTTTGTGAAAACAATTTAAAACCTGTATTCATGTAATTTTTAAAACCTTAGGGGGTTTTGTGAAAACACCGAAAACCTTAGGGGGTGTTGGTGTAAATAACTCATATAACAAATTCTGAACTTTGGGCATAAACACCTTGAAGGCCTCGTAGACATTAGGTTTACAATGAAGAGGATAGATCCAATCCAACAACATTTAGCATATTGCTCTCAATTACAAGGTTCCAATTGATGACATTTTGGAAAAGAAACTAGGACTGATTTGCACCACCAGATCAATCTAAGACCACAGATTGCTTAAATTGAAAAAAAAAAACTTGGAGAGGAACTTTTTTTTTTTGGTCTGAAAGAGATTGTTGTATTAAAAAAGCCCAAAACAGGAAGCAAATACAACACAGCTGCGAGGAACTTAGATTTTTTTCTTGGAGAGGAACTTAGATTGGCTATTCTAGGGAACATGTCATCTCCTTTCAATAAAAATACCCCAATCTCTTACATATGCAAACAAAAACTTTGAGAATGGGCTGCGAGAAAAATTAACACCCATTTCACCGTCAATTATCCCTGTCCCAACCTCGACCAATTTCCTTACTAGAGCTTTGCTTCTGACGCCATCAGGCATGAAATTGCCACTTCGGACCATGTTGCCAGTTGCAATAACATTGCGCATCAGCAGCCCTCACGGTTAGCTCTGATTCCTTCACCCTTTATCTTTGCAAGTGTTGCAATCATCAGCAAATCTGAAAAGAAAATATTATTGTTGAAATCATGTGGAATACTTTCAATATATGCACACTGCGTTTACTGGATTCTCAAATTTGAAAACACCTCCAAAAGTCAAAAGATAATCAAATAAACAGAGGACGAAAGAACACTCGTGTTACTTTTAATCTTTAGATTGAAGATGAGCTATACAGATTCAGTGTCATTGTTCTAAGATGCAACCATTTTTAAGAGTTAATGTGGAACTGTGAAAGGGTAGATGTGTATTTTTATTCATTATTTATCGAAAATATACTGTGTTCTTCTTTATTTGATCAACGTTAGATGACTACATAGTTTCCAATTTTGGATCATCAGACCAGGGTGTTGACTGGGTTTAGACTCTAAACGAGTAGTTAGCACCATATTAATTCATCAACTGGTTAGCCTTGCGGTGTAGATAAACTTATAATTATATATAAGAAGCGTATAAATTGAAAGTATAAATTTACTTGACGGTGACTTTCTTACCTCTCTGCAGTCCACATTTCGAAGAGTTCTTTGTGAATCTTTAAGTCAGTCATGAATTTTCCATTGCACTTGAGATATCTAGAAAGGTCTATTGACTCAGTGGACAGTTGAAGGCTGATTTTACGTCTGAAATGATGATGAAAGTGACCCATGCCATGTATGACTATGCTTGATCTGTTCCTAGAAGTCCAAATTCGAATCAACAAATTAATGATAACAGGAATTTATTTTTTATGTTTAGGTTCTAAATGCACCATAAAATCATGCTGATAAATTAATCTATGTAGACAGTTAAAAATATGTATAGAAAGAGGTGTTTACCGCGAAATATAAAGCTGACCTAATCCTTGTTCAACTCCGGTGTCAACTTGAACTGCTGAAGGACAGATTTAAGTAAGCAACCACCAGAAATGAAGCAAAGGAGAAAGGACATGACAATAAATAACACAGACAAAACAATCTATCTCAATTGGTGTTCAAATACAATAAATAACAAGGGATATGACAATATTAATCCACAAACAAAAAATTTCTCTTCATTTGAGAGTTCAAAAGCACAAAGTGTATGATTCATATCCCATACATGACTGATGTAATGTGATGGACCTGTCAGTGACGACTCCATATGTAGATTACAAGCACTGAGATACCATACCCATCAAATAATTAAAAGCGTAAGTTACTTGATGACCTACCTCTTTGCAGAGTATTTGATGACACCGCATATTGCAACTTAGCCACTTATAAGGGGCACATCAAGCATCCAACAGAATAAATGTTCACTCTGTGTGTAGATCAATTCAGTAATTTTCCATTACACTTCAGATTCTATAAAAATCCATTGGCTTAGAAGACAATTCAAGGCCCATTTTCCGTCTGAAATGCTGATGAAACAATGCATGCAATGTATGAAACTGCTTGGTTTGATCCTACAAATCCAATTTGGAATAAGAAAATTTATGGTAATAGGAAAGCAACAAAAAAGTGAACCATATTAAATCTAGCTGACAAACTAATTTGATAGCCCCTTACAGAAGAAGCGAGCACAGAAAGGCATTTACAGTGCTAAGGTGAAATTTATCATTACAGAATCAGCTCGACTCTAAAATGATGCATCGTTGCCTACATGAGTTGCTTTGACCTCCAAACATGGGAAAGTTTCTCAAGTCTGCAAGTACACATCCAACATTTCAAGTCTCTTCAAATACAACTTTGCAGCTGAAGGAATGATTTGTGGCAAAGGAAAGATATTATCTACACAAGATATTATATGCATATCTATACAAGCATATAGATAGATAAGCTGCTAGGTAAAGGCAGCAGCAGGACCAGGGAGACAGGGAAAAGGAAAGTCACCTCCTGCATTGTTGAAGAAGAATGGGACGAATGGACTTTTGAAAAATGGTATGAAAGAAGATGGCATATGTAGTTTTTCATTCTGTGCGACTAACTCCTTTAACAGTAGAAAAACAATACGAGAATAATCAATTTAATAATACAGTCATAAAGGCCTCAGCTGATATGCCAACTACTATTAATCTAAAGAGTCATATAAAAGTAACCAATATGCTGTGGATCACAATTTCCATTCATGACTCGGTTCCTTATACCACCTGAATAAATTTCCTATGTCAATTTTTTCAGTCTAACAAAACCTGTACTACTGATTTTTAGTCTGTAATACGATAACCGCTGGTATGAAATTGTTTTTGTTACTACTGATTTTTATATTTAGAAAATTCTAACAAATAGAAGAACTATCTTACAAACGTCCAAATCATAGTACCTAAACTTTTTAATCCAATTGTTGGAAAAATAAAATAACATTAGGTATTATGAAATACATTAACTCTTCAGAAATTAATCTGTAAGTTTGATTATCTGATGTTTTAAATTCTCTCTTGTCGTTTCCCCTTCCCCACCCCAACCTCTATGTCATTAAAAAGTTATGATGGTGATAAGGTAAAAGAATGAAAGGAAAAAAGTGTAAGAAAGTATACCTCCACAACTTCTGCTAAAAGATCTAATTGCAACTTTCAATTTGTCAAGCACTCAGAACTACAAGAGCCTAACATACCTACAAAAGCTTCAAGCTGGTAACAGTATAAAGAAGATGAGGCGGCACGCCAATTGGGACAGAAGTACGAATTTGAGTTTTATGCCATGGTTTATAAGACACATGGTTTCATAAGAAGAAAAAAAAAATTCACAAAACAGGGGACAAGTTATATACTGGATAAGCTAGACTACTTAACACAACCTCAAAACAGAGATTAAACATCCTAACATTAGTACATGAACGAAATTTAAATACAGTAGCACTAATAAAATTTAAACACAGAGAAAAGGAGAGAGATGACAAACAAAGCTTAAACAAGCTTAATTCACTAATAAAATTTTGTAATTGCTGAGTGATCTCTCTCCTCAACTAAAGAGAACCTGCTACTAAGACAATATATATTAGTAAGGATAAATATCATATGTGCAGTAGCTATTAAAAGTCCAAAGATTAATTAATGGCATGGACCTATTACAAGTCCGAATGAATGTGCTCCTTGTGCACTGCAACATTATGAATGATAAATATCATGCTGACATCTTCAAAAAGATAATAACAATCATAGAGTGCCACCTTCATCTTACAACTTAAGTTCACAGATTATGAAAGAGTACCTAAAATGATGTACATTCGATGCCTGTTTGCAGAAATGCGTCAAATTGAGATATTCCAGGTGGGCCTTTCTGTTTCTCCTTGCTGTGACAATTGTTTTTGCAGAAAAACAAAAGGCTATATACAATGGTGAACCCTGCTCTGTGAATGCCACGTAAAGAAACCTTGCAAATGTAAAGCTCTCCATGGTATGCTGTCCTGCAAAAATAAAGTAAATAGTAATAAAAATAAAGTAAATAGTAATAGAAATCAGATTGAGTTTTTGTGTTGAGCACAAATTGATTTTGATCAATGCGTGAAACTATTTAACCAATATGAGAATGCGGTACAATTAGTAATAAAAGATAAATAAATGCTATGATTTTTTTGGCAAACTGTAAAAGTTGATTGGATGCAAAATTGATGGCAGACCCTTTTCCATAAAGACTTGGTTATTCTCTGATATGTAATAAGATAATAAAATGAATTTGAGGACATACAAATAGTAACAAATATGTATTTGGACACTGAATTTGAGCAATCAAATATGTATTTGGGTTTTTTCAACAGAGAAAGAATATGTATTTTGGTTTTTGGACTCAATTAGAAGAAAACCTGTTAAGCCAGTTATTAAGTACATACCTGAGTTTGATTTGAGAGTTGCGAGTGAAACATTGGATACAAGGAATGAGAGAGAGAGAGAGAGAGAGAGAGAGAGAGAGAGAGATGGTGGTGGGCCCCAGTTTGGAAGCTGAGCCAACAAAGTTGACAAAGTAGAGTTCTGGGTTTTCAAAACAAAAAAACAAACTTGATCATTTATCTGGATGCAAGGAATTTGAGATATGTTAGTCCAATCTTTTCCCGTCTTATTCTCATACCTTTTCTCAAGGCCAGAACATTTGTAGATCTGCAGTTAAAAAAAAGAGATGGCTGCAAACCCTCTTTTGGCAGGAATTGGAGATTGTCACACCAACTAATATATAGCCTTTGAAGAGAAGTGAGGTGTTGAAGTTGCAGAAATTTGAGACTAAGGCAGCTTTCCATTCGTAGGTGTTGAAGAGAAGTGAGGTGTCCCTTTCAGTCCAAAGATTTCAGACTTGTAATTTCGTTGATGCGGTGAGTGCGAAGAGTGGTAGGGAGCAGCTGTTGCTCGAGCAACGTCTCCAAGATATTGTCACTTCCCCTGCCACCGATTGTAAAGTTTTCAGAACAACAAGAGCAAAACATATCCAATTCCTAGATGTTGGAATAAAATAAATTTGCGACCAGAAATACGTCGACTATTTAGAAATTAATCTGCACGTTTAATTGTGAGAGATTTCAAATTTCTCTTGTTGCCTCCCCCATCCCCACCCAACCTCTCTGTCATTAGAAAGTTATGATGGTGAAGGAGGCAAAAGAATGGAAGGAAAAGAAATATTAGAATGTACACCTCCAGATCTTCTGCTAATAGATCTAATCATGACTTTCCATTTGTGAACCGATTTTTGTGATCAGAACTACAAGAGCAAAGCATATCTACACAAGCTTCAAGCTGGTAACAGAATGAAGAAGATGAGAAAGCCACCTATGCCAATGGGGAAGGAAGTAAGGATGCAAGTTTGCGCCATGCCACCTATGTCAAAAGCAGGCTTCTGCAGTTGAAAATAACCAATAAGCATCGATGAAAACTGTTTTGTTTTTCGACCAAAAATAAAACACTGTTGTTTTCTTTCTCATTTTTTTTTCATTAGGAACATGCTTCCATTAGGGAAAGAAAAAAGAGACCATTACAAAACAGGGCACAAGTCATCTACTGGATAAACAAAGACTACTCAACTAAAACCGCAAACCAGAGATTAAACACCCTAACATTACATGAATGAATTTAAAAAACAGCAGCACTCCAATCACAACATGAACGAAATCTAAAAATAGAGAAAAGGATGTAGATAACCTGATCAAACAACTTAAGCTCACAGGTTATCTATAGGCATCAAATACAATTTAAACTAGCTCAAATGAAATGAGACTCAACTTAAGTTTATGAGAAAGTACCTAAAAATGTTGTACATTCGATGCAGAAATGCATCAAACTGATATATTCCAGGTGAGCCTCTCTGTTTCTCCTCGTTGTAACAATTGTAAGGCTATATACAATGGCAAACCCCTCGTCTGGAAATGGCACGCAAAGAAACCTTGCAAATGAAAAGCTCTCCACGAAAAGGTATGCTGTCCTGCAAAAGACTACTAATTATTCAGCATTTGAGACTTAACAACACCAATTAGAAATATAGTAAATAGAACGAGATTTTTATTGAGAAAAATAATAACAGAAATCAGATTGAGAGTTTTTGTTGAGCACAAATTGTTTTTTTCTGGAAAATGATTTTAATCGGAAAATAAGAAGAGACCAATAAACAGCAGTGCCAAATGTAATTGACAAAAATCTATGATATATAAATAAGATAATACAAGGAACTTGGGGGCATAAAAATAGTAACAAATATGCATCTCGGTTTATTTGGGGACATGAATTTGGGAAATCCAATATGCATTTGGGTTTTTTATCAAAAAAATAATATGTATTTTGGTATTTGGATTCAATTGGAAGAAAACCCGTTAAGCCAGTTATTTGAAGTACATACCTGAGTTTGATTTGAGAGTTGAGAGTGAAACATCGGATGCAAGGAATGTGTGTCAGAGAGAGAGAGAGCTCATATCATATGATCACTTCTTCGCCTATCTTGATGCATGGAATGTGAGATATGTCGGCCCAAGCTTTTCCTGTCTTCTTCTCATACCTTTTTTCCAGGGCAGAACAATAAGAGATGCTCAGAAAAGAAAGAGAAGTGAGGTGTTTAAGTCCCTTTGCGTCCAAAGATTTCAGACTTGAAAGTTCACTGATCTCGAGGCGTTGAAGAGTGGTAGGGAGCAGCTGTTGCTTGAGCAACGTCTCCAAGATTTCGTCACTTCCCCTGCCACCAATTTCAAATTTTTCAAGGGATTGCAAACCCCATGAAGATGGAGCCCTCAGTCTCTCACAATTCTTAATGCTAAAATGTCGGAGGTTGGGAGGCAAACCCCCATCTTCTGCAATTGACTCCAGATTTGGAAGATCAACCATCCTCAATGCCCGAATGGCTGTGAGGGTGTGAATGCGTTCGGGTAATGACTTCAACTTCTTGCAACTAATGAATTCCAAGTCAGTCAGGTTGGGAGTGGGCAATCCTCCCTGGGGAAAACACACCAGATTTGGACAGTCTGCGATACTGAGTCGACTGAGATTCTCATCAACTCCTTCTTCTTCAATCAAGGAAAAGGATTCCAGATTCTTACAATCCCAAAAGAAAAGCGACGTCAATTTGGGAAAAATGCCCAACGGGAAGGACCTCATTGAATCACAGCTATGGGATATCGTCAAATGCCCGAGCGATGTTAATTTGGCCAACATCTCATGAGGTAATTCTAATCTCCTACAAAAGTCTATCACAAGTAATGTCAACGTAGTGGGTAGCCCATCTTCAGGGAAGGACGACAGGGTTGGACAATTATATAGTCTCAAACTTTGAAGACGATTGATGTTGGGCAAGCACTGTATGCCATTTAAACCCCCAATCTCAAGTTCGGACAGGAGCTTTATCTCTAGTAAAAATAACACACCGCCAAGTGTTTGTTCAGTTTCAAATAATCCTCCTCCTATTCTCAATTCTTCAAGAGATTTGTAATCCATTTTAACACTAGTAGCAGTAGTGGCCCTTTGATCATGTAAAACCCCACACCCTCGCACGCTAAGCTTCTTCAAGCAAGGGAGATCACAAGGCAAGCTTCCTCTCAGCTTCGGACACACCCTTAGTATGAGCTCCTGTAGACAAGGAAAGTCTGCACCTCCACTTCCACTTGGTACCCATTCCTCCCACTCTTCCATCCCCCAAAACTCCAGCTTCTTCAGTGATTTAAATGGCTGACTTACAGAAGATCCAGTGCTGCCATAAAACTCAACACCAATCGTCTTAACAAGTTTCATTCCTCCTATATAGAGCTCTTTGAGGGTAGGTAGCCGCCCAACCGGTGGCAGCGACGAACAATTACTACACTCACTAATACACATGACTTGTATGTTGGACAAGGACGAGCCCCCTAGCCAATTCGGGAAATCTTTTCCACCATACCCACTGATGGTTAGTTTCTCCAGATTCACCCAAGGCTGGAGCTTCTCAAGTACATCTTTCTCCTTTTGGGAATCATCCGCATCCTCATCACCCCATTCCAACTCTAACTCTTTGAGATCTTTCTTATCCTTCAAATTTGCTTGCAAGGCATCCCTAGCATCAACTACATTTCTTAGCTGCAAAATTGAAAGTTTTCCTCCAAGATGTGGAAGCTCCCCCAATTCTCCAATAGTCGACCCAGTAGATTTGCCCACAATAAAAGCGGACAATGTTCTCAAGCTTTTCAATGTACTCATTTGCATTGGCATCTCTGCAATTTTAGTTCCACTCACGTCAAGATGATGCAAATTAATTAATTCCCACATGTCTACAGGCAATTTAGTAAGAGACTTGCAACCTCCCAACATTAATTTCTGTAAATTTATCAATTTTCTCAAGTCTGCAGGTAATTCAACGAGACGGGAACAATCTGACAATAATAATGTCTGCAAATTGTAGAGGCTGCAAAGTACACTGGGTAACGTTTCAATTGCAGTATTGGAGAGATCCAAATAGCGCAAGTGAATGAGCTTTTTAATGGAATCAGGTAACTCAATGACATTCACATAACAGGACAATGACAACACCCGTAAACATGTTTGTGATGGCAACAAATTATGAAGAACCTTTTTACTTACATAATAACGTTCAAGCCTGTAATATGGTTTTAAAGAGATAGATAGGAAGGTACGCAAACACTTAGCCCCTTTTAATGGCTCAAATTTAACAGCAACATCTAATTTTTCCCTGGCATAAGACAAATGGCGAACTCTTTCTACTTCATGTGATTCCCTCCCTTCCCACCTGCAGCAAAATCCTTTAGACATGAACACCGCGAAGTCATTGATGAGATCATGCATGACGAAACTTGATTTCCCTGACGTTTGAAACAATGATCGGGATAACAGTTCATCAAAATATTCCTTAGCCACTTCTTCCATGTTCTCCGCTTGCGGAATTAAACCTTCCGCCATCCAAAGAAAAACAACATCTTCTACCTTGAATTCATAGTCTTTTGGAAAAATTGAACAATAAATAAAGCATCGTTTTAACTTAGCTGGAAGATAATGATAACTCAATCCTAGAGCAGGAAGAATGTCACTTTTCTTGTAAGGTAACTCCCAAATGCTGCTGTTTAGTACTCTGTTCCATACCTCAAAGTCTGGCCTTGAACGTAACACACCGCCAAGTGTTTGTGCAGCTAAAGGCAACCCATTGCACTTGCGTGCAATTTTCTTGCCGATTTCTTCCAAGCTTGGATCAGAACTAGAGTTTACATTTGCATGTTTTGCAAGTAAGAACCAGCAATCTTCATGCGACAATGGTTTCAAGGTGTGAATAGGAACATTTTGCATGAAAGATGCTATATTTTTGTTCCGTGTTGTTACGAGGACTTTACTTCCCCTTGCCCCTGAAGTAAAAGGAGTTTGGAGGTAGTTCCAATCAGTATATTTCTCATTCCAAAGGTCATCCAATACAAACAAAAATCTCTTCCCCCTCAGTTCTTCACTTAGCTCAACTTGAAGCAAATTCAGATCTGTCTTTTTACAAGGTTTTGAAGTCACTGACTCGAGAAGAGTTTTAGTTACCCTGATAGCATCATAATCTTCTGAAACACAAGCCCAAGCCTTAAGGGTAAAATGCTCTTTCACCTTATTGTCATTGTAAAGCATTCGAGCAAGGGTTGTCTTGCCAACCCCACCCATTCCAACAATGGGGATGACAGACACATTTTCCTCGCTTGCATCATCAGAGAACAACACTTTTGATAAATTTTCTTTGACTTCATCTCTACCATATACATAAGGTTCATGAATCAAGGAAGTTGTTGGAGTTCTTTGTGAAACCTTCCTCCCAACAACTTCTGTCAAACCAAGAGCACCTTTCAGTTGTACAAAGTCTTCTAGTTTTCGTAACAACTCCTGTATCTTAACATTCATGGTTTGATAAAACTTATTACGAGAAGCAGAGAGGAGGTTCCGAACCTTGTTGGTTAATTTGTCCGCTGTTTGAGCTTCACCTTCCAGCTTGCATCGCAAAGCTTCATAGTCGATCTCATCCAGCAAGTCTTCAGCATCAAAGACTGCATGTTTGAGGTCATCAAGCCACTCTCTCACAGCTGGTTTCTCAATTTGCTTTTCCTCTGCATCATCAAGCACTGCGTTCAAGGTCAACAGGGTCCTCTTCAGTTTCACGATGAGAGGTTGATCGAGTTTCTTGTGCCGAAATAAGTCGATGAAGTCGGGTGAAGCAATTCTGTCACAAATCACCTGGATGGAAGCAGAAATAAAGGCCTCTCCGATCAAAGCTCCAGCCATTTTTCTCTTCTTTTCTTTGCAAGGGATTTGGATGAAGCAATTCTTTTCTCAGCGAGCACAACTTGGAAATACAGGTAAGGCAGTATGAAAGCTTTTGTGACTGTAATTATATATTATGTATTTAACAAGTACTGTTTGGTTGGCTGTCTTGTCAGTGTTCAAATGATGATAATTTAAAATAATTTTTAAAAATGCCTTTCTCTGGGATGACAAGTTTTTTAAACTTTTC
The DNA here is from genome assembly GCF_029339155.1 of Prunus mume. Lineage (NCBI taxonomy): Eukaryota > Viridiplantae > Streptophyta > Magnoliopsida > Rosales > Rosaceae > Prunus > Prunus mume. The sequence goes on from NC_142702.1 coordinate 5,998,072, forward strand.
TTTGCCCTCACATGGGGGATGGGTCGTCATTACCATTAATTAATTCAAGTGCACCAGACTCGAATGCCGTTGATCTCTTTGTGAATCTACGGCTCTTAACAAATTTCAAAAGGTAAGGCTGTATGAAAGGTTTTTGTTATTGTAATCCGTAATGGAGGAGTAGGCCCGTATTATATATTTTCCGTTGGGTGGCTGTGCCTGTGACTATTTTCTTTGGGGGACAGAGTTTCCAAACTTCACATGGCTAAGAATCCTTCTTACAAAATTAATAGTCATTTGGAATTATAGAATGCCAATGCATTTGCTGTTAACTTTACACGTGTGACAGCATGCGGGCAGCTGACCTCCCCTGTCAGGCACGTGATCTAGCATGTGAGAGGTTTTTCCATTTACCTAATTTTATTTTTTTTCTATTATTAGCGTCGTTTATTTTTGGCCTTATTTTAATTTACCTGTGCATGTATAAATAATTTTGTTTAAATTTAAATTTTAATTTTGTTCTATGATTGTTAGTGCATTATTCCGAAATAAATTATGTGAAATATATTTTCGACTAGCTAAACGACTCGTTGAACTCTAACTTGTGTCTTTCTTTTTTTTTTTTATCCCCAAAAAAATTATTATTTTTTATTATAATCTGACTCATTCTTGTCATTTCTTAGTGTAAATTAATCATTTTAAAGTCTCTCTCGTTTGACTTTTCTTCTCTTTAATCACATTGGCTTTGACATTATGCAATGAAAAAAGCAAAGGTTGCTTGAAATAATTCCCTCTAAAGGAATTAATTGTTGGAACCAGAAAATCTACAAGAAACTGAGTAAGAGAAAGTTTGATAGCACTTGTTTTGCAGGAAGAATTTCTTATCGAATTCAAAGATAGCAATGGCTTTTAAAAGCCTTACAAAGTAACTGAAAGGAAATGCAACAACCCACAATTTTACAACACCTAGAATCATGGTATATGACTAGACTTTAAACTGAACGTGCAACAATACTTGTTCCTTAGAAACAAGAATTATTAACAACTACGTAAGTATTAGACCTGAAAACAAGGAAGTCTAACCTTAGTGACTAAGAAAGTCCTAACAACTTCAACATTCTCCCTTAAACTGAATACCATTGTCATTCAGTTTACTGCTGGATAAGAACAAACACCCAGCAAACCTCTCAGCTTTAAGAAAACATCAAGCTTCAAAGGCTTTGTAAAAATATATGCGACCTGCTCCTGGGTTGAACACTGAACCAACTCCACAATTCCTTCCTTCGTAAGATCACGGAGAAAGTGAAAGCAAACATCAATGTGTTTGCTACGACCATGCAAGACTGGATTTTTTGAGAGTTTGATGGCTGATACATTGTCACAATATAACACTGTAGATTTGCATTGATCATGACACAGTTCCTTTAAAATTCTCCTTAACCAGACTACTTGACAAGCACTAGATGCTGCAGAAATAAACTCGGCCTCAGTGGTGGAAAGAGTGACCACTGGCTGCTTCTTCGAAGACCAAGACACACACTGAACTCATCATAAACACATACCCCGAAGTGCTCTTTCTGTCATCCTGATCACCTGCGTAATCACTATCCGTGTATCCCAAAAGCTCCTGCTTTCCTCCCTTCTTGTAAAACACCCCGAAATCAATAGTTCCCTTTACATATCTTAATGCTCTTTTTGCCGCCTGTAGGTGCATCTCAGTGGGACACTCCATGTACCTACTAATCAAACTAACTATGAATGTCATATCAGGACGTGTAGCAGTCAGATACATAAGGCTTTCTACAATTTGTTTGTAGAGTGTACTGTCTACCCTTACTCCATCTTCGTCCTTCATGAGTTTAAACCCAGGAGCTACTGGATTATGCACTAGATTACATTGATCCATTTTGAACCTGTCAAGCACCTCCTGTGCATATTTTCATTGCCCAATGAAAACACCATCTGGCCTTTGCAACACCTCAATACCAAGAAAAAACTTCATCTTTCTGAGATCAGTCATATCAAATTCAATCATCATGGATTGTTTGAAATCTTTAAACATAACCTCATCATTTCCAGTAAATATGAGATCATCAACATAACGACAAACAAACAAAACTTTACCTCCATCCGTTGTTTTGATGAACAAAGTATGTTCATAGGGACACTTCTTGAAACCTTCATTGGCAAAATAAGTCTCTATACGACTGTACCAAGCTCGAGGAGCTTGTTTTAGACCGTACAACGCTTTCTTAAGCTTATACACTTTGTGTTCATGTCCCATTTTCTCATAGCCAGGAGGTTGGGTGACAAAAACTTCTTCATTTAACTCTCCATGTAGAAAGGTAGACTTGACATCTAGTTGATAGATCGTCCAACCCTTCTGAGCAGCAAGTGAAATCACAACTCGAATGGTGTCAAGCCTAGCCACTGGTGCAAATACCTCAGCATAGTCTACTCCATACTTTTGACTGTACCCTTTTGCAACGAGTCGTGCCTTGTGTTTATCTACTTCTCCATTCTCATTGAGTTTCGTCTTGTAAACCCACTTCACCCCAATAACTTTGCTGCCAAGTGGTAACTCTGTGAGTCCCCACGTATCATTTCTTTCTATTGCCTCGTCTCAGAGTTCATGGCTTGCCTCAATTTCTCATTCTTTACTGCATCTTCAAAGAATATAGAATCATTATCAGTGGACAAAGCCATGTAAGCAATGTTTGATTCTTCTTCCTCGGAAAGACCTTGCCCACTCTCATAGTCTTTCATCCATGCTGGTGGTCTTCGTGTCCGTGCAACATGAGGTGAGTTCTCATCAATCTCCTCATGAGACGAGTTTTCTTGGGCAACACCATGATCCGTTTCTTCACTGCCCTCGTTTTCTTCAGTGCTGCCAGCTTCCAATTCCTCCTCATTGTCACCAACTTCTGTTCCCTCTCCTTCATCTGTTTCACATTTAAGGTCAGCCACAATGCTTTCTTTATAACAAGCCTCCTAATCCCAACTTTGATCTTCTTCAAAAACAACATCTCGGCTCACAATTATATTCTTAGAAATCGGGTCAAATAATCTGTAAGCTTTCGACTCGTCCTTACCCCAAAGAATATGCATTTGAGACTCTTGTTGTCAAGCTTTACTCTTCTCTGATCAAGTACATGAACGTGAGAGATACATCCAAAAATTCTGAAATGACTCACTGATGGTTTAACTCCACTCCATGCCTCTTCCGGTGTCTTACTTCTCACAGCAAGTGTAGGACTTCTATTGAGAATATGCACAGTCCAGTTAACTGCTTCAGGCCAAAATGTTTTTGGAATGTGCTTTCCAGAAAGCATGTTGCGAACCATGTTCATAATTGTTCGGTTCTTCCTCTCGGCAACTCCGTTTTGTTGGGGAGTGTATGCAGTTGTCAGTTGTCTTCGAATCCCATTCACACTACAAAAATTAGTGAATTCTTGTGATGTGAATTCACCTCCACGATCTGTGCGAAGGGCCCTTATGTATGCTCTAGTTTCTTTTTCCACCCTAGCTTTGTAGTTTTTAAAAACAACAAAAGCTTCAGACTTTTCCACCAAAAAATATACCCAAGCCTTTCGACTGAAGTCATCTATGAAGGTGATGAGATACCCTTTTTTGCTATTTGATGTTGGATTGATTGGCCCGCAAATATTAGCATGTACTAACTGAAGAATTCCAGAAGCCCTCCATATGCTTTCCTTTGGAATTGAGTCCCTTCATTGTTTCCCCACCAAGCAATCTTCACAAACTTTAAAAGGAGCTTTGACCTGTGGCATACCTTCCACCATCTTCTTTTGTTGAAGAACTTTGAGACCATTCCAGCTTAGGTGTCCATATCGATTGTGCCAGAGTTGGGATTGGTCTGTGATAAGGGAGACAAGGCACCTTTGTTCCTTTGACTGACATCGAGCAATGATAATGAACATTCTGTTGTGTGACATGGCAGTTTCCATGATTAAGCCCCTGTTAGGATGAAAGATCTTGCAAGTTCCGTGTTGCATGAGAACTGCAAGACCCTTCTCTTATAGTTGCCCAATGCTTAGTAGGTTGTTCTTCAAGTCTGGCACGAAGAACACCTCAGTAACCATGTGCATGGTCCCATCTATCTCCATCCGAATGCTGCCCTTTCCTTGTACTTTCAAGCTTGCGTCATTTCCCAGTTTGACAGAATCCTTGAAGCCTTCATTAAGATCACAGAAAAACTCCTTCTTACCACACATATGGTTGCTGCACCCTGAATCCAAGAACCATAGGCAATCACTTCTAGCTTTGTTGTCATCCACATAAGCCATGAGCATCATTTCTTCACTTGTCTCGGCAAAGTGTGCTTGCTTCTCTTTTTTAGGACACTCCCATTGAAAATGACCAAGCCCATGACAATTGTAACACTCAACCATGGTTTTGTTAAACCCAGATCGGCCTCGGCCTCTTCCTCTTCCTCGATAAAAGCCACAACCCCCACTCCATCCTCCTGGCTGAGCTTCATTCGTGACTTGCAGTGCTTGTTCTTCCGTGGTATGTCTACTCATTCGTTGCTTATGAACTAGCAAACTGCTTTGAAGTTCGTCGATGGACAGAATGTCAATATCATTTGACTCCTCAATTGAGCACACAACGTAATCAAATTTTGGAATCATGGATCTTAAGATTTTCTCAATGACCACCACATCACCCATCTGTTCTCCGTGAATTCTCATTTTGTTGGCAATAGTGAGAGTTCGCGCAAAATAATCGTTCACCGATTCTCCCACCTTCATATGAAGCACCTCAAACTCTTTGCGAAGAGCTTGCAGCTGTGCACGTTTGACTCGGGCTGTGCCTTGATATTTCTGCTTCAAGGAGTCCCAAATATCCTTTGCTGTATCCTTCTTCAGGATTATCTCCAAAATCGATCGATCAATGGCTTGAAACAGATAGTTCTTTGCCTTCAGATCCTTTAGCTTGTGATCCTCGATTGTCTTCTTCTGTACCTCTATAGGATCCACCCCTTCTGCTGCTGCAGGGATCCCAGCTTCCACCAAACCCCAGTATTCCTTGGATCGCAGAAAATTCTCCATTAACATGCTCTAATGATCATAGTGCCCATCGAACTTAGGAATGGTTGGCTGTACGAAACTGCTTTCACCAGCCATATCGTTACCCCTTCTCACTGAACTCGTGTTTACTTTAAGACTTTTGATCAGGCCCCGTGGTGGAGCTCTGATACCAAATGTTGGAACCAGAAAATCTACAAGAAACTGAGTAAGAGAAAGTTTGATAGCACTTGTTTTGCAGGAAGAATTTCTTATCGAATTCAAAGATAGCAATGGCTTTTAAAAGCCTTACAAAGTAACTGAATGGAAATGCAACAACCCACGATTTTACAGCACCTAGAATCATGGTATATGACTAGACTTTAAACTGAACGTGCAACAATACTTGTTCCTTAGAAACAGGAATTATTAACAACTACGTAAGTATTAGACCTGAAAACAAGGAAGTCTAACCTTAGTGACTAAGAAAGTCCTAACAACTTCAACATTAATAAATGGTGTGGGTACGTATATAACCTTTAATGGTAATGACCCATCATTTCTGCATTTTTGGGACAATGCAGGTCTTGCATCGCATTTCCTCTTCTTCTTCTCTTTCATTCCTTCTTGTTTCCCCTGCATTGTTTCGGCTTTCGTATGGTTTAGCAGTGATTAGTAAAATGGTTATGCTCATCTTGATGGAAAAATATATCAATTTACACATGCCCTTTGATGGACTAAAAAGAGGGGTTGCTTTGAACAATATTGTTAAGTTTTTAATGAGTCATATGAAGGACTTGAGAAATATATTACCATAATGTTGAACTTATTGACTAATTTTTCCTTTTTATTTATTATGTTTCAGTGGGAGAAGACAATTGATCAAAGTTACACGCAAAAGGAGATTGATCAAATATGCGGTGAAGGAGCAGAATTTCTAGGGGGCTATACATAGGCCTTGGAAGTGAGTTTTATGGGTAACCTAGAAGAATTCTTTTGTATTTTGGTTAAATTGATGACAAAAATTTAAGCATCTGTTGAGCTTAAATTTTTTAGAATGAAAAATTCTATTAATTGCAAATGAACAACCCCAAAAAAATAAAATAAATAAATAAATAAAAGATATACACCTACAAATACCATTACAAAATATCACCACTTAGATGATGGTAACGAAATTATATTGTCGTCTAAACTGACAAGACAATGAGAGATCCGGTCTAAAAGAAAAGGCCTATTTGAGGGCTTTCAAAAGATTTTCGACCAAAAAAAAAAAAAAATAAATGATGGTGATCCACTATCGTTTGAATTGATAAATAGACAACGGTGATCTTATAAAATCGTCGTCTAAGTGATTAACAGATAACGATAAATCACCGTCGTCTAAAGAATCACAATAAACAGCGATCACCTATATAGCATATTAGACGACACTGGTCCACAGCCTTTTGTTTCTAGCGAATAGCATAAATGATGGTGGTGGGGTATCAAATCAGATATGATGCAGTGGCTAATGTATGATAATATAAGAATAGAGTAATAAACATGATGCATGGGGTGAAAATATCAAAAGATGCTTGAAGTATTGTCATAATAGTTGCCTATTAGTTTAGTAAATGCATTTGAAAGTTGTCAGATGGAAGCAGAAATAAAAGCCTCTCCGATCAAAGCTCCAGCTATTTTTCTCTTCTTTTCTTTGCAAGGGATTTGGATGAAGTAATATTCCAAAGTAGTGGATGCTCTCCTTTGATCACGAACAATAAATTGAGGCATGTAAGTTACTATCCTTAAGAGTAGATCCGCTCCTCTGAGATAATATCTCGATATAGCAGATTATGACGTCCTACCTTCCAGGATACAACAACTTTTGATCATTTGTAAACGTACACTCACAAATGGTTATGTAATCAAGACCTTCAGCAAATCAAAGTGATCATATAAGCAAAAGCTTTTCCTGCAGGAATCAAAAAAATTGAAGGCAAAGTGTACGTTAAAATCAAAGTTAGCCAACATAATTTAATGCCCAGAATAAACAAACAAGTAAATGATATTTGAGAGGGTCTACAGTAATTTTCACAATTAAACCAATTAAACGTTATCAGCAATCAGAATAAAGATCAAATTGAAGAAAGCAATTAAATCAAATCAACTAACGTTCAAACATTAAATTTGATTTTGAATTCTAAAATATTTGGTATTGAAACATATGTACATTTTGAAATACTCATTAAGATAAAAAACCAACATCCACAATGGTTTGTCCCTGTATTTGATTTTTCTTCAATGTTCATATGTACATGTATGAAGTGCATATGCCAATTGCACCGAGCCGAGTGATTTGTTTTTAAATGGTAACATGCCTAATCATAATTTATTTGCAGCTTGCTTCCTCCATTGTGTTTATATATTTACCTGTTGCTTGGGCATGTTAGTTTTCTGAGTTATAAAAACACCCTTCGGTGGGTTTTGGAGAAAACATCTACTAGGTGCCTCTGAAAGAATTGCACTGAGCCGAGTGATTTGTTTTTAAATGGTAACATGCCTCTTTTTTTTTAACGGGAATATACCTAATCATTTGTTGAATGCGGCAGGGTAGTACCACTTTTAGCATATGAAAATATGTGAATTGTACTTTGTTGGTACATAATTTATTTGCAGCTTGCTTCCTCCATTGTGTTTATACATTTACCTGTCGCTTGGGCATAACAGTTTTCTAAGTTATTAAAACACTCTTCAGTGGGTTTTGGAGAAAACATCTACTAGGTACTTCGAAAAGAATGTATTAACTAACAAGATTAAGGGTTCAATTTGTACATCAATATAAATAACCTCATATATATATATATACCTCAAACGCTTGTCAACTGCACAACAACTATGAAACACGTATGGCAAACTGCCACCTCTCTGTGCCTCCGTTGGGTCCCCTATAATTAACAGTAAGGCAAGACAATTTCCCCCCGTTTCCTATCTATCCATCTCTTGTACTCTTCTGTATTAACAAATAAATTATCCCTTCAGAGCCCATTACAACAAAGTTATAGTTTCGGAGCAGATCCGATCGCATTGTGCGGTCACAATGGCATTCGCACTTATCTGCACAAGCCGAGAGAGGGCGAGAACCCCTGAAAGTGGAGGAGCCAATTGAGAAGAACATAAGTTGGATGAGTTGTGTTACGTGCTTTTATCAAGAGCAACATCAGCAGGATCTCCGATCCATGGCCTCCCTTCTCTCCACCGGAATTTAATTCTTAACTTCCCATTTGCATCCACCCCCACTACCTGTCCTTTGCTTGCATGAGTCTCCATTCCCCAGCCCCACCGTGGGCTCACCAGCCCTTCTCTAATTCTCACTTTGTCCCCCATTTTAAATGGCCTAACCCGTTCTATTTCCGATGCCTTGCAAAGCCACAACCTCTCTGTGAAGCAAAATGCAACCCAGAGCTCCTCATTTTCCATGCGGTGCACCACCCCAACGCTCGAACGACTCACCTCTCCCCACTGGTGGGTTGGAGTTGAAACTGATGCCTTAACCCTAACCCAATCTCCAATGTGAAGCTCCTCTTCCTCGACAAGCTCCACTTCCGATGGATCCAACATCCAAGCTTTTGAACCAGCTGGGGTGTATATTCTCAGCTTGCCATCAGCATCAATTGTGGATATAGTTCCAAGACTTGCATGGCTGTGGCCTGACCACCCAAATCTTGGCTGCTTGACAGATAGTTTAACCCTAACCTTCTGGCCAACCATGAGCCTGTTCACCCTAGCAAGATCAGAGGTAGGCCCAACCCATTTTTCTTGCTCGCCGCAAAATCCAACAAAGGTCGTTCCATCCCATTTATCGCCATCATATCCCAATCCTTGCACCACTCCGACACTGCCCGGCCCAATGGATTTCCAAATACTTGCATGATCTTTTAATTTCACCCACTCTCCAACTTCAAAAATCTGCTCTATTTCAAGATCCGCAGGATCTCCTCTCCACAACCCTGGCAAACCAGAGAAAGCCACTCTGACTTCCCCATCAGCATGAACGCTAGTTATGATGCCACGAGAATCAGGTTGAGCCCCTCTCCAGCCCCATCTTGGTTCAACTAGTCCAGTCCGGAACCGAACATACTGCCCTATTTTTAAGCATGGAACCTTTTCAACATCTGTGTAATGAGTTATCCACCTGCCTTTACGAAAACAACAAGCTAACTCCAGATAACCTGTATCTTGTACACTATGCACAACAGCTAAACTTTCCTTTCCAATGCTGTTCCAATCATAACTTGGTCGAGTTCCCAGGCTTGGTTTAGAACGTACCCAGTCACCAACTTCAAATCCAGAGAGTCGTTCCGCATCTCCAGGAGAAACTTTCCACAAGCTCTGTCGACCAGGCACTTTTACCTGCATCAAATAACCAAAACCTCTTCTCATGTTAAGTGATATTTAACGAGGACAAAGGTCCTCTTGACATTGTTGTTAGATTGTGCGCATGTGCACACACACACAAGTACTAAGCTTATATAGTTGCAGAAGTTGTCATCCACCAGCAGAAAATAACAAATGGTTCTACAACTTATTTTGCTGATAAATAAAGTGCTGATCTCTTTAAGCATATTTGTCATTTATTTCTTGTTTTCTGCTTCTTTAGTTAAGGACAGAAAGGCAGAGACCGGTGAGGAAGACATGAGAGAAAAGATGTATCATAAAACTAAATCCCTCATCTCTCTCATCTCCCTCTCCTCCTCTCTCTTTAATTTTATTTTTTAAGAAAAAATTCATTTGTCGAATGTGCCCGAAGCAAATGAAACTTCAATGACAGTAACAGCCCGCTTATTTAAAATTGTCCCCAGCCAGCACATTAATTTGTACATCAATCTGATATGTTATATGTAATGATATGCGATGAATCTGATATCATAACAATTGAAATGAAGAGTGCAAGGGAACGACTCATGCAAGATATTGTCTGTATGTGTGAGATGAGATTTCTTACATTCAAAGCTCCATCCATGTCAATTCTAACTATTTTTCCAACAGTTGCTGCACTTTCATTTGACCATCCAAGTCGTGGCTGAGTAATAGATGACATCACATGAATCTCTTGCCCTAATTCAAAAGGGGGCACCTTCTCCACATCTGTGACAGAACAAGAAAAAGGCTTGCTCCTGAAGCAGAAGGCGACACCCATATCACCATCTTCCTCCAAGCTATGAATTATCCCAACACTGTTCCTTGTAATATCCTCCCATCCGTATTTGGGAGAGGGCACTGAAGCTTTAACTCTAACCCAATCCCCTACCTGCTCATGGTGGAAATACCAACATGCAGATACAAAGCAGCATATTAAAAAAACTACCCTGTTTTTTTAAAGATATAATAAGAGTAAACAATTAGATATTACCTTGAAGTCTTCCACCTTCTCCATGTCAGAAGGATCGGCCTGCCATGGTATTGGTCGATTAGGAATTTCAATTACCAGGAGGCCATCATTCTCTATCTCACTTATTCTTCCAACACTATGGTGTGTCTCACCACCCCATGCATACCTAGGTTCTGCAACAGATCGCTTCACGCATACCCTGTCACCAATCTTCAAAGTCAACAATGTATTAGTGTTTGAAAAGAATACATAAAAAACATCAAGGGATATAATAAAATTATCAATTATCACTTTACAACATATCTCACTCACCCTGAATGGGATTACAGGTTCAACCTCCTCCGGTTCACAATGCCATGGACTTGGAAGATAGCTCAGTTCTAGCAATAGACTACTATCAGGTCTTATACAATACACAATACCAATGCTCCCAGGTGTAACAGATCCCAGTCCATGCTTTGCTGTTGTAAGAGTAGGACGAATACGAACCCAGTCCCCAACCTTGAATTCTTCAACTCTTTCCATCTCCGCAGGATCAGCTTTCCATCCTCTGGAGGCTCCAGGAAACCCAACGCGTAGGATACCATCATCATCAACACACAACACAGTACCAATGCTATCACGTGACTGCCCACGCCACCCAAACCTGATAACAAAGCAAGGTCAGTAATTAAATTTACTACAATCCATTTTGAATAAGGATTACATGCAAGCAGATACCAGAAGATGCATATCTAAAGCTGACAATAGAAAGGAATTAAATATGGCAAACGCAAAAGAGAGAGATCCAATGCATGCATGTGAAGTTTAATTGTTGATCAACAGAAAAATCAACAAACTATTCTACTTTTGTCTCTATCACTACATCTGCTTTTATCTAAACCTTCACGGCCGTTTACCTAGTAGTACAGGATTCTGCATTGATTAACAAATATATCATATTTATTCTTGGTCCATATATAATGTTTTTATCTTTTACTTTAATGCCCCAAAACCTTTATGTTTAGTTGGATGTTTCTCCACTGTTGTTTTGTATCTTCTTGTATTTAACCCTTGTGCTATTCATGTTTAACCAATTTTATTTCAAAATTACTTCATATTATGAGGATAAATTATGGGCTAATGAGTAGTCCTTTAGCCAAAAATATAAAAATAAATACATTAATGTCACTTTCATTTTAAATGCTTGAGATGAGATACAGTTATGTAACAATTAAAGCTTGACCAAAAAAAAATTAAAGCTTGGAATAAGATGCCACCACTTTGGATAAATATAAAACTGTTCAGAATTAAACCTGGGCTCTTTGACATCTGGTTTCAGCTGGACATGCTGTCCCCTGTCTAAAGGAATAACTTTTACAACTTCATTTGCCAAAACACGAACCTCTCCGGAACAAAATGATACTAACAAATGGTCCTTATCTGGGGCACCTTGCACAAACCCAACACTTCTATGTTTTGCACCTTGCCAGCCATATGTAGGAGTTGTTATACTTCTTTTAAATTTCACCCAGTCTCCCACATCAAATCTAAACCATAGAGAAAACAAGAATTATGAAATCTACTAGTCGCAAGGAAGCATTATTAGACATGCTATCAGAACAACACAATGATATCATCTCTTCTCACATTGTAGGAGACAGAAAAACTCCCCGATTTACAAGTGCCTCCATCAGATCTTCAGATATCCATTCCCGGGGAAGGGCCTCCAAAAAGTCACGTAATGTCTTGCCGCTGTCATCAAAGTCAAAATTTTAAATTGTTTAATATATTAGATAGCTTACCCTGTGCCTTGGCACCTTTATGGAGTTCCCAATCAGTTTCCTAATAGATTAAATGCAAAATTTCAAAGGCCTGATAGTCATTAATAACTTGTTCACAACTTGGTAGTCATCATTTTTGTTTCTTATAAACAATTAGATGTACAAGTCCAAACACACTTAATAGTATATAAATTTGTAAGAAGAGAATCTCTTGCAAATGACGGTAAAGCCACAAAAAAGAGCAATGCCTTAATTGGCACTTGCCTGTGATTTCTGGCTTCAACAGAAGCATCAGGATTTCTAAGCATAACAATAAGCCATTCAAGATTTTCACGTATCATTTTTGCTGCATCTGCTGCTATATGGAAAGCATTGTCACCTTCATCATCCTGATAACAATAAGCAAAATACATAAGGCTGATGATGACTCAAAGAGAAATCTGGTTTAAGTAGCAAAAATATAAGGACAAAGTCATTACGCATCATCAAGATATAAAAGCTGTCTTTGTATGTGTGTGCGCACTCCGTTCCAACAAGGGCCTAACCTAGAGGACTTTCATATCAATTGTTTGATAAGATATGGCTAAAATCTTCTTAGCGGCTAATAATGAGAGACATCTTCAACCATATCTGCTTAACAGTTAATATGCAAATCCTAATTGGGTCCTCACTAGATTGCCACCACATGTGCACATATAAAATTGTATTTTTCTCATATTACAGTTCTATATCAACAAGAAATGATTAGATACCATCAGAACATATAACTGATGCAACAAAGGAAGTTCAATAAATTGAAGAGAAACCTGTAAATTATAATTTGCTCCAGAAGATAGAAGCAGTCCGACACATGACTTCGCCCCTCTGGCCAATGCTACATGAAGAGGAATTGTATTTTGTACATTCCGAATGTTCACATCAACTCCAGCATCAAGTATAATCTAGCAATGAATTTTCCAAGGTGTTGATACATCAATAATGCAGAGAGGATGAGTGACCAAAAATCAAGAAATGCGTTTTAGATTCTGTTGTCATGTAATTGAAAGCTATCTTGACTACCTTGACCAACTCAACGTCATTGGCCATTGAAGCTGTATGCAAAGCTGTCCGTCCATGCTGGGCATCTTGAGCAGTTGGATCTGCTCCAGAAGCAAGCAAAATATGCACCATTTCTCTTCCTTCTACAAGCAGCATCAAGTAAAAATACTAATACTAATCATAAGATAAATTACTTCTTACTTTAAGTGGAACACTGGAAAACAGAACAAATCAATTTTACCCTACCAGCTAAGTAGGCACGTAAAACAGAAAAAATCAACAAGAACTACAAAGTGCAAGAAATCAATTTTACCCTACCAGCTATGCAAATCCTGATGGTTACGGAAGATGTCAGAGGTCTCAGATTAAAAGTAAATGACAAAATACACAACCCACAAAAATTTTATGTGAAAATCATATGATTGTGTTAGATTTTATCATTCTACAAATATTTTTTACCAAAAAGGGGAAAAGGAAATCGAGAAACAAATGACATGGGAAAGAAAGGAATACAAAAGAAAAGAGTAGAGAGAGATTTTAACATCACACATATTTTCTGACAATATTTGGGATTCAAGGTTTAAGTGCCCACCCCACATGTCAGCATGGCCGGAAACAGCTTAAAAACGGGGACAAGAAATAGTTTAGAAGTTCTCTGTCTATTGTTGCATTAGCTTGAAGTCTTGATCATTTGTTTGACAATGCAACTCTATAGCTCTGGAGCTTGTAAATATTCATCAATAAAACAAGCACGAATATCTACTCTGTAACATACAAATATAAATATGCAGAAGCATGCACATAGGAAAGACTTCAAATTTGCATTTTTAGACAAGATTTTCTAGTACAACACAAATTGAGCTCAATAAAGACTTGTTGTAACTTGCAAGTATAGCAACACTAACCTCCAAACACCAAATAACAATGATTAAGAGCTCAAAATCAACACATAACCCAATTAATTAACAAAACTGATGGTTTATGGAAAACGAAGGAGGTCTCAGGATAAAATCCCAAAAGTAATCAATATGTAATAAAAGTGCCTCTAAACCTGGTTGAAAACAAAGAATCACTAAACAAATAAAAGTTTCGGATCAATTAACAAGACATTTTAAGGATCTAGGATTACCAATTTCATGATCTTTCTTTAGAGCAGCTGCCATGCACAACGCGGTGCCAACTGAACTTGGTATATCAATTGCATCGGCAATCTCTTCTGGTGTTGCAACTTCCACCCACCTTCTAACAACAGCAACATTCCATGTTGCCACACACAAGTGCAATGGTCTATGATACGATAAGAATTTAACAGGGCAATCAAACATTGAGGTCAAAATCTTTATGTAGTTTCAATCAAATACCCACTACTTGCAAGTGCAAAACCATGCGACTACTTTTAACAATTTTAAAAGATAAAAGCAAATGCTTTTGGGCTATAAACAATCAAACTACAGAAATATATATATATATATATATATATATATTATGCTTAACTAAAAAGGTGACAATTGTCAGGTCTACTACTAAGCATGTCCTCTGAATCACAAGCTCAGGAATGATGGGCCAGTGACTCCAACAGACTCAATCAGTATATTTCACCAACAATATTGCACCTTTTAAATACATTTAAACAATCTGACACATCACCAGACTTGTAAATCCAAGTAAACCCTGCCTTTTACTGAAAGCGTATGTAATAAGTTAGGTATTTTTATAAGAAATTATATGAAATTATATGATTCGTTGATTAGCCTGAGATCCCAAGTCAAACCTTTTCTCAATCAAAAGTACAAACGTTTTCTTTTACCTTTGGATAAGTTCAGGACTTGTCTGCCTACTTTTAAGGGCTGACTTTACTCTTCTTTTCTTTTCTTTTTTCAAATGTTGCTAATGCCGCTGTGTTTATCTTTTTTTTTTCTTTTTTTGTTGAAAAGAAATGCCACTGTGTTTATCAAAGTACTCAATATAAACTACAATGTTTAATCGAATTATAAAAACAATAACTTCATGTCTGTTTTACATAAAACTTGTATATTTTCAAAATATTTGTCAAAATCTATCAAACAAGACTCAGGATGAATATAAAATTATGTATGAAGATAGAGACAGTAATGTATATGTGAGACATATACATAATCAAGATGAATAATGTTACACTTTATAACCTATTATATATCTATGAGACTGATGCATTATCATGATGTGAAAAAAATTAATTAATTAGATCGTGTCAAGGACTTGATAATGTGTTTGTGAGACATATTCATTATCATGATATCAAAAGTGAATTATGTTTCATTCTGTAAGAGGCAGATACATTAATCTTTTCTTCTACATAATTTTATTATCATGGGTATTGTGGATAATGTAATATATATGGATGTTTGACTTTTCTACTTGGATTAAATTATTGGACATGAGCTAACAAAAACATCTATCAGGGTACCGCATCTACAAATCTTGTGAATATGATCTGTTTTAAAAAGATCAAAACAACACATTCAGATTCTTATTGAATGCTGCCCAACATGATATGTTAAAAGAGCTGACATGGGTCTAACCAGTAAACAAGATCAACATAACTACACAATGTGATAGTCATATGTAAGACTCTGACAAGTTAATTCTACAACATATTAAAGTCATAAAATCATGGATCTTAGTTTGGAAGACATGAACGGAGTTAAAGCTGGAAATGCCCATTGGTAACTACGCTTTATGCCCAGATGAAGGGGTTAAGATTTGGCTGACTGCATTCTAAGACTTGAATATCTTAACTACTGTTCGTATAAATATATTTGCATTCAATTTGTATACTTCACATTCAAAGAAACTAGAATTCTGTATCTCAAAACGCATTCAATTCTACACAAGGTGCTAAATGAGTCAATGACTTTTTATTCAGACCTGATTGTGGCTCAGTGGATTGTGCCCATTAAAAAAACATCCACAAATATTTGATATTGCACCACACATCATCAATGAATTTCATTACCAGAGAGGTAAAAATATGCACATTACTCTTATAGTAAACAAAAATTAAAGAAAATGAAAATCAATTTCGTACTTACGTATATTTTTCTGAATTTAAAACGGACATTGACCTAGAGCCCCCATTTTCCAAAACGACAAGTGCACAATCTGTATATTTCTTGGCAACAGCTCTATGTAGTACAGATTCACCTTCCTCATCCACTGCATTAGGATCTGCCCCAGCCATTAGTAACTCCTGAAATTATGCAAAATATATGTTAAGAGTACACCTTTCAAAAACCTTATGAAGCAAAAATGAAATATCATTAAACATGATCTTTCATTATCCATGTAACTGAGACCTACACGCATACAATCAGGCTGGCCATGATAGGCACAGACATGAGCAACAGACGGGCCAAAGCCTTCCCGCAACCTAGATCTCACATTAGCGCCTCTGTTAATGAGAGCACGAACGCATTCTGGGGATCCAGCAACTAAAGCAAAAACAAGTGGAGGATCCCCATCTTTGTCCAAGACATCCACATTCGCCTCTCGATGCTCCAAAATGGCATCAACAAGTTCTGCACTACCACGTCTACAGGCCAAATGGAGAGCAGTTTGGCCATCAGCATTTTGAGCTTCTAATAAAGACAATACTGCGCTGTTATCACTTTCTGCTGCAGCCTTTTCAAGCAGATCTCTGTATAACCAAAAAGTGTGGCATAAGGAGAATAAGACAACAGTTCTGGGTTTAAAAACAAATAGCCCAAATAATTAGGGAATGAAGTGCACTAACCTAACACCGTGTACATCCCCTTCGGACACAAGTCTATGCAGAAGGGTGGGGTTAGCCTGAAAAACTTCTGAATGGGATACAGGTGATGGTTCCGTCACATTTGATCCAGAGCATTTAGCTAAACCACTGTGTTCAAAAACTCAAGATGTCACTCAATCTAACGTAATTAGCAAATTATAAATTTCAATATATTGATCTTGCTCTCTCTGTGGTTTGGGCCCTCATGCATTGAGAGAAACCCAGCATCATTGACTTAGTTTCTATATATATGTTCTTCATTCTGCCCTTGGGAAATAGTCAGATATCCTGAGTTATTGAAAAAATATATATCTATATAATATTTGTTTTTCATCCAACAGCATCAGCAAGGATTAAGTCAAGATGCCACTAACAAAAATACCAGAAAATTCAAGAGTATAAACAGTACTTTGAATTCTTACTTATCAGGACTTGCAGGAGGGCTCCGTGGTATCTCCTGCAAATGACGGAGAAATGTTGCTAACATTGAACTAAAAGACGGTCTTTTTGATGCCTTGAACTGCAGGCACTCGCCAATCATTTTCCACAATTCCCTAGGTATTCCAACGCCTACTACACTTGCATATTGTGGAGGCAGTTTCCGAGCCTTGATTACAGCCCGATAAATTTCCTCTGTGCTTAAACCAGCCCATCTGCACAACGAATTTCAACTTGTACTAAAAATCATTCAATAAAGGGAAAAAGAATGAGAATTTTCAAATATACAGTATGTTGCTCCACATACGGAATGGAACCAGTGCACATTTCTACCAATGTACAACCAAAACTCCATGCATCTGACTCTGCAGAAATACCAATAGCATCCTCCCAAAATGGATTCAATAATTTCTTCACCGGCTCCCATGCCTCTGGGGCTGCATAGTGGGGGCTGAGCATCGTACATTCCATACAAGAATGGATCCTTGAGGTATCACACTCCAGTCGAGCTTTCCGGCAGGAAGGTTTCTTCAGAATTGCAGCAACTCCATAATCAGAAACCACCGCATGACCACTTGAATCCAAAAGAAGATTGGACGGTTTCAGATTCATACAAACAACACCTGCCGCATGGAGTTCAGCCACTCCTCGTGCAATGTCAGCCCCATATCTACAAATGGGAAGCACTCAAAACGTCAAGACAAGAGTTAATGCCAGTTAATAGTTACTAAAATAAGATATTTGGTAACACACTGGTGAACTTGGATTTGTAAACCTCTAACTCAATTAGAACTTTAACCCTCAAACCAAATTAACTCAACATGTATAAAATGGAAGTATAAACAAATACGTGACTATAATAATTTATATTTCTCTACTTTCAAGATTTTGCGGATAAAAACAGGAGATGTACCAAGCAGGAAATGTAAACCTCTATTTGGCAGCTAGTTATACCGAAAACCCAATAGATGTTTTGTACTTTTCAGTGAAAACACAATTCTTCAACATTTATTCTCCAAATCTAAAATTCAGCGTCCAGATGCATTTGGAAAATCAGAATGATATTCAAGATCAGTCTTATTTTGTGGTTAGGTACCGTATATCCCTCTCCTGCGTCCTAAATATGGAATTAAAGCAAGCTTCACTCTGTACGCAAAAGAAATGCATTTCTACACACTGGATTAACCAGTTATTATGTTGATTGTTGACAGCTGTTGAAGGGGAAAATAACATATAAGATCATTTTATTAAAAAGTCTACTACCAAAAAATAAAAAAATAAATCCAGCTTATAGTTACAACTGTAAGCCTACAAGCTCAAAAATTTAAGTCTCACATGGTTAAATCTGACTACTATAAATTTCAATGGATTTAAAGAAAGTATAATGACTACTGAATTAAAGGTTTCTGAATAAGCTTGATTTCCATGTCGGGGACAATTCTTGTTATGCCACATCCAACCAAGAATCCCAACTGTTTGCATTTATACCTGTTCCATAGAGTCCATCCATTACTATTAACTAAAAAAAACATCTACCCTTGTGAGCATATTAACATTCTTATAAAGTTTCCAATTCCCCATTTCACAGTCCAAAAATGGGAGGAATATATTGGAATGGGCAAAGTAAGTTTGGCTAAGTCAGAAAGGACAAATTTGTCTTCCTTGAAAGCTTCCAGTGAGAACAACATTTCAGGGAACGGAAGGCATCCCAATTTGGTGGCTGCAATATAACTTGTATCCTAACTCATTTTTGTATTCAGGAAGGGAAGACAAAGAAAATATGAAATTTGGAGAAACATGACAAAAGAAGAAGAAAAGTTTTAGATATTGCACGATACTACTAACCCAATGTAACTCAGCTCCCCATGACAATGCACGTGAAGTACCCAGCATACAGAACATTATGGCAGAAGACTTTACCACACCTCTTTCAAGTAAGACACAAACACTTCAAATAAGTTTTATATTTGAACTGTCAAACAATATGACCAAATACAGTATCGGTATGAATCATAAAACCCATAACTTGATCCATAAAAACAATTCGATTGTCATTTGATTATTCAGAAGCATTAACCATTCCATACCCACTATATAGAGATCAACAAGAATTGCCTAAATTACCTTTTTGAACTTTACTATCCAGAACCACCACACAAACTAAGAAAATAATCAGAGCATACGAAAATTATAATATACAAAACCATTTTCAAACAAAAAATAAAAAGCAAATGAAAACTTCAAAACCTTAGGATTTGCTCCAAAGTAAGCCTGCCCTCATTGCGCTGCATCTCGGACTGAACAGACCCATAACACCTATCCATAACAAGACACAAAGTGCCTTCACTCTTCATAGCCCCATGAAATGTGCACACATTCCTACACCACATCGATGCCCGCCGCAAATTCTCCAGCTGCCCCATCACCCAATCCATACTCGTCTCCTCCGCCACTGCCACCTTCTTCACCGCTACCTTGTGGCGGCACCGCCCGCCTCCGCCGCCAATCACTGCAGTCCACATTTGGACCCCGGCCTGCCTCCCCTCCCCTATCCGCCGCACCAATCTCAACTCTTGGTGCACTGCCAGCTCCATCACCGGCCCGCACCCGCCCGAGCTCGAGGTGTGGGACCCACGGCTACATCGCCGGTCTCCATCGTCCTCTTCATCATCGTCCCCATCCTCGTCGTCCGTGTAGTCGCAATCGAAATTGGCGGCGGAGGCAGACGAGACGGCATTGGAACTCGAGTGAATCAGAGCGAGCACGGCGAAGTTCTTGCGGAGGGCCTGAACGGAGTTGCCGACGACGGACACGTGGCGGCACCTGGGGCAGACGAGGGTGGTATCGGTACAAGAAGAGAACATCCGAGACAAGCAGTCCTTGCAGAAGCCATGGCCGCACTGAAGCAAAAGCGGGACTCTTTCTTCCTCGTCGTAGCGCGTCTGGCAGACGGAGCAGCACGGCACTTTCATCTTCCCGATTTGGCTTCTTCCACTTTCTGAGCTGAATCGATTGAAATTGGGTTTTGGGTTTCGGGTTTCAGAGCTTTTGGGGAGCTCAGAAGCTCATGCTGGAAGTGGAGAAAGTAGATCCATAAATGAATTGGGCAGAGAAATGAAGATTTGAAACCAATGAATGATCAGTTGGGCTAACCAGGAAAGAAATCTACACAAGCAAAGAAAAAAGGGTTTTAGTCTCTTAGAGAGAGAAAGTAGAGAGAGAAAGAAATAGAGAGAGAGGAGTTTGTGTCTTGTCTTCTAACTTGCAACTTCTGAGGGTTTTTTTGTATTTTTGATTTCTTTTTTGTTTTTTCTTTGTAAATAATTTTGTTTCGCTTTCTACAAGGACTAAAAAGGAGAGTGGAAGGTTGGCTGGGTCGGCTACTTTTCACAGAGTCCTCAAACCCGCTTCTTCCGCCACAAAATAATACTTTGTTTTCTTTCGTTTTTCTTCTTTGTGGGTTGTATAGGAGGGGTAGAAATGGAATATAGAGCAAAATGGTGGAGGGATGGTGTTATATTTGGCAATGATAGAGGGGATGGTTTTCAATCCAAAACCGTTCATATGGATAGGAAAAGAGGTGTGAAAGATCCTTTGAGGGTTGGGTCCTCGATAATGTGAATGCAAATCCAATAGTTGTGTGTGACGATATCTTGTGAATCCTAAAGAGAATGGTGAATCCATCAATATATAAATCAAAGTCTTGTCTGCATTTTAATTCGCACTATAAAACAATTTTTTATAGTCTAATGCATTTCTTTTTCTTTTTTCTTTCAAGATTCAGTTGAAGAGTTAGAAAGTATTTTAATGTTCTAAAATAAGATATTCATCATTGTAATTTATTTTTTTTAATGTGAGAAAGGAAATTAGAAAAGACGCGAACCTCTAGGACATGCAAGTCCAAATAAATCCAAATAAAAAGAAGAAACAACAAAAAAAGGGAGAACACTCTCCCACAACTTTGAAGGCGAGAGAGAATGACTAAGGGAAGCAAGAGCATCTGCAACCGCATTGGCTTCTCGAAAGACATGAGAGAAGGAGACTTGATCACAGAATGTTCTGAGATGTAGAATATCTTGAACAAGTTGGTTAATGCACCAGGGAGTCGAGCATCGCTTCAAAACTGAGTCAATGACAAGTTTAGAATCCCCTTCAACTAAGAGCTTGGACCATCTCTTCGAAATAACATAAGCCAAGTCATCTCTAAGCGTTAAACATTCCGCCACCATAATCGAATTGCGACCAATCTTCTTAGCACCAGCCAGAACAACATGTGCATTATCATCTCTAATAACAAAGCGAATTGTAGCATGGTTGCATCTCATGGAGCCATCAAATTTTATTTTGTACCAACCAAGAGGAGGAGGAAGCCATTTGATAGGTGCAATACTTGGTCCAATTATTGGTTTGTGATTGGTCCGCCAATAATAATCCAAATGAATCTAACCGCAACATTGAGGACTCGTGCAAGATGAGGACGCATGCCTCGAAATATTAGGTTGTTCTGAGCCTACCAAACTTGCCAACATATGCATAAAGCTTTGCAAAAATCATTAGGTTCCCAAAAATTAGCATTACAAGTAAGGGAATGGAACCACTCAATAATATCATAATGATGGGCTGCAAGATGAGAAAAATGAGAAACACAATTCCAAACTGCAATAGCAAAAGGGCACTGAGAAAGAAGATGTTGTATGTTTTTTGGATGTGTTACACAAAGCATGCTCATGGTTCAAGGCAGGATTAAATCTATGCAATCTAGAACGAATTGGCAACCTGAAGGGAAAATTATGTGTTGGGTATTTCTCAAAACTCATTATGTATAGGAAAATGATTTATCTAGCATTAACATATCTCATATTAAATTAGCGAAAGCAAAATCAAAAACTAGAAACTCATGTGAGTCCAATTAGTCCCAATCTTTTTAGGTTTATCAAAAATTGCACTTTTGACTCTTTAATATAGTTTTAAAGAAAAGGATGAAGAATGTTTACCCTTGGAGCGAATCTTAAACCCTATTAAGGTGTTCAAGTAATGGACTTGATCTCTTGCTTGTTGATGCTCCACTATGGCTCTTCAAATAGGTACAAAGGATATGAACCTCCCAAAAGCTCTTCACCAAGGATGATTAAGATGAGAGAACAAGAAACTTGGAGGGAAGAGATACAAATATTGATCTCAGTCAATCCTTGTTGACTATGTCAAGTGTCGAGTTAATGGTTGACCTTTGACATTGACCAAGCCACAAATCTTTCTTCTC